>NC_141675.1:114046171-114749671 GCF_028749965.1 Puma concolor
ATTCTGAGCTAGAGATAGAGAGCATGATCAGGGGAGGGGCAGAGAGAGAGGGAGAGGGAGAGAATCCCAAGGAGGCTTCGCATTGTTAGTGTAGAGTCTGATGGGGCTCGAACCCACAAACCGTGAGATCGTGACCTGAGCCGAAGTTGGACGCTTAACCGACTGAACCACCCAGGTGCCCCCGTCTGAGTCCCCATCTTAGCATCCTCCTGTCAGCCTCATTGCACACAGTGGTTCACTCCCACCTTCCTCACTGGGCTTCTAGGATGCCAGCCTCTTTGGCTTCTCTTTGCTGCTTACTGGCTGTTCCTCTTCATTCTCTTTGGCTGTTTTATCTTCAGTCTTTGCACCTCTGAAAGTTAGGATGCCAGGGTTTATTTCCTGGACCTCTTTCCTCAATCCATACCCACTCCCATGGTTTTAAATTCCCTCTAGAGGGGCTGAGACTTCAGCTCAGGTCATGACCTCACGGTTTGTGAGTTCAAACCCCGCATCTGGCTCTTTGCTGTCAGTGAGGAGCCTGCTTTGGATCCTCTGTCCCCTCCCTCTCTGCAACTCCCCACTTGTTCTCTCTCAAAAATAAGACATTTAAAAATAAATAAATTGGGGCCCCTGGGTGGCTCACTCGGTAAGCGTCCAACTTCGGCTCAGGTCATGATCTCACGGTTCGTGAGTTCGAGCCCCGCGTCGGGCTCTGTGCTGACAGCTCAGAGCCTGGAGCCTGCTTCAGATTCTGTGTCTCCCTGTCTCTCTGCCCCTCCCCGACTCACACGGTCTCTCTCTCTCTCTCACAAATAAACATTAAAAAAAAATTAAAAATAAATTCCCTTTAGACTGATGTATTTGCAATGCTATGTCCTGTCTTTAGCCCACATCTCTAAACTCCTATCCAACTGCCTACTTAATGTCTCTACTGGAAAGATAAAAGGTGTCACAAACTTAGTATTCTGCAAAGCAAACTCCCATTTCGTGCTGTCCCCAGCCTTCTTTCCTGTAAATGTGACACATTTTCCTGCTTGTTCAGGATAAAACCCTTGGATGTGAATTTATACAAAAGCCTCCTATCTGGTATCCCCTTTGCAGGCTTTTCTGACATGACCATAATGATCTTTTGAGATCCATTGTACCCTTTGCCCAGATCTACAGTAGCTTTCTATTAAATCCAGAATAAAAGCCAAAGTCTTTAAAACAGGCCAGAAGGTCCTGTAATCCAGCCCCTCTGCTGCCTTCTCACTTCACCTCCCATCATTTCCACCCTCACTGCTCTCCTGCCACATGGACCCAAGCACATTTTTCACCTCAGGACCTTTGCCCTTGCTCTTCCCCCTGCCTGGAATCCTTTTGGCCCAGGTAGTCACTTGGCTAGCTTGCTCATTCTCCAAAGTCTCAATTGAAATGTCAGTCTAGCAGAGTGAGGTTTTAGCGCCCATCCTGGATGACAGTGGCATCTCTTAACCCAGGCACACCCTGCCCATCACCTCCATATGCATCATTCATGTCCGTCTTCTGCTTCTTTGTCTTCATTGCACTTACCACTGCTTGACATTATTTACTGCTTTATTTTCTGCCTCGCCCCACTCGAGTGTTTTTCTTGTATTCATTGTCTCTTCTCTCTTCTCAAATGTTTGCTCTCATCTCAAATGAACTACAAAGGGGCAGGTCTTTGTTTAATGCTCTAACCCCGGTGCCTCACATCTTGCCTGGCGTGGGAGGAGGATGGAGAGGGGTTAACCAAATGTTTGTGGGATGAATAAATGAATGAATGAATGAATGAAGGTCTCATTTGGAGGGTGGTGCAGAGACACTGAGCAAATGATAGCTGTAATTGTGAGTGAAGCATTTGCTTCAAGTGGTAATTTCCCTGTCAGTTTGGTGTCGTTCAGGGTGAATGAGCCCCTAAGATAGCCCTTATGAATATATTTAATTGTATACTGTTTCTTTCAAAGGAAAATCTTAACGTTAAGGAAAGGGTTTTTGGTTTGTTTGTCTTTTTATCTGCTGTCTCTTGAACCACACCTCCTGGGCTCTTAACCAGAGTCAGACTGCTTCCCGTGTTGCAGACGGGAGGCTAGCGGCTATCAGGATTGCCTCTCCTCCTAAGGCAACTGCTATATGGAATGTTTCTCGTCTGGGTGGGATTGGGGAGGATGTAGCTTCAGGAGTGATTTAGGAAGGATATTTCTGTCCCCTGGCTTGGGCGAGACCTAGCACAGGATGGAGGCGGCTCACCTGCCCAAGAGGGGGACTGATCTTCAGTTCCATCTAGTTTTTAGGTTCAAGGGAAGGGTTACATGGTTTTTCAACTAGTCATCCACACATTCATTGAGCCTCTATTGTACACCTGATGCTTTGGGAGTTCAGGTTCTGGAGGACACACGATGGACCTCGACCCTTCCTGGAAGAGCTCACAAACTTCCTGATGGTTGATGGGGGAGTGGCAGGTAAAATAGTACTTACGGTACAACCATCTGCCTGTCACTGTTCCAAGACCTCTGGATATGGCATCTCCTTTAATCCTGAAAATAAGTCTGTGAATTTTGGGCCATTGCCTCCATTTTACAGGTGAAGGAACTGAGGCTTTGGTGGGTTAATTTTCTGAGGTTCCTCGCCAGTAAATGGCAACGTCTGTATGACTCTAAAGCTTCTACTCTTGATCACTGGACCCTTCAGAGGGTGGAGAGGAAGGGTGCAGGCTTCCCAGACACAGGAGGTCACCTGCTTGATCCCTGGATTGGGATGGGGCAGTTTCAAGTGTAACTGGTCTCGGCTGTGAATAACGAAAGTGACTTCGGGTACTGAAAGCCTCTCAGGACTGGGGTTCACAGTAACAGACTCAGGCACAGTGAAGCTAGACTAACGGGACCCCAGGAGCCCAGCATACAGACCACCCCATGAATCAGTAAGTAGAAGGTCTCTAGAAGGGAGAACTGAAACTCAGAGCCTATTTTTGTTTCTTTAAGACAAGGGATTGAGAAGACCTCCTCCTTATTAACTCCCTCCTCCCTTTTCTTTTTCTTCCTTTAGCCGGGTGATCTCCTGTACTTCCCCAGAGGGACCATTCATCAAGCGGACACTCCTCCAGGTCTGGCCCACTCTACTCACGTGACCATCAGCACCTACCAGAACAAGTATGACCCTCTTCTCAGCCTCGTGTCCCAGGGCAGCTCAAGTTGTGGCCTGGGGCAACCACACACGGAAGGGAATGAGGGAGTTGGCCACTACTGTCCTGCTTATCCAATCTCAGGGGTTTCATTCAGGCTCCCTTGCTAATTCCATACTCCTTTAGAGTCTTCTCCCTGCCATCACCCCGTCGGGGATTCCTCCTGGGAATGCCATGAACATTGGGATTTACCCAATGAAGACTCGCAAATTTGGGACGAAAGAACCATAGCTGTAGGTGTGGCAGTGTTAATGATGCCAGGCTGGACTGGTAGTCTGTCTCTTTTTAAAAATCTTTTATTGCAGTAAAATATTTACAACGTAGTATATGCCACTGTAACCATTTTTAAGTGTACAATTTGGTGACAGTAATTACATTCACACTGTTGTGTAAGCATCACGACTATCTGTTTCCAAAACATTTCATCACCCCAAACAGAAACCCTCGTGTCCAGTGAAACCTCTGGATCTCTTTTAAGGTTTCTGTCTTTTATGAAAGTTCATGGGGGCGCCTGGGTGGCGCAGTCGGTTGAGCTCAGTCCGACTTCAGCCAGGTCACGATCTCGCGGTCCGTGAGTTCGAGCCCCGCATCAGGCTCTGGGCTGATGGCTCAGAGCCTGGAGCCTGTTTCCGATTCTGTGTCTCCCTCTCTCTCTGCCCCTCCCCCATTCATGCTCTGTCTCTCTCTGTCCCAAAAATAAGTAAATGTTGAAAAAAAAAATTAAAAAAAAAAAAAAAAAAAAGTTCATGAAGTTATGTAGGAGAGGAAGTCTGGAACAGTAAGACCTAAACTCACATGTGCTGAAAACAGTTCTAATTAAAACTGTGTTCCATTTCGGTGAGTGCCTCCTCACAGGACCTGGGCAGAAGCGCCCTCCCTGTTGAGTGGTTTCCGAACAGCAGCGACCTTGCTAGTAGTCCAGACCTCCTTGAAAGTCATTACTGTATTGCAGCCTGCAGGCACCAGCCGCTGTGCTAGTTGCTGGGAATGCAGGCCTGTTACTGAAGGGGCTTTGAGAGAACTTGCAGTCTGGAAGTCGGGGCAGATTCCATCATGGGTCTGCAGGGGGAACTCTTGCAGCATAGAGGAATGCATTTTGCCAAGCTGGGGCATCTAGGAAGGCTTCAGAAATGACTTGACACCCAAGCTGAGTGAGTCTCAAAGGATGAGTAAGTAGAGGTGGGTCAGAAGGTCAAAGTAGGAGAGGCATTCTAGTCCTGACGGACAGCCAAGTCCCCTCCTACCTTCAAAGCCATAACTTGCAAAACAAGTTAGTAAGGTACTTCTACTTCCTCATCTGGGTTTTCTGGGTGAAATTAACCCCTGCGTTTAAGAGGCTGCTCAGAGGAACTTGCTGGAGCCTGGCCTAAAGTTAGTGCAGTCCTTGCCCACAAATAGAAGGCCAAAGCTTATGAAAAATGCCTTTGTCACTGTGGCTAGGCAGATTCTTGGGCATGGCCGGGAACAGAAAGTCACCAAGGCCAGCTTAAGAAGAGCGGGGACAATTGAGGGAGTGGGATTGTAGGAAGTGGAAAGAGCCAGCCACAGGGAGGCCAGAACCTGAAGTTCACTGTGGGTACAAAGTACCTCTGGGCCTTGACAGCCAGTTTGGCACCATGAATGTCCGTGTAGCTTCTGGTGTCCCGCCATTAATGTTACTCAGCTCCTCCCTCTTTCTGTGATTCTCTGTCTTTTGCATTTCACTTACTGGCCCCGACTGGTTTCCTAGTAATTGGTTTTTCACGTACTTTGTTGTCTTTCCTCATCTTCTGTTCACTCATAACATTGACTCACCATAAGCCATTATTAGGTTCCTTGTCTGACCTCCCTTTATCTCAGTGGACTTAATAGCTTTTACTTTTGCTAAACTGTTTCCTAGTTCCAAGAGTGAAGAGCTAGTGGGCTCTTCCCTGGGTCCCACCCATGTCTTTGGTCAGCTGGGGATGTGGATGGACGCCATGACTGATGTGTGTAGGTTAGACTCTGACCTGAGCCTTTATCAGTGGTTCTGGGGCTAGAATGGGACAAATTTAACTCAAGAACCATTGCTCCCCAGAGATGTCCCTGTGCTTTGGTCCTAGTACTCTTGAAGGCACTGTGGCAGGGTGAGGATTTCGGGGCCTTTTCCTAACACCTCTTAAGGGTAGCTTTTTTGGGAATTTCTGGGACCTCTGTGGGACAGCAGCAGGTTGGTTTGGCTATTTTACCAAGGTGAACCCCTCAAGAGGTATTAACCTCAAATTCTGGAAAGGCCCAACATCCATTCTGACTCTGAAAAGAGCACAGAGCTCTGGTTAGCTGCAGTTAATCTCTTCATGAGCTACTGCCACATGATTTCACCTATGGCCTTGCAAAAGGAGCTTATTTTTGTGCTGGTGAAAAATCTCCAGGAGGAGGTTCACGCAGTCAGATCTGTGAGGTTGGGTGTAACGTGAAGTTATAAAGTGGTGAAGATGCCAAAGGGTGGACGTCTTAGGGAAAGTGCCTCTGATGTGGCTTTTGTCTTCGTTTGCCACTTTTCCGGAAGGGAAGCATAAAAGTGTTAATTTTGCTTAGTGGGTGAGAAGCAAAAGTCATACTGTGAATTTCCATTTTGCACGTAGCCGGCAATTTGAAATCTGGTGACACTGAGGAAAATTTTTTTTTTTTTAATTTTTTTTTCAACGTTTTTTATTTATTTTTGGGACAGAGAGAGACAGAGCATGAACGGGGAAGGGGCAGAGAGAGAGGGAGACACAGAATCGGAAACAGGCTCCAGGCTCCGAGCCATCAGCCCAGAGCCTGACGCGGGGCTCGAACTCACGGACCGCGAGATCGTGACCTGGCTGAAGTCGGACGCTTAACCGACTGCGCCACCCAGGCGCCCCTTGGAAAATTTTAAACAGCTAAGAAATGTTTAAAGAGAGCAACCCCACAGAGCATTTCTTACAGTGGCACACATTTGGGAGTGAGCCAGTGGTAAATGCCCCAGAGAAAGCACAGGTAATTGAACACCGATGCTCATCCCTAGATGTTATTTTTGGCCATTGGATTCTACCCTTCTATCCCAGTAAACCACTGCTAGAGTTTCAACAAGTTGCAAGTTGACTATTTTAAAATTGTGATGTTGGATATTTTACTGGGGAAGAGTGCCCCTCTGTTACAAGGGAAAAAGGAAAATGTAGCGTCTAACAGTTCAGATGATTACACAGTCTAGGGATCTTACGGTTACCCTAAATGTATTTCTTTTGGAGTTTTTGAACATAAACATTTTTTATGTCCTATAATTGTTAAAATCTCCTACAAAGCTCCTCTCATAGACACTTGTGTTATAGTTAAAGACATTAAAAAATATTGGTCCCTTGAACTTCCCACTTAGACTGTATATGATTGTGTGGTATCTTTAGGAAAAATTGTGAATAAAGTCTAGCTTCCCACTTTTAACTTTCCACGTGAGTGTCTGGGAAAGGCGGGGGAGAGAAGCTGTGTGATTGATGAAGGTCTTTTAAATTTGTGCTGAGTAATGTCAAATTAATTAAACTCACGATGCCTGGGGAAGGGAAGAAAGTTGGAATGCCCTTTGTAGCTTTGGGATTTACTCTCGAAATCAGTGTTTTTTGTAAATTCCGTGTGTGGTCTGTTTTCTTTTTTGGTGCATGTTGCAGTTCATGGGGAGATTTCCTTTTGGACACCATGTCGGGGCTTGTGTTTGACACCGCAAAGGAAGATCTGGAGTTCCGGGCTGGCATACCCCGGCAGCTGCTCCTGGTGAGGAGTGAAGGCGGGTGGGGGGAGTGGCAGCCCAGGCCGGCGGAAGCTGTGGTCCCCCTCGGAGGAACCCCAGGATCCTTCCTCCCACAGGAGTCAAGCTTGTCTCCTGGGCTGACGGCAGAGCTGGGAGGTTTGCAGAGGAGGGTCGTGCCGCACGTGACGTGGGACCCAAAGAGCTTAGGGTGTTGTGCAGACAGCCCTCTTTCCATATGTCACGGTGGCAGTAGCAGGCGCTGTGAGGACGCTGGCTGAATAAGTGGTTGAATAAGTAAGACGTGTGGCTAGGAGAGCCATAGATTGATTGCACATGATTACTTAGGAGAGACCCACAGGAGATCCTTGGGGTACTGGGGTATTCCTGGCTTTCCCCTGCATCCTTGTTTTATGTTTGAAACAGCAGCACTGTTAGGCTAGTTTTGAGGTGACTGAATTAGTGCTAAGATGAGCAAAGGTTACTTTCACTGTCTGAAGCAGTCACCTCAGGACGATGAGTTGCCTTCCTAAAGGCAGAGCCGAGACTGCACCATATTTCTAGGGATCCCTCTTTCTAGGCAAAATCCTGACAATTGATCTTGTTTTGGCTAACAAAAGGCAGCTTATGATGAATAATGGTTACAAGGAAATAATGGGGTATTCTTAAACACACTGGTTGTCCCCTGCCCCGTACCCCCAGAAGCGTCATGGATCTTCGTCTGTACTGGGTGATTATGCTCAGTGTACTACTTTGGAGACCAGGACCTTGGTGGTAAGTCTTGTTGGAGTTTGGGCCAGCACTCACTTCTCTTTCCAGCAGGTGGAAGCCACAGCTGTTGCAACAAGATTAAGTGGCTTTCTGAGGACCCTTGCAGACCGCCTGGAGGGCACCAAAGAGCTGCTTTCAGCAGACATGAAGAAGGATTTTGTTATGAACAGACTTCCCCCTTACCATATGGGAGACGGATCAGAGTTTTCAACGCCAGGTGGAGCTTTTGCTTTTCTTCTAGGTGGTTGGGCTGATGTGGGATATTTTGAGGCTTTCCTGGGTGGGCTCCTCTTTGGGAAGATGGAAAGTAAGAAGCATCTTAAAGTTTATTTGAGAGAGAGGGAGAGAAAATCTCCAGGCAGGCTCCATGCTGTCAGTGCAGAGCCCAATGTAGGGCTCCATCTCACGAAGCGTGAGATCATGACCTGAGCCAAAATCGAAAGTCCATCACTTAACCAGTGAGCCACTCAGGTGCCCCAAGAAGCTGGTAAGGTGGACCAGGATCTGTCTTTGGCGTGTTACGTTTGGATAGGACATGCTGTACCTTTAGGCATCCTGCCTCCCAGCATGTTGGGGAGAAAGAGCCCTGTGATTGTGGGTGAAAAATAGGTGTATTTATGGGTCCTCTGGTATTCATCATCTTCAGGAAGTTTTAATAACTTGAACACTGAACTAATTCCAACAAGATGAACTCAGTGATGGGTAAAATGTTGCCACCAGCAGGTGAAATTTAAGAATGCCCAAGGTGGTCACCAACTTTCCCTAAGTCCCATGTGACTACTTTGGGACAGGTTTAGGCTGCAAATGACCTAACACTTGTGGATAGATGGTGATAGCATACCATCAGTATGGCACTCCTGCAGGGGGACAAATGGGTTTAGGACTTACTGCAACTGGGAAGACCGCACACTATTGAGGGTTGTGGGGCATCTCAGTAAAAGAGTGTTGGAAGGCTTTATAGGATTTGGGCTCTGGTTAGGTGATTTTTTAGGAGGGTTAAGAGAGTGGGGCTTTGCTCTGAGTTGGATGCTGACAGAAAATAGGGAGTCTAATTGGGTCTTCTGTAGGCAGGAGGAGTGAAAGGAAGCTGAAGTTGGAATTAGTAAAATGGGATCTGCTTCCCGGATTAGCAGGATGGGGACCTGTGGTCCTTTTGGAGGTTGGGACAAAGTTCTTGCTTTTGCCTGAGTTCAGACATGATTGTGGAGCGGTCTTGTTTTAGTCTGGCTCTCTCACAGAGGAGGGGCCTTGCTTACTGTTGGTGTTCAGGGGGACTGTGTTCAGCAGAGCACTGACACGTGGCTGTGAGCTCCAGGCCCAATCTCAGGCTGCTTGGTGCTTTCACCATGGAGTAAGAGTCTCATTTTTACTAATTTTTATTAAAACCTTATTTATCATAGTTGAGAACCACTGAAATAGTCTATAAGGTTGCCTCTAACATTGATTCTATTTATGTTTTTAGTACAATCTTTAGGGGAAGTTTAGAATTAGTTTGGTCCTATTCAAAGCAGATTTTTTTCAGCATATATTTTCATCTTTATAGAACCGTTTTCTGAGTATCAGCTTATGGCACGGAATATCTTCTCTAAGGTTTTCCTTGTCTTAGCCATTATCGTCCATAAGGCTCTGTTTTTTCAAGACTCTTTAACCAGATGACCCTGTAAGATTAGTCTGTTTTTAGTGGCTACTTTTTCACTAAGTTAAATCTAACTTGGGAAAGGACTATTTTTTTATTTCTGTGAATTTTATTAGCTGGCTTTTATGATCTTATGCTTGACCTACATGGATAGAATAATTTGCTATGATTATACAACTAGTTGGTGAGATGGTGCGGTTTGAACGCAGTCCTTTCAGGGTCCACGTGTAGAGCAAGAGGCAGAGGACAGAAACTGGGGAAGGGAGTGTTGTGTGCAGAAGGCATGGTGGCCCTATTGTGACAGTTGTCATGCTTCCATGGTATTGTATACATCTATTTAATATGCTTAACCATCTATCGTTACTGATCTGTTAAACATCTGCACTGGAAGAATGAGCTCCATAAGGATGTAAACTATATTTCAGTATCATTATAAATACAGGGTAAGCCAATACTTGAGTTGGAGGGTACCCCACATTTAGATTTTACCCACAGACAAGATTCAACCTGGGTTTCCTCTTGTGAAGGTTGTCTTTCTCCCTGTGGGTCTTCTAGGTGGACAGTTACCAAGGTTGGACAGCACAGTGAGACTGCAGTTTAAAGACCACACCATCCTCACAGTAGGGCTGCATCAGGATCAGTCTGTGAGTATACAGAGGGGAGGAGGTTTCCTCTTTTCTCAGAACATTTCTGTCACGGGCCTCAGGTTATCAAATTAACAAACGGCCCCTGCCTTTACCCCTCATGCATCTGTCCTCATAACTTTGTGCCCTGGCTTTACATCAATCAGATGGTGCTTACATCTCACTGGGCCAGAGAGGCCTGCCTGTTGGACGTTTGGGGCTTGCCCTCATCCCCACAGATTCTCCTTTATTCCCCTCATGTGGGGATTATTGCCTGGTCTCAGGCCATACTGCTCTTGCTCAGATAACTGCAGACCCTTGTTCATGCACCTCCCTCAGTCCCTCTCCCCTCCTGAATGTTGTCCAAATCTATCATTACGTATGGCTTTGTGAAGGTTTCTTCTCAAAAAATCTCTATCTTGTAGATCATGGAGAAGAAAGTCGACATTCCATAACCTTGTCACCTAATCCTATGGTTGCCAAAACTGGCTAACTGATCCTTGACTCTACTGGAATTTTTTTTTTTTTTTTTTTTTTTTTTTGGAGTGAGTGCCAGTGGGGGAGGGGCAAAGAGAGAGAAGGAGAATCTTAAGCAGGCTCCATGCTGGGCATGCTGATTCAGGGCTTGATCTCACTGTTGTGAGATCATGAGCTGAGCTGAAATCAAGAGTCGGAGGCACAAATGCCTGAGCCACCCAGGTGCCCCAACTGGAAAAGTTTTAGAAGTTTTAAATTCCTGGGTTTCATCTGCTCTGGGTTGGAGCTTCTCTATTTATTAGTAAAGCTCCCTGGACACCATCCCCTGCCCTATGACTTCACCCTCTTCCTTTTAATTCGCTATCTTGATAGGTACTCCATAAATGATTGGAAGGGGATGAGAGTGTGGGGCAGCTAGGTGTGTCTATAAGCAGACTGTCACAGCCATCATGGCCAGACCTGGAGAGGACTGATTTATAAAACACACAGGAAAAAAAACCTCAGAAGTATACACTCTTGTATTCCTATTAAAAAAAAAAAAAATCCTAGTTATTCTGATATACAGAATTTGAGACCTTCTGTATCAGGCCAAGGTCTTTGACCCTGATGTAAGAGGTGACCAGGAATGAGTGAGGGTTCTGATGAGGATGATAAACCCCCCTGTGTAGGATGGAAAGGAAGGGAAGTTGGGACTATTTGGGAGGCTACTGTAATTGGAAGTTTTTATAGCTCCTGTGGCTGGTAATATTTGCTCCATGGTGTTCATAAATTGTCAGCTTATCTATAACTGGGAATGTCAAATTCTGACATAAAACTGTGCTGTTAGGATTAAAGGAACAAACTTGTGTTTCATTGATAAGTTGATATGTAAACATTTGTTTTCTTAAACCCCATTTCTGATGATGTTCTACCAGCTACACTCTTTAAAAAGTGCCTATTTGTTACATACAAATAGTAATCTGATTATAATATATACCTTGTATATAATCATTTTGTGTCAAAAGGATTCTTTACAGTATTCTGGGTGTTGAATTTCATTATTGGAAAACACTCCTAGTAGTCACCTCCTATTTTGTTGTTGACAACTTAACCCACCCCTCCCCTTTTTTCTTTTAAAGGACGAAACTCAGGAAAAGATGATTTACATCTATCATTCCTTAAAGAACAGGAGAGAGACACACATGATGGGAAATGAGGAAACAGAGGTCCGTTCCAACCTAAAATGTCTTTCCTGTGATTTGGTGGTGGCTGGGAAGAATGTGTTACCTTTGATTTATGGGTGATGTGCTTTTTTATGATCGCAGCATGGACTTAACGTTTCACACAATTGACAAAGCCCTTGCATGGGGATGATGAAGCCAGACAGTTCTGTGATGTACATATACCAGCTTTAAAAGATCCTAGCTGGGACTTGCAGCCTTGAAGGAAATGTGTAATGTAATAAATATGAAGCAGTGCAAATGACTATTATATAAACTAGGATGCCTTTCATAAAGTCTAAATTTTTATATGGGAATTGGCCAGTTCTGTAGGTTGCATACTTTTAAGGTTAACTATAGAAGTTTTTTTTATGAAAGTACATTTTTTATCTAAATGGTTTGTCCTTTTTCAGTCTCATGGACTTCGCTTTCCTTTATCACATATGGATGCACTGAAGCAAATTTGGGGCCATCCAGCTGTTTCTGTCAAGAACCTGAAACTTCCTACAGATGAGGAAAAGGAAAATCTGGTGTTATCCCTGTGGACAGAATGCTTAATCCAGGTAGTCTAGTGCCTTTCCAGAATTGAGAACGGACCATCTGTTACATACGTATGAGAAGAGGAGGAGCAAACATTTATGTGCTAGGCAGCTTCTGTTGCTTTCAGTCAGCAGCTTGGGAATGGTTCTACAACTGTCCTTACCTAACAACGTGAGCCCTCCCTGTTTCAGGAAGTTGGTTGGCCATGTGTATTACAGAGGCACATGGAGGAAAGAATGGCAGATGAAGTATATGTCTCAGAAAGTAACAAAACCGTACTTTTGACAAACTTCTTTAATCCAGTGTGGTAGAAAAGGTACAACTCCAATAAATGTATCACTGAAATTTGAATGTCATTTACCTGGCTTTGTTCTTTGGAAGAAACAACTTCTTTAAAGAGCTTCACTGGCTCTATAAAAATCTTTTCAACAATTAAAGAAATTTTAAATTGGTTTTTTACAATGAAAATATACATACCTTTGTGTATACATAACCCCCCCATTAAAATAAATTTACCCCTATAAGTTTCATTAAATACTGCCAAACTAATGAGAGGCACTCACATCTATGGGCTTAAGGGAGTTTTACAACGCTGCTTCGAAGATGACAAAAAGCCTGAGAGTGAAGGAAATTTACATGGAAAGACCAAGTCTCTATAAAAAAAAATGCTCAAAATAGCGGGTCTTTGTGTTTAAACAATTCACTGTTATTTTATATTCTAAAGTGCTTATAGGGGGATATTTAAAAATATTGCTAGCAGATTGAATCTATATAAAAATAGGTGGTTTTTTGCTTTCTGGTAAAAGTTGGGGATGAGGGGGAACAGCTGTCTCAATTTGTTTAAAACCAACTCAGGAGGAAAAAATACTAAGAACTAATTTTTAAAGGTGGTAACCATTACTTGATATCCAACCTGATTTTGCTTATAAATGGAAAGCTGAGTTTTCAGTCATTTAATTAAATAAAATGGTAGAGTCAAGGCTCAAATACTATTTGGGTTTTCATTTGAACATCTGAAATTTACTTCAGCAAAGAAAACTGTGACTAAACACTCCTCGAGGGCAGATCAGGCAGAATCTAGGATGAGGCCTCAGCACCAGGACAGGTGACCACTGGTTACAGTCTTGCCACCCTGAAGGGTGCCTGTTACTACAGAGGAAAAGGATGGCCACAGGTTATTTGTGTTTTTTTTTTTTTTTTTTTTTTTTTAGCTTGGCCACAGAAAATATGCCAGTACTTGAGCCTTTTTCCTAACAAAGCTGAGGTCCTCCCTGGGGTCAGTTACAAGTATGAATACTTAAGGTGCTTCTGTTATAAAAGCTTCAATAGAGAAGAACCTTTAAGGCTTACCTAAATACAGCAGCTTAATAGGAAGGCTTATTAAATATGTTTTCAGGTATTGCTAAAAAAAGAAAATATGTTTTCAGGTATTCTAGGAAAAGTATAACTTGACCTAAAGGAATCTGTTGTCCTGTGCTTAGCACTCACACCCATCTACTAGGAGGATCTTAGGAGAGAAAACACACACTTGATGGAGATCAAGCAGGAATAGAACCTTTCACAGAAATCAGAACATGTGTTCTTCATAGGAACACTGAATAGCTG
This sequence comes from Puma concolor, assembly GCF_028749965.1. Lineage (NCBI taxonomy): Eukaryota > Metazoa > Chordata > Mammalia > Carnivora > Felidae > Puma > Puma concolor. The sequence goes on from NC_141675.1 coordinate 114,059,904, forward strand.
GCAAGAGCACTTTGAGCTTTTCCACGGTTAACAACAATGGATTGGAACCTGGGAGAAAACCTTCTGCTCAGTGATGGAGAAGTCTGAGGACAAGGAGCTTCCTCTCCATGGGATGTGAAGTTCCTTCTTCCTTTGCTCTTTCTCGAGATGTTGCCAATTCTCTTACAATATTTCAATGTCCCATTTCTGTGTTTCTTCTCCTTCCAGGGGTTGATTTACAATTACATGCGTCTTGTCATAATAATTTCCTCCTACAATAGAGATTCCAAAAGAAAAGATGATTTGTTCACACAGGTGCTTAACCATGTTCACAAGCTTTTGTTCAGCCCATTGTGTGGTAGAATAATATTTGATTTACAGAGCAGCCTGAGATGGAAAACTGAGTTTAAATAAGCTTAGCTGTTATTAACCTCAAACCGGACCTTATCATGGCTCAAACTGAAAAACTAAGGGGTGTAAATTGTTGTTCAGAATCGCTTTGTTGGGGCACACTGCTTTTGCAGTCAAAGCGCTGGGTCGGAGGCGGCTCTGGCTGAATGTCAGGGGCTGTGATTTTGCTTCCACAGGGACAGTGGCTATGACTAAGCCAGTTAAAGCAACAGCCCGGACCTTGCTAATAAACAAGCTTGAACAATACCCACCGTCAGTTTTAACTGAGGGTTTTTAAGGAGTACAGCAGTTCACAGCAAAAAGAGGTTTCTTCTAAGAAACAGGACATCTTATAGTTGATGAAGCTTCACATTTACAAATGTTCTCAAAGATCACGTAGCAAATGAGGATTTTACAACTGTACTAATGTACAAAAACCTTCTAAGGTTTGTCCTTAGGCTTTTCCTACTTGATCCAAGTAGCTAATTGTTTTGTTCATTAAAACAGCGTTATCTCTTTTCAAGAATAATTAGAAATAGCTTAGTATTTCTTTTACCCAGGAAGAGGAGGAGGTTTGGAATTTACATTACATCCAGGGACACACAACGTTTGTCCTGTGGGTTTGTTCAAAGGCCCACCTTTAACATCAAGGACAAGCTGATCACTGAGATAGGAGCTGATGGTTCCATTTCTGTTCAGCCTCCACTTCTGCCGGAACTGTCCGTGTTCGGTCCATAGAGCCACTTTGGCTCCAGGTGTGTCCCGGCCACCAATCACATCCAGGCATGTATCACTGGCCTAAGAGGATTAGGAAGAAAATTGGCAGCACTGTGTCATCTCGAATCAAGTGAACGGGGTCCCTTTTCTTTACACAACTCCCATCTAAAAAAGACTGTATAGCATAGTTACAATTCCACTAACTTTTTAAGTCTTCTTTATGGCTGAGAGGAGATGGTACAGAAATAGATCTACTGAAATAGAGGTCCTCATTTTTTTTTTTTTTTTTTTTTATTTTTTTTTGTTTAATTTTTTTTTTTTTCCAACGTTTATTTATTTTTGGGACAGAGAGAGACAGAGCATGAACGGGGGAGGGGCAGAGAGAGAGGGAGACACAGAATCGGAAACAGGCTCCAGGCTCTGAGCCATCAGCCCAGAGCCTGACGGCCTGACGCGGGGCTCGAACTCACAGACCGCGAGATCGTGACCTGGCTGAAGTCGGACGCTTAACCGACTGCGCCACCCAGGCGCCCCAAGGTGCTCATTTTTTAAAAGGATACCTGCATCTAACAACAGATGGTCAATGAAGGTTTGCTGCATTACAATTAAATGTTTATTAGCATAAACGTATCGGATCACTGGAGCTTGGTTTTCCTATGAAAGCATCCGTGATGTGCTAGATAGCCAATGATAATTACTCTTAAGTGCTTTTCATTTTTGTTGATGAGAAAAAGGTAGGCAATCCATTGGTGACATAATAAAACTGGTGTTCTGTTCCCCAGTAAAGGAGCATCACAATGTAAACTTGGTTTTTCTAAGCTTTCTCCAGTAACAACTTCTTGTACTACTGCTTCCTTGTGTATTTTGAAAGCGAAAGGTTTAACATGTTTAAATCACAGACACCTGATTTTACCTGGGCCACAGTAAGGAATGTGTCACAAAAGCACAATGTCCAGTTGAATCCAGTGAGTTGTCACTGGTTTTAAAAAAATCATTTAGGCATATCCAGTGTGTGATAACCTTAGTTTTTCACTTCAAATAGAGAATTTTCCCATCTAGAAAATTCAGTTTCTAAGTCGATTTCACTGAAAAGCCTTAGTAATATACATCACAGTATCTGAATAATCATGCAACTGTTTCTAGGAAGGTGCATTATTTTAAGTATTTTTTTTAAATGTTTATACACTTTTTGAGAGACCGAGTGCAAGCAGGGCAGGGGCAGAGAGAAATGGAGACAAAGAATCCAAAGCAGGCTCCAGGCTCCGAGCTGTCCGCACAGGAGCCCGACACGGGGCTCGAACTCACGGACCGCGAGATCCTGACCTGAGCCGCAGTCACTCAACCGACTGAGACACCCAGGTGACCCGACCTTTGCATTATTTTATACTCCCATTTCATCGGGCAAGATTCTGGTTTCCAAAAGAAAAAGCCAAAAGGCAGGGTGAGGTATCAGTGGGTGGTTACCTTGGACTTGAAGAGTCCTCGGCAGTAGTGCCAAACCTGAGTGGTCTTGCCGCTATAGGGAGAAACGCACACAGATGTTGCCCTTGTGTCAGCGACGTTGCCGGTGACGGTCAGGTACTCGTCCTGGGCCCGGTTCCTTATTCTGATGTACACTGCAGGCTAGCACAGGGGAGAGACCGCCAATTAGGAAAAAACATTATGAACCTGGCAATCAAGCCTTCCACAGGACAGCAGCTTAGAAGGCAGGCGGTGACAGAATTCAGCTTGCTATGCACTTGCGCCCTTCCTCCCTTGAGTCAGTATGTTTAAGTTACTATTTTTCTACTGACAGACCTCAGGTCACTGAACACTTTTCTCAACACGGCCCTTTTGGAAAAGTGAAAGGTAATAGTTTCATTCATTAAAATGCCACATGGCAAGGGGCAGTGAAGCATGCCGGACTTGCTCAGTTTCATTCAGGAACCAGGGTGTGCCATCTGTGCTGGGAGAGCAAGGGGAAGAGGAGGAGGGCGAGATACTGCACACCTGCAAGGCTCTAACAACAACTTAGCGAACACTGCAATAATGAGACCCGCTGTTTGAGCTACTGTTAAGTGCCAAACGCCTGCTGTGAAAGTCTTGAAAAACCCAGGTAGCTGAGGGCCTGAGCAGCTGTGGTAGTGTGTTTAATTTATACGTTGTGGACCTTTACACTTCAAGAGAAGAGACTATGTATGTTTAATCACTATGTGGGTATTCAAGAACTTCATCCCCTGGGCCTGGAATACATACACAAAGTTTTCAAATACAATATTAAATCTAGGACTTGCCTCTAAGGATAATAGTTAATATTTATTGAGAGCTTAGTATATGTCAAACAGCGTGCTAAAATAAATGCTTTCTGGGCTACTGTATTATCTGTCCAAGTCAATAACCAGAAGAACCCTTTAAGAAAGTACAATTATGAGCCAAATTTACAAAGTTAACACAGATGTGCAGAAGCCAGGTTGGCCTTCACCAAAACTGTCCTCCTTAACCATGATGCTCTAAGGTTTGCTTACGTGTACTAATTATCCTCAGACACAGAGAACAAGAGAAGGTGGTGGTGTGAATTAAGTCAGAGGAGGAAGGGACACAGCATAGGATGGAAACGCCCCAGAAACCATTTTTTCAGCCATAGGCCTCCTGTCTTAATGAAATAAAATACAAGACACTCCACATCCCCACCTTGGGTCATATGCTGGCACCCTAATCAGAATTCTGCTAGATAATAACAAACCATCTATTTAATAAGGAAGCACTAGGTAAGTGCTAGGTAAATGCAATAATGTATCATGGTAAGCCCGCCATATTCTACTCTTTTGAAACTCAGATCAACTGAAAGCCAGCTGAATTTTGGTATATTGCTGCCACATTCGGCCTTTCTAAGGAAATAAACATTCTGAGTACTTAGGCAAATAGAAGGACACATTTGTATCTGGCCATTTAAAGCCGGTAAAAAAGACCTCTACTAGCAAAATGTTTTCAATGCTTCAGAGCACTACCACATTCATACTGACACAGTAATGAATGAGCTTAAATACCTGTGATTGATAATAAGTTTATAGGAGGGATATAATTCTCTAAGTCTCCCACTGCCAATTTTTAATTCTTGAGGCTTCAGTACAGCTTTATTAGTTTCTTTACTTTGCACACAGAAAACAGGCCTGAGGTGTGACCTTCACAGAGGACACAATTCCAATTATGTTAGGACCAAACATTACAGTTTTAATCAATTAACTCAAGCAAAGTACTAATTACTCTTATTACACACTTGTAGTCTGACTCTTCTGTAATTACACTTTAAAATAGTGATGTGCATTATAAGTGCCTTAGTGACTTCCTAATTCCCAAACTCAAAGAGGATCGCATTTTAATTATTCCTGAATTTCCATACAAGAAGATGAATTACAGCAGTACCCAGAGCCTCACCAAAACGGAAATGACCCATAATAATACTGTTTTAGAAACCCAGAATTCCTTCGCTGGGTTCTAAAGCTGTGGCCTAAATAAAGACAAAATAATCTATAAAAATATTCTTAAAATTGATTATTAAACCAGAATGGGAATCAGGTCCTAAAGCACAACACAATAACAACACAGTGTTAACTGTCAAAAAACTTTTATGTGAAATTAGAGGCTGCTGTTCTAGCTATCCTTGATCTCGGGACCCTGAACAATCACAGAGACCTACTCCAGTAAGGAGCTACGTTTCACAAGTGAGAGGATAGTCTTAGCGTCTAGGTTGGCCTCTAAAGTTCCTAACAACATAGGATTAAGCATTATTATATAGTTGGGAAAAGCTAAACTGAATTCCCACTTCTGCCTTGCTTTTTCCTATGGTTTTCAGTAGGATTACCCACCATCTCATGTGACCGGAGTGAGGAATAAGCCAGATGTGAAGGTCATGAAATCCTGTACCACCAACTCTTTGCCAGGAAAAGCCTGCTCACGTTTAGTGTCACTCAGAAGAGCATCTCTAATTCTCTCAAGGGACACTGATGAAGGAACTTTCAAAATAAATGTGTTCCCACAGTAATGTAAGCCAGATGTCGTGTCAGGCTCTTTACATACATGTTCTTATTTAATCCTCACAACAATACTGAGAGGTGAGCAAGGGGATCGCTGTTTCATGAGAGGAATCTGAGGTGCCAGGAAGTGAAGTGACTCACCCAAAGTCACACTGCTTACAAGTGGCAGAGCCAGGATTTGAACCAACAGAACCAGAGAGTGGTGGGAATGGGCACAGTGTGGATGTGTGTGTGGTGGGGGGCAGGGGCAGCAAGACCACTTACTGGCTGCCATATGTCCAACCTGAACATCAGAGCCTCAGCACTTCTATCCACTATGCCACCCTCAGCTCAGTGCCTGGAATGTATGGTGCCACTCTGTAAATGTTGATCTTATTTTGGACGAAGTTAAGCGTGTGGCTGCTCAACACAAATTTTAGAAAATAAATCTGGTTCTGACAGTTGGAGGACTTTTGCTAATTTGCTTTACCTCTCTGACCTTTATTTTCCCATCTGGAAAATGGGAATAACAACTCCTACCTTAAAGGGCTGTTGTTGGAATCAAGTGAGAAGTCTTTCAAATTAGAAGTCAAATGGCATATCCACTGACGATCGCGCCTGATCACCTGGCTTGGCTTTCCCACCTTCTGTGAAACCTCCCATGGCTCCACACATGCTGATATTTCCTTTCTGTGACCCAGAAGCTTTTGAACGGAAGATCGGCAAGCAGTAGGTGTGTAAGATCCATCCTGAGTTTTATTAAGTAGGGGAAAACATCCAAGTACTCAGAAAGTAAAACTAGGGCAGTCTCCGACTTCATTGTTTCGTTTGCTTTCCACAGACCTGATGATATTTATTTTTTCCATGAAAGGTCAACAAGGTCAGTAAGATTGTGGACTTAAACCTAAAACCCAACATTGACCTTAGACACAATTTAATGAATTGGTTAACATCTACATGATTTCTCATCCTAATTTGATCCCCTTGTAACATAAATGTCAAACTAAATGGTCAATATTTCAGATGCTGTGGTTCATGACATTTGTACTAGAAAAATCAAGCTATTTTGGATCTTATGGGTTTTTTCTCTTCTCCTTACCTGCTTCATAGGACGGAGGGAACCAATTGTTTTCCATCCACTGAATGCTGTCCAATTTGGGATCTCATTAGGCTCGAGTAGGATTTGTCTTCCTAAGAAATTGGATCCTTCATAAGCTATCCATCTATATAAAAGCAGGAAAAAAACAGAATACTTAAAAACAAAAAGCAATCTCTTATCAAAAACACCTTCTTGTGTACCAGGTTCATTCTTTAAAACTTCTGGGTTTGTAGATTTTCAAAGGAAAAATGTATAACTGTTTTTTAACAGAAAGGATAGGAGGGACTGGGAGGAAGCCCACTGCACTGGGGCTCAGAAGATTTGCATTCCAGTTAGGATTCTGGTTTCCTTACTTCTAAAACAAGGTTCCCTCCGGGTCTAAAATTCTGTGTGTCTTTGATAATGCTGTCTTTTTTTTTTTTTTTTTTTTGGTAACAGTTTAACATTCAAAGACAGACCACAGCCTTTCCCTGTTACCAGTTACAAAATACTAGGTTTACTCTCCCATGCGTAGGCTCATCGCCGGGTGTCCTTCAGGGTCTCTCTAGGTGGTTCCAGGGAACTCCCAGGCACACCTCCTTCTATAACTTCTCCAAGGTCACCAAGGACAACTGAAAATTATCTACAGAAATCCACTCTCTTGCTTTAAGGCCCAGCTCTGTTGCAAAGCCTGCTCACTGCTCTTGAGGCCTCCAACTGGGGCCAAGTTAAAGCATGTAGAAGCGTTCAGGGCCTTGAGGGGAGTCTCAAGACTTAAGTGGCCACATTCATTCTTTTACTGACTGGCATGTGAATAGTTGTAACTGAGATAGGATGGCCAACAAACTGAAATCATCATCTGGTCCTTTATGGAAAAAGTTTGGTGAGCTCTGATTTAGCTCCACAGCTAAGGGTTATAATAAACTGGGATTGCCAAGAAGATCTGAAATTCTCAGGATTCAACATCACCACAAACAGTGCGTTCAGAAAGTTAAGTGTGGAAGATGAGGTGGCTATCTTGCCTGGTTCAGACAAAGCACTCTGCTTGCTTCCCACAATCAAGATCAGGCTTGGCCTGATTTTTCATGGAGAGAAGAATAGGATATTTGGCCTTCCCTCTGCCCCTTCTTGCGTACACGAATCTAAACTATGGAGAGGCTCATCTACCTCTCCAGCTGTGCAGACTTTTTAAATAGGCAGGGAAGTTTCAGTTATAAGGCAAGACTTTAGTAAACTACACCGCACCATACATTAATCTTACTGGATTCCATAGCTAAAAAGCGTTAAAGCTTGACAAATTGGAGATATGGGATAATACGGGGATTAAACAAAACAAAATATGTCAACAGGGCAGCTGGCTGTGCATTAAGTCCTATTCTGAGCCATCTGCAGCCTAGGAAAACCTTCAGAAAGCATTCTCTATTCCTTACTCTGTGTACTGATTTTCTCTTAGAGAATCCAGAACAGGCAGAGTAGGTGGATAATAAGCGAAAGAGAAGAAATAATGTCAAGGTAAAATAGTACCAGTTTTCTACAAAAGAGTGAAATAAGAAATGGTAAGAAATTACAACAGGTGAGTCAATAATTATCAGTTCCACTTAGGACAGTAAAGAAAAGTGTAAAAATGCTGTGAAAGTCGTATTATCACTAGGATGTAGAATTCAAAAGACTTAGTTAAGTGGTAAATAAGATACTAGTATCTAGTATGGGAATTATTATGCTTAGAGAGAGTAAGTCAATTTATGGTTAAGAAACACCAATGTCAAATGCTCTGAAGAAGAAAAATTAAACTGCTATACAGGTGACTATTCAAACTTCATTTATTATAATAGTTGACTTAATTTTCAAATCAATTTATATTCTTGGCTTTCTCTTCTGTTATCCCCAGACACTTAAATAATCAGAGTTGATTATCATACAATTTAAAAGTCATAAGAAATAAAAACAATCATCTTTATATAAATCATCAAGAGCTATGTGCGGTCTTTTAGTTCACTTTTGGTACCAAAACAGCAACAGTGCAGGAGGCAGGGCAGGCTCTTGTGCCACTCTCCAGATAGGTCCTGAGAAGCAGATCTCTCAGGAAGTCTTAGGGCCTCAACCTCTGGGACTCTCACTGCCAGGCCTCTTACCATTTTTGTTCTAAATAAATATGCAAGTTCATACCTAATTTATGTATCTGTCATTTTTCATTCCTTTTCTTAAAGCAGTCTCCCGGATTGTATAAGTGCAGGCCCCACACAACCTGGATCCACCCTGACAACCTGAATGGACAGCAACACTGGTGGGTGGGCTAGATTCACCAGAACCCTCAGCATGAAAAGAAGTACCCTGGAGCAAAAGGCTCTAGAACAAACAGGACGTCAAATCAAAATACAACAACACACTTCCAGTGTGAGAAATAGTCGGTTATCTTAGGCAGGCAGTGGTCTCAACCAGTTAAGGTCACCTGGTCCACCTACTCTAAGACACATGCTATCAACACACGGCAGCCCATCTCTCCCAAAGGGCTCTTCTCCCAGACTGCCGCATGTTACTATATACTGGACCTAATCCATGGCCTAATCTTATATGTAAACAGATACTACTCTTGTTACGTTGAGAAAGAAAAGGAGTAATAGCATCTCCAGACCAGACAACAATAGCAGTGGAGAGATAAAAAGCAACTGTGCTTGGGTGGCCGCATGGCTCAGCTGGTTGAGCATCCGACTCTCCTTGATTTCAGCTCAGGTCAGGATCTCACAGTCGTGAGTTCGAGCCCCACATCAGGCTCTGCACTGACAGTATGAAGCCTGCTTGGAATTCTCCTTCCCCTCCCCGTACCCCCCCCCCCCCCGCCCCCGTCTGTCCCCTGCTGGCACTTGCTCACTTTCAAAATAAATGAACATTAAAAAAAACAAAAAAAAAAAAAGCAACTGTGCAGCTCTCTCCTAAAACAGTAAGTGAACCAGGCCATACCTTTGTCCCATACTTACAGTCCACTTTTTACCCATACAGACTGGGTGTAAAAGTGCAGGTCCTTGTTCAGAACAGAGTTCACAGCCTCTTCTAGATGTAACTCTCTTCCCTCACAGTGTTCCAGAGCAAAAAGGCTAATGGAGGGTTCTTCAAAAACCTAACAGCAAAAAAGAGAAAGCATCACCATACAGGGTGGCCAATCTCCAGTGACCTCCCAGTCACAACACAGGGTACCCTGGATCCACCGTATTCTTGAATGCATACAGTTTACTGCTCTACCCTCTAATGATGTTATAGTCAAAACTGCACAGGTGAGACTAAATTCGACTCATAATTTTTGTTCACGTTTTAATAAATTAAAATTGGGAGTTTTAGAACAGCAATCTCAGTCTCATAATGGAAATGGACACTTGGTTCCAATTAAGGTCTGGCTGTGCTATAATATGGACATTTTGGTCTTGCCAGCACTTTCAGCTGGTAACAGGATGAACATGGAATGGAACGGCACCATTTCCCCAGAAAGCCACAGGAGCAGTCACTGAGAATCCAACACATGATGGCTCCAGGCTCTTAAACTCATTTCAAGGAGGAAGAAAAAGGCATTCTTTTTCTTTTTTTGAGAGAGAAAGAGAATGAGGAGAGGGGCAGAGGGAGAGAGAATCTCAAGCAGGTTCCATGCTTAGCATGGAGCCCAACATGGGGCTCTCAATCCTATGACTGTAAGATCATGACCTGACCTAAAATCAAGAGTCAGATGCTCAAGCAACTGGGCCACCCAGGCACCCCAGAAAAAGGCATTTTTAATTGAACAACAACCAAAAGCCAAAATGCACAGGGGCAGGAGTGATTTCTACATTCAAAGTAAGTATTCCCCAACTCCTTGTGTCAGAGAAGAACAGAACCAACTTTGCTCTTTTTCACTCATTGGTATATGCAAGACAGCATGCTAGAAGACTTCTCAGGGATGAGAAGACAAAGCAAGGCACCATCCTTGTGTCTGGGTCATTACTAACTAGTAACTAAAATTGGAGAATTGCACAGGTATTGAAATGTAATCCAGGGTAGAAAAGAATATGCTCTGTGAAAGTTCTCAGAATATAGAAGACTTGATGCTTTTTTTTAGCAGAAAGGAGCAAGGATCAAGGAAGCTTCACAAAGGTGGATGTCATGGTATGTGAGCTCAGTCTTCAAGGATGCGATGATTTGGACAGGCCCAGAGAATGGAGGGAAGGCACTCTATACGAAGGAAGGGAGACAGATATGCATGGAACATGTTAAGGGAATAGCAAATAGATCCATATAACTAGAGTCCAAAAGGAAACAGTGTCAAGTACCCCCACTGTTTGCTAGGGGGTATTGAATTGTCTGCTTCTCCTTGTCACTAACAGGGCAGAGACAGATTTACTGCCAATGGGGAGTCCTTGAAGGCTTCTGGACAGGGGCCTAGGAAAGTATCTGTAATTGGTACATGAGAAACAGAGCACTAGCAGCAGGGAATGTGGATGTTCAAAGAACAGTAAATAAACAACTGACTTTGCGTAAGAGCAAGATGAATTATGAAAGCATTATTCTTTGCAGCAGTGTTTGGAATAACAAAGGATACAGATGACTTAAATATCCATCAAAAGGAGACTGGCTAAATAAGTTATGGTACATTCATAGAGAAATACAGCTGTAAAAAAGAATAAGGAGATCTTTATGAAAGATCTCTAAGATATATTCCTTAGAGGTAAATACAGTGAACAGTAGTGTGGAATAGCATATTTCTTCTGCTTCCACTTGTGCATTAAAGGGAAAACTTATGCACATGCCCACAAATAATGTGCACGTGTACACATGAACAATTTTCTTTAAAGAAAGAAAGAAAGAAAAGAAAAGAAAGAAACTACTCCATGACTATCTAGCAGGAGAATAGGATCTGAAAGATGAAAGTGGGACCTGAGGTTTTGACTACATGCCTTTCGTACTTTTTGATTTTTGAAGCTTAGAAATATATTATTTATTCAAAAATTTAACTTTTTAAAATGTTTATTTATTTTTGAGAGAGACAGAGTGTGAGTGGGGAAGGGGCAGAGAGAGAGAGAGAGAGAGAGAGAGACAGAATCTGAATCAGGCTCTAGGCTCTGAGCCGTCAGCAGAGCCCAATGCGGGGCTTGAACTCGTGAATCATAAGATCGCAACCTGAGCTGAAGTCAGACACTTAACCAACTGAGACACCCAGGTGCCCTTCAAAAATTTAAATCGGTGATTATTATGCACATTTTCCATGTATGTGTATTTTTTTCTTTTTTTAAATTTATTTGAGGCAGGGCACACAAGCAGGGGAGGGGCAGAGAGAGGGGGAGAGGCAGACAGAGAGAATCCCAAGGAGGCTCTGCACTATCCGCTCAGAGCCTGATGTGGGGCTCAAAGTCACAAACCATGAGATCATGAATTGAGCCAAAACTGAGATGCTTAACTGAGACACCCAGGTAGCCCTGTGTTTTTCTTTAAATGGACTTTGGGAAATATATCAGACAACATGAGTGAAGAAAACAGAAATGGAAAGTAGATGGGAAAAATACTCCAGTCCCAAGAAAGAGCCAGACCCTAAAGTGTGTGTGTGTGTGTGTGTGTGTGTGTGTGTGTGTGTGTGTGTGTGTGTGTTGGGGGCGGAGCAGGGCGGGGGGGGGGGGGCGATGGTGGAAGGTTAGGACTAGTTAACAAGGGATGGCCAGAAAATCTATCACAGTGCTAAAACAGACATAGGGCTAACAAACGGAATGAGTAAATACAGAAGACAACATGCAAAGATGTGGCTGGGGGCACCGTGGTATAACTTATCATACAAGGAAATTTGGAGGGAAATGTAAGCTAAGAACTTCTATTTAGAACTGGGTGTTTTTAATGTTCAGACAGACAGGACAGACAGGGTAATCTTAACAGAAATGTCCACCGAAGACTGGACTTTTGGATCTGTGCTTCAGGGAAACAAATCCCATGCAGGCATGAAGAGCGTGGGAGCTCCCAGGATCTGGGTGACACCAGAGATGGGTAGGGGTGAGGAAAGGGAAAAGAGGACAGAACTGGGCAGACATGCAAAGGAGGCTGTGGAGGCGGTGGAGTAAATGTACTATGAAAGCACAGCTAAAAAGAAAACACCAAGGAAATAAAGGAGAAAGGAAAGGCGAAGGAAGAGTCATCCATAGTACCAAATACGTTTGCAATGTGGAGGAAGAGGGTGGCTGTGGCAATGCTGCTGGGGTCTGGGCAATCAGGAGGCAGCTAGAAACCTGTAAGAGAACTCTGAGCGGTGTGCAAGACACGAGGGGTGGAATCTAGGTCATAGGGACTGAGGAATGAGTGGTGAGAAATTGTAGACAGGGTGCATGGGATTGCACACTTTAGAGAATGTTGGTGAAGAGAAGGAGGAAAATGGACTGGTGGCCCATAAGAATGTTTGTGGGCACAGTGGCGTAGGATAGAAAAAGCTCAACAATGTAAGACGAGAGGGATGGTTCTAAGGAAGAAGCGAGATGTCCAGTCCATTGTTTCCCATCAGTACAGAACCTCTGACTAGGAATCAGTCCATGAAGGGAAATATCACTTTGAAAAGATGAACTATACTTCCTCTGAAATACAAGGAAAGACAGAAAAAGAATGCCAAAGAAATTTCCAGGTAAATGTGTGAGTTTCTCTTTACATTATGTGGCAAAGGTTACCTGATGAGGGAAGAAGGTATGAAGTACTATCCAACAGCACTTTCTGCAGTGACAGAAATGCTGCTTATCTGTACTTATCAGCCACATGTGGTCACTGATCATTTGAAATTCGGCTTGTGTAACCAAGGGACTGAATTTGTTTTAATTAAGTAAATGTTAAATATAAATATGATGTTATAAATCTAATGTAAATAAATAAGAAACAATGACGTGGCTAGTGTATGGTAATGGAGAGTACAGATTTAGGGATTAGAGGATACTGTAAAAGAACGTCACAATCACTGTGTGCAGTGAGACAGTAAGGCAAGCCTTAAAGGGCTGTCCAGGAGCACTGATTTTCCTTCAGTAAACACCACAAACTGGGTCAGGAATAGGGCTTCATCTCTAGTCAGTGAGTGACCACAGGTAAGATTCGGCACCTCTTCTGCTATCTGCAAAATAAAAACTGGAAGCATCCCAACAGCTTATGGAAGAAATGTCCTTACAGGAGTCCAGAGCAGCAGGTAAAAATAGCAGATTCTAAATTACCCACTAAAACTGGTGGCTGAAGATGGATAATCAAAATCCACAGATAAGCCCCTGCCTTTACTGTTGGACTTTCTCCAACATCTTCACCCTTAAGCTTTTAAAAAAGCATTTAGCTTACCTCTTCATACATCTTCTGGTTGAGTTACTAACTAGTAAGGAAGGGCAGCCAGGCAAGGAGCCCAGACAGGTCTCACAGTCAATTGTTAGCAACATTCTCCCCAGTGAAGAGCCTGCTGGGGTAGAATGGCAGATGCCTCTATTAAAGGCATTTAAGGCTGACATAATGTAACTGTTTTAAACCCAAGAGGGAAAAAAATTAAAAGCTTACTAGGAGAATGCAATTTAAATGCTAAGCATTATTCTAAGAAAAATAGGACCTGTGTACATTTTTCTTCCTCTTTTGTAAAACGCAAAGACATTTTTAAAAAGATGGCCATTATCCCTCAAACTGAATCAAATTCACTCCCGAATAGCAATTCTGAATCTAGAAATTTGTCTTTGGGAAACAATGTAAAATGCGGTGCAGGGGATCACAAAAGATGGTTTTAAAATGATGATGCAGGAAGACAGAGAACAAAATTGTAAAGGATGATAGAGACAGTATTTTTTTTAATGTTTATTTATTTTTGAGAGAGGGAGAAACAGAGTGTGAGCAGGGGAGGGGCAGAGAGAGAAGGAGACACAGAATCTGAACCAGGCTCCAGGCTCTGAGCTGTCACACAAAGCCCGACATGGGGCTTGAACTCATGAGCTGTGAGATCATGACCTGAGCCAAAGTCAGCCGCCCAACTGACTGAGCCACCCAGGCACCGAGACAGTATGTTTTATGAGTTTACATAAATCAGTAAAAACAACCTGCTGCTGCACTAACAGCAATGGGCTATCACCAAGTGGTCCCATTGACTAGACTTCTCATTTGAGAACATCTATTATCTCTACGCTTACAGTTATCCACCCTCTAGAGGTCTGATCTATATTTAAACTTGATTTTTCTCTATTTAAGTTGTTTAAATTTAAATGGTTTTAATTTTTAAATGTACTTAAATTTATAGATGCATTTGATTTATACGTGTACTTAAAGGTTAGGAACATCAACATAAGTGCTAATGTGGAAACAACAGTGGAAGGTGGTAGATAGTTAATCATTCAGAAAAAAGAATGAAGAACTACTTTAAAATCCTATTTTTCGGATACATTTTCCAGACATGAAAACAGGAATATAAACTATTAATAGTCTTCAAAACTGCAGATGACAGAATAATCTGAACTTTCCAAGGACAACAGAAAACACCAGAATTTAGCTACAATTTGAGCTCTACAAATGTCTTGGCCTCAGTCCATGTTAACTTAGAAGACAGTCAACCATTTTGGGCCAAAGGCTCTTCTTAGGGGTCAATAGTAATGGGACATTCCTGCTGAGTTAAGTCTAAGGCAAAAATCAGACAGTTTCTAAAAGGAGAACATAAGAAAGAAAAAGAATACTTGAACAAATTGTATGAAAGAACTTTTAAGAAGAAAAAAACCCTCCACCTCATCCCATCAACTAAACCACATTTTAAGTGACAAGACTAGTAATAATTAATATATACAGCACTTTCATATGCACCAGACATTATATGTAAATATATCCATCCACAACTCCTTATCCATTGTTCAGCACACAAAAACCTTAGTCTAAGTCCCCCCCCCCTTTTTTTTCTTAACTCAATTGGCAGCAAAATCTGACCTGAATAAGTAGAGGGCTACTTATAGTATTTCTCCAATATGTGTAGCCATAAATATATTTGCTACAGTAATAGGAATGTGTTTAATTATGGGGTGCTACTTAGAACGCTTTTGCAGTGTTTCCTTAAGTGCTATGTATGAACCATATCACTGTTTAAAATGGGAAAAATATCCCAAATCCCAAAATATATTCAGATTAGTGGATTGTGAATTTATTTACTTATTTAATCCACACAACTTCCCTTTGATGTGGGGGCTATTTTTAACCCCACTTTACAGATGAAGAATCAAGGCACAGGTCACACGCAGTAAGTGTAAGAGTTGGCATTTGAGTCTACAAAGTATGACCCCAGAGGCTGTGTTCTTAACCCCTACACTGTGGCTCTAACATATTCGAAATGCCAGTAGTTTTAATGGCAAATGTCTGGAGCACTTGACTCCCAACTTGGTCAGTTGGGCAACGTATATGATCCCTATTCTTACCTGTCTCTCTGGCTTCAAAAGTGTTGTCTGCCACCTGAATTTGAAGTTCTGAGATCCTAGTGAGAGTATTCTGCTACAGGGACTACATTTTTATAAACATATCTTCAATATAATGGATAAAATTTTTAAATCTAAGAAATTTTTGACTTAGAAAAAAACTACAGACCTTTACTTTAGCAACTGTAGAGTTCTTTGAGTTTCAAATCACCATGTATATGGAAGAGGTGTTGACAATACCTCAGGGTTATATTAATTGATTAGACTCTAAATATAACATATGCTTTTCAAAATATTCAGCAATCAGCCATGAGAACAGCCATATCCATATAGCCTGACAACATCAATTCATCTCAATCTTTGCCAAATGAACAATGCCTAGCTAAAACAGGAAATACAAGTAAGATGAATTAAAGGAAAGTAACCATAATGCATACCTCTAAAACCATTCCATTCCAGAGCAATACCAAACAGTGTGTTGGCAAAAAGTTATGTAAAATGATACAAATTTAAATAAGGCTCATAAATGTCTAATATGACTCTAATCTGGAATCTTTTAAGTTTGGCATATTAAAAACAAAAATATATAAATACCTTCAACCTACCACGCTAATGGTAGTCTTCATGTTGCTTAGTGAATATTAATTATGGTCTATGAGCTCAATTAGTGAGTGCTTATGAGCTAAGGGCTGTACATGCAGTAGCTTGTTTAAACCTCACACTTTATTAGATGAGAAAGTTGAGGCTTAGGGTAGTCAGAAACATGTCCAGGGCCACTCAGCTAACAAGTAAGGGTCTGTTGGGCTCCCAGACTTCACCAGTGAACTATAATCCTCCTCAGAAAACTGCTTTCATTTGGTTTAGAGAATCAGTTTCATTCTAGATCTACCTTTCTAATTGGTTTCCCCTCTCCACTTTTTAAGAAAATTATTTGCCCCTATTTAAAAGAAGCTAAACATTAAAAAATAATATATAGATGGACTATGTACCCATCATCCAAAAGTAATAAATTTTATTATATTTGTACTGAATTTTATAAATACATTAACAGGTACAGCTGAATTTGAACCTCTTCTCTCTAAAGGTAATCACTATGCTGAAGATGTGAGTCCTTCCAGCTCGTATTTTTATAGTTTACTAATGGTTATGCATCCTTTGTTTTTATTTTTTATTTTTTTAATGTTTATTTATTTTGAGAGAGAGAAAGGGAGAGTGTGTGCACACAAGTGGGGGAGGGGCAGAGAGAGAGAGGGAGAGAGAGAATCCCAATCTTGACAGTGCAGAGCCCAATGTTGGGCTTGAACTCACGGACCTGGAGATCACAACTTGAGCAGAAACCAAGAGTCGGACATTCAACTTACTGAGCCACCCAGGTACCCCTGCATCTTTTGTTTTTAAATTTCACTTACAGTATCTTACCGTAATACCCTTTAGTAATACATGGAACTCACTTTCATTTATTGTACCGTCTTATATTTCCTCACATGGATGTGCTGTGGCTCCTTTTCATCCATCAATAAACTGCAACAAACATCCTTATTCAACTGCCCTGCCTACAGAACCACCTCATGTAACTGACACTGTTTCCAAAAACTGTGTATGAATAATCCCACTTCTCTGCCACCAAACCAAACCATTCAAATGTTTCTATTTAAAGTAAGGCAATATTACCTAGTTATTACTTTATTTTGCATTTACTTGATCACTAGTGAAGTTTAATATTTTTTGCATATCCTTTAGCCATTTTTCTCTCTTCTATGAACTATTCACATCCTCCTGCTAAGTTTTGAAATACGTTTTTCTTTTTTTCTCAATTGATTTGAGAGTTCTTTTTATATTCTGTACACTAAACCTTTGCAGGTTTTATAAGGGCTGCAAATATGCCCTCCTAAGTCTGTGGCTTGTTGCGGTAGGCTGAATAATGTTCCCTCACCTCCACACTTCTCACCCCCACCCAACCCCCAAAATGTCCACATCCTAATCCCTAAAACCTGTGAATATGTTACCTGACATGGTAAACGGGACTTTGTAGATGTGACTAACAGTTAAAAAACTTGAGGCGGGGATATTAGTCTGGATTATCCACAGAGGCCTAATATAGTCACAAGGGTCCTTATCAGAGGGAGGCAGGAGGGTCAGAGATACAGGACAGAGAGAAGTTGGGGGTGATGCACTTTGAAGACAGACAACGGCCATGAGTCAAGGAATGCTGAGGAGGTTGAGAAGCTGGAAAAGGTAAGGAAACCGATTCTCCCCTTAGCATCTTCCAGAAGGAATGCGGTCTTGCCAGCACCATATTTTTTATCAGGCTAAGACCATTTTAGACCTTCTGACCTCTAGAACTGTAATATGGTTTGTTGTTTTAAGTCACTAAGTTTGTGGTAATTTGTTATAGCAGCAATAGGAAATGAATACACTTGCCTTTTCCCTTTCTCTTACTGACATGTACATTTTGTTTTAAATCCATTCTACTCCAATACTATTAGGCTAGTTTCCATATTTTCTTGTAAGTTTTAAAGTTTGTTTTTCACATTTAGGTTGCCACAATCCATCTGGAACTTATTTCTGCGTTTGGAGTAAAGCAAGATTCTAACTCTATCTTTTTCCATGTAAAGAGCCAATTGTCCCAACACCAATCTATTTAATAGTTCATAATAGCCCCACTGTAACCTATTTCAGTCACCTTCCAATTCCATTATTTATGTAGGTCAGTTTCTATGCTATCCTATTCCCCAGTTCTGTATTCTTCCCTTGCACCAATACCCATTGTCTTTATTACTATTGCTGTATAATGCAATATATATTTGGCAGGACAAGTGACCCTGTCTGTTGTTCTTAGTAAGAAAATTATCTTGGCTATTTTGGATCCCTATCTTTTCCAAATTTAGGATAATAAGCTTGTCATGTTTTACCATCTCACCCTAAAAAGGCACTATCCTAGAAAGTCAAGATTCTGTAAGCATCTTGCCTGAAGTTGTAATAATTTGGAGAGGACCACAACTTCACAATATTGAGTCATTTCAATCTATAAAAGATTATTATCTCTTCATCTTTTATGCCCTTTGATAAAGTTTTTATTATTTTCTCCATAAATGACTTACTTGCCTTGTGGTTTGACTTATTCTTAAGTATCCTATAGTTTCATTGGCATTTACCTTGTATCCAGAAACTTCTTAAAACTTCATATTAACTCTAATAATTTGACAACTTTCTTTCTTTAAACATTTTTTGGATTTTATCTTATTCAAGTGTTTGGGGATCCAGAATCACAAATAGAAATGGTGATAGTAGATACCTTTGTCTTCTAACTTTAAGGGGAAATGCTTCAAATGTCTTACTAGGAAGTGTGATGTTTAGTCTGCAGGGTTTTGCTGGCCTTCATTTTAAAATTGTATGCAATAGTTTAAACTATTAACTAAATATGGATTCAGCTGAAAAGTTTAATAGTAACCAAACTCTCAGACACTTATAAACTCATTGCTTCCTTTCATTCTGTGGCTGGATTTACAGTCTTCGACTATTTATGGGTGTGTTCCATATTTAGCATGCTTGCACAGAATCAATCACTGCCTTGCCAATTCTTACTCTACCTCTTAATATCATTATGTCATCACAGTTATAATTTCATTTGAAGTTTTTCTACAGCCTCTTGTTACAATGTTTCTTTTGCTTTGCCTGTTTATAGCTGCCAGGATTGGATTATTACTTCAAAGGAGGCCAACTTCCATGCCAGGCCACCATGGAGACACTAAAGAAGTAATGAGCAGAATGCTGCTCCCATGGAAACGCAATAAAAGGTTACCTCACACACTACTGGGCCAATGCTTAAAGCATTTATATAGGTTCCCCACTCACCTTCAGCTCCTAACCAACTGTTCTGGGGACTGTTATATGGCATAACTTTATTGGAAGCTAATCTACTATGTTATTCCCTCAAACCGCATGAGTCCTAATGCTGGATATATTGTTTTGCATGCCCAATTAGAAATATACCCAAGAAAGGGGCGCCTGGGTGGCGCAGTCGGTTAAGCGTCCGACTTCAGCCAGGTCACGATCTCGCGGTCCGTGAGTTCGAGCCCCGCGTCAGGCTCTGGGCTGATGGCTCGGAGCCTGGAGCCTGTTTCCGATTCTGTGTCTCCCTCTCTCTCTGCCCCCCCCCCCCCCCGTTCATGCTCTGTCTCTGTCCCAAAAATAAATAAAAACGTTGAAAAAAAAATTTTTAAAAAAAGAAATATACCCAAGATGCTTATTTGCAACAGAACTAAAGGCTGAGAAAGATTTGAAAATACCTAACAGTTTCTTTACATATGAGTTAAGTGAGGTACAAACAAATTAAGTGATTTTCCCAATATCACCTTAGTGAAAGGAGAACTATAAAATATACTCCTAAGGTCCTTTCACTATAAAATGACTGCAAATTATCCATGGGCTTCTAGAATGTAACATATGTCCAGACAAACAGAAATCAAGCAAACTGTCATCTGCAAAACATACTCATCTTGTACGAAGAGGAAGTCTTAAAACTCCTCAACATTATTCCACTATGACACTTTAACAGTAATTCACAGTATGTCTGGGAATGCTAACTACAGGCAACACCCTCAGAATTCTGCAGTTGTAACTAATTAAAGCAAAATCAAGAATTAGTCCATATACATGTCAACTCAACTGGACAGAAATATTTTCCAGAATCCCACTGGACTATGGCTTACACAGTGACATTAACAAATCTGGAGGAAAAGGTGGGGGCAGTGGGGGTGCAGACTGAAGCAGAGAAGCAGGATAGGTAGAGGGTATCTAGCATTTTCCAGGATTTGGAGAATGTAAACACCTGGGACCCTCAGGAGTCTCTTCTGTGGGGAAGGTTAGCTGAGTAAACTAATCTCAAGATACCTACTTCATTTTACCTAGATCTTATGCTCAACAAATAACCTTCTGAGGACTATTTCAGTTTTCTATGTTCTAGAGAGGGGGAAAAAATGCTCAGGACAGAATTCTCAAGCATTCTAGCCATGAGAATCCACCTTCTACAGATTACTGTATTGACCTGGTTCATTTATCAATCTCCTAGGTCGGATCAACTCAGGGTGTCAGGGCCACCAGCGTGAAGCACGGTGGAATTCACCAAACAAATGTTACCTGTTAAAGTCTCTTCATGGTCATCTGGGGGGTCTTTGTTGGGATGCCCAACCTTACCTCACATTCCTTCCATTTCAAAACTGAACCTACTGCCTAAATATATCTTCAACAAAGACTTTTCAAAGATTTAAAAACATACTGTGTAAAAGCATTAAGACAATGAATGTGTTGTCCTTACATAAACTGGATATATTCTTTAATCAGTTCTTAGAAAAGGCTATAGCTCCCAGGTCCTTCCTAAGACGCACCTTCATCTATACTGCTTGGGTTTCACAGAACCAAAATAGTGACACACAACGGCACGGTAAAACTTAAAAACATTTCTTCTATTTTCATTCCTTATTTTAATTATTCACTTTTGACTTCATGAGTGTAAACTCTTCAAAGAAAAACAGTAATACTCATTAATTTTGATTGATTCTAAAGCTCCCTCCCTAAAAATTTAGTTGGTTTAGCTCACTGAAATAGAAGTCCTGCAAAATCCTTTCAAGATGGTACTTTCATATTTAGAACTGCATATACAAAGTAAGTATCTGCTGGCTTGACCACTAAAAATTGCTAAGAAAATTCCTTTCCCAGTAAATGTGGACTACTTTCCAATGTCTTTTTCAACCGTATCAATACTTGGAGAAACTGAACAGACCACATTCTTTTTTCCCCCTTTCTGTTTTTTGTCCAACAGACAGGAAGTATTAATCAATAGCCACTTAAGTCTTTACCAATTGGTGTCTAAGATGCAACTGAGAGAGACCGAGGACTGTTTCTATTTTTGTTCCTCAACCAAGACTCTATTCTTAGCCTGATACCAAGAATACTCTATCCAGGAAGGTCTTGAAATAAGGCTACATTGCTTAGGCTGGGATCAAAGTTTCTGAGTATGATCATCATTTCTGGAGTCAGCTCTGGTTGAAAGGTCTCAGTCATTCATACCATTATGCAGGGCTTCAAATGATCTCATCTCTGTGTAAACCTCAGCTTTGACCAAATGCTCCAAGGGAATGATCACAATCAGACATCTTGAAAATATCCCAGATCCTCATTACTTCCTCTGCCCAGACCTACAAACATGGAGCACAGAACTGATGCTGCAGAGTAGTGATCCTGTTTTGCTCACATCAAAATTCTGAGTAAATAGGACAGAAAGGAAAAACCTCTTACTCTACAGATGTGGGTCTCCAAGGTGACCCAGGTAATTCTGCACACAGCAGGCAGGAAATCCCTAGTTCCCTCAGACAAAGGTGTGAAATCAGTACCAGTGGCCATATCAGGACCCAGGCCTTAAAGTAACATTGTGTGACTTATCAAGTAGGATAATAAAATTATCAGGTTATTATTTTTATTAAGCAGCTAGAACAATTACAACTAACAGTTATAGCTAATTAATCGCTAATGTTTAATGACTGTTCACCATGTGCTGGGCATTTTATAAGCATCATTTCACTCAATATCCCAGGAGACTTATAAAGTACTATTATTTTTCATAGACAAGGAAACTGCGTAACTTTACTAATGTCATCCAAAATGGTTAAAATATCAAACTGAGATTTAAGCCTAGGTCTATACATATTACTATAGGTCCTGAGTTTTGAACTCTTGCTTTAAAAAATATATATGATGCATATATATATGTATGATATATATATATTTTATATGTATCATATATATGTATATCATATATGTAAAATATAAAATATATATACATGATACATATATCAGTCTTACGTTTTGGATTTCATGAGTGAATCTCAATTTTACAGTCCTTGAATAAATATTCATACTGTTATATTTACCCATGTTATCACTTCTTCCAACATCACATCATTTATGGTAATTAAAAAGGACAAGAAAAAAGTCTTATAATTATGCACCCAAGCAAAGTACTTACATAGTCAATGGGCTTGAGGGATTTAACTCTAGATGTTGGGCAGCCACAGGAAGTAAGGTCAGCATAGAGGCCTTCTTCTAATACACACTGATTATTAGAAATGTCCTCTTGGTAATATAGGAGCCAGCTTAAAAACAAGCAATAAGACATTCAGACAAATTACATCAGTTGACATCTCAGGCTCATCATCATGCTGTGGGGAACCAGGGAAAGAGTAGGACATCAAAGTCATGGTGCTGACCAGCAGCAAAGACCCAGCTTCAGTTTAAAGAAACAACTACCACTATCATTTACTGACTGCTTACCATGTGCTAGACATGTGCTAGGTACTTTACCTATATTATCACACTGTGTCCTCAATTCTATGAAGTAGAAACATATCCTTATTTTTATAGGCAACAAAACTAAGTATTAGAAAGGTTAGGTAATTTGCCCAAGGTCTCCTCAACTGTTAAATGACAGCATTGCAATTTGAAACAAGACATCTGCTTTACCCTAAAGACATTAGCTTCATTTGGTACCTCCAAGTACACAACCTTGGGATCAGATTATGGTAATTATTAAGTACTTGAACAGATTAGAAAAATACTGCTTGTGTTTCTTTTAGGAAAAACAATTAATTTGTATCCTTATTTAATGATGAGCCTGATGTCAGGGTAGGGGAGTAAAGAAACCAGACTCCTAACATCACATGACAGTAAATAAAATCTATCACCTGTACATCTGATAGCTAATGGAAATTTTTAAAAAGAAGCCCATTAAGAATCTTTGGTAGTAAATTATCTTCAATACACCACTCATCAAAAACTTGGTTAAGACCTATGCCCTTTTGAAAAGAAGGAGCCTGAGGGAGAAATGAACTGGCTGTTACTACTTCACTTCTGGTGTGTTTGAGTTTTAACCTTATACTTTAAGACCACAAGAACTGTACTCTTGCTAGACCAGGTTAACTTAGGATAACCACAGATATGCTCTGTAACATTGTAATTAGTCTCATATCTTCTATGTAATTGGGCATTTTATCAAAGGTTTTCAACGTGTTAGGCATGGAGTTAGCCCTTCCTGCGCATCATTTATTTGGCCCTTATAAGAATCCTTTGAGGTAGGTACTGTTATTATCCCTCCTTTACAGACGAGAAAAAGGATTCAGGCAGACGATCCAATTTGATAAAGGTTATATATCTAGGAAGTGGTGGAACTGGTCTTTAATCCAAGTCTTCCAGGTACTCAAGCAACCGCCAGGGTTCCTGTACTCTTTTATAAGACTGCAGTTTAATAAACTACATACAACAAAATTTTAAATTACACACACACACACTAAGAAAGAGGGAGAGGGAGAGGGAGAGGGAGACGGAGAGAGAGAGAGAATATTCCTTACATAAAGCAAACACAGGACCAATTTGTTCCAGATTTCAGTGTCAGGAAAAACACTTTCCTCCAGAAAACCTTCAATACTTCCCTTTATTAGATAATGAAAATATATGCCACTAAGTAATTTTTTATCTTAGTGGAGAAGAAACTCAGAGCCAAATACTAGTAACAAAATTATTTTAGATAATAAGAGTTGCAGATAATCTACTTAACTTATAGTATCCTATTTTATGTGTTTTAATATTGTAAAACCCTCATATCCTTTTTTGTAAGTATAAAAATAATAACATACACAGAGAAGTTCAAACTAGTTAGAGCTATAGAAAATCTGAGAGGGAAAGACTGGTGGAGTTAGGGTTAATCAAGAAGGTTGACAGAGAGAATCAGTATGGACTGGGTGGACTGATCCTTAAAGATATACTCAGTTTAATATCAAATGGAGGCTACAAACATATATACCAATAGGAGGCCAAGCAGGTAATATACATGAGTAGCATACCAGGTTAAAAAAAAAAAAAGCTGGAAATATATCCTATGGTACACTGGGACCACATATCCCATTTACTTAACACTAGCTAATAATTGCCAAAGGTGAATGCTTCTTAAGGTTTTCAAATCTTTTGATTTTTTAAAGAGAAGGTGAAAAACACCCTAAACCAAAATACTGATACATTTTTGTTTAACATACTGTGTAGGCCAAACAAATAACATTGCTGGTTAGTTAGCTTTACCTGAAACCTACAGCGTTTCCTATAGAGCAGGGATTAGCCAACTATAGCCTGTGGTTGTAAAATCTGTCCCATTGCCAGCTTTAATACAAACCACAAGCTAAGACTGCTTTTCACATGCTTCAGTTTTTTTTTTGTTTATTTATTTTTGAGAGCGCGTGCGCACACGCACACACACACACACACACACACACACACACACACACACACACAGACAAGCAGAGGAGGGGCAGAGAGGGAGACACAGAATGCAAAACATGTTCCAGGCTCTGAGCTGTCAGCACAGAGCCTGATGTGGGGCTTGAAACCACAAACCATGAGATCATGATCTGAGCTGAAGCTGGATGCTTAACCAACTGAGCCACTCATGCTTCAGTGGTTTTAAAAAATTAAAAGAATAGCTTGTGATACGTAAATATACTGTGCAATTCAAATTTCACTGACTAGCATTTTATTGAAACACAGTCATGCCCATTTATCTATCTTCTGTGGCTGATTTAGTGCTTACAATGGCAGTGCTGAGTAGCTGGGACACAGCCTGTATGGCTCACAAAGCTAAAAATACTTACTACCTGACCCTTATAGAAAAGGTTTGCTAACTGACCCCTGGTATAAGTAAGGAAAAAAAAAATACTCAACTGAGTAAATGTTGGAAGAGGGGAAGACAGGGAGACAGTGTAAGGATAGAATGGGAATGGATGGGAAAAATGAGACTGACTGATGGTAAGCCCTGGAAAAGGAGGCATTTAACCATACATTTGGGGGTCCAATTCTGGAGTCTCTATTCTATTCCATTGGTCTATGTGTCTGTTTTTGTGCCAATACCATGCTGTCTTCATGATCATAGCTTTGTAGTAGAGGCTAAAGTCTGGGATTGTGATGCCTCCTGCTTTGGTCTTCTTCTTCAATATTACTTTGGCTACTCAGGGTCTTTTGTGGTTCCATACAAATTTTAGGATTGCTTATTCTAGCTTCGAGAAGAATTCTGGTGCAATTTTGATTGGGATTGCATTGAATGTGTAGATAGCTTTGGGTAGTATTGACATTTTAACAATATTGATTCTTCCAATACATGAGCACAGAATATTTTTCCATTTCTTTATATCTTATTCAGTTTCCTTCATAAGCTTTCTATAGTTTTCAGCATATAGATCTTTGACATCTTTGGTCAGGTTTATTCCTAAGTATTTTACGCTTCTTGGTGCAATTGTGAATGTGATCAGTTTCTTTGTCTTTTTGTTGCTTCATTATTAGTGTACAAGAATGCAACTGATTTCTGTACATTGATTTTGTATCCCGTGACTTTGCTGAATTCATTTATCAGTTCTAGTAGAATTCTAGTAGAATTCATGTATCAGTTGTAGACTCTTTGGTGGAGTCTGTCAGGTTTTCCATGTATAATATCACATCATGTGCAAAAAGAGAAAGCTTGACTTCATCTTTGCCAATTTTGATGCCTTTGATTTCTTTTTGCTGTCTGATTGCTGATGCTAGAGCTTCCAACACTATGTTAAACAACAGCGGTGAGAGTGGATATCCCTGTCGTGTTCCTGACTTCAGGGGGAAAGCTCTCAGTTTTTCCCCACTGAGGATGATACTAGCTATGGGCTTTTCATAAATGGCTTTTATGATGTTTCTGTATGATCCTTCTATCTCGACTCTCTCGAGGGTCTTTATTAAGAAAGGATGCTGTATTTTGTCAAATGCTTTTTCTGCATCAATTGACAGGATCATATGGTTCTTATCTTTTCTTTTATTAATGTGATGCATCACGTTGATTGATTTGCCAATGTTGAACCAGCCCTGTAGCCCAGGAATGAATCCCACTTGATCATGGTAAATAATTCTTTTTATATGCTGTTGAATTCGATTTGCTAGTCTCTTATTGAGCATTTTTGCATCCATATTCATCAGGGATATTGGCCTGTAGTTCTCTTTTTTTGTTGGGTCTCTGGTTTAGGAATCAAAGTAATGCTGGCTTCATAGAATGAGTCTGAAAGTTTTCCTTCCCTTTCTATTTTTTGGAAAAGCTTGAGAAGGCTAGGTATTATCTCTGCTTTAAATATCTGGTAGTATTCCCCCAGGGAAGCCATCTAGTCCTGGACTCTTATTTGTTGGGAGATTTTTGATAACTGATTCAATTTCTCACTGGTTATGGGTGTGTTCAAGTTTTCTATTTCTTCCTGTTTGAGTTTTGGAAGTGTGTGGGTGTTTAGGAATTTGTCCATTTCTTTCAGGTTGTCCAGTCTGTTGGCATGTAATTTTTCATAGTATTCCCTGATAAATGTTTGTATTTCTGATGAATTGGTTGTAATAATTCCATTTTCATTCATGATTTTATCTATTTGAGTCATCTCCCTTTTCTTTTTGAGAAGCCTGGCTAGAGGTTTATCAATTTTACTTATTTTTTGAAAAAAACCAACTCTTGGGTCTCCAGCGCTGCCGCCGCCAGAGTCAGAGCTGGAGCCCGTGCAGGCTGAGCTGCTGAGGCAAGATGGTGGACTATAGCGTGTGGGACCACATCGAGGTGTCTGACGATGAGGACGAGACGCACCCCAAAATCCACACGGCCAGTCTCCTCTGCTGGCAGCACCAGGCCCGGGTGGAGCGCATGGAGCAGTTCCAGAAGGAGGAGGAGGAGCTGGAGAGGGGCTGCCGCCAGTGCAGGCGCAAGGTGGCCGAGTGCCAGTGGAGGCTGAAGAAGCTGGAGGCCGCGGAGGGCGAGGTCAGCAAGGCGGAGCTAGAGCGGCTGCAGGCTGAAGCTCAGCAGCTGCACAAAGAGGAGCGGAGCTGGGAGCAAAAGCTGGAGGAGATGCGCAAGAAGGAGAAGAGCATGCCCTGGAACGTGGACACACTCAGCAAGGACGGCTTCAGCAAGAGCATGGTCAATACCAAGCCAAAGCAGACGGAGGAGTCGTCAGAGGAAGTGAGGGAGCAGAAACACAAAACGTTCGTGGAGAAGTATGAGAAACAGATCAAGCACTTTGGCATGCTCCGTCACTGGGACGACAGCCAGAAGTACCTGTCGGACAATGTCCATCTGGTGTGCGAGGAAACCACCAACTACCTTGTCATCTGGTGCACTGACCTAGAGGTGGAGGAGAAATGTGCACTCATGGAGCAGGTGGCCCACCAGACCATCGTCATGCAGTTCATCCTGGAGCTGGCTAAGAGCCTGAAGGTGGATCCCTGTGCCTGCTTCCAGCAGTTCTTCACCAAGATCAAGACAGCCGACCGCCAGTACATGGAGGGCTTCAACGACGAACTGGAGGCCTTCAAGGAGCACGTGCGGCGCCGTGCCAAGCTGCGCATGGAGAAGGCCATGAAGGAATAGGAGGAGCAGCAGCGCCGGAAGTGGCTCGGCCCGGGCGGTTTGGACCCCGTGGAGGTCTACCAGTCTCTCTCTGAGGAACTACAGAAATGCTTCGACGTGAAAGATGTGCAGATGCTTCAAGACGCCATCAGCAAGATGGACCGCACCGATGCTAAGTACCACATGCAGCCCTGCATCGACTCTGGCCTCTGGGTCCCCAACTCCAAGTCCAGCGAGGCCAAGGAGAGGGAGGAGACAGGCCCTGGGGACCCCTTGCTGGAAGCTGGCCCCAAGCCAGGCGACAAGAAGGATGTCAGCGAGTGACTCGCCCCGGCTGCCGCCTGCCTGCCCGCAGGCCCCTGTGTGCCCCTTTTCAGAAAACAAAAATAGATCCCTCTCCCCAGCTCCTGGCTTCCTCCACTTTCGCTGCTCCCGCCCAGCCTGGGTCAGGGAGAGAGCTGCCCCCATCCCACTGCCCCCACCTCAGTGCTCATCCAAGTCTCTGCTTTGAGTCAAGGGGCTTCACTGCCTGCAGGCCACCCCCCACACCCCACCCATCATCATTATGCCAAAGGCCTGAGGGTCCAGGGAGGGGTGGAGGTCGCTAGGCTGGTCTGTGGGGTGTGGGGAGGGTCGCAAGCCCAGAGGCCTGCTCCAGTCACTATGGACTCTGTTTTCACTGTTCATCTGCTCTCGAGTCTTCAATATGGTAAACAGCAATGATCTACCAATAAAGGATTTCAGATGCTCAAAAACAAACAAACAAAAAACCAACTCTTGGTTTCATTGTTTAGCTCTACAGTTTTTTTAGATTCTATATTATTTATTTCTGCTCTGATCTTTATTATTTCTCTTCTTCTGCTGGGTTTGGGGTGTATTTGCTGTCCTGCTTCTAGTTCCTTTAGGTGTGCTGTTAGATTTTGTATTTGGGATTTTTCTTGTTTCTTGAGATAGGCCTGGATTGCAATGTATTTTCCTCTCAGGACTGACTTTTCTGCATCCCAAAGCATTTGGATTGTTGTATTTTCATTTTCATTTGTTTCCATATATTTTTAATTTCTTCTCTAATTGCCTGGTTGACCCATTCATTCCTTAGTAGGGTGTTCTTTAACCTCCATGCTTTTGGAGATTTTCCAGACTTTTTCCTGTGGTTGATTTCAAGTTGTGGTCTGAAGGTGTGCATGGCATGATCTCAATTCTTGTATACTTATGAAGGGCTGTTTTGTGACCCAGTATGTGATCTATCTTGGAGAATGATGGCCAACTAATCTTTGACAAAGCAGGAAAGAATATCCAATGGAAAAACGACAGTCTCTTTAACAAATGGTGCTGGGAAAACTGGACAGCAACATGAAGAATGAAACTAGACCACCTTCTTACACCATACACAAAAGTAAACTCAAAATGGATGAAGGACCTGAATGTGAGACAGGAAACCATCAAACCCTAGAGGAGAAAGCAGGAAAAAACCTCTCTGACCTCAGCCACAGCGATTTCTTACTCGACACATCTCCAAAGGCAAGGGAATTAAAAGCAAAAATGAACCATTGGGTTCTCGTGAAGATAAAAAGCCTCTGCACTGCAAAGGAAACAATCAACAAAACTAAAAGGCAACCAACGAAATGGGAAAAGATATTTGCAAATGACATATTGGACAAAGGGCTAGTATCCAAAATCTATAAAGAACTCACCAAACTCCACACCCAAAAAGCAAATAATCCAGTGAAGAAATAGGCAGAAGACATGAATAGACATGTCTCTAAGGAAGACATCCAGATGGCCAACAGGCACACGAAAAGATGCCCACTATCACTCCTCATGAGGGAAATACAAGTCAAAACCACACTCAGATACCACCTCACACCAGTCAGAGTGGCTAAAATGAACAAATCAGGAGACTATAGATGCTGGAGAGGATGTGGAGAAACGGGAACCCTCTTGCATTGTTGGTGGGAATGTAAACTGGTGCAACCACTCTGGAAAACAGTGTGGAGGTTCCTCAAAAAATTAAAAATAGAAATACCCTATGACCCAGCAATAGCACTGCTAGGAATTTGCCCAAGGGGATACAGGAGTGCTGATGCATAGGGGCACTTGCACCCCAATGTTTATAGCAGCACTTTCAACAATAGCCGAATTATGGAAAGAGACTAAATCTCCATCAACTGATGAATGGATAAAGAAGATGTGGTTTATATATACAATGGAATACTACTTGGCAGTGAGAAAGAATGTAATCTGGATATTTGTAGCAACATGGATGGAAGTGGAGAGTATTATGCTAAGTGAAATAAGTGAGGCAGAGAAAGACAGATACCAGATGTTTTCACTCATATGTGGATCCTGAGAAACTTAACAGAAGACCATGGGGGAGGGGAAGGAAAAAAATAAGTTAGAGAGGGAGAGCGCCAAACCATAAGAGACTCTTGAATACTGAGAACAAACTGAGGGTTGATGGGGAGTGGGAGGGAGGGGAGGGTGGGTGATGGTCAATGTGGAAAGCTCCTGTTGGGAGGAGCACTGGGGGTTGTATGGAAACCAATTGGACAATAAATTTCATATTAAAGAAAAAAATATATATATATAAAGGAGGCATTTGAACTTGGCCTGACTAGTATTAGAGAGACGACTGTGGGATTTAAGGAAAAGTAGTACAAATATGAAACTGGATTTGGGGACATACAATTGGGCTATAACTGATTTCTGGTCAACAATGGAAAAGTAAGATGTTACTGGAATGGTGCTACTTAGGAGATAGAATTTCTTCAAACGGAAGAACTGGCTCAAGGGAAAAGGAGAATTGATGAATCCAAGATATCTTAAAAAATGAACAAAGAGATTCTGAGGAGTTATTAGGTAAATACTTGAAACAGATCTACCACTGAATTGCACACTTTAAAATGGCTAAAGAGGTAACGTGTATTTTATGAATATTTTATAATTAAAAGATGGAGGAATTATGTTTTAGTCTTGAGAATCACATATGGTTCATTTATATCTGAGAAAAGTCTAGTATATTGCTGTAGCTCAAAGAACACAAGATTTATTTTTTTATTTTATTATTATTTTTTAAAGTTTCTTTATTTGAGAGAGTGGGAGAGGGGCAGAGAGAGAGAATCCCAAGCAGGCTCCTGTCAGTGGGGAGCCTGATGTGGGGCTTGAACTCATGAACTATGAGAATAGGACCTAAGCCAAAATCAAGAGTCAGATGCTTAACTGACTGAACCACCCAGGTGACCCTAGATTTGATTTAAATTTATTAAAATTGATTTAATTTAAAAAATCAAAAAGAATTGACTCTCTCTCTGCCCCTCCCTGTTCACTCGCTCTCTCTCTCTCTCTCTCAAAATAAATTTTAAAAAAGGGAGGGGAGGGTACATGTGTAGCTCAGGTGGTTAAGCATCCAACTCTTGACTTTGGCTCAGGTCATGATCTCATGGTTGGGTTTGTGAGTTTGAACCCTACATGGGGCTCTGTGGTGACTGCGCAGGGCCTGATTGGGATTCTCTCTCTTCCTCTCTTTCTGCCCCTCCCCTGCTCACTTGCGCTCTGCTCTCTCTCTCTCTCTCTAAAAAAGAAAGAAAGGAAAGAAAGGAAGGAAAGGAAGGAAAGGAAGGAAAGGAAGGAAAGGAAGGAAAGGAAGGAAAGGAAGGAAAGAAAGGAAAGAAAGGAAGAAAGGAAGAAAGGAAGAAAGGAAGAAAGAAAGAAAGAAAGAAAGAAAGAAAGAAAGAAAGAAAGAAAGAAAGAAAGAAAGAAAGAAAAAAGAAAAAACAAAAGAAAAGACTAAAGCAATCCTGGGTCTAATATTTGGTATGGGATCTTTGGAACACTAACTCTGAAATCAGGAGTACTCATCTGTGAAACAAGGTTGATTTGATAAAGAATTTCAACAAAATATATATATTTTTTAAATTTAGGAGTACTATATCTAATCTGGACAGAAACAAAGTTTTTTAAATAGCATTCTATTATACTATCCAATAAACATACAAGCATTCAAAATATTTAGGAAATAGTCTAAGTTATCAGTGAGAAAATGAAATGACCACAATGCTCCCCAAAATTGGCTCACTAGCATTTCATTTCTCTGTATTACACAATGGTTCATAATACAAGCTAGGAAAAATTACTATAGGCTAATTAGCAGTTGACCAATGACTAAAAGAATGTTTTTAATTCACTGTGAATACAAAATAAACAAGTCAAATCCCTGTGAATTTAAAGCAAATTTAGTTATTGAACGACAGTAGAAAGCACTCAACAAGCATACTTACCAACCCCGAAGAACTTTAAAAGAACATGGCCTGAATGAAGTCAAATCAGAGATTTCTTCTGTAAAATCTACACATTCACCCTGGAACCCTGGTTTACTGAATGCTTTGAGCTAGGAGAACAATAACACAACAATTTAATAGGAAATAACTGTTTGACATTATCACAAAAGCAAATGAAAACCTTTTATTTCCTATATTTATTTAAGAAATTCAGCAAAATATGAGACAGAATTTTATCTATTACCAATGAATCGAGGTTAAGGGTGATCTGCTCTTTAAACTCCCATTGTTTGTTTCCTTACCCATTTCCAGCAATGTCACCATTTATTTACTATTTTCATCCATCTTTTGCATCAGATTCTGGGCACAGGGTCCCAGAAAAAAAATTCTACCTGTAAGATTAAATCAGAATCCTTCCTCCACTAAAATGTGGTCCCTGTCTATTGTGTCAAACAAGCATTATCCCTTGTGGTGAGACGACATGCATAAAATAAGAAGCGATGTAGTGTTAAATACGAAGGCAGTTTCAGCTAGTATGAGGGGTGGTTAGTATTAAGTCTTTTCTCTTCCCAAGTCTTGCTGATCCAGTTAATAAAAGGTTGAAGCATGAAGGCATGCCCCTACGTGGGCCTGACAACACAGGAGCAGATGGCAGAGAAAATAATGACGACAAGATTTCTGGAAGATTTACGGTGAACAAAGAAAGACATCCATGTCTTGTATTTTAGCTAAGAGACTTCTGCTTACTGTTAAGAATATCTTAAATGTACAGCTTACTGTTTAATATATAAACACATTTCTACTTCAGTCCTTTTTGTCAAGAAAAATCCATGAAATCTCCAAGTTATTCCCTTCAGACCAGAAATACAATAATCTGCAACTCTAGTGGCCTTGAATCTATATAATAGGAAAGAAAAAGTTAATGAGCCCTATAAATATTTCAAAATACATGGGAGCCTTGAAATAACACAGCCCACAGGTTCACCCTGCACTGACAGGCCCGCATTGTAGCTAAAAATGCATCATAATGAACGCTGGGCACCATTGTCCTTTTTCCTGCTCACGCTGTATCAAGAACAAGGCTTCTTTGAGCAGTTGATGTTTGCCTCCTTCATCTTCCCAAGAGCCCTCTTAGAGGCTGATGGCCTCTGAGTTCTGTGCAACTGTGTCTTGACTGTCTTCTTCTGTTCTGACATCAAAGACCAGAGAAAACCAGGGAGGTGGGGGAACGGATTCCCCTGGACCATCCGTGGCTTGCACAACATAACTTCCTATCGTGAAACCAGTCTGCATTTGGAGCGTTAAAACACCAGCTACTCCCTGCCTTAAGGAAGTTTCTATCATGATCCTTCTAGTGGATACAGAGGGTAGTAAGAAAAATGAAGTCCAGAACGAGACAGACCTGTGCAACAATTTCTCATGTAAGCACAATTTTATGTGTCCAGGGAAACTGCCGGTAATTTCCTTGATAAGAACACACATTTTGGTTAGTTTATACGCTACATGTTTTAACTTAAAGGCTTATAAAAACATTAGATTGAGAAGTATAACACAATTTAACTTCCAAAAATGTATAGTAATTTTTTCTATATGCAAGTATTATCTTAATTCATGATAAGAGTTGGAAAAGCCACATGCAAACAGAGGTCACGGCTGTCTTGTTCACTGTGCAAATACCCAGTTTTTATACTGCTGAGCTTAAGATTTATACTTCAGTTTATCACCATGAAGCCATGAAATCCCAGACAAGTGACAGTGCAAGCTAAACATATTTCAGATGGTCTATGTTGTAGCCAACTCTAGTGTTTAATCTGTCTTCATAAGCAGAAGCATTAATTAAAATACACATAGACACACACACTTGCTATCAAGTACCTTTTTGATTCGATGGGTTAGAATGTTCTTTGCCCAAACAAACAAAAAAAAGCAGGCTTAATGCCAATCTGAGCTTATTTTTACTCTCAAAATAAGATGTCATATGGTTCACCCAAAATTTGTCCAGCCCCAGAAAAGTAATGCCTCACTCTGATGACCTTATGAATGCCTCAACAGAACATTCTCATGATAATGTTCTGAGATTGGTCCATACAGAAACCAATTCTGTGATTATTAATTATAATTAAATTGTGGTTTCTACTCTTAGTGAAATTAAATAACAGGACCTTGGTAAAATTAAGTCCTGGGAAAAGCCAGGTGGATAAATCACTATTTTGGTTTCCTTTGCAGATAAATGGAGAATGTACAAAGTAACTCAGATAGGATGCTTAGAATCAAGGCAAAAATATAAACAAGAGATGAGTTTATTTCAAACAAACCTGTGCCATTTAGGTATGGCTCAATCCCTACCAGCCTCCCAAATGGAACTGTATGGATGCAAAAAAAAAAACCAAAAAAAACCAAAAAAAACACCTACCACAGTTTTGCAGTGCAAACTGCCTTTTCACACACATTATCATACCTCTTTAGAACTACTCTATCAGACAGAAACTATCACTACTTTATGAACTTTTTGCAGAAATATTTTTTATTATGTACTTTTCATTTGTGATATATGTGAATAAATGTAATAGGTCTTTAATATGACAAACTAAGAACTCAAAATATTAATTATTGACCAAACACATAAGTTGTGCTCAATTTATTTCACACTATCAGAATAAATTTTTCATTGTAACTTCATTTATTCCAATGCTAAAACAATTTTTATGAGAAACTTTTATCCTACCTAAATAAGACCTTGTGCATCCTTTTGGACCTCCTTTACACAAACATGTTCATTATTAAACAAAGAACAGTCTTGTTTCTATTTGTTTCTATTCTACTATTACATCACACTGTCTCCTACTGTCCTGTTTTGTACTTCTCACATCAAATGTTTACTACACAATAATTTTATTGCCCTGATTACTCGTAAAGGGTTTTCTTTACTTAGATAATTAGCTCTTCCTGAGTATTTCTGGTCTTTGGATTCTGTAAAAATGATCTGGTTGTAGCACCATGAAGAAGTGTTTTCCTCTGGTACCCTTGAATCTTACTAGCCTAAAGCTGTCACTTTCCTGTCCCCCATACAGGATAACAGTAACCCCAACTGTTAAAGATGCTGTGATCACTCTAAAATTCAATGTGGCCAAACTATCCAATACAAGAAAATATCTAGAGTTGCTTTTTCTCAGATAGAATCATATATAAAATGGAACAGAGGTTCAAAATTTAAAGAAATCAAAACTTCTACTAATAATATTTGCAAATGCACTTGAAAAAGATTCTAGGAAGAAAAAAAAGGTCCTCAGTTGTATCAAAGGGAATAACTGTTTAGAATTTCTAGAGAATGGTGCCTGACTATACCTCTTTGAAAGCTAAACTCACTTCTATAAGATTTAATCTAGTGAGATGTCTGATGTTCTGCTAAGACAAAGAGGTGATGAAATTATGAACATAATTCATATTCTGTTTTTATTTGGGGGAAAAAAATGAAAAAATTAAATGCCAGTGGTATTATGAAGAACTATATAATGATGCTGTATATTTTGAGTTGGCAATTAGACTTAGTGATTGATCTTCAGCCATAGGTAAAATAATAATCTTCTGCATTAAAGGTGTTCTGGGTCTCAAATAAAACAGATCTCATCATAATATGGTAACACATCAGAACTAATACATTTATTAGAGGAACATTCATGATGTGTATTTATCTCTGTATACATACATATTCTGGCTTTTCCCTTCTTAGGTTGCTTGAGGTTCCCTTTAAAATCACCAGCACAAAAAAAGAAAAAAAAATTCTTCTTTGACTTCAACTCTGAGATGTCATTTCCTTATTCCTCAGTGAAAATAACATCTGAAATAGTCAATATGACTATCACAGCTATTTGTGAAGAAGAAAATACTTTCTAGTTACTGAATGGAACTAGAGTGTCAGCCAAGATCCTTTCCCCTAAGTAAAAACAAGCAAAACATTCTGAAAATGTGGTCCAATAGAAATAATAAGAGCTTTGATACTGGGTAAACTAAGGAGGCTTTGTCTTCTTCACGTTACTAAATACTCAGCTATCATATACCTGTCAGAAACACTTATTTCACAAGGCTATGGCTGAGCCATATCCAGAAATATGAAGTGGGGCTCATTTCACTGGGCGTTTCCTGCTGCTTCCTTTCTCTTCAAGTTGGACTGGAAATACTATAAAGAAAATCCTCGGAGCAATCTGCTCCAAACAAGGAAGTCCATAAAAAAGAACAGGAATGTAGGAGGGAAAAACAGCACTTAAAAGAATGTGACTTTTATCTGCACTTAAAAACTTAGAAAATGTGCAGTTTGGAATTATCTCTGTTTAACTCTTTAAATACTCATGTTGATTCCTGTACAAGTGCTTTAAAAGTCTGCTGTTGGAGGGGCGCCTGGGTGGCGCAGTCGGTTAAGCGTCCGACTTCAGCCAGGTCACGATCTCGCGGTCCGTGAGTTCGAGCCCCGCGTCGGGCTCTGGGCTGATGGCTCGGAGCCTGGAGCCTGTTTCCGATTCTGTGTCTCCCTCTCTCTCTGCCCCTCCCCCGTTCATGCTCTGTCTCTCTCTGTCCCAAAAATAAATAAAAAACGTTGAAAAAAAAATTAAAAAAAAAAAAAAAAGTCTGCTGTTGGAGTTTTCAAAGATTCAAAATACAGATCTGGCAGGAAGTGTCTCTGAATCAACAACTCAATTATATTCAAAAAGGAAATGTTCCCAATAGCACTTGAACTAATCAGAAAATAAGAGAACCTGAAAACGTACTGTGAACAGAAACATGGTTACAACGAAGTTGACTTGAAATACATGAACACTGGCAAGAACATGAAAAACATACACACTCAGAGAAAAAGACTTAGCTTCATCTAAAGCCAGCAAATGTCCAGTATTTAAGCTTAATCACTCAATTGGCTTCTTTTCCCAAATCTGTTATTTAAAGTGAGACAGAGGAAGGAAGCAATGTCTCTTATCCCCTCTCCCTTCTATGGATGTACTGATTATACCACAGGTCTTATTCTGATGTAAAATCCTGAAAATGTGGTTTGAGTGGAGTCAGATACTTAAAATGCCTATTTTGTTATTTCTAGCTGTGTGAAATGACACTTAAATTCCAAATCTTGGCTTTCTCATCAATAACTGGGATTAATTTTGACCTTACAGGGTTATCACAAGCACAAATTAAGCATAATTTGTAGCCCTCAATGGATCATAAACAAACGTTAGGCTCCAGAGTATTGTTCAATCCTTCAAACCATGAACACACTATAAATAAACAAGCAGGGCTGCAACTTTGCTAGCACTTTTAGGAAATATGTGATTTAGGTTATTAGAAATACATTTACATAATAAGCATGCGAAGACAGCCATTTTTCCACGTTAAGTTTGCTCCTCCAAACACAGGATAACATACTGTGCTGAATAAGAATGTGACACTGAATGGGGGCACCTGGGTGGTTCAGTTGGTTAAAGCATCAGACTCTAGATTTCGGGCCAGGTCATGATCTCAGGGTTTGTGAGATCCAGCCCTGTGTCAGGCTCTGTGATTGCAGTGCCAGGGCCTGCTTGGGATTTCTCTCTCCCTCAATCTCTGCCCTTCCCTCATTTGACCATGTGTACATGCACACTCTCTCAAAATAAATATATAAACTTAAAAAAAAATGTATGACATTGAAAAATGAACGGGCAATAGGAAAAGAGTGGCAAAGATTCAAAATGACCCCAAAGAGGTCAGAGTTAAAGCTCTATGAGGAGAAACCAAAAGGAAATATGGTAAGTCCAGGCCAATGCAACCAGTAACGAAGAAGGACACTCTTCTGCCTGTGGGTACCAAGTACGATATAAACTGTCCTGTCATATAGACATAAGAAATTTATCTGAGGGAAACAAAGAATTGAGATATTGAGACAAAGGGCACAAATGCTTTTAGTAAATAAAAAAATTTTCAAACATACCAAATGGGGAGGCTCATTTATTCCAAGTGGTTCCTGAAACATATATTAAAACATTTTAAAAATTGTAATCATATAATCTTACTTATCTTTTCGAAAGTTTGAAAATACCATTTGAAAAATGAAAAAAAAAGTAATTTACTAGATTTCTTGAACTAGTTATGACCTTCAAATAACTGAATTATCTTGATTTTAGTACTCATTACTAATTCCTTTTGAGTAATGTAGCTGGGAAAAAATATGTGCCTCAATGTCCATCAAACAGAGTCTGAGCTTCCTGTCATTACCTTTCCCACCACTATTTCATGGGCACCCTTCTTGTTCTGTGTTGTTACACACAGAACACTCTTTCCTAACCACACTCTTTCCTAACTTCATGATTTTGTACATGAGATTATTCCCTCTTTGAGGACTGCTTTTTCTGCCCCACGTCATCGTGTGACTAAACTGCTTTTAACCCTAAAGATATCACTCAATACAACCTCTTCTTGAGAAGAGGCATGCTGCCCAACTCCCAGGCTCTGAGTGCTCCTTCACAGGTTCCCCCGCACTGCCTACACACCTCACCTCCTCACTCATCACACTACAATCAGTCATCTATATATCAATCTCCTCAAAGAGACTGAGACCCATCAGGGCGATCTTATTCATCTTTTATCTCCAGTGATCAGTAGTGTCTGGCATATGAAGCACCAAATAAATACTGTTAAATGAATGAAGTGATCAAATTACAGGCATCTCATTGATGTGTTGATACCGCCTACTATCAGCTCCCTAAAGAATCTAAAGCAATTAATATGCTATTTCGTTTTCTCTGTATATTCACATAACATAATCCAGCAGTTTCATGTTTAAAAAGCCTGTTCTACATGTTCAGCTGTACACTGTTACATGCTCTAGAATTGGTTATGGTCATAGCTGACTCACCAGTTGGATAGGTCGTATGGACATGATTATATTATTTGATCCTCCCCAGTCAAAAAAGCATTTGTATTTTCCTTTCTCTAAAATGTACTGTTCTCCACAAAAGAACTTCTGCTGGTAGGCAACCCATCTAGCAGGAAAAAAAAAGAAAAAGAACAGAGATGATACAGAATCGAGCAAACAAACCAACAATCTTAAAACCAAAGAACCTCTCAAAGTTCTCAGAATGGGAGAAAACTTACACGCCACTTTTAACGTGAATGGATCTGGTTTCACTGCCAAAGCCGATTTCTTCCAAGTCAGAAATTTCCTGATTTGTAATGTCAATAAACTTCCCACTTTCTAGGTCAGATTCAAATAGTGTGATAGAGGATTCTATAAAATTCTAAAAAGAGGAAGAAGAAAGTTAAAGAGAGCATAAGGATTTTGTTCTATAGATTGTTGTACCTTTGCACGATTTTCATACTTGAGATTTCACACACATAACTCCAGGAGGAATTTTAAATGTGACTGGAAACAATTTTGATAGTTATTACTTTTAAAGCTTAAAGAAAAAAATAAATCCCAATTTACTTTAATCAGGAAATCAACATTGTTATATAAGTGGAAATTAATCAAGAGTTGGTAAATGGCTGGGACTTACAGGCTATTATATGTTACACTACTTATAAAGGAAACCAAAGTTTCACTTGTGCCTCAAAAGTGAAGCCACAACATGGCTTCACTGTACAAAATGTACAGTGGGCATTTTGTGGGAGAGGATTTTATAAGCTTAAATGTAAAAGAAAAAATGAAATTTCCTTGACCATAGGTTAAAAAGTTAAAATGAGAGGAAAATTTTGAAGTTTTTATAGATAATATATTTACAACAAAAATATCAGAAAAATTTTAAGATCCAAGTTGATAAATCCACGAAGGACACAGACAATTCACAAAAAAGATTGGCATTAGAAACAAATATGCAAAAGTCCAATTTCACCAGTAAAAATTAAGAAATTCAAATTAAAATCCTTAGATACAATTTTCATTTTTTAAAATAAGGAGGTTGTAAAAATCCAGTTTTATCTGGAAATATTCCTGGTAAAAAAATAAATTGGATGGGGGCACCTGAGTGGCTCACTTGGTTACACATCTGACTTTGGCCCTGGTCATAATCTTGTTGTTCTTGAGGTCAAGCCCCATGTTGGGCTCTGTGCTGACAACTCAGAGCCTGGAGCCTGCTTCTGATTCTGTGTCTCCCTCTCTCTGCCCCTTACCTGCTTGTGCTGTTTCTCAAAAAATGAATAAATGTAAAAAATATATATACATATAAATTGGATAGCAATTTTAGAAATTTCTTTTTCTTTCTTTCTTTCTTTCTTTCTTTATGGAGCCTCTGGCACTTAATACTAAAAGAAACTATTTTCTGTAATATTTTTAATTTATATATATAATTTATTGTCAAATTGGTTTCCATACAACACCCAGTGCTCATCCCAACAGGTGCCCTACTCAATGCCCATCACCCACTTTCCCCTCTCCCCCACCCCCGTCAACCCTCAGTTTGTTCTCAGTATTCAAGTGTCTCTTATCATTTGCCTCCTTCCCTCTGTAACTTCTTTTTTTTCCCCTCTTCCCTTCCCCCCTGCCCTCTATTAAGTTTCTCAGGATCTACATAAGAGTGAAACAAATGGTATTTGTCTTTCTCTGCCTCACTTATTTCACTTAGCATAATACTCTCCACTTCCAACCACATTGCTACAAAAAGCCAGATTTCATTCTTTCTCATTGCCAAGTAGTATTCCATTGTATATACAAACCACATCTTCTTTATCCATTCATCAGTTGATGGACATTTAGTCTCTTTCTATAATTTGGCTATTGTTGAAAGTGCTGCTATAAACATTGGGGTGCAAGTGCCCCTATGCATCAGCACTCCTGTATCCCTTGGGCAAATTCCTAGCAGTGCTATTGCTGGGTCATAGGGTATTTCTATTTTTAATTTTTTGAGGAACCTCCACACCGTTTTCCAGAGTGGCTGCACCAGTTTACATTCCCACCAACAGTGCAAGAGGGTTCCCATTTCTCCATGTCCTCGCCAGCACCTATAGTCTCCTGATTTGTTCATTTTAGCCACTCTGACTGGAGTGAGGTGGTATCTAAGTGTGGTTTTGATTTATATTTCCCTCATGAGGAGTGATGTTGGGCTTCTTTTCAATGTGCCTGTTGGCCATCTGGATGTCTTCTTTAGAGAAGTGTCTATTCATGTTTTCTGCCCATTTCTTTACTGGATTATTTGTTTTTCAGGTGTGGAGTTTGGTAAGCTCTTTATAGATTTTGGATACTAGCCCTTTGTCCGATACGTCATTTGCAAATATCTTTTCCCATTCCATTGGTTGCCTTTTATTTTGTTGACTGTTTCCTTTGCTGTGCAGAAGCTTTTTATCTTGATGAGGTCCCAAGAGTTCATCTTTGCTTTTAATTCCCTTGCCTTTGGAGATGTGTCGAGTAAGAAATCGCTCCGGCTGAGGTCAGAGAGGTTTTTTCCTGCTTTCTCCTCTAGGGTTTTGATGGTTTCCTGTCTCACATTCAGGTCCTTTATCCATTTTGAGTTTCTTTTTGCGAATGGTGTGAGAAAGTGGTCTAGATTTAACCTTTTGCATGTTGCTGTCCAGTTCTCCCAGCAACATTTGTTGAAGAGACTGTCTTTTTTCCATTGGATATTCTTTCCTGCTTTGTCAAAGATTAGTTGGCCATACGTTTGTGGGTCTAGTTCTGGGGTTTCTATTCTATTCCTTTGGTCTATGTGTCTGTTTTTGTGCCAATACCATGCTGTCTTGATTATTACAGCTTTCTAGTAGAAACTAAAGTGTGCGGTTGTGATGCCTCCCGCTTTGGTCTTCTTCTTCAATATTACTTTGGCTATTCGGGGTCTTTTGTGGTTCCATACAAATTTTAGGATTGCTTGTTCTAGCTTCAAGAAGAATGCTGGTGCAATTTTGATTGGGATTGCATTAAATGTGTAGATTGCTTTGGGAAGTATTAACATTTTAACAATACTTATCCTTCCAATCTATGAGCACGGAATGTTTTTCCATTTTTTTGGTATGTTCTTCAATTTCCTTCATAAGCTTTCTATAGTTTTTAGCATACAGATCTTTTACATCTTTGGTTAGGTTTATTCCGAGATCTTTTATGATCCTTGGTGCAATTGTGAATGGGATCAGTTCCTTTATTTGTCTTTCTGTTGCTTATTAGTTTATAAGAATGCAACTGATTTCTGTACATTAATTTTGTATCCTGCGATTTTATTGAATTCATGTATCAGCTCCAGCAGACTTTTGGGGGAGTCTGTCGGGTTTTCCATGTATAGTATCATGTCATCTGCAAAAAGGGAAAGCTTGACTTCATCTTTGCCAACTTTGATGCCTTTGATTTCTTTTTGTTGTCTGATTGCTGAAGTTAGAACTTCCAACACTATGTTAAACAACAGCGGTGAGAGTGGACATCCCTGTCGTGTTCCTGACCTCAGGGGGAAAGCTCTCAGTTTTTCCCCACTGAGGATCATAATTAGCTGTGGGCTTTTCATAAATGGCTTTTTGATGTTTCAGTATGTTCCTTCTATCTTGACTCTCTCGAGGGTCTTTATTAGGAAAGGATGCTGTATTTTGTCAAATGCTTTCTGCATCAATTGATAGGATCATATGGTTCTTATCTTTTCTTTTATTAATGTGATGTATCACATTGATTGATTTGCCAATGTTGAACCAGCCCTGCAGCCCAGGAATGAATCCCACTTGATCATGGTAAATAATTCTTTTTATATCCTATTGAATTCAATATGCTAGTATCTTATTGAAAATTTTTGCATCCACATTCATCAGGGATATTGGCCTGTAGTGCTCTTTTATTGCTGGGTCTCTGTCTGGTTTGGGAATCAAAGTAATGCTGGCTTCATAGAATGAGTCTGGAAGTTTTCCTTCCCTTTCTATTTTTTGGAACAGCTTGAGAAGGATAGGCATTATCTCTGCTTTAAATGTCTGGTAGTATTCCCCAGGGAAGCCATCTAGTCCTGGACTCTTATTTGTTGGGAGATTTTTGATAACTGATTCAATTTCTCGCTGGTTATGGGTATGTTCAAGTTTTCTATTTCTTCCTGTTTGAGTTTTGGAAGTGTGTGGGTGTTTAAGAATTTGTCCATCTCTTTCAGGTTGTCCAGTCTGTTGGCATATAATTTTTCATAGTATTCCCTGATAATTGCTTGTATTTCTGATGGATTGGTTGTAATAATTCCATTTTCATTCATGATTTTATCTATTTGGGTCCTCTCCCTTTTCTTTTTGAGAAGCCTGGCTAGAGGTTTATCAATTTTATTTTTTCAAGAATCCAACTGTTGATTTCACTTATCTGCTCTGTTTTTTTAGATTCTATATTATTTCTGCTGTGATCTTTATTATTTCTCTTCTTCTGCTGGGTTTGGGGTGTCTTTGCTGTTCCGCTTCTAGTTCCTTTAGGTGTGCTGTTAGATTTTGTATTTGGGATTTTTCTTGTTTCTTGAGATAGGCCTGGATTGCAGTGTATTTTCCTCTCAGAAATGCCTTCACTGCATCCCAAAGCATTTGGATTTTTGTATTTTCATTCAAGTCCATCTGATCCAATGTATCATTTGGGGCCCTTGTTTCTTTACTGATTCTCTGTCTAGACGATCTATCCATTGCTGTAAGTGGAGTATTAAAGTCCCCTGCAATTGCCACATTCTTATCAATAAGGTTGCT
Source organism: Puma concolor (assembly GCF_028749965.1). Taxonomy (NCBI): domain Eukaryota; kingdom Metazoa; phylum Chordata; class Mammalia; order Carnivora; family Felidae; genus Puma; species Puma concolor. Next base: position 114,103,787 of record NC_141675.1, read on the forward strand.
TATGTTTGTGAGGTTGTATGTTTTATATTTTGGTGGTACCGAATTCGGTGCATAGACATTTATAACTGTTAGCTTTTCCTGATGGATAGACCCCATAGTTTTTATATAATGCCCTTCTTCATCTCTTGTTACAGCCTTTAAATTAATGTCTAGGTTGTCTGATATAAGTATGGTTACTCCAGCTTTCTTTTAACTTCTAGTAGCATGATAGATAGTTCTCCACCCCCTCACTTTCAATCTGAAGGTGTCCTCTGGTCTAAAATGAGTCTCTTGTAGACAGAAAATAGATGGGTCTTGTTTTTTACACATTCTGATACCCTATGTCTTTTGGTTGGAGCATTTAGTCCTTTTACATTCAGTGTTATTATTGAAAGATATGGGTTTAGAGTCATTGTGTTATCTGTAGGTTTCATGCTTGTAGTGGTGTCTCTGGTACTTTGTGGTCCTTGCAACATTTCGCTCACAGAATCCCCCTTAGGATCTCTTGTAGGGCTAGTCTAGTGGTGATGAATTCCTTCAGTTTTTGTTTGTTTGGGAAAACCTTTATCTGTCCTTCTATTCTGTCCTTCTATTCTGAATGACAGACTTGCTGGGTAAAGGATTCTTGGTTGCATTTTTTTTCTGTTCATCACATTGAAGATTTCCTGCCATTCCTTTCTGCCCTACCAAGTTTCAGTAAATAGGTCTGCTACTATCCTCATGTGTCTACCTTTGTATGTTAGGCCCTTTTATCCCTAGCTGCTTTCAGAATTCTCTCTTTATCCTTGTATTTTGCCAGTTTCACTATGATATATCATGCAGAAGATCAATTCAAGTTATGTCTGAAGGGAGTTCTTTGTACCTCTTGGATTTCAATGCCTGTTTCCTTTCCCAGATCAGTGAAGTTCTCAGCTATGATTTGTTCAAGTATACCTTCAGCCCCCTTCTCTCTCTCTACTTCTGGAATTCCTATGATACGGATACTGTTCCCTTTGATTGCATCACTTAGTTCTCTCGAATTCTAATTCTCCCCTCATACTCCTGGATTTTTTAATCTTTTTCTCACCTTCCTCTTTTTCCATAATTTTATCTTTTACTTCACCTATTCTCCCCTCTGCCTCTTCAATCCACGCTGTGGCCGCTTCCATTTTATTTTCCATCTCATTTATAACATTTTTTAATTCATCATGACTATTTTTTAGTCCCTTAATCTCTGTAGCAATAGATTCTCTGCTGTCTCTATGCTTTTTTCAACCCAGCAATTAATTTTATGACTATTATTCTAAATTCTTGTTCAGTTATATTGGTTAAATAGGTTTTGATCAATTCGTTAGCTGTTGCTACTTCTTGGGATTTGTTTTGAGAATTCTTGCGTTTCATCATTTTGGCTAGTTTTCTGTCCCTTATGCATTCTAAAAGCTTGTTGTGGTCTTTGCACCTGCAAGCACTGCTATATTAAAAGAGGGTCATACACTGTCCAGGGCCTGTCCCTTCAGGAGTTGTTTTTTCGGAGATTGTTACTTGCTCTCTGTTGTTGTGTTTGGTTATTTTATTACCCTACTCATAGTGATATTTTCGATCCTCCACTAGGTGTGCTTTGATTTGTTCCTTGGAGTAGCCCTATCTTCTTTCAAGCTTCCCCATTTTCTTCCTACTAGATTCAGTCTCTTTTCCTCCTAGGCTCTGGTGTTCATAGTCTTTTGGCTTCTGCACTTCTTTGTTGGCAAGTCACGGGAAGTACAGATCCTCCTACTTCTCTGCCATGTTGGCTGAGACCCTAAAAACCTTGGTGAAGAAAACCATGATGTAATGATGGCATGACCGGAAGTTGAAAATAATTTACAAATACATTTTAAAAGAGTGATATTGTTTAACTCTCTGATATTTTTGGTAAAATTCTTTTTTTTAGCTAGAAAAAGTTTCCTAAAACTAAATGATGGGGAATTTATATTCAAAGATGAATTTTTTTTTTGTAATACCAAAAAGTTGTAAATAGTGCAAATACCCAAACGATGCATAAGCATAAATCTTTATACATCTACCTACCACCTGATGGAATATACTTACTACTGGCCAAGAGCTTTATGTGTTTTATTTCCAAAAGAGCTACCACATGAGATTATATTACCATCATTCTCATTTTCCAGCTAAGGAAGGGGAGTAATTTGCTTGAAGTAACACAGCTACTGAGGGGCAGAGACTGAACTTAAGTCAAAATCTATTTATCTACTCACCTTAATCACTGTCAGGATGAAAGAATAGGACAAAACCTCTCACTTATAAAACTGGTAAGATGATAAGTATGCAACCCCCCCCCAACTTTTCATAAAAGAAGACTAGTAGGAAAAAAACTCAAGAGTGGTTGGGTCCAGAGAAATTGGATAATTTTAACCTACCTTTTTTACAAAACTTTGTAACAGATATACTTTTTAATTGGAAAATACAGAATACATTATTTTTTAACTTTTTTTTTTAATGTTTATTATTTTTGGGAAAGAGGGAGACAGTGTGCGCAGGGAGGTGCAGAGAGAGAGGAAGACACAGAATCTGAAGCAGGCTCCAGGCTCTGAGCTGTCAGTACAGAGCCTGACACAGGGCTCGAACTCACAAACCATGAGATCATGACCTGAGCCGAAGTCAGATGCTTAACTGACTGAGCCACCCAAGAACCCCAGAATACGTTATTTTTAAAAAGAACTGTGGTAGGGTCCCCTTCCAAAGAAAGAAGAAAAAAAAAAAAGAAAAAAACACCTCAAGGCAACCTTGTTATTTGTATACTTGACAACCTCCATCCCCACCCTGTAACATAAGACCACTTAATCAGAGTAAGTTTGTGTGTCACCATATATGGGAGACAAAGAAATAAAAAATATATAAGAACCTGTGCCATATGGCATTTGGGGCTCAGTTCTTTGGGTACAAACCCAACTGAGCAGTGCCAGCAGGAATAAAGTTGCTTCCTGAAAAGAAAAGCCTCGGTTTCATGACTCTCTGTGCAAGAATCCTGCTACATCACTTGGGGGCTTGTCCAGGATTCAGAGTCGGTGAGTTGCCACCTCCTTTGCCACTGGGAATGCGAACCATCGGGGCACCAGGAGAGGCTGGTGCCAGCAGAGCACTTGATCCGAAGGAGACTAGCCCTCCTGGCGTGCTGGGGAGAGGACCCTGTGTGCACTAATGGAACCCATGAGGCTCAGGAACCAGCTAAGGGAGCACCCATCAGACTGGTAAAAACCCGGGTTCATTTTGGTAGACCTGCAAGAGGCAGAAGGGGAGCTTGATCACCTCCCAGAGTCACACTAGTAATTCCACAAGGGACAAGGAACAAAGCTGCAACTCTAAGGCACTGGGCGCTGGGTGGCAGGTTGGAGTCACCATGTGACTGTGTTTGGGGACTTTTCTCTATTTCCTGGATCAATGACTATGATAATTAGAGCCAAGTGTCTCTGGTTATTCTATATCAGAACAGGGACTTTAAGGAATATTCCCAAGCAGCTGCCAAAACTCCTTTTGTTTCAGGGAAATTCCTTGCCTTCTCTGGACTGACATTTACTGCCTAAGTCCACTGGTGGAAAACAAAACAAAAGAAACTGGTGCCTGCTCCTCTGTCCAAGCTGACAAGATTTAAAAATGCGAATTCTCTTTCTCTGCCTTCCGCTGGCACCTTGTCTCTTCTGCGTTTCCTCCACCCGCCCCCCCCACTCCTCCTGTTTCTACACCACTTGGGGGGTGGCCTGCATAACTGGCTCCTCAATGCCTCTGGCACCATCAGCTCCTCCTCCCACCCAAATGTCCAGGATCAAAGAATTCCACGTCAGATTTCCCCACCAATGTTCCAGGTAAAGATTAACCATGGGGAAGGGAACAAATTGTGTTTCTCGGACCCAGGTAAAACGTATTCAGTGTTTAAGCTAATTTAAGTTTGTTAGTTTAAGACAGTGTTTATCAACATTAAACACACACACACACACACACACACACACACACACACACACACACAGAAACAAACTTTTATTCAACCTAGATTTGCTGAAGGTCAAATAGGTTCATGTTATCTCTGTTCTAATTTGCTAACAAAAGGATGACTTAAAGTGATGGTTAATTTTGTCTGTCTCAAAGTTTTCATGGGTAATCCTTAAGATAGCTTTCAAAGTCTTTGGTAACCTAAAATGTTAAAGTTTTGCTTGCATGATAAATTGAGATTTAATTCATTAGATATCTAACAAGAGATTAAAGCCCTATTTACTAGATGTAGGTTTGTGCTTCTCACTTGTTGCAAAAAACTAAGGGTATTTGGAATTGTTAAAAAAAAAAAACATGCTTTCTGCTTAATGTATTCGTAAGTTTGCCATCTAAAAAAAAATTCTGATGTAACAGAGTTCGTAATTGGTTACTACTTAGTTTTCACTGGAGACTAAGGTTTCTAAGAGTTAAAATTCTGCTACATGTAGTTAAAACTGATAAAAATTAGAAAAGCAACTCTGTATGTAGATAAGTAGGAAATATAAAAAAAATATAAGAAATAGAAATATATATTTTTTTGAAGGTAAAAGAAAATAATTTTGTCCTAAATGAGACTGGTTATTTGGAGAGAAATGGCTTGGGACAAAATCTAAATGCAAAGAAAAGTTGTAGAAGGTTTGTGATGAAAAATCTTTAAAAAGACATTTAATGTGTGGTCAGGAAGGACCAAGGTTAAAATAAATGGATTTTAAAAGTACACGGGGTTAAGATTAAAATTCCTCCTCGTTTGATCCAAAGGCTGGGAAAATGATGGCAATACTCTGGTGCCAGCCTCCAAATCCTCCACATTTGTGTTATTCCTGTTCAGCAGAGGAATGGACGCCTTTGCCATGTGAGGGATGGATGATAAATGAAGGGCTTTTACTAAGATACATGGGAGCCATTTTACTAAACTTAGCCCGTTGTATGCCAAAAATGGATATCCACATGGCTGAAACATTTATGTGGGCATTGTTGAGAAAGGCAGGGAAACAGACCTTGACTTTGGCTCTTTAACCCCTTCCCTCAATGGCCAATGATTGCTATGTAAGTTACTGCTGGGCCAAAATAAAATTAGTGCATCCTACAACAACCAAGAAAATATTGCTTGGTCACAGTCCATACCTCCAACATACCCCCAAGGTCCTACAGGCAGGAAATGGAGGGGTCAAAACAACAAAACAAAACAAAAAACAGGAAAGACCAGGCCAGCTCTCAGAGGTAGAGTCAAGCCTGGTTAAGAATGACTACTCCCAGCAACTCAGAGACTGACAGGGCTTTTGGCTGCCAATCGCATAGCCAGCTGAAACAAGGGGCCAGGAGGTGAGGTTTCTCCTGGAAGGCTATAGGAAATTGAGATAAGGGACAACTTTCTTCCTTTTTCCTATAAATGGGTAATTCCCCATCCAAGGCCATTACTCCATTGGAATGCATTATGATTCATTTCTTTGCATAAAGGCTTGGCTCCCATACAAATTGGAAGAGGGAACCTGGCCCCCAGAGGAACATATCGATAACAATACTATCCTACAATAGGAGGTGTTTTGCAAATGTGAAGGAAATGGGGAGAATACCCCTATGTTCATTGTTTTTGGGCCTTAAAAAAATTAAGATATAATAATTTTGTTAAGTCAGACTCTTAGTGAGACAGATGTTTTAAAAAAAATTAAGGAAATATAAGATTTAACCCTTAAATTATGCTAAATTAGCCACTATCTTACAAACACAAAATGAGAGCTCAATGGCCTTCCTGGAGAGGTTGAGGGAGGCTCTCATTAAATATACGGCTATCTCCCCTGACACCCCTAAGGCTGAGATAACTTTAAAGAACAAATTTGTCACTCAGTCAGCCCTAGATATTCAGAGAAAAATGCAAAAATTGGCTGTTGGCCTTGAAGGGACTCTGGAGGAGCTCTTATAAGCTGCCAATTGGGTATTACAAACAAAACAGAAAAGGAAGCTTAAAAAAAAAAAAAATCTGAGGCCTTAATTGTGGCCTTACGTACTATGTCAGACCAGACTTCCTGAGGTCCTGGCACCAAGTGCCATTTATATGGCCATTCAGAGCACGAAAAGGAGAACGTCCTCAGAGGGGACAACCAAAATGAACACCCCATTAGCCATGCCCCTATGTGGAGACAATCACTGGAGAGCTGAACACCCCTCAGGGACCTCTATCTGTGAGGGTTCAGATAACCAATGTCCCTGGAAGGGACTAACCGGGGTCTGGGGCTCTTCACGGTGGCTCCCCTAAACCAACTGTTTATCAGAAACCCAGAACCTCAGGTAACTCTAAATATGGAAGGAAAACTGATTTTCTGCTTAACACCAGAGCTACCCTTTCTGTCCTCCTTTCCACTCCAGGCCAACTATCCAAACACAGCATGACAACTAGAGGCATCTTTGAAAAACTAAATTTTTCTCTCAGACCCTGGGATGTATATGAGGAAACCTACTTTTTTCTCATTCTTTACTGATAATGCCAGAGAGCCTTACTCCTTTGCTAGAAAGGAACATTGTAAATAAATTAGAGACTATGGTGCTACTAACTCCAGGACAGATGAACAATTATGTGTTTTTGGAAATTACTGGATATTATATGTGTTTTGGAAATAACTGGATATTAAAGGGTTCAGGAAAATAGTTTGCTGCTAAATCAATTATTAAAGGAGACTCAATCACACCTACTCTCTCCAAAAAATAAATAAATAAACTGGGGTCTAACTCCTAAACACTGTCTCTAGCCCTTGGAATGGTTACAAACAAGCAGGGCAATTACTATTACCAAGCTCACAGAGCTAAAAGATGATTAAAACACAGCATCAGGGCTTCTATTTAGGGAGGGACAAAACTTATCAAATGGCCCAAAGATGTTTACTAGAAAAAATTTGTCAAGGACAGTTCTCCAAGTAGTATCAGGCTGTGAAGTACGTCTTAGAAACAATCCTTTCAACCACAAACTTGCTTTCCCAGACAGTCAAGGAATGGAGACTATCCAGGAAAGATTAACAATTAGGTCTCACTCAGATGCCAAGGTCAAAAAAAAAAAAAAAAAAAAAAAAAAAATCCACCATCTGTTTGTATGGGTTAATACTTTTATTAATTGGATAGAGGCCTTCTCCTACAAGACAAAAAAGGCACAAAAAGTAATAAAAATTCTGCTTTATAAAATAATACCCAGGTTTGGCTTACCTAAATATTTACAAATTAATAATGGTAAATGGCTGCCTTGACTCTTTCTCTAATAGAACTCCTGGCTCTTAAAAAAGTTTTACACATCAAAATAAAGCAGACTGTCTGTTTATACTCAGCAAAACTCTAACACCTCACAAGGATTACATGCCAAACTCTTAAAAATAGAGCCACCATTGATTACTTACTGCTCCTGCTTCTCCCATCACTTGGGTTATGAGAGATTCCCTGACATATGTTGTTTACAAAGTCAGGGTCTCTCCTAGATTATTTGACAGGTTTGGAAACTGTAGACATTATCTTAAGACGCCATCTTATTGGTCAATATAATCTTTACTTTGTGTTTTTCTCTTTATGTCTACTAACGTTTATGCCACCTCATACCTGCCAGCCTTCCTGTAAAACCATACTGTGGGCCATTTGACCAACCCTTGGGTAGACTAACTGCTGTACCCCTATACCGTCCCTTAGCTTGAAGAAGCCAGAATGGTCATCGTCCCTGTTCCTTAACAGTAGTTACAGGCCCTATGCCAGGGGAGAAGTAAATAGGGAAAGGGTTAACATTAGGCAGGGAGAGATAAGGGACCTTCAGGGAAAGACTGCAGCTGCAAGTGGGAGGCTAAAAAAGAAGATGGGGTTCTCCCCTTATAAAATCCTTTATGGGCACCTTGTCCCCATTATCAAGGGCATAAGCAGGGGATCTAAATGAGATAGACAATCTAATCCTAAAACAACAGATACGGGCCCTTGGCTTTACCCTAACCACCTTTCACCACTGGGTCAGGGAACGATTACCTGTGAATCTGCCTACAGATGCTCACCCCTTTAAACCAGGAAATGCAATATGGATAAAGTAGTAAAATGTCCAACCCCTAAAGCCCTTCTGGAGGGGACCATTCACTGTCATTTTGTCCACCCCTACTACAGTAAAGGTAGCCGAAGTGGGTCCCTGGATTCACCACAGCAGAGTGAAGCTGGCATCTTGAAACTGGGAATGTGCTCCTGATCTGTCAATGCTGTGCAAGCTGACCATATGGAAGAAGCAATATGCAACTCCAGAGGCTCCAAGAAACTGCAGCCCTGCTTTAGTCACTCCAGAAGCTGACTAATCCATGCATGGCAGAAGCTTGAGGAATCGATGTCCTTAAGTCCAAAAGACTGTCCGTATTTTCTATATGTTTCCTTACTGTGATGCACTATCACGCCTTGTTTCCCACTACCATTGTGATTCCTACTCTACTCTTTTCCATAGGTTGGCAGAGGCTGCCTCGGCTGGCTAAAAATGTGATGAGAGGTTTTTGTTAACACTCACCTTCCTTTTGGGAATAGAATATTTCGCTGGTACCTACATGGGGAAACAATGGCCTTAAGAGACTAAAAATTAGATCCCCACAAACCTTATAGTAAAACAAAATACCCCAGTCCTACTATTGGGGTTTGGCTTCTTAAAAGTTCAGTTACTGGAAAAAAAACTGTCTTGCCTAGTGGAGAAAAGTTCATTGTCGTCTGTTAAAAACTTAGCATGCCTATGCCAAAGACTTTATAACTCAACTGTCCGAAAAACCCAATGGTGAGGGACCTCAGGTCACCTTGAGCCAGATCCCCACCCCTTGTCTAACTTCTCCCATCTCTGAGAGGCCTGAGACAATGTCAACACAGGCATCAAAGGCGAGTCCCAGGTGGACTATGCTAGATATGTGCAAAGACAACCTATATACTACTTCCCTCAGTCTGGTCAGGGTCATATGTGCTGGAAACTACTCATCCATCTTTCTTCCTGCTCCCACTTGCTAGAGAGAAGTATTTGGGATTCCAAGTATATGGGGACAGGGAGACTCAAAGAAAGCAGCGTGCCTTACAAATTAATACTCAAAAAGATAATAAATGGCCTCTGGAGCATATAATCCAATATCATGGCCCTGCCACCTGGGCAGAGGATGGGTATTGCGGCTACTACACTCCTATTTACATGCTAAACCGCATAATTAGACTGCAAGCAGTTGTAAAAATTGTAACAACGAAACTGCCAGAGCTCTTAACTTACTAGCCAAGCAACAAACCAAAATGTGCAATGCCATCTATCAAAATTGCTTGGCCTTAGATTACATGCTTGCTTCTGAGGGAGGTGTTTATGGAAAATTTAACTTGAGCAACTGCTGCCTACAGATAGGTAATGAGAGGAAAGTCCAAGAAGAGATCACGGATCAAACGAAAAAGGTTTCTCGTGTCCCAGTCCAGACCTAGAATGACCGAAAGCCTGGGGATTTATTTGGAGGATGATTTTCAACTCTCAGGGCATTCAAAATCCTCATGGGAATTATCGTCCTAATTTTAGGAGGCTGCTTAATCTAACCTTGCTTAGCTCCCCTGGTTGTAGTCTGCCTCCAATCTCATTGAGGCCATAATTAAAGAAAAAAAAAAGCCACTCATGTAATGATGTTATAAAAATTTAAACCTCTAAACCAAGACGACGCTCTTTGACCCTAAATAGAGGGGTCTGAGCATCAGAGGGGGTAAGGTGGTAGGGTCCCCTCCCTAAAAAAACAAAACAAAAAAAAAAAAAAACTCAAGGCAACCTTGCTATTAGTGCACTTTACAACATCCCTCGCGACCTTGTAACATGAGACCACTTAATCAGACTACATGTTTGTGTGTTACCATATATGGGAGACAAAGAAGTAAAAAATACATTAAAAACTATGCCACGTGGCATTTGGGGCTCAGTTCTTTGAGGACGAGCCCAACTGAGGGGTGCCGGCAGGACTAAAGTTGCTTCCTGGAAAGAGAAGCCTCAGTGTCACGACTCTCTGTGCGACATTACTGCTAGAGAACCAAACTCTCTTCCTCTGTCCCTACTATTTCGTTGTTTGTAGATTAGTCTTAGACCTATGGAAAATGTTAGCAACTTCTGTAAGTCTAAACAATATCAATTTTCTCCTGCTTTTAATACGTTATAAATCTAATCTAAGAATACATTTCGAGGATAAACATTCACCTTACATGAACAAGCAAAACAGTGTCAAAAACAACCAAAGCATCTATCAGAAGAAAATACATTAAAAAAAACCTCTCATTTACTACTTACTTCTCAACTTCCAAGGAATTAAAAACTTCATATCAATGGATCAAATTTCATTTGAGACTTCAGGATAAAAGAGAAAGGCTTTTTACCTGAAATGTTTATTATAATTCATAACCCATAATTGTGTTTTTAATCCCTCCTTGACAGTAAACCTTTGGAACCTGACAATATGTGTTACTTTCATTACCTTCACAAGGCTCTTAAATAAAAATGAGAGTTGGGTGAATTTATTTCACATCACTGTCACCATCCCTTCTTTTTAAAATTTTTCTTTTTTCATGTTTATTTATTTTGAGAGAGAGACAGAGCGCGAGCAGGGGAGGGACAGAGAGAGAGGGAGACACAGGATCCAAAGCAGGCTCCAGGCTCTGAGCTGTCAGCACAGAGCCCGATGCGGGGCTCAAACCCACGAACTGTGAGATCATGACCTGAGCCGAAGTCAGAACTTAACCGACTGAGTCACCCAGGCTCCCCACCATCCCTTCTTTTATTAATATAACACTTTATCCTTAAAATACCTGTACTTGTTATCATTGAGCTCCCCTAAATCCTAATTTTATATATATACATGTAATATACATGCATATACATGCATACACATGTCTATCTTGAGAAAGATCCACCATTTTCCAGATACAAATATAAAAGTATAAAAATATACTAATATATATATATATATATATATATACACACACACACACACACACACACACATAAATATATAAAATGAAGCCTTTAAATGTTCCATAAGTGATTTGCCGTAAAGTCCCCAGGACAAGCCTTTCAACTGAAATATGCACAACTGGGTGGCACACCAGCAATCCTGGTTATACTGACAACACAAATTTTCACCACCCGAAGAAGCTGAACATGCCCGTTTCTTGTAACCTGTAAGTATAAAACAAGCTCAAAGTGGCTGTGAGGATACAATGTGAGGATTAGCTAAAGGAGCCCCATCTGGGTCCTGGTCAAGAAACTGGTACTAACAGTAACTTACCAAGCAGGCCCAAGAGCTCCAGGAGAGTCTATAGCAGTTCTTAATTACATGGCCCTCTCCTCCCTTACTCTGGTAACTCTGGAATGCTCCATCTCTGCTTTTACTTCTTCTGCCCCTACAACTGTTCTCTACTCCCTGTTAGGGTTGCAGGAATAGGGGAACGAGGATAAGCTGAAACGCCATGGGTCACATTATATTGGAGTAAAATGAGACAAAGACATAAAAAGACAAATACAGATATGTGTACATATGCTGTGTTTGTGACCTTTCATTAAGAAATAACTGTGTTATGATGTTATGTACTTTACTTGAGCAATGATTTGCACAAATCCTACCGTGTGGGCTGTGCAAGAGTGAACTGGGAAGCAGGCAACAACAATGCAGCCTGGAAGCTGAGCAGAGGAGGGACCCACTGTCACAGGACCCAGTGTCAAGTATAAGAGCTGACTGCTGCCATATGCTTGTGGATTCACAAACAAATTTCCTCATATGGATTGGGTTTGTGTCCTTCCTACTCTGTCTGCTATTCTCAGAGACCTGGCCAAGGGCCACAGGAGCCTCTTAAGTGGCATCACTCTCCTCTTTCCATCTTCTGCTTTTGTTTACTCAAGGCTTTTCTTGCCTTACAGCTTTTGCCTTCTATCTTTTTCTAAGTACCTTTCTGAGCCACTTTCCTTTTTTCACTCTCTGCATTCTTCACTCAAATCTACCAAATATACATTATCTGATCTAGTTGACAGTTACCATCAATATGGTGTCCCTACTGGGCAGAGCTCGAACTAACCCAAATCCATTCACCTGGGCTAAATCTCCTGGGGATACATGTATGAAGTGTGATATAAAACACACAAAAAACTACAAAAACCCAAACCCACAACTTCTAACTGCCTTGTTCAAGAGGAGATTGCAATAGGCACTTAAGAGTCATGTCCAGAGTAAGCATCATGAGATTTCTATGTTACTAGCATCCCTGCTTTGCCAGGTGCAATTATATAATTTTGAAAGTCACACAGATTAAAGTGGAGCTCTATTGTTTGAGAAGAATGAATAATGATGGAATGATCTAAAATTTGTACTCCATTTTATATTTTTAAAGCACTTATATCCAAGGGAAAATCTGGATAGCTTACTCTGGTAAGCTATCTCTGGTCCAGAGATCCCCATTGTCAGAAAAAATGAACAGATGTTTTGGGACCAAAGACAAGTCTTTAAGGATTAGTAAATTGGGTGTTTTTAAATTCCATACAATCCCATAGCTGATCTGCCCTGGAGCTCTTGTGCTAAAACCCCTGGTGGGCAAAGTATTATGAGACACCAGTGGAGAATTGGTATATACATTTATTTAGGAGAAATAATGGTCTCCCCATTGCATACTACCTGGTTTCAGAGACCTGAAAAGAGGCCCCAGGTCTGAAAATCCTAACAAAAGCAAATCCAAAAGTTAAGCTAGTATAAAACTGAGGGGAAAATATCGAGGAAGCCAAGGAATAAAAATTCCTTGTTTAATCTCTGGAGTCTAAATACTCCTATATTCTTCTGGACCTCTCCTTTAAAAAAAAAAAAGAAAAAAAAAAGAAATTAACTCAAAGTCAGTATATCTGACTGCCTCATTTGGAATTAGAAACATATTTCCTTTTGTCTTCTCCAAGCACTCCAAGACACAGATCACATTATCCCTAAGGAACATGTCCAGAATTTGACCTTAGTAGATTCACAGTGTTCTACATTCTGAAGCCAGGACATTAGAAAACTGTACTGCATTATGCAACTTTTCTATCTATCTTCTTCTTTATTTTGTTTTATATTACTTTAACTTAGATCTTACATGTAGTGCATCATTCTTTCCCAGGTTAGGGACACCTGAAAATCTATATGGGAAAAAGATGTCTCATGTCAAATCTACCTGTTAACCTATGTAGGTTACGACAACCATGAGAGCTTTAAATCTTATGTCTAACAATACTGTGTCTTAAATTTAAAATTTTTCAGAGAGAGTAGATCTTATGTCTTATCACAAGAAAAAAATAATAATAATAAAGGAGCAGGAAGAAACTTTGGGAGAAGGTGGGTATGTCTGGTCTTGATGGTGGTAATGGTTTCCCCAGTGTACACATGTCTGCAAACTCATCGAGTTGTAGATGTTAAATATGTACAGCTCTTTATATGTCAACAGTGTCTCAATAAAGTAGTAAAAAAACCCAAAACTCTTCCAACTCTCTGCTATGTCTGACGAATGCAAAGTATTTCATCTGAAAATATTTTAGTGAACGTAAATTTAAATTATGAATGAACTGTCTGAAAGTCATGTAAATATTTATTATACATGTGTACTGGTCTGCAATGTTAGCATACATTTCTAGGTACAAATGAAATGCTAATAAGCTTTTGGTTGAATGAAATCCAGTTTTCCAAAGTTAAGGTACTTTTTTAGTGTAATCACTCTGTAACAAAAATTAAAAAAAAAAAAAAAGGAAAATATGACATGGGCTCTACAGTAACACAGACTTGATCTCAAATAACAGTTCTATACTTTGTATGACTCCTACCTGAGACCCTTAGTTTCCATTCCTATAAGATGAATATGGTAACAGTGTCTATCTTGAGGTCTTTGTGAAGATTCAGTACAAGTATGCATGTAAGGCCATTAATAAGAACTTGACAAATGTCAAGATTATAATAATATCTTTATAAGCTAACAAGTAGTCTTTTAATTGTTAAAAAACATCTTAAGAGAACAGAAGATTTTATGTCAAGGGAATTTATTTACATAAAAGCTGTCGTTATTTTCGTAAACACCCCAAACTTTTGTATACAGCAGTAATCAACATGCCAATTCCTACCAGTTTTTTCCAATGTATATTATCATACTTTCTATACCAAATACCTATTATTTGCCTATATATAGTATTTATATCTTTTCACATTTTCTATTATTGGGAGATTTCAATGAGTGATTTGGGGTTTTATTCTGTTTGCTTGTTTTAGTCATAGTCATCATGAGAAGATGCCACATTCATTGTTGAACATTTCTAGGAACAGCAAGGCTTCCATTCAGCTATCTTTTTAAATAAGGAGGAAAAATATTAAAAATTATTCAACACTAGAGCAGAAGATTCTTGGACTCATGACCCATAGTTCCCTGAATGCATATGGCTGTGAAGAACTAAAATAAAAGGATGAAGGTTCTATCTTGTTTCATCTTGCTTGCCTTTTTAGAGGTCAAGAAAGGAATGGCTAAGTAGAGAAAATGCATGGACCTTGCATAATAGAATTGTGGACTAAGTACCTCATAGTTATCTATCCACTGCTCAAGGAAACTCAGTGCCCAATTATCTTCAGTGGCCTGTCTTATAGGTCTTTTAGGTAGAACTGGTTTCCAACTCGTGGTCTTACTAACAAGGATCATTCATGGGGAAACACAAAAAAAGCTCCCTTGCTCCTGTGCAGCTTCCCCCTTTCTTGGCTCCTCCTGCCTGACCAGGTGAATAGCCCAGACAGACAAAAACCTAAAAGGCCAGAGCATGCAACTCTTTGTGCCCATTCAAAGTTCATGTGGACACCCTTCACTTTATTATCAATTCCTTCAAAGAGGGCTTTAGAGGTCATTGCAGACAGTTAGTATTTATATGGGTAAAGTTACTTTGGGAAGAGACTGCAGAACTCCTGAATTGAAAGAAAGCATGCTCCTCTGAACATACTTAAAAATCTCCAGAGCTGGTCAGAAAAATAAGCAACATTTGATAAACACTGATCCCTACAGAACTCTCTAACATGTATCTCCTCTTCTCTGTGACCTTGACTTCTATAATGTCCAGACTTATCTCCTCCATCCCAAGACATTTCTGGATAGAGTCACCACAAAGATCTTTCTAAATTTCTAATCTAATCTTGCTCACTGGGCATAAAATCCATCAGAGGCTCAAGGTCAAATAAAGAAAAAAAATAATAATCTGGACTCAACATGTGTATAAGGCCCTTCATTATCTGGCTTTTGCCCTCATTTCTCCCAAAGTTCTGCCTAATATCCTGACTTAATTGTATTTCCCAAACACCCCAGTTTCACTTATAAGAGGATTTCTCAACCTCTGCACTATTAACATTTTAGACCAGGTGACTCTTTGTTTTGAGAGGGCTGTCCTGTGACTTACGGAGGTTTGGCAGTATCCCTGGCATCCATGGAGTAGCTATCAGTATCAGCCCCCATCTAGGCCTCCACAAATCACAACAATCCAAAATGTCTCCGGACACTGTCAAATGCTCCCTAGGGGTAAAATCACCTCCAGCTGAGAACCAGTGGCTCGCATCCTTGCCTTTTAATGTTAATCTCTTGCTAAAATAGCACCTACCTTTCTGATTCACTCTGTCCTGGAACCTCTCCACTTGGCTAACTCTTGAATCAGACATTTTACTCAACTGTTATCTTTTCCTCTCTACTTCCAAGTGGGAGTAACTGACCTTTTTCTGGGTACCCTGAGTACTTTGTGCTTAATCCAATCATAGCCAAATAATATCAAACACTTATATAAATGCTATTTTCTCTAGTAGACTGCCTGCTCTGCGAAAGCAAGGACTGAGTGTCTGGCCACTGTATCTCCAGTATCTGATACAATACAGCTCACAAAACAGGTGCTCAAAAAGTACTTATGGGATTGATGGATGAAAAGTAAACATAAGTATTCTATAATAATCATAAAGTTAAGAAAAGCAGGCAAGCCACATTAGTGGTTCAGTGTAATGCTCTCAGGTATTAGAAACATTTTATAACCTCATGTTTTATCACAACTCATGACTGATTTTCATGGATAGAAAACAGAAAATTACGAATAACAAAGCTAACTCACAGCTTGTAAGAAACGGAAAGACAAGATGGGGCCACTTAATGCTCCACAGGCATTACTGTCTTCAAAATCTCCTTCTTCAAGCAAGAATTGCTGGCCTTTAAAATGTTCTTTTTCATAGGCAACCCACCTAGAAATACAAAGGATATCCAATTAAGCCATGAATAAAAAAAAGAAAAAAGAAAAAAAAAATATCCCGATAAAGCACTTAGTTGTATTATCACGATATTTTAAAAAAACAACACATTGTTTTGTTACCATTTATAAAGACAGATAAATGCTGTATGCTTCATGGATCAATAGCTTTTATAGTTTGCTGGCTTTTCCCAACAAAGGTTAACTATTGTAGAATTACAACAGAGCAAAGCTTCCTAATTGTGGTATCACATGATACTGTATCTCAATATGGTGGTGGTGGTGGTGGGGGGGGGACAGCCAATTAATGGAAAGTACAAATAGCCAATGACAAAAGTTACAAACCTATGCTGAGATTCAAAGAACCATTCTTATTTTATTGACAAAGCCCTTCTGTAATCACAGAGAATGATTACTATATTAAACATTTTTTTAGGGTTTAAATCAAAAGAACCTCTCAGTAGGCTTCAGATCTAAAACACATTACCGGTGGTTTTAACAAAGAGGAAATGCAACTGGGCTGGCATTAGCGCTGATGGCCCACACATATATGAAGGCTTCTGTAAAAATTTAGGGGTGGGCAATTTTGTTCCCACCATTTAATCAGTGGTGATAATGGGAACAGGAAGCACGGTGACACAGTATGCTCCGTGGACACAGGTTTCTTGACTTCTCATCTAAAACTGTCAGTAAAGAACACTGATAAACACCACTGGTCATTAAGCTCCTCCACAAAACTTACCTTTTTATGGAATAATTCACAGTAGCTAACGAATGTAATGTGGGCATGGATGATTCATAACACACAATGGCCTGCTTAAATCTGCCTTGAGGGGCACTGTGGTGTTACCATGGGAGCCCCTCCAATGGAGAAGATTCCAGAATGACTATTTTGGGCTCGTGGGTTGGGAACTTCTGCATTCTGGGGCTTGACAAATGAAGCTGGGTACGGCTGACTACTATTGTTTTCAAAAAATTAAAAAACTACTCCAAAAAATTGTTTCCAAAGGGCATAAAATAATAGCAGTCGCTCAGCAATCATGTACACCTTCTCATTTTCTGCATGTAGGTGTGCGTATGGCAAGGGAAGAGGGGGTCCACATGAATAGGGATAAACATATTTTATATATCTTAGTGAATTCGTAATATGTACAAGAACATTATTTTATTCTTAAACTATTATGCGAAGATAAATTGCACAAGAAAGCTTTCAAAAATTTTTTTGAGTTTATTTTTGAGACACAGAGAGTGAGTGAGTGAGCTGAGGTGTGTGCGCGTGGGGTTGGGGAGGGACAGAAAGAGGGAGAGAATCCCAGGGAGTCTGCGCTGTCAGCACAAAGCTTGATGCAGGGGTTGATCTAATGAACCGTGAGTTAGTGACCTGAGGCAAAATCAAGAGTCAGACACTTAACCTACTGAGCCACCCAGGAGTCCCCAAAACTTTCAAATTCTAAATGTGGCTTTCATTTATATAAATGTGGCTACTCAAAACATGCTTTTAATAAACCTGAATGGGAAAAAGAATAAAAGATATAGAAGACCTAAATATTAAAGACAGATTACTAAATTATTACATGATGACAGTTCAAAAATCTTCTCAGCTTTTTTACAATAGATTAAGTTTTGTCTAAGATTCAGTTTATATATCCATCTGGGATATTTAAAAACAGATGTTATCTGAGAAAAACGAAAAAACATCAACCTCACTTTCTCTAGATTCCTCAAGATGGGACAGAGATGAGTTCTTACTACCTGCAGATAAACAGTTAACAGAAGTGAAAAGTGGTAGTAACACTGAAAAACAGTGAAATCAACTGTTCAGTTTTAAATGGGGATATGACATTTTACTCCTACAGTTGTCATATGAAAAATGAAACTTGTGTATATTGTATCACAAGCCATAATGTTTTCTTGAGAGTTTTTATAGAACAATTACAAAAAAACTCAGGAAACAATGCAAATCACAATCTAGTTAATGGGAAAAACATTCAGATTCCAAAGGGAAGAAAAGGCAATAATATTTAGCAGGGTTAACAAGAAGCATATGTGTTCACAGATTAGAGAAGACTGCAAATAAATATGACACAATAAAAATTTGTTTATCCAAAACGTGTTTGTTTTTCAAGGGCCTAATAATTTTTTAATTGAAGGATAAAGAATTAAATGATTACCAATATGTCAGACTAATTATGGATATGTCCCACATATCTAATATATGGCATAGTCTCTTATGTTTCCATTTTGGCTAGTGTGGCCATCACTTGATTTACAGCCAGAAACTGCAAAGTCTAAGTCTCTAAATGTAGACCCTTGAGAGATCTAAGACCCATCATTTAACTTCTATGAATAAATATTTTAGTAGAATCTTGCTAGAATAGCATGAAGAAGTTTTATGATGTTACTGCAAATAATGAGACATGGATACTTAAAATGAACCAACATTCCAAATAAACTATCATATCAACAGAGAGACCAACAATGTTCATGGAGGAATTCTAGTACTGAGTTGACAATGGCAAATAAGCCATTATCTGCCAGGATACAAATACAAACCCATATCCCACCCATATCTGGGGTCCCTGCCCCATAAACCGATGACTGAGATTAGGTTACACTTAGATTTATACTTAGAGGTTCTTTGGGGGGCTTCCTCAAAAACAGTATAATGCCAGAGGGTAACCGATGTAAAAAATACTTGACTTGGGAAACCTACAACCCAGGCTACTTCTTTTTCAAAGTTTATTTATTTTTGGGACAGAGAGAGACAGAGCATGAACAGGGGAGGGGCAGAGAGAGGGAGACATAGAATCGGAAACAGGCTCCAGGCTCTGAGCCATCAGCCCAGACCAGGCTACTTCTTTAATGAAGGACTCACTGGCAAGATCCTCAGCACAGAAAGTTAACTAAGATCCACAGAATAGAGAATCAAAATTGGGGCTTCCATTCATATTCAAAATTTGTAAAACAAAATATATCAATTTCTTTTATCTGAGAGAGAGAGAGAGAGCACAAGCAAGTGTGCAAACGTGGCGAAGGGAGAGATAGAATCCCAAAATGTGGGGCTCAATCCCACAACCCTGGGTTCATGATGAGTCCAAATCAAGAGTCAGACACTGGAACAGACTGAGCCGCTGAGGCATCCCCCCCCCAAAATTTTATTTTGCAATTTTTATCTTCTATATTGTGTTTAGCAATACCAAGTGTTTAAGTTTTAGAAACTATTTTCTACATTCAATCTGTCTCAAAATCTCTAATACAATCAAGAGTTCACAGGAAAGCCATTAGTAACTACTTTTTTATTTTATAGTACCTTACAGAAAAGATGCATATTTTTCGATTAAGGCACATTCTTTTTGCTCTGCTTAGCACATTTTCTGTGATCTTCAAAAAACAGACTATTAATTGAAATATTGAAAACATAACACTCACACTCCACCGATGACACGAATTGATCCAATTCCATGAAAATCCCCGTTATTTTTTAAGAACTTAGGGACAGAATCTATGTGTTCACTAAACTCTCTGGCCTGTCCACAGAAGTGAGGTTTTTCATAAATAATAACCTGGAAGATATGAAAGAAAATTACTTAACATGCTCATATTTTAGAATAGGTACAAAACTCATTTACTTAAGTGAGACTAAAAATCCCAACATGAACAGGGACACCATCCATTTTTTTGACTAATATTTATTTACAACGTAGCACACTGACTGATATTCACAAGGATTTATGTGGGTTATTACCATGAAGATACCTTAATAATATGTTTCTGTCATGATTACGCTGTTCTGGTTACCCCAATCCTAGGACCATCTGACAGGGTAAATTGTCTTAAAATTGACTCTTAAATTACCTAATTTTAGCTCTCTGCCTGGAATTTAACACAGGCCCACCTTGTATTTATTGACTTTCCCCTATTAGACATAAATAAAAACACTCTTGAGGTTCTAGGACATAATAATAAATTATCTACTGGATTGAGAAACAACAGCTGCTTCTTATAACATGGTGGCTGCCAGTCACTAGTAAGAAAGAGATATGCAAATTCCTGAATTTAAACATAAAACTTCCTAATAAGAAGAAATGATTGAAAAAATTATGGTGTTTTCTTTTTGTTGTTGTTTTTTTTTTTATATTGATTCATATGGGTGGGGAGGTAAGTATAGTAGAAAACCCATTTCTAGCGTTTCATTTATTTTAAATTTGGAAGGTCTCTTCCACCATATTGGTGCTCTTTACTTCCCAAGTATGACCTGCCTGCCTTTAGTATGTGGAAATGATAATGGTGATAATGGTACTAATCTATCTACGTTCTATCACCAGGTCCTACTTGTGGCTAATGGCATACGTTGCATACAACTGGCAAAATAAGGCCCCATGCTAAAACATACTGACCAAGTTCTATCTAACTTGTTTTCAAAAATTTGTAAGATTATACAAACTGAAAAAAACCATGTAGTACAGCTCCTGTGTTCCACATATTTAATTTTCACAGGGTGATGTATTTGAAGAGATGAAGTTTTATTTGGTTTAATACTTTCTACATCTGAACACATTCAAACTAAGAAGCAGTAATTCTTTGATGAGCAAGCCGTCAACTAACACATAACAACTTGAAAATGTGACCATGTGTGATAGCTATTTCATTCATATGCCTCTACAACCTGTCAAACTGCAAATGTCCAGCCTGTCACACCTGAAGAAACTGAGACAGGAGTCACTCAGACTGTCACAGCTAATTTTGTATCTTTCAGGTCACTGGTTCGAAACCTCAGCTGCATGTTATCACAATCACCTGTAGAATTTGAAAACTTCTGACTACACCCCGGACCAAAACGATATTCTGTGAGTGGAATACAATCATAAGTATTTTTTTTTAAACTTGGATATGCATGACTCCAACACAGAGCTAAGGTATACTATGCTCAGATACTAACTTTTAAAAGATTCCACCTATGTGATTAAGAGAATGGTGGTCAATTCCATAAGTTAGAAAGGTGAGAAATGGGAGGGTTGGAGGAGCTGTGTCTTGTTTTGCAGGACAGGAGATAGATAGATGAATCTTTGTTTCCATGCCTGCCTGTGGAAGTGCTATACGCTAGTTAAGCAGAGGTCTGGCTGAATCTTTGATCACTGCACTGGTTTTTTTCCCCCGCTCTCTTTTCACACACATTTTATAATTTCATTTCCTTTCCCCAAATAGGCTTAATCCTGGTGTCTCTACTGTTCCCTTCAGGTACTTATTTATTCTTACCAACTGATATCTGACAGGAGCTACCTACTGCTTCTTCTGATCACCCCTGATCTCCTTTCTGAGCATCACTCCCAAAAGACTGCTCAATATCTCTGCTTGAATGTCACGCTGCCACGTCCCTAGTCCCTCCCCACCAAATCAAAAATCACACCTGTCACCTTTCCACCCTGTAGTAGCTGCTCATTGGGTCTGACTAGGTTGTCAGCAAGACCTCCATCCTTGCATACTGACCTCACTCTCCATCACAGCATGGGTCCTCAGTGACTGTTCTGTGCAGTCATTTCCCACCACTCCCAACATCCACCAAGTATTATTAGAATATACCAGTCATCATTTTTTTACTTTAATAGTTCAAAATATGTGAAGATTGATACTGAAACTATAAAAGTCTGTTTTAAGACTTACCTTTAGGTTCATAGGCATTTCCACTTTTAGTCCACCCTTAAGATAAGAAATTTTAATATTAAAGACTTAGAATATCTGGAAGTAACTAAGTGACATATGTAGGTTATATAAACGTCTGATTAGTGAAGATTACATACCAGTCAGCTTTAAGTTGTGGTAAATTTTAAAATTTAAGTACAGTACTCTATAGCAGTCAAAACAGACTCAGACTGCTCATCGATGTAGATGGGAGATATACATTCCAGATTACAACCAGTATAAGGAAGGAAACTGAGCTTTTTAGTCCTTAAGCACATGCAACTGATTAAAGATTTAATCCCACTGCAGAGAGTACCAAGAAATAGAGTGGAATTGCTAGATTTAAAAAATCTCCTTTGGCAGAGTAGATTTCCAAACCACTGACACTACATTTCCTCATGACAACTGCTCGGGCTTTCTAAATTAGAGTGCTTCCCCTTCCAAGTCCTATAAACACTTTTTATCATACTTACAGTCTTCGTGACATCAAGGTTGCAGAGCATGAAATGTTAACCCCTTCACAAAAACTAATTCTAGAATTTCCTGTTTTTAATGCTACTCCACATTGTGGTATTTCTTAAAATTTTGTAGGTTTTCTTGGTTTTTATTTTTTAAAAAGTACAGAGCAACCAAGAATGGTTTATCACTCACCTCACATTTAATTGAAGAGTCTGCCCTCAAATAAAAATGTTTGCAACAAAAATAAATACTGCATGCACTTATTATCTTTAAGAGAGCAACCACTGACAGATCTATTTATTATTAATGCTGTGCTCATCATTCATTACTGCAATGGAAAAGCATAATTTACTATAAGTGGTTTTCTAATAAGCATCAAAAAAAATTCAGAACTTTATTCAAAATTTTTGTTCAATGGTACTTATAAGGAAATGGCATGCACTGTAATAAACTTAACACAAAGTAAATTCAGACATTTGTCTTCTAGAAAGCATTAAAATGTTTTCACACAGATATTCTCTAAAATAAAGAAACAGAAAAATAACATATAGGTTGTTGATTCAGTAGTATACATACTCATTTCTCAAGATAGAGCTGCATGAGCAATCACCATAGCTATTTAACTTTGGGCTCATGTGCATTTGGGAAAAATGCTTCTTTTTAATTTGCTTACCATCTGAAGTGGATGCAATGATTTAATTTCTGTTGCAGAAATCTCAAAGAGTCCATGGTCTTCCTCCAAAACTGTAGCTTGTCCCTTAAAATTAATATCTGGGTAGGCAAGCCAACTAAATAAGAAATGAATGGTTAAAGTATAATAGGGATACTATTGTCTTGTAAGAGTTAAAAGTAAAAAGGCCTATCAAAAAAAAAAAAAAAAAAAAAGGCAAAAAGGCAAAAACCCAAAACAAAAAAACCTTTGTGGCAAAATTACAACTAGTAAAACATATTCGAAATGAGTTCACTAGACAGCATATAACAAGAATTAATGTGTTATTAAGTACTCAACATTCAAACACTGTCTTATAAGTCTATTTATTATATGTTTTCCAAGCAGTAAGCATTACTTTTCTTAGAATTTTCCAATATTTAAAAGGTGTGACACCTTTGATTCAAGCAGAATTGGAAAAAAAAAAAAAACATTCTACTGTTTTCTTTTTTTAAAGGGGGGCAACCAGAGGTGGGATTCTACAAAGCATTTTACTTTTTTTTTTTCATTTAAGGCATTTTACATCTTTGACCCACATTTTTAGAATCAATAATCAGTTCATTTGCCTGCCTCAGGAACAGCATTTGACATGAGATTCCCAAAAGACCCACTACCTTCTACCTAAACTTGATAGGCACAGACATCTCATGGACAGGGTCAATTACTGGGTCTGCCCAAGAGTTTTAATCTACGGTTGGGAGACATGAAGAAAGATGTCCTACAGTGACCCCCAACTTCTACATCAACCATCATCAGAGCAGATGAAAAGAGTGAAAGACAGAAAAGGAACCTGTGTTGAATTGGTATCACAGAATTGTCATTCGAACTCATCTGGAAACTATGAGCTCATCTGGAAACTAAACTCAGGGTTTGGTGTGCCTGGGTGGCTCAGCCAATTACGCATCCAACTTCGGTTCAGGTCACGGTTTGTGGGTTCAAGCCCCACGTCAGGCTCTGTGCTGACAGCTCAGAGTCTAGAGCCCGCTTCAGATTATGTGTCTCCCTCTCTCTCTGCCCCTACCCCACTCTCACTCTGTCTCTCTCTCAAAATAAATAAAAACACTAAAAAAATTTAAAAACAAATAAATAAATTCAGGCTCAAAGTAGCACCGACAGTCTGAAAGATACCTTCAGAATCAGAAAGGTTTGGCATCAGACCCATGCCCACCAGCTGGTAGCCTGAGACAAATAATATAATTTCCTCATTTATAAAATGAATATCTCCACCTGCCTTGCAGGAATAGTAATAAACAAAAAAGCACCATGGGTCCAGCCCTGTGGAGGCACTCAATAACTACTGGCACTGAGACACTCTTGAAATAGTTCAAACTCCAGATTTTTAGGTCAGGGACATGTTTTTATTTCTCAATCTCAAAATTTGGTGGGTGAAAAGATGATGGATGAATCTATCAAGAACTATGTCTGAGAATCTCCATCTGTTCCTAGGAGTTCTACGTCAAAGACTTAACTGGATCCAAAGGAAGACAAAATCTGTTCAAATTCCCTCAAGAGTCTTTCTTGAGTATCCAGGAGCATAAACTAAAACCTCACAGAAATGTATGTCACCTACTAAAATATGAAATAAAAAGTTAACTTTGGTGGCCATCAATCACTGTAATAAAAAGAAACTGATACATACACTCCTGACTTCACAGTGAAGGACACAGATTTAGGGATATTCAGCTCTTCCAAATTGGGGATGGCTCGCTGTATATGGATAGGACAATATTCTGAGTCAGACTGTGGGCAAAGTTCTATCTCTGGAATGCTGCAATCCTGAAAAAAAAAAAAAAAAGGCTTTGAAATCATCTGGAGACACACACAATCCAGCATTCTCAATACCCTGGACATGCAATTACAATTATTCTCATTGTTCAGTTGAATTTCTTCTCAAAAACAGCACAAAGGAAATACTGTTTCATTTTACCAGTTTTAAAAATGAATTATTCTAAGAAGTTACATTGATGACATGAAAATTATAAAAATTAATTGAGAAAGTATTACTTTTTTTTTGCTTGGTTTTTATTTTTTTTTCATAGTTTTTAAGTTTATTTACTTATTTTGAGAGAGACAGAGAGCAAACAAGGAAGGGGCAGGGAGAAAGGGAGAGAGAATCCCAAGCAGACTCCATACTGTTAGCATGAAGCCCAATGTGGGGCTTGAACTCACGAACCATGGGATAATGACCAGAGCCAAAACCAAGAGTCGGACGCCCTATGTAGTTTTTAAAAGTCTTGTTCTATTAAGCAATCAATGTTTAGTTACCAAACTATGTGAGTGCCAGAAGTCTTTAAGCCTTCCTTCTCAGAAGCATAACAAAGCCATGAGGAGGAAGGGAGTTAAGTAAAAGCTGATCTCATGGGGGATATAAAAAATAAATAACAGAGAGGCACAGTACTCTCTCAGTGTGTTATCTAATTTACATTGACAAAAGTAGGAATTAGAAGTGAGGGTAAAGGAAGTCTGTTTTCCTACTTGTGGGATTCTATTTATTTTCTTTAGTACAAGTTGGTTTGAAGAAGAAAGGCATTATAAAATTTGACCCTACACTCCATCACATACTCACTGCCACCATCTCCTGTCAAACCTTCCTTTAAAATTTCCCTTAACGTGTATCTCTTATCTATTCCCACTGTCAAGGACTTTAATCAAGGCCAAGACATCAATTATGGGCCTATTCCACCAGTCAGGTATGAACCACATTATATACAGCTAGGCTTGTTAGAACACCGCTTTCCTCATGACACTCCTTGGCTCAAGACCCAAGCACATCAAATTTACATGTATTTGCCTTCCTACAACACAGCACCAACCCAGTAACCCACAGGAACTCCATACAACTCTTCAGTCATACTGGTATCCATGCTAATCCCACTCTCTTTTTTCATATGGTCTAAGTTTTATAAATGTTTTCCCCAAGGCAACTAAACAGGAAATTTTCTGTATTCTTACTTATGAAAATCATCTAATCGTCAGGTTGTAAATCAAAAAAGACCTCATCTTTTCTTTGGGAATCAAAACTACAATTATTTTTCCCTCCTCTGAAATTAAAGATGTGCTTCTGTCTGAACACACTAACTCAGTAATCATGAGTGCTTAATTATACAATTCAAAATTTCAGTAGCAAAATTCTCACCTAGGACATTGTGAAATTCAAGTGATTATGCTTTAATGAAACAGGTAAATGAGTAACAGGGGTGATATTTATCAGGCTGAAAATTCTATTTTTTATTATAATTAGTTTTGCAATTTTTAACTCCAATTTTCTGATTTTTTAACCTTTCTGCAAACTGAGTTTTATTATTAATCATTCTTATCAATATGCACAAGTACATTAATACATCTTATTTTCAGAAAGCTAGTTCTGAAATGCAATAAAGAAGCATAACCTAAAATATCCTTTGAAGTATAAAATTATTTTTTGAAATTTCATTTTACTTTTTTTTGAGAGGGAGAGAGTGAGCAGGGGAGAAGGGGCAGAAGGGAAGCGGGGGAGAGGGAGAGTGCCAAAACTCTTTAAGCCTTCCTTCTCAGAAGCGTAACAAAGCCATGAGGAGGCCTTCACTCAGTGTGGAGCCCAATGCAGGGCTTGATTCCATGGCCCTGGGATCATGACCTGGGGTGAAATCAAGAGTTGGATACTCAACTGACTGAGCCACCCAGGCACACCTCAAATTTCATTTCAAAAAATAGCCAGAAATGTCCACAACAGTCACCTGTCAATCTTCAAAGTTTTTGTTTGCTATTAATAATAGAGTTCTATGGGGCGCCTGGGTGGCGCAGTCGGTTAAGCGTCCGACTTCAGCCAGGTCACGATCTCACGGTCCGTGAATTCGAGCCCCGCGTCGGGCTCTGGGCTGATGGCTCAGAGCCTGGAGCCTGTTTCCAATTCTGTGTCTCCCTCTCTCTCTGCCCCTCCCCCATTCATGCTCTGTCTCTCTCTGTCCCAAAAATAAATAAATGTTGAAAAAAAAAATTAAAAAAAAAAATAATAGAGTTCTATTAACATTATTTGAAATGCTGCCCTATTAATGTTCCCCTAGGGACATAAGGTACAGTAACAGAATACATAACTAAGTGTCTCACACAAATAAGTTTCCTCTGCATTGTGTTATACAAACAATGCTTGGGTGGTGTACTTTAAAAGGGAAAAAGCTACAAGGCACTTGAGTCCACCACAACAAAGAAGGAAACAGCATAATGGAAAAAGTGTGATGATGACTAAAAAATGGAAAATAAACAAAAAGAACGCTTACGTTCTCAACTCTCTTTGCCAGAGGACCAGGTTTTTCTCTAGTTAAATGAAAAAGATTTCAATAGTTAAGTTTCACCTTCTTTATGGGGGCTATTCTCACAGAAATAAGGTCTCTTGCAAGACTTGCACAATTCTTGATGGATGGAGGCAGTAACACTAACAACTGAAGGGTACTTTCTAGTAATCTAGTGACAATGAACAGTTTATTCTTAGTAAAGTTTGTATGGCTTCCCCCCCGCCCCAACTTTTCTACTCATGATATACTTTTGATGAAATTTGCAAGCTTAGACTATTAAAGCATTCTGTAGGAATGGAGACAAAACTATAGGAGAGAAACAGGGTAGGAATGGATTACAGTTAACAAAAACAATAAGAAAATCTAACTGACTCCACCTCACATAAAATACCATCAGTACCTGATCTAACATCTGATCTCTCTCTTCTCAGTAAATTAGTGAGGACAAAAGCAAAGTAACTTCTGACCAAGAAAAATGTTATTCCTTTAAAAAAAATATTAAATGCACAGTAAACAGTAACTTGCAATATTA
Source organism: Puma concolor (assembly GCF_028749965.1). Lineage (NCBI taxonomy): Eukaryota > Metazoa > Chordata > Mammalia > Carnivora > Felidae > Puma > Puma concolor. The sequence goes on from NC_141675.1 coordinate 114,131,662, forward strand.
ATTTCTAATATTTGCAATGCTACCTCACTCCTAATTATTTCTGGGAGCAAAGATGACTTTGAGCAGAACCTACACCTGCTGATAACTGATGGTGTCCTTTGCATCTATTCATAGCGAAGTGAAGACATCATGAAGTATTATCTTTAAAGAACACAAGTTTTGACTGCTCAGATTAGAGCAAATAAAAGAGAACGAAATAAGATAAAGTTAGTACTAGGCTTAAGCCTAGGTGAATCTGGAATGGTAACAATCCCCATGACAATGAAGCTATCAATAGGCAAGATTTTGACAAAGTTGGAGAAAGGAAGCAGTTTGATGCCTGATTCTTATTTTGTAAAATATTTAGAACAATGCTAATGCCTTTTCCATTTGATGCTCAATAGTTTTATTTTCCTTCCTCATTGAAAGGTGCTAGTCTGTTCAAGACATGAGTGCACTAACACTGCAATTTAAAACATGACTCCAGGGGCTCCTGGGTGTCTTGGTCAGTTGAACGTCTGACTTTGGCTCAGGTCATGGTCTTGAGGTTCGTGGGTTCGTGTCCCTTGTCGGGCTCAGTGCTGACAGCTCGAAACCTAGAGTCTGCTTCAGATTCTGTGTCTCCCTCTCTCTCTGCCCCTCTTCTGTTTGCACTCTGTCTCTCTCTCTCTCAAAAATCAATAAACATTAAAAATAAAAAAAAATTTTTTTTAATTTTTTTTTTCAACGTTTATTTATTTTTGGGACAGAGAGAGACAGAGCATGAACGGGGGAGGGGCAGAGAGAGAGGGAGACACAGAATCGGAAACAGGCTCCAGGCTCTGAGCCATCAGCCCAAAGCCCGACGCGGGGCTTGAACTCACGGAACGCGAGATCGTGACCTGGCTGAAGTCGGACGCTTAACCGACTGCGCCACCCAGCCGCCCAAAAATAAAATTTAAAAAATAAATTTTTATTAATTTTATTAAAAAATAAACATTAAAAATAAAATTTAAAAAAAGGCTCCAAGCACTCGAAGAAGGAAGAAATGCAAGCATCACTTACTCTTTCTCTTAATATAATCTAAGCAAATGGTGGATGCGCAAATACACATTTATATATCCATATTCAACAGAACTGAGTTTTTTGCTTGATTTTATTGTGGTTTGTTTTGTGGTGAGAAGGCTGCTGTTTTCAACAACTTACCTTTTTTTCTCCACTAGGCTTGGCACGATGCCTGACATTCTCTCTCTCTCTCTCTCTCTCTCTTTCTCTCTCTCACACACACACACCTGAAGGTATTTAAATCTTAGAAGATTATACCTACACACTATCCATTTCAATCAATTTCTAGTGAGTTAGCTAATTAAATGAGCACTCAGATGCCACTTGCTGAGCTGACCTGCTTGCAGTTAAGGTTTTCAGTGCAAACAAACACCCTGGATGCTGCAGCCGTCAATCTCCTTGTGGTACCAACATTCACATCCTTATTTAACACAAGTGGCTCTGCCAAGGACTTCCTCACATCTCCACCCACCCACTGCTTTACTCTCTCAGGATTCCAATCAGGTGCCACCTCCTCCAGGGGAGTACCTCTTCTTTGTGCATCCTGAGGGCCCTGCAGAGCGTTCTCAATTCATATGCTTACGTGACTCAGATGTCCCTCCCCTAGACTTGCAGCAATCTCAAGCATGAGATCATATCTCACTTGTATTTCCATTTCCCGTGTTCATCACAGTATCGGATCCAAAAGCAAAACAGGTATTTGTGAAGATACAGGCTTGTTTGCAGTTTTCCAGGAAGTATTAATTCACATAAAATTTTTGCAGATACCCCTTTCATGGAGACTTTTTTCTGGAAGCTATGTTTCCTTCCTCTGTATGCCATTTGCAGCTATCAAGAGTTTAATAACATTGACCCAAATCACTATTATAGGATCCACCTGAATTTACATTTTTAAGCACATAAACAAAATCTCCGTAACTTGAATATATATATATATATATTCATGACTATCATATGATTGTAATAAATCATGCACTATTTTAATGCTGAAGGAACTCTTAAGAATGCCCTGGAGAAATAAATCTGTCCTTATCTGAGATCTCTCCTAACCACTAATTCGCCTCTCCTCTAAACCAACACAAAATGTTTTATTATACTGGGAGACCTTCCTCATGTGAGTATTAAATAGTATTTTCTAAACAGAAAATAAAAGAGGAACACACCTTACCTTCCTCTCTCCACCCTTCCTTCTCTGATTTCCTAAACACTCATATGCACACACTCACACACACACTCCTACACTCAGGGGTAGAGATCTATACTAAAAAAAAAAGATATTTGGAAATATCAGCTCTTTTCCTAAAGACTCCTGGATGATGTATTCCTACTACTATTAAAAATATATGTATGGGGGCACCTGGGTTGCCCAGTCGGTTAAGCGTCCAACTTCAGTTCAGGTCATTATCTCATGGCTCTTGAATTTGAGCTCTGCATCAGGCTCTGTACTGACAGTTCAGAGCCTAGAACCTGCTTTGGATTCTGTGTGTCTCTCTCTCTTCCCCTCCCTAGCTCGTGCTCTCTCGATTGCTCTCTCTCTCTCTCCCTGTCTCTCAAAAATAAACATTAAAAAGAAAAAAAATATATATATATATGTATGCACATATACATACACACATATATATATGTATCATGCACCAATTCATTTTATGGGCCAGATTACAGGCAACATTTTCAATTATCACTCACTGTAACACTTTATATGCATAAATTCAAAAGATTATCATCAATATAATGAAGACTGGTAAAATTAGCACGGATATTAGCAACCGCTTTTAAACATCGCTAGACCAACGTACAGCTTTACTACTTGACAAAAGAAAATAAAAAAAACAGGAAAAACAAAACAAAACAAAAGGTTGTGTCACCTTTAAGACACGTTTGATAGAACCCAATACAAAGTCTCTTGGTGGATGTTTTCTGTTCTGAAGGATCCAGTCACGATTTAACACCTTTTCCCCTTCTTCCAACACACATTTCTGACCCTGGAAATGTGGCTTCTCATATAAAATCCAGCTGAACAAATATAAAAGCATGATCGGTTATAACTAATTTTCTAAGAAATGAGGCATAAAACATGATACTTAGTAAGTCCACAGACTATTGTACCTACTTAACTTTCAAAACCTGAGCTATTTTCCACAATTGGTATATAAACCTATTTTTGAAACAATGACATATGCTAATTTAAGTATAGACATGGGCATAAGAATAAAAGTGCACGCAATTTGGAAATATTCCCAAACATAATCTACACCTATATTTATGTATGCATAAATGCACGTATACTTTCTAGATGGTATATAAACAAAGCTATATATTTCTATCAAAAACAATAGCTTAACAATTCCAATTCTTAAATAAAATGGGGGCACAGGTGTCCCATTTTATTGCATGAAGACAACACTATACCATACCACTTACTTCATGAGTACTGACCAGTGGGTAACTGAGACTGGACAAAGAAATTTTGGCTGCAGCATATGCAAGGGAAATGGTCCATAACACATGAGGTTTCCCCTCATTTTTACACCACACAAAGAATCCTTCACTTCTTGACCATGTCAGCTAGACAAATGACTTTAAGTATGTGGCCTTCACATTCCTTAGCATCCCACAACTTGTGAACTCGCTTTCAAAGCTATGCTTCATTTAGCTGATGCTTTCAACTCAACTTGCCAAATCCATCCTGCTACTAATGTAGTTTCAGAATGGTATTAATTGCATATTATATATATATTAGGTCTTGCTACTTATGGCCCATTGGCTTTAAGCACTAAAAACAGCCAGTATTTTCTGGCACAGTACATAAAAAGAACTATTAAATTATAAGACACTAATTATGTTTCAAAATATTCTGTCAAAAACCAGAGGAAAGGGAATGTGACTTTAATAAAAAATACAAAAAGCATAAAGAGTAAGAAAACACACTTAGTTGGGGGGAAAATGCTACCAAATTTTAAGAGATTTCTTACCAGCCCCTTACAACTTTTATCAGTATCCCATTCGGAAAGGACCATGATGTAGCATCGGGAATATTACAGTAGATCTCCTGCTTGTATTTACTTCCATGGAGATCATAGATAACCATCTGCAATATACAGAAAGCAGGCACAAAAACTAATTGTTAAGAATGCATTTAAAATTCCAAAATATCCTAGAATGTAGAAAATATCCTAAACATATAAAAGATGATTAGTATAGATGCTACATCTTTGAGTAAAATAATCCCTTTTAAAGTCAGTGAAAAGTATTTACTTTAAACTCCCCAAATCTGAAAGTAACCTTTTTTTTTGTTTTTAAAGTAAGCTCTGTGCCCAATGTGAGGCTTGAACTCATGACCCTGAGATCAAGAGTCGCATGCCCAACTGACTGAGCCAGCCAGGCATCCCTAACATAACTTTACTTTTCATATTTTATCTTAGTTAATAAGAAACTTATGCTTACCTTCCCAGGTCTCGGGTTACACCTCAGAATTTGTTTGTCAACATTCTGAAAGAGTAAATGTGGAAGAAGTAAGCCTTAAGAAACATCAACAGAAAGATCTACAACTCACTTTCTTTGCAGTCACAAATCCAATTCATCACATATTTACTTAGGGACCATTATATGCAAAGTGTACCTCTAGGTACTACAAGAGATACAAGGGCAAATATAAGGGTAAATAATGTGTTGTTTGTGCCCTCAAGGAGCTTATACCTGGAAGGAAGGAGCAGATGATCACACTCACGTGACTGTTCTGTGAAGGACTAGGTTAAACTCATGGGTAAAATACAAAGAAAATGCCAACTTATGGGCATCAAGGGGAATGACACCAGCATAGAGGTGAGGTGATGGCACGGGGAGGCCCCCAAAAGGCTTGTTGGAGGAAGTGATATGGAGAAGACCTTGAAAACACAGGATTTTAATAAGGGAAAAAATGTGGCAGGTTGGGGCCAGGGAGTTGATAAAATAATTCCATGGAGAACATACTTTCTGAGGCAAGGTGGTAGGAAACACTGGGTGTATAACCAGAGCACGTGGAGACAAAGTTGGACAAACAGGACTTGGGTGTGCTGTAATATAGTGAAGATGTTTCACTTGACTTGGTAGGTAATGGGGAATTATTAAAGAAACATTTCTTCAAATCTTATCCTTTCTTTTAAAAAGACTTTGCCTTGCAAGCTACTGGTTGGTATTCTAGTGTAACTATTTGCTCCTGTGGCTATTCACGGTGAAGACATGGGTCTTGGGAATCGTAGAGAAAGTTCCATGATCTTGGGAATGCCAGAAAGGAAGTCCCATGTTAAGTGAATATTCTACATTAAATGTTTAAATATTTCTAAGGCAAAAAAACCCATAAAACTGAATTTCAAGACCATTACCAGCTATAATGTTTTCAGTTTTTCTTTCAATTAGGCTGTTCGTGGCCCTGCTTTGTATGAACAATATGAGCAACTACTGACAGGATACTGCCAAGTGATTACTTAAAATATTTTAGAATATTATGAAATATTTTACGGAGACACATAAGCTCAATGGAATGTAACAATTTCCCCATATATAGTACCTTGAGAAATTCAGAATGCTGTCACTTAATTTCACTTGAAAACTAAATATTAGCAAAGAAGGGGGAAATAACTTGCTTCTCTTATGCCTTTTAAATTCTGCCTAAGCAATTTTGTTTTCTCAATTTAACAGTCCGGCTAAAATACAGGGATTATGATACACTTCAAATAAAGAATAAAGTAACTTCTGATATATTTTTAAAACCATCTTTACACAACCTCAAATCACTGATTTTCTTCATAAGTTTTTAGGTCATTTCATGACCCAAAGCACTACTTCATTTGTTAATAATCAAAATAACTTACCTCTGTGAATGGGCTTAATCTGCCTGAGATGTCCTGAGCACGGAAATATTTTGACACTGGTTCCTGAAAAAGTCCACCAAATCTGGCTCCTTTGTCTGAGGAGTGGGTTTTGGAAGTATGCAAATACTGATGATAAGCACTCTTTAAAGAAGAATGTAGTTTAGAAGTAAGGTCAGATTTTTGTAGAAATGAAGCCTTTTCTGGCCACAGACCAACTTGCGGATTAGAGGTAGTAGGTTCATTTGACATTACGTATGAATTCTTAGAGATTCCAGTCCTTTCCTGGTCATCCTCGGGATAAAACGTGTTGGAAGGGTCTGGCAGCTTCAAAGTAATGGTTTCCTTCCTCCTAGGTCTCAGGCTTCCTTTATGTAATGGTTCCTCCCCTTCCTTCTCCTCCACCTCCTCCTCCTCCTCCTCCTCTGCCTCTATCCCCTGTCTGTCTTCATCAAAATTCATCTTTAAACGCTCTGATACTGACTGGAGAAGGGATAAAACAGAAGAGGGCTGGTTTGCATTCTCTCTTGATTTTGTGGAGCCATGGTGTCCAGGTGAGACCTCGCTGGACAGAATGTCCTCCTGAGAGCTGTCATCCTCATAAATGGGAGACAAAGCTAAGGGATAAATTTTGTACCTTTTGGCCTCCACTGATAAGAATGATTCTGAACTATCACTATCAAATGTCTCACCTAATTTAGTGTCCTTTTCAAAATGATGGACGAGGTCAGTTCTGCTCTCAGACCTCTCGCATGTGACTACAGGCATGCTGTCAGTAGATGTATCAGGAAACAGCAGAGTGTGTGTTCTTACTTCTGGGGTAGCACACCTGTCCTCATCTTGAAGGGGTTCGTCATATAATATAGTAAAGGAAGAATTTTCTTGTTCATCCTGAGAAATGAAGGCTAAATTAGATTCTTCTTTTTCATCACTATAATTATCATCTCTTATTTGGTTATCTACTGCAGTAACAGATGTTCTTTTGTCTAGCTTTCCCATGGTATCCTTGGGTCGAAAATCCGGCACTGCTAAAGCTGGGTAGCCTTCATAATCCTTGCTTAATGTAGGTGATTCATATCCCCTGAAATATGAGGCAAGTCTGTTGTCACACGCTATCAAGCCTTCCTTTCTCTCAGAGGGTCCTTTCTCTATTTCTCCAACACTCTCTCCACCAGGCTCTTGGGATGTTTTTTCGGCTTCAAATATGGGAGGCACAGCCTCTGCTTGTGTAATAGGCAATTCCAGACCTGTTCCATAGGTTTTCTTAACATTTACCACTGTAGATAATACTTTGTGTTTCCTGATAGCCTCATCAGAATCTTCTGGAGACAGTCTTTCCATTTCTCTTGGAGAGGGCATAGACACACTCATTCCAACTGCCTCTTTATCCTCTGTCTTACATGCCCTTTCCACTTCTAAGAAGGCAGGGACTGACTTCTTGTGTGCTTCTTTCACTTCTAACACTAAAGGTACCATTTCAGTTTTCCTAATACCCTCTCCAGCATCCTTCTGGTAAGATATTTCCAACAAAGGTCTTCCAGTCTTTTCAGTGATGCCCTCAGCATCTTTTTTGTAGACATTTACCACTTCCAACATAATGGGCATAACCTCAGTTTTGTCCAGATCAGCATCACTTAGGTAAATATTTTCCATTTCTAATGGAACAGGTATCACCTCAGTCTCTGTGATATCCTCTTCACCATCCTCTGGGTAAATATCTTCCATTTCTAACGTGGCAGGGATCACTTCAGCCTTTTCGGTACCCCCCTCAAAGTCTTTTTGGTAGACATTTTCCATTTCTGACATAACTGAGGTCATCCCGGTCTTGCCAACATCACCTTCAGCATGCTTTTGGTAAATATTTTGTAATTCTAATGCAACAGGTATCACCTCGGTCTTTGCAATATCCCCTTCAGCATCCTTTTGGTAAATATTTTCCATTTCTAATGTGGCAGGCATCACTTCAGTCTTTCCAGTAATTACCTCAGCATCTTTTTGGTAGGTATTTTTCACTTCTGAAATAATAGGCATCATGTCAGTTTTGCCAAGATTTCCTTCGATATCCCTCATTTTATAAGCTTTTTTCATTCCTAAAATGGCAGGTAATCCCTCAGTTTTTTCAATATACCTCTCAGCATCCACTTGGTGTACTTCTCCCACTTTAAAAATGTAAGCTGTTGGCTCAGTTTTTATCACATTTAATTTGGCATCCTTTTTATGTGCTCTTCCCATTTCTAACATAGGAGGGGCTGCCTCATATTTCATAATATTCAATTCAGCATCCTTTTTGTTTGTTTTTTCCAATTCTAACATGGGAGATCTAAGCTCCATTTTTCTTATATTTACTTCCATATCTTTCTTGTGTACTTTCCCTACTTCTGACATTGTAAAGAGTGTGTTTTTATTACTCTGTCCTGGCAAGCCTTTTTCAGATATACACACAAGACTATCAGAAAAACTGTTCTTGGATGTCCCGGGTACATGGATGTCATCATTTGCAAATGGAGGCCATTTGAAATTTAATACAAGAGTTCTTGTATCCTCTGTCCCTGTTTTGTGATTATCCATACGCGCTATTTCCACTTTATCTTTAGAGTCCTCTTTGAAAAATAAATGTGTTTTTACCTTATCATCTAACCCTTTATGGGGTGTATCTTCAGCTAGTAAAACAGCATCTGATTCCCACAAATTTATCCTATCAGCCTGTCCAGCTCTATTTCCAGAAAGTGGGGATTCTTGGTAGAGAACAATTTCTCTTCCTTTAATTGACTCTGCGTCCTTAACTAAGTTACTTACAGAAAAGAACCTACCTAATATTTTATTTTCATTAATTTCACATGTGCTTTGATTTACTGCCTGTTCAGACACCAAGAAATCCCTTAATGTATCATGCGGCTTAACACTATCACTGTTCAGAATTTGTGAAGTATTAGCCTGAAGTTCAGAATCCCAGGTATCCTCAGTATCTTCAAAAGCATCATCTGCCAAATTTTCTTGGGCTGAATAAATAATCTCATTGACTAATTCCCTAGCTTGATCTTCTAACAAACAAGATAAATTCATTCTATCAGAATCAAAAAGGAGACTCTTCTCACCAGCTGTAAGTGAAACACAGACCTTTTCTTCCCCTGGGACATCTGACCTGTTTTCCATGCCCTGCTCTTCCAAATGCTCTGTTAGCTGGATCCCTGCCAGTGTCACTTCTGAGGAGTTTTTCTCAGGAACATCTTCTTTCAGAGTACCTGAATTCATTATGCCATCTACGGCTATATGCTCTTGGCAGGTATCAGCTATGTGTGTGGATTTTAATTCTTCCCTGACAGAAACAAAAATTTCACCAATCAATGTATCAGCCTTTTTAACTAAACCACTTTTGAGGTCCAAAAGTTGGTCATGGACTCTTCTCCTTGCTTCTGTGTGCTCAGCAGAGGCTTCAGAACACTGCTGGCTTGAGCTGTTAACTGACGTCGGAGCCCCAGCAACTGCTCCAGTCTCTGCTTCCATGGGATTGTCAAATTGGGCAGCAGTTGGGAAATTGAGAGACACCTTTCCAGTAGGAGTCCCAAAGTGTTCTTGAAAAGGGGTCACTTCTGCCCCTGTTGGGACAGATGTTTCAAATTCCAAATAAGGGCTATTAGGGTGCAGCAGGTTAGTTAAAGAGGCACCTTCATGTGTGGCATCTATGGTAACTTTTACAGAACTGGAATTATTTTGGTGACTATGTGAACTTAAAACCATGCTAACTTCTTCAGAGCTACTAGAGGAAGACACACTATCAATACTACCACTTAGGGAATGAGTATTCTCTTTTTTTCTGTGAGATAAGGCTTTCTTTTCTGATTTCAGCACAGGAACATTGTGAAAGTGTGAATTCTCAGATACAAAAGCATTTTTCCCCAAACTTTTATCAGATTTCAGAAAAGGTGAATTTACTTGTGTGCTGTCAGCTTCTCGGAATTGTGGGGAAGCACTAGTTGAGTTGAATTTTGCCATTTCTGAGAAACCAGAAATCTTTCTAGTCCCAAAAATATGTGAAGGTTGATGAATCACATAGGTATTGGCCTCATAATTCTGTGCCATTTGCCTAGGAGCTTTTTCGTCATGAACAGGAGGTAAAATCTCAGATATATTACCTTTGGGAAAAGCAGGAGGATAAACTAAGGCTTTTGCCTCTGTTTCCGGAAAACCTTGATATTTGGAGGCAGGAAGAGATACCTCAGTCTGACAATTCTCTTTAATCTCCTCACGACCCACTGATTGAAAACTTTTGTCTTGTTCAGCCTCTAGGGAAGTTAATTCTGATAAAATAAGCTTTTCTGGCACATCTGTAACTTCAAATGGAGAAGAAATCTTATCCTGAGAAATATCTCTAGGCTCTGTTTGGGAAACAGTGATCTTGGAGATGGCTACAGTTTCTTCTCTTACAGAATGCAACTCAACAGGAACACCGTTCTGACCATCAACTTCCACCTTTGATAAAATTTTCGCAATGTCAGGTTTGGTTTCCAAGGAAAGAGAACCAGACTTCTCTGTAGTGCTCTTACTTGCTCTAGCGTTTGAACACATCAATTCTGCTTTAGCAGGGCCTTGAGGTGAAATGGAACTGTTGTCCTCAGAGAGGCTTTCACACTCCAATCTCGAGTCAACTCCAACCTGGCATTTTTCACCTTTCGGAAGAACTTCCTTGGATTCAAGAGTTGCAGATCCATGCTCCAGATGAAGACAAGCAGGAGTACCCTTCCCGTTTACTGCCTCAACACGATTTGCCACATTTTCTTCTTGACATTTACCAGGTGGACTGGAAATACCAACAATGCTGACATCCCCAGTTTCAGTGAGCACAGAACACTCATCCTTTGTAACAGGAGTATCTAACTTGCTCAGCATACCAACCCTGGAAACAAATGTAGGAGATGAAATACTGAAATCTGATTTTTTACTGTCAAGGATAAGAGATGTTCTGACATCAGGTGATACTTTGGTTTGTTGAAGACTCTCAGAGTCAAGATGAGATTCTGAAATGTGATTTCTGTTAGGTTCAAAATTCAGCTTAGGGGATATTCTGTTTTCTAAGCATGCTACAACTGCTGATTGGCTGATGTGTTCTCCGGAGGCAGGGTTGTTTTGATTTATTCTAACCACATGAGGCATTTTGCCATGTGGCCTAAAACTGGACCTTTTGGGTTCCGTTACAAACAACTGGTCAATATCTTTGGGTAGTGGCTCAATTCTACCTTCTGGAGCTTTTATGTGATTTGAAGTTGTGGGTTCACTAACCAAGGTGCTTTCTGTTTCTTGTCTGATTTTTGTAGCAGCCAAATTTTTTTGTGAGTCTTGGGAAGACAGTCTATTTCCTTCATTTACAGGTTCTGTGTCTGTCACAGCATGTCTCTGAAGAGCCGTGGTGCTGATATGACTGGCAGCCTGCTTGGCTGAGTTATCAACAGCTTGCTTGTCAGAACACTTACTCTCTGGCAACTGCAGATCTTCATGCATAATTGACTTATTTGGACTCAGCAAATCTGCACTGCCCTGTTTGGTAGTGTCACTCCCATCAGGTTTACTAGAAGAGCAGTCAGAAACAGCAGGGCTCTCATGCTCAACACGTGCTTCTCTTTGCACCCATGTCCCATCACTCATCACTGAGCTGTCTTCCTTTATTGTAGTTTCCGCTGTAGTTATCCCCTGAAAATCTGGACTGCAAGGAACTCTGCTACTGTTACTTCCTGTAAACAATGCTGAGCATACCAAATTTCTGTCAGTCTGAGAAACTGGTGCACAACTTAAATGGTGTCGTGAGTCAGATTCACTGGCAGTGGAGCTGAAGTTAGTCACAGAAGAAGGGGATGACCTACTTCTCACAGGTCCCCCAGGATCATTTTTATTTAAAACATTCGTAGAAGCAGCAGTATTGGGCAATTCTAAATGGTTTGTCAGATGGCTTTCTGTGTTAACATTTATTTTGCTACAATCAGAGTCTTCTAACAGGCCTTCGAGCAAATGTCCTTTCACAGATATGTCTGTACTAGCTGATGACAACAACGACACCATCCTAGCCTCAATGTCACTTCCAGGGCCAATATGGATGCTTGTACTAGAGTCAGAACTTTCATTTTCTCTGTCCAAGGGATTCACAGTTTCCAATGCATTCTGGTGCTTCAAATATTTCCTAATTTGTCTGGGGCCTCGATATGTTGCATATGTTACGGAAGGCCTCTCTGGATTACTATCCAGTTGTCTGTAAAAAGAAAGAGCCCAATAGTATCATGAAATATAGTTAGTAACACTTAACAGTAATCCTAGAAGTTATGATAAAGTATATCTTTCAAATACTCCTACTCCTAATAAGTATTCAACTGGAGAAGGAAATCCTAAAATGTTTTAGGTAAACCTGTCTTTACTAAAAATAATGAAGATTTGACAAGGAACACATGAACATCAAGGCACATGAATGTTTGAGCTCCTTACAACCATTCCTTTTTAAAGATTTTTTTTTCAACATTTCTATTCATTTTTGGAAGACAGAGACAGAGTGTGAGCCGGGGAAAAGCACAGAGAGAAGGAGACACAGAATTGGAAGCAGGCTCCAGGCTCTGAGCTGTCAGCACAGAGCTCAAACTCACGAACCGTGAGATCATGACCTGAGCTGAAGTCAGACACTTAACGGACTGAGAAAGCCAGGTGCTCCAAAACCATTCCCTCTTACCTGATTACCTACATCTCTCTCACAGTAGTTACCAGACAGAAAGTGGGCTGACAAGTCCAAGGCTTGGGTTTTAGTTACAATCTCAAAGAGTGTTTGACTGGAAGGAACCACACTGCCTTATGTGCCTCATGCTGGCACAAGTTCATGGATATATCACTGATTTGTCCACCATATTAGAGCACCACAGTAAGCTTCTCTTCCTTTACTCTTGGATGTAAATTTGAACGGCAACTTCAAGCACATAGGGGGAGAACTTTTAAAGGAAAACAACTGGTAAGATGTCTAACTCACATCAAGCACTCAGCATGTATTTGTTAACTCAATGACAGAATTGCCTTAAAAATGCTCTTGTGTTAAGTTCTTCAAATATTCAATTTCTGTAGCATAAAACTGCCTGGGTAAGTGTAGGAATCAAAAGAGACTTCTAGTAAAAGTTCTCTACTTCTTCTCAGCCCCAGCATAAAGTTCCAGAGACTCTCAGCATCCAACTTCCTTTGAAGAATCTTTCGCTGGGAGTTCTCATGCTATCTGATACTGCTTAATAGCCCTGGACACACACCATTCTCTTCCCTTAAATCCCAGCCCCAGAGAGAAACTCCAATGTCTTCTGAGACTAAATTCACAAGTCATCTCCAGAACAAACAGATCCCAGCACCCCTTTCCTGCTAACATGGGCAGTTAGCCTCTGATCTGTGGGTGCAAAGAACCTTGAGCGCAGCATTTGCCATATCAGATTATATTTGCCATTGAGCAAATGGCAAATATAGGTTTCTGTGAACCTTGAGCGCAGATTTGCCATATCAGATTATAAAGATCTAGGCACTTAATGCATTTTCCCCACTTGCCTTGTGGCTATTTGAAGGAAGGCACTGTGTCTTAACCATTTTTACATTTTTAAATGCCCCCCACAAAATTTGGCAAATGGTACATATTTACAACTTTTGGGGGGAATGACTAAAATAAAGCAATGATAGTAAGTGCTTAGTGTGTGATTTATTCCCGACTGCCTTCACTATTATCGATTATATAAAAGTGTTTTAAATTCTGAACTCTAGGCTCATTTTAGTATCCTAACACTAAAAATGTATGGCAGAAATATTTGATGTTCTATTTTTTTTCAGATTAAACATAGAATTAACAAAACATTGTAGAACCCACATGAATAAGAAATCCAGCCACCAGTATTCCAATATCTAAATAATGCTTTTACTCCCCTGCTTTAAAGCAGTAACATTAAGAACACTAGACTCATTTACGCGATAAAACAGATGGTAAACCTCTTCGGACAGGTCAAATTTTTATGAACTGTGCCCCTCACATATTTCTTGAATTTTAGCTGAAATAATGTATTTCAATCTATATAATTGCTGGTCCCTGAAATCCAATCCACCACTATTGTGAAAACTTGTATTGGTTACATGCATGTATTTATTGTCCATTACAAAGCAGCTAAACAAGATGACTAGGGAAAAAGCTTTGCCTTATGAAAGTAGTTTTAGCTCCAGAATGAGTGTCAGGCTAGATCAAAGACTTATTATGAAACAAACTCAAAAACGAATAAGGTAATTGCCTGTGAAAACATACAAGAAGAGAAAAATACATCGTACTTTACAATACAGGTAAAGTAACGTTATTGGTGAAATCTGATATCAAAATACATTAATTAGAAAACACAAGAGCCTTCAGAGCAACATGTGAAGATAGAGAAGCCCGAATAAATGACAAGAAATTTTTGGTCAGTTTTTCTTTCAAAGCTTTAATGTTTTATATTTAAAATCTACTCTCGGGGCGCCTGGGTGGCGCAGTCGGTTAAGCGTCCGACTTCAGCCAGGTCACGATCTCGCGGTCCGTGAGTTCGAGCCCCGCGTCGGGCTCTGGGCTGATGGCTCAGAGCCTGGAGCCTGTTTCCGATTCTGTGTCTCCCTCTCTCTCTGCCCCTCCCCCGTTCATGCTCTGTTTCTCTCTGTCCCACAAATAAATAAACGTTGAAAAAAAAAAAAATTTAAAAAAAAAAAAAAAAAAAAAAAAAAAAAAAAAATCTACTCTCAACAGGCTGCAATATTTTTTCCTTCAAAAGATCAATAAAATAATTCTGAAGATATGGATACACGAATGTACATGATTCCAAAGAAATATGAAATGATATAGGAATCAGAATTCAATTTAAGTAAACTGACATTCTCTTCCTACCAACTCCCTCCTAAAAAGACCTCAAGACATTTTATCCTGCATCAATCCTAATGCACCTTTTGATCTAAAAGGTCTTCTATAAACCATATACAAAAAATCCATTAAATGTCAACTCACTGTAATAATGCCTTTTGGTAGTTTTGGAGTCCTTTCAGGGGTGAGGAGAATCATTTTCTCCATTTTTTAGGATTTTCTGGGTACTTTCAACTAAAATGATTACATTGATTTATATGAACTAGTTTAAATTTGTAACCAGATAATCTCCTGTAGCACCTGGTGGAAATGTTACATGCTTGAAACTAAAACATACATTGCTTATACTAAACAACTATATAATCATGTTTAAAGCACTGAACATCAAAGTTTCAAGCCTAGCTTCGTGTACTATAATTAGTTGTGTCGGGTACTGATGAGCTACACTCCCTCTTTTTAAAAGATTAGTCATGTCACCAATGTAGTCTATTTTCTACAGCATTCTTTCTCAGGTTGCAGTTGAGTCTCCATAATTGAATAGTATAAGAATATAAAACTGTCCTTTAATTGTTAAGTTTTTCCTGGTAAATAAAATAGAAAATGGAAATATCAAAAACATGTAACTTTAAAAATAAAATCTGAAGATGGAAAATTAAAATTTTATAAGCTGCACAGAGAAAATGGAGTATTAATTACACATATTATATAAATTGTCCATGGGATCTACAGCTTATCCTACACAACTAAAGTTAATATGATCCTAACAATAGTAAGAACCAAATAAGACAGGCTCTCTGCTCCTCTCCATTTGACAGACAGCCACATTTTCTTGAACAGTGCCAGCTGCATCCCTGAGACTTGATGGTGAAGGTTGGAGTAAATGGATTTGGCTGTACTGGTGTCTGATCACAAGGGCTGCTTTTTAAGTTTGGCAAAGTTGATACTGTTGTCACCAATTTGTTGACCTCAATTACATGGTCTACATATTCTGGTATGACTCCACCCATGTCAAACTCAATGGTACAGTCAAGGCTGAGAATAGGAAATTTGTCAGCAAAGTCCATCTCCACCTTCCAGGAGTGAGATCCTGCCAACAGCAAACTGAGTGATGCTAGTGCTGAACATGTTGTGGAGTCTACTAGTGTCTTTACCACCATGGAGAAGGCTGGGGTTCACTCAAAGGATGAAGCCAAGAGGGTCATTGTCTCTGCCCCTTCTGTTGATGCCCTCATGTTTGTGAGGAGGGTGAACCATCAGAAGCAGGACAAATCCCTCAAGATGGTCAGCAATGCCTTCTACCCCACCAGCTGCTTGGCCCCTCTGGCCCAGGTCATCCATAGCAACTTTGGCATAGTGGAGGGACTCGTGACCACAGCTGATGCCATCAGTGCCAGCTGGCAGACTGACAGCCCCTTTGTGAAGCTGTGGTGTGATGGCCAAGGGGCTGCCCAGAACGTCATCCCTGCTTCTATTGGCACTGTCAAGGTGGTGGGCAAGGCCATCCCTGAGGCCAAGTGGAAAGCTCACTAGAATGCCGTTATGTGTCCTTATCCCTAATAGGTCAGTTACGGATATGACTTGACACCTGGAAAAAGCTGCCAAATACAAGGATATCAAGAAGACAGTGAAGCAGATACTGTAAGATTATCTCCTGCAAATTTAACAGTAATCCCCACCCTTCCATCTTTGACGCTGGGATTGGCATTGACCTCAATGACTACTTTATCAAGCTCATTTCCTGGTACAACAATGAATTTAGCTACAGAAACCAATGGTGGATCATATGGTCCACATGGCCTCCAATTCAAGGAGTAAGAGCCCTCTGAACCACAAGCTCTATTAAGAGCACAAGAGGAAGAGAGAAGCCCTCAGCTGCTAGGGAGTCCTTGCCCCAGCTCAGCCCCAACTTACAGAGACTGTCATGACCTTGGCATCGAAGTTTCCATCCCAGGCCCCTGAACTTTGTCATATACCACCAATAAAATACACTGTGCCCAAACCAAAAAAAAAAAAAAAAAAAAAAAAAAAAGGAGAGCAAGAACAAAGTAACATACCTAGACATTTCAAATATTTAAAGAAGTAGACATATGTACATATTGGAAATGTGAAAAGGTTTTATGCATTTTAGCCCAAGATATACCTACCTATCATGTAAAGATTTATTAGGCCTCCAGGTACCAAACACAGCTATATTCTTTTCTGTATATATTTGATATTCCTGATATTTCAAAGGTCAACCAAAGACATTTGTCATTCTTCAAAGGAAATCCTAAATAATAGCCTAAAAATAACAGCCTTAGAGCAAAGTATCTAACTCACTTTAAGAAAGTATGATTAAGCTACCTTCTCAGCATTAAGATAGATTTCCTTTCAAATTACAGTTAAGAATATCTTCTCTCATAATAGGAAAGGCTTTTAACTTTTCCGTATAAAGAAAAGCTGTGAATCCAGCAATTTTTTTTTAAATCACAATAAAGCTTTGGCAGAAAATTTTTTCATGATGGATATGAATCTGTTGAAAACATAAAAATCATAGAACTTAAACTTTTTAAAGATTTCAACCCAACAGTGAAGTAGTTTCCTAATAAACTGCAATGAAGGCGTAAGTTAATGTATGGAAAACAATCTAAAAGTTGTCACCAAACAGGTTTAATGAAAGGCTTTATGGATGTTAAAAATGA
This sequence comes from Puma concolor, assembly GCF_028749965.1. NCBI lineage: Eukaryota > Metazoa > Chordata > Mammalia > Carnivora > Felidae > Puma > Puma concolor. The sequence continues at coordinate 114,149,082 of NC_141675.1, forward strand.
AATTGGCATAGTCAACATAAAAACAATTACAAAGCTGTTTATTATTTTTAATTAAGTGAAATGAAATAATTTATAACTTTTGAGGATTTTTTTCTGAACACACTTCAAATTATAGTTAATAACTTACCTAAATTTTGAAAACTGTAATTAACAGTGACTTTAAAAGTATGCTTGATATTATAGTAATGGACAGCATTATACAGCACAGATTATTTTATAAACTTGTGTAAATTAAGCTATTAGCCCTTTTTAGTACACTCTGATTATAAAAGACCTACAGAGAAAAAAAAGTAGGGGGCATTTTTACATGAGAAAGATGATGCAAAACCTTTAGTTAATTAAAAAATTGAAGTTATAAAAAAATTGAAATTTTGTGTGACACTGAAATCTCCTACCGATTTCAGAAGTGTAGACTCTAATGAGAGAAAACACTCTCCAAAGGCCTGAGCTAGAAGGAGAGCCATTCTAGATTTCTAAGTCAGCCTGACTGTACACTAACTTTGTTTAAACCAAAAGCCTGATTTATGGCTCACCAAGCATACACTGTATACTGATTTTATAAATGAGTTGCCTAACAGAAAACCATCTGTCCTTGCAATATTGATCAATGCTCCTATTCCCTGCATTCCTTGACCTTAAAACTTGTGATTCCTGCTTATACGCTAGCCTATAATCTTTTGAGCTTTCGTAAGATGTAAAAACATATATAACCCTGTAAAAACTGTTTATCACCCAGAGCACTTTCTTCCCTGTAAAGAGTGTGCTTCCCAGGCAGCTGTTCTAACTTGGGCTTTAATAACACTCTCTTTCTTACCTTCAGAGATTCTTATATACAAGGTTTATTAATTATGCATCAGCAACTCTTAATTTTAAATAACATTTTATATTTGGAATATTCTCATGATCGCAATAAAAAATTAAATATATCCTTGCTTTTAGTAAATTCATTTCACAAAACTAAAACAACTTTAATACTTATAATGCAGTCTCAAAATTAATAAATATCTTTTCCATATATATGGAAAATATTTAAATATCTAAAATTAGTTATAAGTAGTCCTTAATCATATTGTCAAAATAAACTATTAACAAAAATGGTATGTCAATTCTTAAATTGACATGTGACAGTAGGAAGTCACTAAATTGCAATTCTATACCTGATAATTTGTAGGACTTCTGGAGCTGGGCCAGAGGAGGCTTGTATCTCAGTCAAGACAAAAGCTTTGCAGAGGTGGTTCTGGTAACTGCCTTAAGCAATTCTTTTTTTTTTTTTTTTTTTTAAGGTTATTTTTGGGAGAGAGAGAATACACGTACATGTGAGCAGGGGAGGGGCAGAGAGAGAGAGAGAGAGAGAGAGAGAGAGAGAGAGAGAGAGGGGGGGGGGGGGGAAGAGAGAGAGACTCACCAGCAGGCTCTGCACTGTCAGCACGGAGCCTAGCCTGACATGGGGCTTGATCTCACTAACCATAACATCATGACCCGAACTAAAATCAAGAGTCGGATGCTTAACTGACTGAGCCACCCAGGTGCCTGGGCTGTAAGCAATTATTCTATTAATAAGGAGGGTTTTACTAACAAGAAATAAGAGGCAAGGTAACCTCTTCCATTTTCTACTGTCCAGTACCAAAGAAATAAACTCGACTAATCAAAACCAAAGGGGGGGATTAACAAGAAAAAAAGAAAAAACACAAACTTTCCATTCCACATGATTTCCACATAATAGACTCAAAATCCTTACCACTTTAAATTACTTTGGTACAAAAAGTCATCTGGAGAGGTTGTTAGAAGACTGCTGGGCACCACTCCCAGAAATTCTGATTTAGTGGGTCTGAATCAAAAAATTTGCATTTCTAATGATTCCCAGGTGATGTTGATGCTGCTAATCCAACCACCACATTTTAGACAGAACTCCTTTAGACAATCCTTTATTACCGAGGTACCCTAATTTAACCATTTTTCTGCTGTTGGACATTTATTTCCAATGATATGTTCCTGTAAATAATATTTCAGTAAACACCTCCTTATATAATTAGAAATAACCTATAAGCTTTCTAATCTTGATACATATTGCTCTAAAATATGGCCTCCACTCCTATCACTGTATATGGAGCATCATCAGCTCTACTAACTTTGAGTAATACAGAGTATATCATTTATTATTTTAGTAAAATTTTATAAAAGTTATTCCATTTTAGTTGGCATTTCCTTGACTGCTGGTGAGAATAAACCACTTATGTATTAGCAGTTTGTATTTTTGTTTATATTGTTTCACTTTTTTTTTCCCTATTGAGTTAGTGTCTAAAATGCTGATCAGCTCTGGGGCGCCTGAGTAGCTCAGTTGATTAAGCTTCCAACTCAGGCTCAGGTCATGATCTCAAGGTTCATGGGTTTGAGCCACGCATCAGTGGGCTCTGTGCTGATGGCTCAGAGTCTGGAGCCTTTGTAGATTCTCTCTCCCTCTCTCTCTGCCCCTGACCTGCTCACACTGTTTCTCTCTCAAAAATAAATATATACAAAAATTTTTTTTGAATAAAATGCTTATCAGTTAAAGCATTCTCTGACATCTTTTTGTATCGAATTTTCTCACTTGCCAATATAATGTATCACTGTTTATTTTGTTTGACATAGGGAGTTTGAAAATTAAAAGTAATCCAGGGGCACCTGGCTGGCTCAGTCAGTTAAGTGGCCAACTCTTGATTTTAGCTCAGGTCATGACCTCTCAGTTTATGAGTTTGATCTAGCCCAGAGCCTGCTTGGGATTTTTGCTTTTCTTCTCTCTCAGAGCCCCTCCTCCACTCGTGTGTTTGTGTGTGTAGGGGGGGGGGGGCGGGGGGATGTGTACATGCTCTTCTTGCTCTCAAAATAAACGTTAAAAAAAAAAAAGTAATCTTGGGGTGCCTGGGTGGCTCAGTTGGTTGAACGTCCGACTTCAGCTCAGGTCATGATCTCATGGTTCATGGGTTCGAGCCCCACATCGGGCTCTGTGCTCACAGCTCGGAGCCTGAAGTCTGCTTTGGATTCTGTGTCTCCCTCTCTGCCCCTCCTCTGCTTGTGCTCTCTCTCTCTCAAAAATAAATAAACATTAAAAAAAATTTTTTTAAAGTAATGCAGTTTACTGGTCTTTCCTGATACTTTCCATTGCTATCATGCTTAGAAAGTGGTTTCTCATCAAAACAGAATAAGTCATTTAGCTAGTTTAGTTTTGTACTTTTTAAAATTATTTGTTACTGAATTTTAATTATTTTATTGTAACAATGAGATAAGTATCTAGCTTTTTGTTCCCTCCAAATTGTTAACCAATTTCCCCAAGTGTTCCTTTTTATAATATGGAAAACAATAAAAAAAAAAAAAAGAATAGGTAAAAATGCCATCACATTCAAGGGTTAAAATCACATATATATAAGGGTCTACTTCTGGATGATCTATTCTGTTTCACTTAAATGTTTAGTAAGTATTACATTAGTATGACACTGTTTCAAATTATGTGGCTTTATCAGTACACTGACATTTGGTAGGGCAAGCCCTACCACATCAGTCTTGATGGGCAAACTCAAGTCTATCAGGGTCTCAGTTCTCACAACTGTAAGTTGGGTCTATGCCTACCTTTGAAGCTTGCCTATGAGGAATTAACTCAAAGTACGTATATGAAGACACTCTGAAACTATAAAGAACTAAACAGCTCTAAGTTATCGTCTATTTCTGACTATATTATTATAGATGACCTCTTAAAATGATACAAATAATTCACAAGTAGAAGCTAAAATCAATACAACAGGGGTACCTGGGTTGGCTAAGCATCTGACTCTTGATTTTGGCTCAGGTCATGATCTCATGGTTCCTAGTTTGAGCCCTACATTGATCGGGCTTTTTTTACACTGACAGTGTAAAGCCTGCCTGGGGTTCTCTCCCTCCCTCTCTCTCTGTCCCTCCCCAGTTCATATTCTCTCTCACTCTCAAAATAAATAAAAACATCTTTAAATAAAAATCAATGCAACAGATACTTACTGGTTATGAATGAATACTACTAAGTTACACAAAATGACTAATGGACCAAACATTGTTATATACATTTTCTAAGTAAAAAATATTCCTTCCAAGTTCATTTGAGCAAAAGAAAAACAAGTTGGCGCCTGTTAATCAAAGACAGAAAAAAAGGGATGATGAAATAATCCTTATATCTACACAAGATTTCAGTTTCTCAGAGCTGTGGAAAAGCATCACAAGGCTAGTTTTACAAGTAGAGTCCATTTAATTTCTTTTCTTAACCCCTTTATTGTCATTCCACAAAGGAAAGATATGAATACAATGTGCATACAAACCTTAGCACCAAGCTAAGGGTATAAGCAAGGAAGGGACAGAGACAGGGAGACACAGAATCTGATGCAGGCTCCAAGCTCTGAGCTGTCAGCACAGAGACTAATACGGGCCTTGAACTCACGAACTGTGAGACATGACCTGACCAACTGGGCCACCCAAGCACCCCTCCTTAGCACCATTTCTGTTCCCAAAATGCAGACACTGGTCTTACTGCCTGTCCTAATACAGGAAGAATTCGGACAACAGAAAACACTCTCATTCAAGGAAGTCTTAAATTAGAAATAAATATCGTACTGACAAAGTTAGCACCTAAAAGGTATTGGTACTGCCCCCTAAAATAGCACGAAAGGTCCTAGATTATATGTATGGTACACAAAATCATACAATTTTTTTTTTTTTTTTTTTTTACCTAGTAGCAAAGACATTACACAATACTTTTTCCAATTCCCTTCATTAATCAGGGTTAGAAGTAAGGCTTAAGAGCTAGGTCCATAAGTTTAACTTTCTGGCTAAGTAAATTGTAAACTTACTTCAGTAAATCACTGGTTTCCTGTTCACTGTCTTGTGTTGTATCCAAAGAAAAGGAATCTGAGGGCTCTGCTGAGTTGGACTCCGGTTCTTCTGCTGGAAGTGCCTGGGTTCCCAGGGAGCCACCGAAAATCTCCCTTTCTCTTTTGACCCCTTCCTCAGGATGGTCACTGGGATTTTGTAAATCTTTCTCAGTTTTGTCATGGTCATCCTTGAAAGAAGACTGCTTGGCATCACCAAGAGATGATTTTCCTGAGATATTGAATAAGTTACCAAGAAACTGAAAAAAGCTTTCCTTCGGCTGCCTATCACTTTCTCCTATTTTGGTATCTGAAGTGGAGCGGGAGAGGTCATTTGGCTTTTTGGAATCTTCCTGCATTGGAAGAGCGATTAGCTTCTCAGCATGGTTCCTTTTGTGCTCACTTTGGGGAATCTTTGAAAACAAGATAGAGAATTATAAACATCATCATTTAAAAAATAACACAGATTGACTAATAACCTATTATACGACACACTGTGTGCCAGAGGCCAGGGATACATTTGTAAGACTGATGGCTTCTGATTCCTCGGGCCCTTTACAGTCTAATGAAGGGCATGGTCAGCACACATTAAAGCTGTATAGTAAACGTCACACAGAGAGAGAAGTACAGCATGAGTGGGAAGCCAGAACGGGAGTCAGCAGTCCAGGTTTGGTAGCAGTGACAGCAGAGGAGGTTAACTCAGAGGATGATTCCTAGAAGTGCCCTTTGAAGGAGACCTAATATGTGACTCTGTGATGCTTATGCATCTCCCTCCATCCCCATCTCTCATCTCCTCCTCCTCCCCTCCCCCCAACTCTATTTAGTGATGTGTCAGCTTCTAAAGAGTTAAAGATGAACGGAGTTTGGGTACAAAATGAGAAGAGTGAAAGATGTGGAGAGGTAAGTAAAGGGACAGACCATGGCATATGTTATGTATATTTAAATGCGGCTTTCATTACTCTGAGCTAATGGACAGTACTTTCAAGCACTCTGGACCATCAGACAATACCTAAATAGACCTCATTTCGGCACTGTGCTAACCCACGAAGCCGCCACATTGTGTAAAACTGTTCCTCAATAAGATGAGGAAAGACAGCAACATGGTCTATCAATTCAGAGGAAAAGTCCACGATCCTTAATAGTAAAACACAAAACCCTGAGATGTGCATTAATGCAAAGCCTGGGCAGTACTGGGAATTCCTGCAGATGTTAAACAGTTCTGCAGGTGTGTTTCACCTGCTTATAGTTAAGTTACTAGGAAAGCAAAGCATATTCATGTGCACTCTCTGTGAGGAAAGACTGAGCTGCTGTATCAACATTCCATGTCACACTCTTTCCTTTATGCCCATGTGCCAACTCAGCCTGTGCCTGCTCACCTACTTGTAAAAGGAATGTCTGTCTGACAGTATCTGTCAGATGTCAAGCTCACTAGTTCTCATAAAAGGAAAGCTCAAGTACGAGTCAGAGAAAGGTCGGTACACCAAGGTAAAACCACCTTAGGGCAATGTACGTTCACACGATAAAGTTTTATTAAGAGGCTGATCCTCAAGCAGGCAAGAGCATCATAATTATAATGTTATTTAACTTGTCCCATATTTTAATCCAAATTCAAAACAGTTTAAAGAAGTGTTCCACTAACTGCTAATAAAATTTAGCATATTCAAGCTTGAGAAAATGTTTAGAACCTATAAGCCCTGGAAATTAATTTCAAGCAAACAGTATTTTAAGTTTGTTCCCACCTTGGGAATCAGAGGGTATTTTTGAGGAAATACACAGATAGCATTCTTTTTCTATGTGTCAGGAGCTTAATAAAACTTGTGAGTCTCTACATTTAGAATATCATCAACCTTCCAGAGTCACTCAAAGTCTCACCTTTTACTGGTTTCAACTGCAACTTGATCCCACACATCGCCACCTCATCCCTCCAAGTTTCTGCTCATCATGGGAGCCTGCGTTATAAATCAGTTGTGCCCTCTCCTCCCAAAAACAGCATAAAGAGCCTCTTAGTTTGGCAAGAGAAATGCTAGCTGACATTTTGAAAATGCTTCTGTGTATGAAGATATACATTTTTTTGTTCTTTATGCCATTTAATTTGTTGTAATTATCAGCTACATTTCTTCCTGTCAAAAGGAACTAAGACTGTAACATGAACAGAATGGTGATTTTTTTTTTCTATAGTTAGTATGAATGACTGCTCTTCCTGGGTAGCTATTTGAAGGGAGTAAACTATAGGCCATTCATTAGAATATTGTAAATATTCTTAAAATGCTTTAAAGATTCACAAGTCTTATAAAATTGGGCAATGGATTTTTTTTAAAAACAGGAAAATTAAGAGAATATGGAGATTACATTTTTTGACATCAATAAAATCCCAAGAATAATTTCTGTCAAAAATACTATATAGGCATCTGACTCTTGATACCGGCTGAGGTCATGATCCCAGGGTCGTGGGATCAAGCCCTGTGTTGGGCTCCGCACTTACCATAGAGCCTGCCTGGGGTTCTCTCGCTCTCCCCCCTGCGAGAGAACTATTTCACTGCCTCAACTATCATTTTTTACTTGATAATTCCTTTCAAAATACTGTAGACTGCTTTCTAAACAAAAAAAAAGATATGTTTGCTAAGTGAAAGCATTTACACTTAACCTTTTTAGAGTTATACATAATTTTTTACAACAATCGTTTGTTTTTCCTTCCCAATTTTCAGTATTTAAGTATATATATTTTTAATTTTAATGTTTATTTATTTTTACAGAGAGAAAGAGAGAGAGCAAGCCAGGGACGGGCAAAGGGAGAGGGGGAGAGAGAGAATCCCAAGCAGGCTCTGCGCTGTCAGTGCAAAGCCAGACCCGGGGCTCGAACTCATGAACTGTGAGATCATGACCTGAGCTGAAACCAAGAGTAGGACACTTAACTGAGTCACCCAGATGCCCCCCAATTTTCAGCTTCTTTGCTATTCTAGAATCTCTGTATCTTCAGTTTACTGAAGAGCATTTTTTTTTGTCCTTAGATGTCTCCATTGCTTAATTTCTCCCTAAATCTCACGAGAAATTTGTTTATAACAAGAAAAAAAAAAGTATCTAAATCTAGAAACAAAAACTAGCAGAAAAGTGTACTGCTATTCAAAGTAACACAATAAATTTTATATTTATATAATTAAAATTTTAAGTCTGATCTGAAACAGCTGCTCTTTCCCCTCAGCCTAAACAACAATAAAATTCAGCCTGCCACAAGCTAGGGCCAGTGCTGCCTGCCAGCAGGACTGTCTGCCAATGTTCCAAGGAGTAGAATGAAAGCAGTCAGGATCCAAGCAAACAAAACATCAATTCCAGTTGTTCTCAAAGATGTTGGTATTCTGAACATAACATACAAAGGCTACTGACGAAGGCATATGTTATCTGGGGAACTGGGACATTTTTTTCCTTCACACACGATTTGTTGTAATGCAGTGCCCTTAGGTCAATTTCATCCATCTCTCTACTCTCTTTGCTATGTCCCCAATACACGGAAGCATAGGAAAGCATTAGGGACACTGATTAGTGAAATGTAGCTTCAGCCTCAACGTGCTTATAGTTTAGGCAAGATGGTTATCACTGTGCCACTGTGTGGGGCTTAGAAGAGGTCTGCACACAATGGAGGATACAATGAACTTGACTGGGGATGGGGAGAATCCACTGCAAGGAGGAGGGAACATCTGAGCTTGCTCCTAAAGGCTGAGAAGAGCATCCTAGACACACAGTATAGTATGTTCAAAAACAGAAGTATGAACTGTGTTTGTCATGGCAGTGGTGAGGCTGAAGAAGACTGGGGTAAAGAGAATAGAGAATGAGGTTGATAAGATGACTCACAGAAGCAGAGAGAGAGGAACAACAAAGTCAGAGACAACTAAGTTTTCTAAAGTGGGCAACCATTTGAGTAAAGTCAAAAAATGGATATGGGAAATAGGAGAGGTGAGATTAGGGCCTTTGTGGGGTTGGGAGGAGATAAGGCAACAAATTACTTAGATGGCAAATACATTGAATTTTTGGTCCCCTGGTGATGTACAAGTTGAGATGTCTGGAAAATACTCAGAAGCATAGTTTAAGAATGCAATTCGGCAAAACACAGTGTGTGCAGGATAAAGGGGGGGGACCAACAAAAGAGCCCTCAGGAAAAAAGATTTTAAAAAGGTGCAAATAGAGAAGAAATGACTGAGCGATGGAAAAGGCAAAAACCAGACCAGCTCATCCCTCCAGAATACTGGTTGCAAAGGACAACGAGGATTTCTAAAAGCAAATGGGGACTAAATGACAAATGTCAATGTGAGGGCAAGAAAGGTGACTATCCTCTCCCACTGTTCTTCAAAAACATTAGGTACACTCATACCTCAGGAATTGTACATCTACTCTTTCTGCATAGAATGTTCTTCCCCCACATAGCTGTATGACTCACTCCCGTTCAGACCTTTATTGGAAAGTCATCTCTTCATTGAAACCTTCCCCAGTCATGCTAAAATAGTAAATTCCTCCACTATGAAAGTGCCAGTATCCTCTGATTTTTCTCCTTTGTACTTGCCAATATCAAATACACACACACATACACTTATATTATTTAATATCTGTTTCTTCCTATAGAAAGTAAAAACTGCAAGTGCAGGGATTTTTGTCTATTTTATACAGTGTAGTGTCTCTAGCACTTGAAATGTTCCTGACAATAAGAGGTGCTCTCCAATAGTTGTTGAGTTAGTAAATGAGGAACTAAGACTATAGAGAAGCCCTAAGAATGCAGAAGAAATAGTTGCAACAACTCAGGAACTTGCGAGTACAGCCTCCAACTCAAGGTGTTAAGCCAGGAGTAGTAGTTAAACAAGGGAATAGGAACAGTCCATAAATAGAAGGGAGCACTCTGAGAAGTTTTTTAACTTAAAAAAAAAAAAAAAAAAAAAAAGGAAAGACAGAATATGAGAGTTTAAGGTCCAAGACAGAATAGATGTATTTTTTAAAAATTTTTTCTTTAATCTTTATTTATTTTTGAGAGAGAGAGAGAGAGACGGAGTGTGAGTGGGGGAAGAACAGAGACAGAGGGGGAGACAGAATCTGAAGCAGGCTCCAGGCAGCTGAGCTGTCAGCACAGAGCCTGATGTAGGGCTCAAACTCACAAACCGTGAGATCATGACCTGAGCCAAAGTCAGACACCCAACGGACTGAGCCACCCAGGTACCCCTAGATGGCTTTTTGATCCTGTTCTGTGGATCGGCTCTGCACCTACTGGAAAGGGAGTAACTGCTATACAAGAGAGAAGGATGGCAGGTTCCAGAATAAAAAGCACAAAGTAAGATAGAGATCAGTATAGTCTCTAATACTTCTAATAATAATAAAGGGCAAGTATTATCCTTAGAGAAGAGTAGAGACATTTCCCCCTTCCAGGTAAAGAGGTAAGGAAGTGGCTAAGGCCTGAGCAATGCTGTGAGGGGAGAAGCCAAAGATCAAGGTCCAACAAGTGGCTGTGACCTCAGTAAAGTGAGAGGAGAGATAACAAGCCAAAGGAGGGACACATAGGTGGAGCTGGGATTTGGGTTCCCCAAATAGAGAACACCTGGAAGATTGTTTTTGGGGAATGTAGTAGTAATTGGCTGAAATGGGTATACCAAGTAGCAGTTAGGGTCAAGGCAAACTTGAAAGCATTCACTCATTCAGTAAATAATGAACAAAAGGATACCATTCCAGGTGTTTAGATGCAACAGTAAAAACAACAAAACAAACAAACAACCACCAAGAGCACTGCTTTCATGAAACCCACATTCTAGTGATGTAAGAATTTGTTTGCAGGTCTAACTAGTACTGGAGTGTATCACCTCCTATGAGCAGTCTATAGCAGGGAACAGGTGGCAGGTGCTGTCCCAACATTGTGATTAGCACAGGACATAAGGTCAAAAAGGTCACGGGGTACAGCGTGTCACCATAGAGACTGTTGAGTGGAAAACAGTGAAGAGCCAGGTGACTCTTCCTTTACCATGTCAAGCATCTGACTTCATCATCCTTTCTACCTCAGACTCTGCCTTTACTGCACATAGCAAGGGTAATACTTCAGACACCCTGACTCACAGATCCTTAGCGCCCTCAACTCCAGTGACTTCCACTGCCACTTTTCTTGCCTCTTTGGTTAACTCTGACCCTAGTGGTTACCCATGACTGTGTCACCTCTGAAACTCCATCTCAAGCATTCCCCAGTGTCCCCACCTTCTCATCTTTCCGGCTGTCTTACCACACTGTCCCCTGCCTCATCACAGCTTCTGTCCTCTCTTACACTGTCCCTTTCAGTTCCCACAAATTTTCCTGTATTTTCTATCTGGCCCTCAAATGACGAATAACCTCAAAGTCTCTTTGTTTTATTCCTTGGCCATCCCCACCCAGAAAATTTCCAGTTTTATCTTTTCTGCCTAAGCGAATGAGTCTTGCTTTAAAAAGCCCCAAGTATATGCATGCTATGCAGATACAGGCAGCCAATAATTCACAATTTACAGCCTCTGCTGGAAATCTGTCTGTACTCTTTCCTCATTTTCCACAGCAGCTACTTTCCACCTCTCCTACTCCCTTCACTATCCCACAGACTTGCTCAGCAGAGCCCCCTACCCTCTCTTTCATGCAGATGATCCCTCACAGCTCTGACTCTAGCAGGATCTGTGCGGCTTCCTTCACTGATGCTCTTCATGAAGGAAGGGCTCCTCACCCAAGGCGAATTTCTCCACCACGGCACAAGTTGAGTCCTTGTTGTCTCCTTGGGAATTAAAGTTCCTCATCCGCCCCTTCTGTTAGCCCACCGTTCATAAGTAAATGTCCAAGGAAAGCCCTCTCTGCTCTTTACTAACAACCTCCTCAAAAAAGGATTCCTAACTCTCACCATCTTCTTTCCCCTTTCTTCCCAAATCACTCCTTAAGCGCTTGCATAATCTAGCTTCCTCCCCAGTTGTGCTGACCACAATCTCTAAAATACACTGTCCTACTTGCTAATACACTTTCCCCCCGCCCCGTCCTGCTCTTACATGAGTGTCTGCAGAATGTGAGATTTAATCCCTTCCTGATAACCAATCTTCCTTTGGCTTCTATGACATTACTCTGAGATTTACCTTCTTCTCTAAACTTTTTCCATCTCCTTCCAGTTCACATCATTCTAGCCATCCTTTATGTAACATGTTGCTCCAATTTCTAGCCTAGGACTGCTTTATCTTCATGATCATCTTATCAGGTTTCATTTCCCACAGATTAATCAGAGGATTCTCAGATTTTTATGTGTAGCTCAGACAGTATATCTGATATATTAGTTATAACTATCAATTCACCATCCATATCCACCTGGATCCTTCACTGGAACTTCTAGCTAAACACCTCCAAAACTGACCTGACTATGCTTTGTTTCCACTCTTCCTTTTTCTGCAAACCTTAACATTCCCATTTGTTAAAAAGTTAGACAAAATCATCAGGATACCATGACCTCTCCCCTAGAATACTGCCAGCCGTGACTTAATCTGTTTCCTTGCTTGCACTGTCCCCAGTCTACTCTCCAGATAAAAACTAGAGCAGTCTTTTAGAATTCAAATCTGATCATCCTTAAAGACCTTTAAAGGCTATGCATTGCTGTCAGGATAAAATCCAAACTCTCAAGTATGGCACTCAAGGTACTGGTGGGTGGAGGCCCCTGTGTCTTTCTCCAATTTCATCTCTTGCCACTCACAATGTTTGCAATGTCTAACGTCATCGTATCCATCCTCATTCAGTCCTTCTCCATCTCCTCTCTCCTCTCTCTCTTCTTCTTACTACAGACGTCCTTGCAATAATGCTATTCCCACTGCTGAGACCACTTATTCCTTGTCCTCTTTGCCTGGGAAATTTCTAATACAACTCAGGTTTTTCAGAATGAAAATCACCTATGTACATGTTCTTCCAATAAACATCCCTACCATCCTGTTTTCCCTGCCACCACAAGGTAAAGGCAAACAATTTTATATGCTTTCACCAAGAGGAAGACTATCACCTAAATTATTAACAGGTACTAAAATCTGACACTCATAAACTAAAAAAAACAGCTGCTTACTAGAGAATTCTGGTTGGTTTGCTAAGACATCTGGCTGTTAACACATTACCTGACAAATTTGCCAAATTTTGAAATTCTACCACCAATAGTTACTATTTCTTCAGTTTTGAAGGAGATATTTATTATCAGATTTTTACTGATATACTGAGTTAGCTATAGTTTAAGTAGTGCTAAAATTTTTAATCAAAATCACTATTTACTTTCATCATAATGGATTTAATTTGTGGGATGTTGTTTAATTAACTATAAACTATTGAGACATACTTACATGAATACTTTTTTCCAATAAATGGGTTTCACAACTAATGGTAAGGTGCAAAGGTGAGCTATTTATACCCTTATTGTTAAAGGAATTTTTGTTTGAAAGGTAATATTACATTTTTATCACAGAATTATTTTTCCACTAAAAAATTAGAACAGGCCAGCCGGTTGGACATCAACTATTTCACCCTGACTAATCTGGTTATTGTTTAACATAATAAGTTATCTGCAACTTTTAGTCATGACATATCTGTGCTGTGATGAGTTCTGAGATGTCACAAATAATTTATTACTAAAATTAGTTAAAAAGCTGAAGTTTGGGGCACTTGGGTGGCTCAGTCAGTTAAGCGTTTGATTTCGGCTCAGGTCATGATCTCATGGTCTGTGAGTTGAACCCCACATTGGGCTCTATGCTCACAGCTCAGAGCCTGGAGCTGCTTCGGATTCTGTGTCTCCCTCTCTGCCCCTCCCCTGCTCACACTCTGTCTCTAAAAAATACATTTTTAAAAAGCTGAAATTTCACTTACAAATAATATTCTAGAATGGGGGGTGCCTGGGTGGTTTAGTCAGTTAAGCATCTGACTCTTGACTTAGGCTTAGGTCATGATTTCACAGTTTCATGAATTCAAGGGCCACATAAGGCTCTGCACTGACCCTGCAGAGCCTGCTTGGGATTCTCTCTCTTTCTCCCCCTCCCCTGCTTGTGCTCTCTCTCAAAATAAATAAATAAATTTAAATGCTCTAGCATGAAATCAAGTTTTATCTGTGATGATACTTTCAGTTTTTCATTTCCATGTAATTTCTGACAAAGGGATGTAGTTATATATAGTGTACCAAACAAGTGCCCATAACCACAGGTGACCTAAGACAGTCATCTATCATCTGTGTCAGAGGAAAAAAAAACATAAGAGTAAAAAACTGCCGGTCTAAAATAAGAAAATTCTCAGCTACAGAGTAGCAATGGGTATGGACAGGAAGAAAGGGCTGTTGATGGTCCCTGGCACAATGAAGAGACAAAATGACAGAGTCATTTCCAGATGTCAAGATAGGGTAATTGGCGGCACCTTGAAGCAAGATAGGGAATACAGAAGAGAAGGAAATTAGGATAAAATAGACTGAGTTCAACTTTGAGACCGTCAAATCTTATACCCAGTGACACTGACAGGAAAGGTGCAAAGAATTGGCTCTCTTACCCTAAAGCTCAGGAGAACACATTGGGCTGGAAGGACAGATGTGAGCCTTGTCAAGGGTTAAGATGTAGGTAGAAATTCAATCAACCAGGGCAGGTGTGTAAGGAAAGAAGAAAGAAGAACCAAATGACATAAGATAGGAGAAAGGCCACTCCTTTCTGTTATGGTATCAAGATTTCTCTGATGAAAACACTGGGCCAGACGAATAAATGTTTTTAATTCTATGAGAGCTTTCTGGAACCCCGTTCTAATGTTCTCAAATCAGTATGTGGCACCCATGGAGGAAAATATACTCACAGAAACCTGGAGTATGTAGATAACCTTTCATAGACAGCTTCCATTTGATAAGGTATTCCATCATACCACAAAATAGGACCACTACTGGTCTCTGACAGAATGGAGCTGCCACAAATCAAACCAGATACCTTATACTACATTCAACACCCGGAACTCTAAGGATCAAGGCCCCAGACCAGCACCAGCCACACTGACAGGCTCTGGCCCTGGCAGTTCCTTTGGTCATCTGGACTACACGGTGATACACAGTGCAATCTCCACTTCAGGCACCTGACAGCCTCAGTCTTTATAGAAGGAATTAAGGGCTGAGAATTTTTTACTTCTGGCTAAATTTCAATGTGTGTACCTCCATGTGTGCCTTCTTTTCAAATGTGATAGAGAGTTAATGTTTCTAGTAACTACTTCTATACTATTCACCCAGAAAAAGTCAGCATCATTCTCAAAGAGTTATTTCTAAGTTTCAGCTAGACTTTATATAGCAAGAAGGCAGCTCTTTTCCTGAGTACCTATTTTGTGTCCAGCATCAGGTAGTGCTGTATGTGTTATCTTGGTTAATTCCAAAGCACTTCTATGAAACAGGATTTGAACAACGTTCCACACACTCCCACTGCAGATCAGCAAACCAAAGTTCAAAGAAGTTGAGTAAATTTTCCAAGATTACAAAACTACCACATGGAAAGCTGCGATTTAAGCCCAGATCTGTCTGATTCCAAAGACTGTTCTTTCCATCACTGCACATGTAATTTTAAAACTTTTCCAAGGAGGCCCATGGTTGGCAGAGGCAGATAAGTAGTGGCTCACTATGAGACAACTCATTCCATCATCAACATTCCTATCAACTAAAGCTTTAATCTATTTATAAATGGGTTCCAAAAGTGATTACAATTGAATTTTTTTTTTTTAAAGAGTTCTTGTATTTGAAAAAAAAAATTTGGGGGCACCTGGGCAGCTCAGTCGGTTAAGCGTCCGACTTCAGCTCAGGTCGTATCTCACAACTCGTGAGTTTGAGCCCCCATCGGGCTCTGTGCTGACAGCTCAGTGCCTGGAGCCTGCTTTGGATTCTGTGTCTCCCCCTCTCTCTGCCCCTTCCCTGCTCATGCTCTGTCCCTCTCTCCTTCAAAAATAAGTAAGTACATTAAAAAAAAAAATTGAAAAAGAAAAATTTGAAAATCTCTACATAAAACTGACATTTTACTGCCGCTATTATCTGTATTGCTGAGAAAAAAGATAGCAAGCATTTATTAAGGCCATAATTTATTTAAAAAATTAGTCCAGTAAGCAACTTCCCCCTAGCCTAACCAAGAAAACATTTAACGCATTTAAATTTGGCTATCATTTCACTTTCGGCCAAGAAAAAGGTGAAAGAGACCAATAAGGAAGGAAGAGTTACGCATATCAAAATATGAACAGATGTAGATATTGAGTATGTCCATCTTACTAAACAGCATTGTACACTCAATAGATTAGTAGAAAGAACAGTTAGTGACTATTTCTCTTCAATAAGAACTTCTTGAGCTACAATTTTCCCATCTTTACCTGGCAATAGTTAAAAAAAAAATAATAAAAAGTGTGTGGAGGGGGTCTGGGTGGCTCAGTTAAGCAGTCAACTCTTGATTTCAGCTCAGGTCATGACCTCGTGGTTCATGGGTTCTAGCCCCATGGCAGGCTTCACACTGACAGCACAGAGCCTGCTTGGGATTCTCTCTCTCCCTCTCTCTGCCCCTCCCCAGCTTATGTTCTTTCCCTCTCTCAAAATAAATAAATAAACATTAAAAAAAAAAAAAGTATGAGTCTTTGTTGTTAAGTGACTCATTCACAGGATTAAAAATAAATGTTATGAATCATAAATCATAGTAATATGCACTAGACTGATACTCCTTGATTATTCATAGGTACATCATAGGCATCTATAAACTGCCTGTTAAAAACCACTCTAGAAACTTCACGTAAGTTTTATGATTAGTTATAAGCAGCAGTTCTAAAATGGGACAAAAGTTAAATTTTATATAAAGCAGATGTCAAGCTATTGAGAACAAGCCTAATAACCATCAATTTATTTAGGACTGGGTTGGAGAATCTATAACCTATGGTCCAAATTTAATTCACTTTACTTAGCTAATGACTCATTTCTGAAAATAGAATCTAATTTTTTAATAAGATTTCTTTTTGGTAAATCTAGTTTATGAATATAACTTATAAATTAAGTTCACAAATGCGGAACATTATACAGAACTGTATCTGAATTCTCGTCTCCTCGCACTAACAGTGTAGGTTTGTTAAGTGACAATCTTTGAGACTCACTTTCTTCAATTATAAAAAGATAAAAATTCTAATTAGCCCTGTTGATGAAGCACACATACTGTTTCTCTTGTACAAAACATTACAAAATGATAGTAAAGGAAATGTTTAAGTTATAAATACAAAGAGAGGAAGAGAATAGATATTAGCGGATAAGAGATTTCAAAAAATGTTTAGAAGGCAAAGGCAGCTGGAGGCAGGGTAACTGACCACAGGAAGCTTCTAGCCAACTGTCTCCAAGGGGGAGCTCTGATAATGAAGGAAACAATCTAGTCCATGGACAACCTGAAAAAGGTCAGGTTTTAAAGACACTAGGTACTACTTAGGACAGTGTGAGACACAGGATAAAAAGTAAAGAGTTTGGTTGAAAATATTCGGACAGAATACGTGAGCCCAGGGCTCTTCCCCTTTCCTAAGCAGTTGAAGGATCCTCCCTACCTCCCTTCACCTTCACCTCCCAACCAAATACATATAGAGAACATCTCTGAAGATAGCAAGACTTTTGGGCAGACTGAATTTGAGGTATCAAAGGCCATCCATGCAGAAATGTCTGGAACACTGATGCTCAAGTCTGGAGTTAAAAAGCGATGTCAAATAGAGATGTGAGAGCCAAAAAAATAAAATAATAAGACTGAAAGATAATTACTTCGGAAGACTGACATTGAGGAAGACCTAGGACTTTGAGAAACATCTATATGAAAAGTCATTTAGCCAGAAAATCAGAAGGAAACAGAAAGTATTCACCAGAGGCAGGAAATGAAACCAAGTATGATATTATGGAAGCAAAGATAAAAAAATAAATCTCTGTAAAGAAGACAAGACCTGGAAAATTAAGTGCCTCAATAGGTTAAATAAACTAAGAATTGAGAAAAGACTACTGACTGTGGTTAGCAAGATGTCACTGGTTTCATGGGATGACTTTTACTCATTTAACCACTTACTGAGTATTTATGACATGTGCACCAGGCACAGTACTAAGCTTCCCATGTCTGAGGAAACTAGAAGAGAGATAGGAATCAAATTGAAAGGATCAAGAATTTAACAATGATTGAAACATACTTTCATAAGAAACTTTTTGGTAGAAACAGGGAGTGAAGTGAAATGATAGACTGAAAAGAAACCAGACCCACAAAAAGAAACAAAACAAAACAAGAAGAGAAACAGAAGCCAGCAAAGATGGAGGGATGGACAGTCAAGGCAAGGTCCAAGAGAAGGCAGGAAATAAGAGACCGAACCACTAGAAAGGGGCCCAAGGAAGTTTATCTTTGGAAGGCAACAAGGAATGAAAGCTCCTCTGAAGTTGGTAGCTGGCAGCAGAGAATGAGAACATGTCTCCCACTCTTTTAAATAACAGTAGGTGTGAATGCACCAAGACCAGGTGTCTAAGGCTACAAGACCAAAGACTGTAGACCCCATAGAAAAATAAAGGTAGAATATGGACTAAGTATCTACAAGTTTTGCCAGCCATAGAAACCTAATTCATATAAAAGAAATAAATTTATTAGTGGAATGACAAATCCAAGTGTTAGAAATAGCTACCAATGTTCACAAAACAGCAAAACTTATATGGCATATAAGTGACAGCTAAGAATATAATGATGTCCAGACATGGTATCAAGCTTCTATACTCTTTAGTTGTTTGAAAAATACAATTAAATTTTGTAGCTTAAACTTACAACTAAACCATCTTCAACATCTTGATTTGGCATCTCAAATACAATACAAAAGGAAACAGATAACATTTATTATTCATAAATCTGTTACATTTCAGACTCAACAGGAAAAATGCTGCATATTTTTCCTCATCACAGAAGGCATTATCATAAAATTCAGATTAATAAGATGGAAGCATGGTAACAAATGTCACATTACAGTGGAGTGCTGTTTCAGAAAACTACTTATTAGAAAGAAAACAAATATGCATGTTTTATTCCACTTGCTTCTGAAAATACTTAAATTGAGACTATTTACAACAAAAAGATCATAAATATTGTTGCTGACCCATTTTTTCCCTGAAGGAATGGTGTTGACTATTGGTATTATCAAAATACATATTTTTTTATGCATGGCAGAAATAGGTATCTAAACCACTGGATCTATGTGGCTAGGTTGAAGAAATCTTACTAACAGTTTCCAAAGGACCAAAATGCTCAGGCCACTCCAGTGAGAGTGTCGTGATGCCCTTCCAATATGAGCTCAGTGGATTGCCCGTGTCTAAGTAATCCAATAAATCTCAAATCATAAGAGAAACAATCTTGGGACTGTGGACCATATTTACTTGGGAACACAGATCCCAAACTGAAATTATCTTGGGTATTCAAACCAAGATATTAAGAATGGATAGAAAGACTGTAATAACAGAGGCCCAGCTGCTATATTTGCCCACATATATATTTACCATATCTACAAAGGTGTGCTTTTGTCTGCAAGTAGAAAGAAAGACTATAGGGAAGACCAAGTTTGAAGAGTGAAGGGTTTTTTTAGTGAGATTATAGCTGAAGTAGTACAGTATCAGTTACAGGCTGTGTGGGAAAACAAGTAGAGACCAAGACAAGGGAGGCACAGCAAGGAGAGCAGGAATGTTTGGTGAAGGTTTAGGAACAGGTACAATGAGGCAATGAGGGATTAGAAGATGGAATGACAGGAGTTAGCAGCCAAAGAAACCTTGAAGTTTGAGATCTCAAAAGAAAATATTTCCTGTAAAACAACCTAAGAGCAAGGCTGCATGTACACCAGGAGAAGTAAAAATCTTGAAGTAAGGCAACTCAAGACATGCAAAAACTGAAGAAGAAGAAGAAAGCTATGAAGCCCATGCAGTGGTCAACCATCAGGTTGGCTAACAACTGGTTGAGGAGGTAGGAGAGGAGTAGGCAGAAATGTTACAAAACTTTAAAGCAGGATCTAATAGTCAAACTCACAAAGAAATGAAGAAAGATAAAGAAAGCAAAGTAATCTTGATTTTTTTTCTTTCAATAAATTAAAAAAAAAATCAGATCCTGATATTTTCTTTCAAAAAAATTTAGGGGGGCCTGGGTAGCTCAGTTGGTTGAGTGTCTGGCTCTTGATCTCGGCTCAGGTTATGATCCCAGGATCCGAGGACCAAACCCCATTTTGTCTCCGCATTGAGCATGAGACCTGCTTAAGAATATCTTCCTCCCTCCCTCTCCCTTTCCCCCTCCCTCCCTCTCTCTTCCTCCCCACCTCCAGGCATCTGGGTGGCTCAATCATGGTTCAAGTCATGACCTCATGGCTCATGGGTTTGAGCCCCACAACAGGCTCTGTGCTGACAGCTCAGAGCCTGAAGCCTACTTAATTCTGTGTCTCCCTCTCTCTTTGCCCCTCCCGTCCCCCCACTCACACTGTTCCTCTCTCTCTCAAAAATTGTATTTCAAAAAATTAAAAAAAAAAAAAAAAAAAAAAGAATCAAGGGGCACCTGGGTGGCTCAGTCAGTTAAGCGGCCGACTTCAGCTCAGGTCATGATCTCGCAGTCCGTGAGTTCGAGCCCCACGTCGGGCTCTGTGCTGACCGCTCAGAGCCTGGAGCCTGTTTCCGATTCTGTGTCTCCCTCTCTCTGACCCTCCCCTGTTCATACTGTCTCTGTCTCAAAAATAAATAAAACGTTAAAAAAAAAAAAAGTTAAAAAAAAAAATCTCTCCCCCACTTGAGAATTCTTTCTAAAATAAAATTTTAAAAATAATTAAAAAAATAAATTTATATTGTTGACTATGATGGGGAAGAATGAAAACAACTTTATCTCAACCATATCTAATGCCTTTCGAATTACATAATGTTTAAAAGTTCCCCTGTGAGGGAGAGGAGAAAGTGGGTGATGGGCATTGAGGAGGGCACCTGTTGGGATGAGCACTGGGTGTTGTATGGAAACCAATTTGACAAAAAATTATCTATATATCTAAAAAAAAAAAAAAGTCCCCCTATCAGGCGGCACCTGGGTGGCTCAGTCAATTAAGCGGCTGACTCTTGATTTCAGCTCAGGTCATGATCTCAGGGTGAGTTCGAGCTCTGCATCAGGCTCTGTGCTGACAGCGCAGAGCCTGCTTGAGATCCTCTCTTTTCTCTCTGCTTCTCCCCCACTCCCATTCTCATTCTCTCTCTCTCTCCCTCTCTCAAATAAACAAACAACAACAAAAAGTCCCCCTATCAATAATGAATTCACTGGACTTTGTGGTCCTCCCACTGACCAAGCTAACTTACTCTGGAATGCATGGGAAGCACAAGCATTCTCCTGTATAGACTGTCACAAATCATGTAAGAAGAAAGTAACTGAGAACAGACTCCATGACTGTGGTACAGCTACGAAAACTTGGTCACCTATCTGGCATCGTATCACCCGACAAAACAAATGTACAATTTCTAGTAAACCACTTATGAGTAAAAAAAAAAAAAAAAAAAAAAGTTACAAGGTTTAGTGATTCTCAAGGATTTTTAACCACACTTATCGGTAACTATCTAGGGAGGTGTGTAGCTTACACACTTTTCATGCTAGTCCTGTAGAAGCAAAAAAAAAAAAAAAAAAAAGGCCAGTTCATATGTGAGCTGATCAAAAATATCCATCACATACCACGAACATGCAAAAACATGTTGTTAACTACTGCCTGCCTAAAGCACTATCAGATGTCAGCAGCATTTGGGAAAACACTACATAAATCAAAGAATGTCCTAGGGAAAAGAAACTATGGAGATCAGGCGATCCAATTCACAGATTTAAAACTAAGGCTCAGAGATGTTAAGTGCCTCAGCTGAAGGCCTCACAGGTTAGTGGCAGAGCTGGGATGAGCACACCATTCTCCGACTCTCTCAGTGCCCACTCCCCCCACCCTGCCCCACATACTATGTCCAACAGAGGTGGGCTGGATTTACACATCAATAATACAGTGCTCTTTTTGAAATGTCAAATGAGACACAGAATCTAAAAGGAGCAGAAACTAAGAAAAATATTTGCTTAATATAATATTAATTTGAAACCATACCTTTACTGCTTCTGATGAAAGCACATTTTCCTTTTTCTGACTTGTGCTCATGGGCTCATTTTCAACACTGAAAAATAAAAACCACAGCTTCTTTGAAATTAAAAGAGAATTACCAAAATACAGTTTCTTTGTTTAAAGTAAAAACTGAAAGGTCATTCACGTGCAATGCTCAAAGGATTCACACACAATATGTAAAAGAATATGTTCATTTGAATCTCTACACTTGAAAACACATTCAAATATACTCATCTGGGCCTCAGAAATTCTTGTGAATCTATCACGCGCTACATTCTTATGTTGATAATCATCATTACAAAGAACAGCGTACAACTATCTTGGAAATGATTAACACTCTACAATTTTATTTATATTAGGGTTTTCCACAGCCTGATATGTATTTTTTAATGCCTATACTGAATGCTACATGGAATACAATATATTTCTATTCAGCAAGTCTTTATTATAAACAAATACGATCATCTAGTGAACTTTGGGAATACTCAAAAATAGATGCAGGCTTATCTAGCCCAAATGTGTCCCAGATGGCACCTTAAGAACCTGATTTTCCAGACAGTCACCTCCCAATTGTCTGGTCTAGAATACCTTCACAGATGCCTTATGTCATAATGAACTATGCTTCCTATTAGGCACATATACATTTCAGATATAAACTTTTATATTTGTTTTATACACGATCTTATTTTCATACTTTCATAATGCTAGACAAATTGAACAGCTCCCCACTAAAGATCATCATGATTGTCTGCCATGCGCCAGGGATTATGCTTGGCCTTGAGGATGTAAGAACAAGTAGGTCAAGGTCTTTATAAAACTCAGTCTTGTAGGGGAGACTGATATACAAACAAACTAAAACTACAGTTTGGTAGAAGTTACAAATGCTCAAAGAACAAAATACTATGGAGCACAGAAGAAGCAAAGAACAGCAATTCTGCCTGCTAAGTGCTCTCAGAGAAGGCACAAAGGAGGGGTAATAGAGAATACGGCATTTTCAGGAAACCATGTTTTGTTTGTTTGTTTGTTTTTAATATAAGACTGGAGCACAACAACTTGTGTCAGGCAGAGGTAACCCTGCTAGAGAGGAGAATGATACCAGAAGTAGTGGCTGCCAGACCATGCAGAACCTGTCTGACACATTTCAGAACTTGATCTTTGTCCTACTAGCACTGGGAAGCCTTTAGCCAGGGGACAAGCATAAAGCAGGAGGGATGATGGAGAATGGGGAAAACACAGGGCATCATAGTGACTGGTGGTAGAGGGGATGAAAAGGAGGTGGTCTCAGTAACTCAGATTAGACACAACAGAAAGAGAAGACATGATTTAGGCTAGTTAGATTTTCTATCCATAATGTCCAGTGCAATAATGTAGACAGGGAACAAATGGTAACAATAAAAAGATAGAAAGGAAGGGGCGCCTGGGTGGCGCAGTCGGTTGAGCGTCCGACTTCGGCCAGGTCACGATCTCGCGGTCCGGGAGTTCGAGCCCCGCGTCAGGCTCTGGGCTGATGGCTCAGAGCCTGGAGCCTGTTTCCGATTCTGTGTCTCCCTCTCTCTCTGACCCTCCCCTGTTCATGCTCTGTCTCTCTCTGTCCCAAAAATAAATAAACGTTGGAAAAAAAAAAAAAAAAGATAGAAAGGAAGAAAGATCATGAAGGTGTGGAAAATACAATGGATCTAAATTTCATTGAGTCTCAGACTCTACGCAGAATACTCAAACCAATAAGAAATAGTCATACTCATAAGCCTTTGAAGTGTCAGCAGGAAAAGCAACTGTATAAAGGAGATAAATATGTGCTTAACACATGAAAATTCCATATGAAAAACCAAGGACAGAAAGAAAAATACTGTACAATTCAGAATTGTAATCAAAAACATTTAATATACACACAAACACAAAAGGTCTCAAACATTGCTGCTTTAAAAGTGATTGGTTTCTTATCTCCATTTTCTATTTATTTTCTATTTTAGCTTTATTTTTTGTCACAAGGTTGTTAACAATTCTTTTTTTTTTTTTTTTTCTGAGAGAGAGAGAAAGAGAAAGCGAGTAAGAGAGAGACAGAGGGAGAGAGAGAGAATTCCAAGCAGGCTCCATGCTGTCAGTGCAGAGCCCAACGTAGGGCTCAATCTCATAAATGTGAGATCATGACCTGAGCTGAAATCAAGAGTCAAATGTTTAACTGACTGAGCCACCTAGGCGCCCCAACAATTCTTTTTATTTTATTTTTTTTTAAATTTTTTTTTTTCAACGTTTATTTATTTTTGGGACAGAGAGAGACAGAGCATGAACGGGGGAGGGGCAGAGAGAGGGAGACACAGAATCGGAAACAGGCTCCAGGCTCTGAGCCATCAGCCCAGAGCCTGACGCGGGGCTCAAACTCACAGACCGCGAGATCGTGACCTGGCTGAAGTCGGACGCTTAACCGACTGCGCCACCCAGGCGCCCCAACAATTCTCTTTTTAAATTAAATGTCAATACTGGTTTATTTTAGCTCAATGCAAAAAGAGAGAGTAGCAAAATACATGTAAAAAGAGCACATTATAAGGATTTGTCATATAATCAAGAATAATACTCACCTTAATGGTTTTATAAGTGTATTCTCTAACTACAGTCTATTTTGAATGATTCACCTAAAAAGTAAACATACAAGTACCTTAGTCTCCTAGTTCTTCCCTTTAAGACTCCTGAAATTCCCGAGTGTTGGGGCGTCTGGGTGGCTGAGTTGGTTAAGCGTCTGACTTGGCAACAGGTCATGATCTCACAGTTTTTGAGTTGGAGCCCTGCGTCAGGCTCTGTGCTGACAGCTTAGAGCCTGGAGCCTGCTTCGGATTCTGTGTCTCCTTCTCTCTCTGCCCCTCCCCCACGCATGCTCTGTCTCTCTCAAAAATGAATAAATGTTAAAAAAAAAAAAAATGAAACTCTAGAGTGTTTACAGCACTCTGTAAACTTACTGCCTATGAAAATGGCAAAAGTTTCTTTTCCAATACAAAAGGTCTGTAGAAAATGTAGCTCCAGGTTCATGAGAGCAATACAGAAATCAGTATTTTCAAGTAGTTATAATTACATACATTCTACACATACACACACACACACAATGCCATAAAAATATAGTTGTAGGTCAGCATATAAGTATTTTGTATTGAGTAAACAACTGAAGAATTAAAAGCTGGAAAAAAAAAGAAAGAAATACCTTCACAAACTTTCTAAACCTTATATGGTATGTTTAAGACTCATGAATCTTACTGCTAAACCAAAATTTAAAACTGTGTTGAGTTCTAAAGTAAACAAAGTATTTTAGAATTCTGGTTTAGCTATAAAAATCACTGTTTCAGTTAAAGCTTTCCCCCTCTTTTCTAGTTTACTGAGGAAGAGTCCTTTTTAATTGATCTCAGGCCTCTTCAGGACTGCTATGTTTCAATTCTTTATTCCTGTCAAAATGACTGTTAACCTGATCATCACACTTTCCAGTTTAAAAATTCCTTCAGCAAATCTCTAGGAGGTGATGAATAAAATGAAGAGTCCTTAGGATACAGAAAGTTACTCACGTGGCCCCAGATACACCCATCACGTAGAACCACTTTACATTCTCAGAATATGCTGGCAAACCACTCTCTTCTCCTGTATGCAACATCCTCGACACTTAGCCCTGCTCTTAATCCTTTACAATTTAGTCCGAGCTTAATCTTTATTTTTTGGGGGGTTCTCATTGAACCCAGTGATACCACACATACATTTATACTATATACTATAATGTTTAGCTATCTAATTAGAATTTTAACTCATTAAATTCAGAATTGTATCATTCATGTCTATGTCCCAGAGCCTAGCATTGTATCTGTCATTCAAATATTATTTGTTAAAAAAAAAAAAAGATACCAAACAGGTTATTTGTGCCTGCTTAATCAAAAAAATGGGAACAATGTAATGATATTTTTTTCTTAATGAAGTAGTATGTAAGTCTCTTGAAAGAATATACGCTTTTTGTTGAAAGGTATAAAGAAGAGAGTGGGGTTGGTAGGAGAAAATACTCAACAGAAATAAGATTATTCTGAGATGATTTAAAGGCAAAACACACACAAAAATAAAAGAGTAGATGAAAATACTGAAAACATTGACTTACCAGTCGGCTTAGTTAAAAAAAATGAACAGAAAAGTCTCAAAAGGCTTGGAATAGTATTCTCAGACTCTTAAATATATGAAGAAAAGAGAAACACGTTCAAATTCAGATGATCTAAAAACTTATGAAAGACGACAATCCGTTTCTATTGTTCTCTCACAATTTAACCCCCTTTGGGACCCAGGAATATTTCAATAGCAGTATTTTTATTTTTTTTTTTAATTTTTTTTTTTTCAACATTTATTTATTTTTGGGACAGAGAGAGACAGAGCATGAACGGGGGAGGGGCAGAGAGAGAGGGAGACACAGAATCGGAAACAGGCTCCAGGCTCCGAGCCATCAGCCCAGAGCCTGACGCGGGGCTCGAACTCACGGACCGCGAGATCGTGACCTGGCTGAAGTCGGACGCTTAACCGACTGCGCCACCCAGGCGCCCCAATAGCAGTATTTTTAGAAAGCACACATTTTGCTCATGGCAGGGGGTGAGGGGCAGGAATCATAATCACACGTAGGCACAAATAAGACCCTGCATTTCCAAATAGCCTCATCTTACTTATTAGCTACGGGAATTCTGGAAATTAATCTTTCAAAACAGCCCAGGTAAATATCAAGGTCTAAGTAACACAGAAGCTTCTCATTTTTGAAGCTACCTAATTTACACCATACTTGAAAACCAGGAATCCCACATGCAGTCATTTACCATCTACTTTCCAGACACAAATTAAAACAAAACTCTGGGCCAAGAAAAAAAAACAAAGCATATTCTAGAGTTCAAATAATTTACACAGAGGAAAGTCTCTATCCTGGCACTTAATATGTATCTTATACTTCTATTTTTTATTAAATCATAACAAGATTCCCTAACCCATAGCAAATAAGCAGAAGAAGACTGGGCACATCAACTCACTCAGTCAGCAGATAAGTACTGGCCCCTTCCTTTCAAATCCCTTTTAAGTGCCAGGCACTGTTGTTGGTGCTAGGGGTTGAGCAGTGAACACACCAGACGAAATCTTTGCCCTCACTCCTTCAGAATCTCTACCTAGTGCACCACCATCACCTGGGCAATCGTATTTATAAAGCAAATTTATGGGCCTACCTGTCAATGATTCCAGTTAGGAGTGGGGCCCAGGAGTCCACATTTTCAATAACCAACCCCCCCTACCCAGGATTGTTCTGAAGCAGGTGGCCCTCTGACCACACTCTTGATAAACAATGGTTTGAGAGCCTCTATTCTTCAGCAGAAGCCAACAAATGAGAGTTGTACAGGGAGGAGAATGATCCAGTCTGAGGGAGCTCCACTTAATATTATTTAAATGTGTTCAGTGTTGATAGTTAAAGGGTAGGTATCAACTACTTAGAAAACTCAAGTCATGTACAACACTACCCATTTTCCAACAGCCATGCCCTGCAGAGCTCCTGGCCCCAACCAAGAGCTGTTGCCCGAATGGGTACACTGACCATCGCAAGTGCAAAGTGGGACCAACAAGAAAATATACCCTTCGTGGGGCAGCTGGGTGGCTCAGTCAGTTAAACGTCCACTCTTGATCTCGGCTCAGGTCATGATCTCACAGTTTGTGAGTTCGAGCCCTGCACTGGGCTCTGCAGGGATGTCTCAGAGCCTGCTTGGGAGTCTGTCTCTCCTCCTCTCTGCCTCTCCCCCGCCTCTGCATGCATGCTCTCTCTCAAAATAAATAAACTTTAAAAAAAAAAATAAGAAAATATACCCTTCTTTTAGGTGTATACCACAGACTGAAGAATAAGGGATGCTCCTGGGCCTCTTCCAGGCTCAGTTCCTCATGTGGTAGGAATGCAACTTCCTAGATGGTCAAGGGATAGACATGCGGGGACAGCACACAGACTCAGAGGACTGGGTGGAGGCACAGTGAGGGAGAGTAAGGCTCTTCACGCCACCCCTCCTAGAGCACAGCTGCTGTGTATTGCCTCTTACTCTGCCTTTTCTCTCACAGATCATTCCTGTGGCTGTATCAGAAAAACCTGGAAATGTCAAAGAACTGAATACAACTTCCATAACAGTCTTTTGGAGGCTTGCCCACTTTTCTACGGATGCAGAAGTCTATGATTTCTTGCCATTTTCAGAAAGAAGGTAACATTTCTCACTGAAGACATCACTGGCGGTAATTCTGAGCATATCCCTAAACACAAAGCCACTTAATAAAACGTAGTCCCCAATTTGGGAATGCCCTATACATCTAAACAGCCTCTCCCCAACCCCGCCCCCGCCTGGATCCACTGTCCACAGGAACTTCTCACCATCCCTAGGGAATTAAGGATTTTTTTTTTTCTCCCTTCTCTTTCTCTCCATCCCACTCAGCCTGATGCCACATGAAATTATCTTCTGATTTTCACTTCCACTGTATGGTGTAATGGTCTGCAGTAGAGGAACCAGCAAGGTTAAGGACACAGAAAGACAGTCAAGGCAAATCTATTGTTTTCTCCTCCTCCACTAACATAAAACTCTCCTGATCCACTAAACAGCATCCCCCTCTCCACCACAGCTCCATCAGGCCTCCCTGTCTGGCAGGTTATTTATTATTCCTCACCTCAGAGCCCACTTGACATAAGTACTGTGATGAAACTCCAGAAGTGGCCAGAATCTGGCCTTCCTTTGAAATGTGATCAAAACATACTCAGTCCTCCGGGCATGACTTTACCTTGGAGAATTATATGAAAAAATAGTACAGAACAAGAAAGGGTCTTTTACCTATCCATACCCTTTACCTATGGTCATTGGTAGCAAAATGCTTTGCAAAAACTCAAAATGGACAGATGTCTGTTTCAGGGACAGCACTTTAGGGACAAAAGGCACTTCAGTCAAAATGTACCTTCCTGGACTGGATTTTTCAAAGACATAAAATGAAAGAGTCAGACCAGCTCTCTGCCAGATCTAAAATCCCATATGAATCTCCACTGGCAGCGAGAATGGAAAAAGAAACAGGTAGGCTAACCTTGAAGTTTCTGTGGTGAAGGAAGAGACAGACTCTAAGAAACCAACTCGGTGACAAAATTAATACCAGGACATTGTAACAAAGAGGCAGAAACTTCTACAGTCCTTATTTCAAATCTACTGAAACCACCTAGGGGCCTGTCCTGTATTCCCTTGGGCTCCACCCTCTCAGCCCTCACGTGGGGTCCTTAAATACAGTATAGGCTTTTATTCCCACAAACTCTCAAAGGGTCTGCTGCTGTCCTGGGAGCATCTACACTCCTTGGAAGTTTTTTCTTACAGACACAGCTTCACACCAGAAGCGTGGAGTTCTCTTTTTTCAATATTATACCGCAGGCATATTATGGATTAAACCAACTTGTGTGCCCTGGCCTGGAGCCGCATCCAACATTTCCAACCTAGCTTCTATGGGGATAAAGACAGAGCTCCACATGGACAATTTACAAACAACCATCTGGAAAACCATTCATTCATAAACAGTGTCTGCCAGCAGTAGAGTAGTACTTGTATTTTTTTTAATGACCATTAACAGAATATAAAACAGGTGGTTATGGCACTATTTCTGGGCTTCAAATTAAAAGGTAACTAAAAGCTGCCATTTTAAGGCAGTCGAACAGCATGTATTTTAGTTCAAACATCTGGCATTTGAATTTCAGAACTCTTTGGAGAAAAACTGGGAAAGGGAGGAAAGGTAAGACATGATTATGAAGCTCTGTCACTTTACCATCTTAGACTCTTGTGACAGTCTTTTCCCTATCATGTCAGCCTTCTCCTATTGTTTATGTAACTACCTGGAAGCTGCTTTACGTCCGGTCTCCCTGCTCATGCCCCCCGAAACAAGACCCTTTAGTTTAATCACAGGCTACAGAGAACGCTGGTATATTTGATGTGTACCTGAGCTGTCTATATGTGACTGTATTAGTAACTGTTCTACTATCCCAAAGTCCTTGACCTCATATCCTTCAGATTCTGAACATTTGTGATCTACCTCACATGAATCAACACCCTCCATCTTTTGCTGTGACATGAACTCAAAACAGGGTTCTAGCTGCCCTCTAAAACAGGCATCCATTCATGTAGTATTCATCAAACTGTCCTAAGGAAGGGGCACTGGAGGTTCAAGGCCAGGCGAGACTGTGCCTTCCCAGAGCCTGACCTCATCTCCAACTCAAATTCTTTCTCACTGCAAATTCTTCCAGACATCAATAAACCAACAACCTTTGTGAGAATATATAAACACATGCACACATATAAACCTATGCCCAAATGATACTTTCTAAAAGTAAACATCATCTCAACTCCCTACCTTGGCCTATCTCCTCTGGCCCTGACTCCTTTCCCCATGTCATTGACAGCTGCTCTCTCTTCCGTTCTGTTGTCTCTGCTCACTCTAGCGTCTGTGCCAACATGATACTACCCCCAGGCCCCTGGAACTGGCTGTTCCCTCTGCTTGGAAAGTTCTTTCCTTAGATTTGTTCCCCACTCCCAAGTAGCATCGAGGTCCTTTGCTTAAGTGTTACCCAAGAGAGAGGACTTTCATGACCATCCTATCTACACCTCACTCCAGACCCACTACCTCCATCATGTCCCATACCCTCACCCTGACCATTATACATTACAGAATTTGTTAATTTTCTGTCTTCTCCCATTACAGTGCAAACCCCACATAGGCAGAGAGGCACATTTAGATATTCAAACTGAATTCTGAAAAGTGATGATAACACTCAGATTTTTGAAAGGACTAAATTTAAAATTATTTTTGTAATTTATATAAATATATATACTATTATAGAAAATGTTAAAGCATTATGGTTGAGTGGAAAAAAATAAATTTCAAAATCCTGAAGAGAACTTCCACTTTTTGTAAAAATATGTATACATGTGTAAATGCACACTGAAAATGATCTGAAAGGATAGTATGTGTATGTTTGTTGGTAGGGTTATGAGTTGTTTCTTCTTTTTGATTTTCTTATAATTCATCATACCTGTTTTAAAAAAGTATATATTACTATTAAAAAGACAAAAAAAATGCGAAGTATTATAGTGATTGTGAAAAGCAAACAAATGGAAGTTAGTGAAAATGAATTCAGAATAGACAAATAACAAAATGCTAATACTACAAATATTACATAATGATAACTTATTTGTATCATAATATATAGGAGATCCTTATTTGCCTTCCTAAAACAATGAAATAATCAAAATTATTACAAGACACATTTCCAGCTTTGACTAATAGAGCGCAATGCCACCCCTCCAGCGAGGGTACACTCCTTGGTGATCTGACAAGACAAGGAAGTCTGAGAATCTGTATCTCACCTAACCTGTCTCCACTTAATAGAATGGAAAATTGAGAGTATTTCATTTCTTGTCATAAGAAGCATGGTAATTATAAAAAAAAAATATGATCTGCCACTAAGGTAGTATCTATGTTATATATAAATCTTAATAGAAAGAATAAAGCACAAACTTCTAACATATATCTTTAGAAATTATATGAAACTACTATTTGTGAGGGTACTCAAATGCCATTTTCACAATTTCTGGTACTGCCATTTGTGCTACTTGTCATAAGGAAGATATAAAAGCTAGTGTGTTGTATTATGAAACCAAAATTGTATTTCATAAAAATCTAAATATTGGCTTTTGATTTTATTCCAAAATCAACAATTATATTGGCTGACTGAGTAAAGGAAGTAGGAAGAGGTATAAAATAGCTAAGTCCTCATCTACCATAACCAGAAGTCAATATAAGTTATCTAAAGTTTAGAACTCAAGAAAGAACTGTAAGGCATTGTTCAGACACATGTCCAAAAATACCAAAAGAAACAGCTTAAACAAGATTAGAAGTTTCCTCTAAAAAGTGTGTCAAGAAAGGGCCCACACTTGTTAAATGCTCCTATAGCCTTGAGTGGCACCTTGGTGCTCATCTTTTTTTTTTTTTTTTTTTTTTTTCTTTTCTTTAAAGGAACATATTTTTTTAATGTTACTTTTGAGAGACAGACAGACAGAGAGACAGACAGACGATGAGCAGGGGAGGGGCAGAAAGACAGGGGGACAGAGGATCCAAAGTGGCCTCTGCTCTGACAGCAGAGTACCCAATGTGGGGCTAGAACTCACTAACCGCGAGATCAGGACCTGAGCTAAGTCCAACGCTTAACCCACTGAGCCACCCAGCAGCAACACCCCCTCCATACTCTGCCCTGGGTACTTAATTTAAGGGAAGAAAGATTTGTGCTATGTCTGCCTTCCCCACAAAACTGCATGTGTACTCTGAACCAAAGACCATGTTGTAGCATGTTCAGTTCTGGATTCCCAGAACCTAGCACAGTGCCTGGTATGAGGGGTAAATTAATTCTTGGTAAACACTGGTGAAAACACATTTTCATACATGACCTTTCCAGTAAAACAAAAAGTCGTCTTAATATACAGGCATCCTCATTTTGTACACTTCTTATTCTGTGGAGTTTGGGCTCATATGCTAAATCTGGAGATTTAAACCTCATATGCTAAACCTTAGAGATGAGGGCCTGCCTCAATTTTTAACAAAAGACTGAAAGTGTGAATGAAATGCTAGGGTCATACTGTTACTCTAAGTATATGACAGGTGATCTCACGAAAATGAGTTGGTATTTTTGAGGCTCTGTTAATTCCACCCAGTTTCACATTTTTTTTTTTTTCAACGATTATTTATTTTTGGGACAGAGAGAGACAGAGCATGAACGGGGGAGGGGCAGAGAGAGAGAGGGAGACACAGAATCGGAAACAGGCTCCAGGCTCTGAGCCATCAGCCCAGAGCCCGACGCGGGGCTCGAACTCCCGGACCGCGAGATCGTGACCTGGCTGAAGTCGGACGCTTAACCGACTGCGCCACCCAGGCGCCCCTCACATTATTGATTCATAATATACAAACCTCATTCATAAAGTGTCAAGATATCAAAGCTCTCTGTATTAAAATATTACTTCTATATATTTATAGCCTTAATTATAACTTCTCTCATTTGAATAAGTTAATGTAGTTCATGCATTTTTTGGAAAATCTCTGCCAAGTCAGGATCCTAAATTTTCTTGATTTTTTTCCCCCCTCTTTTATACCCAGATATCCACCAGGTCTTAAACTAACCTTACTTCCCCTGAAATAGGTAATTCGCATAACTTTTTTATGTATAAAAAAAGATATAAAATGAAGAGTCCTTCCTGTTCCTCATTCCCTGAGTCACTTTTCCATCTCCCCTAGTTAACCCCAGTAACAGACTTATTTCACACTCCCCCATTTTTGATACAGGAATGGGAGCATACCACACACAGTGATTTCCAGCTTTTTTTTTTTTTTTTCCTTAAAATCTTGGAGATATTCCTTTATCAGTACATAAAATGCTTTGTCATTCTTTTTGGCAGCTGTGTAATATTCTATTACATTGTTGTACCCCATGTAACAATTTTATTTTTTTCCTTTTGCTATGAAAGCAACACTGCAATGGCTAACTTTGCAAAGACAGCATTGGGTCTATTTGCAAACTGTACATGTCTAAGGGAATTCCTACAGGGAAGTGCTGGGTCACAGTATGTGAATCCAGAATACTGAGAGAAACTTCCAGTTTATCCTCCCACCAGTCACTACTTCCAGTTTCCCCACATCCAACTCGTTTGCTTCTCAATTAGGGAGAATACGGTATCTTGCTGCTACACGTTCAGTTTCTATGTCTTTTGAAGAAGATGGACCCTTTTCAAGTGTTTAAATATATATTTATAGTTTGTATATATACATTTGTTTTCCTTTTCTCAACTGTCAGGACCATAAACTCTTTATTGTACAGAGCACTAACCCAAGCCATCTGGGCAGACGTCCAGCTGCATGCCATTGTCTTTTATTTCCATTCAAAACCATTTTCTAAGGCCAGCTTTCTTTTATAGGTCTTCCTAAGTTAAGCAGAGGAAGCAATCACATAATGCAGCAGGCTCTGAATTCAGGAAGAGAATCTGACTCTGACTCCACCACAGATGCTGTGAGACTTCTGATTAACTGCTGGACCTCTCCAAACCTTAAATTATAGATCTGTAAGACAGAGTAAAAATACCTCCTCTCTCAAAGGTTGCTAAGGATTAAATGAATGTATGTATTTAAAGCCCCAAGCACAGGCCTTGGGTCTGATTATGGCCTTAATAAAGGGTGGTTTAGTTTTGTCATCACTAATCTGTCGAGCAAAAAAACCCACTTGACTAAACAGTTGTTTCACTGCTTTGGGATACCTGAAATTAAATACCCCCAGGGATGACACATTGAGGGATAGTCCTGATGGAGTTGTACCACTGGCCGTTCACAACTGCCACCTAAATATTATGAATGAGTTATTTCTGGGATGCCTGGATGGCTCAGTTGGTCAAGCATCCGACTCTAGATTTCGGCTCAGGTCATGCTTTCACAGTACATGAGATCGAGCCCTGCATTGGGCTCCTCACTGACAGTGCAGAGCCTGCTTGGGATTCTCTCTCTCCAACTTTCTCTGCCCCTCCTCTGTTCTCTCTTGTGCACCCTCTCTCTCTCAAATAAACTTAAAAAAAAAAAAACAACTTTATAAAAAAAAAAGAATGAGTTATTTCTGGCAGCAAAACTTCAACTTGTTTCTCTATCGACACTAAGTAAGGATCTCCAGTCACATGAAATGTTAATGCCCGAAAGGATGTACTTTTCTGCCTCCATTTGGAACTTAACCAAACCTGTGAAGTCTAGGAAGAGCAAGAGCAACAGGGGAAAAGCATTCATCCTGCTGGTACAGTTACTGTCACATCTCCCCAGTATTGTTTGGCAAAGGATGCTAAACAAACCATGCTCAGAAAAGTTAATTAATATGGGAAGATATCTTGAAAGCCCAGGTAAAGCTCTCATACAATATATGACAGTCATGAAACAGCAAGTGTATTCTGAACCAAACAGGTCACATGCACATATGTCAAAAACATTTTTAGCTTATAATGAGCTCATCTTGAGACCAGAGATGTCCGTGTTTATCTCCTCTGTTAATTTATGCAATCTTTGAGGGTAGTTTTGGTCATTCATCTTTATCCCCACTGCTTAATAGCATTATCTCACACATAGCAGCCCTTCAAATTTATGGAATGAACAGACTCCAAATAAACGATATTTTAAACTTTTATTTCATGCTGATCTTCTCTTTTCAGGAGAAAGCCCAGATTATTTTCCTGAATTTAAATTTACACCAACCTAAGTTTCCTTGCTACCATAACTGTATTAGTATTTCTGGCATATCTAGGCTGCAGTGTATTTCATTAGTACCCTAGTTGGGAAAGGAAATATTTTATCTTGAAGGGAATATTATTTTCCTCTTTGCAAAATTTGTTTTTATCTCTTTATATATTGTCCTCTGAGATGAAAATGCTATCAGTTTTCAATACAGTTAGAAGTTCTGATGATGTAAATTTATTGCTGGACAATGTGAAGTACTTACAACTCTTAACACTGAGAGTGTACAACTAAGTTAGCTTACAAGGAATGCCCTCGCCAAGAAACAGAATCCTCAAATTAGGCATCTGGCAGACACCCTATTAAACCCCAAAGAGAGAAACTTCACTTGAAAGATGATACAGTTTCAACACCCTAACAATCTGTATTTCTACTCTGTCAAAAGTACCTTCTATGCTTTCACTCAACTTGGGAGTTCAACATTCTTAGAAAATACCGCTGAGGACTTCTGGAATTTTCCTGTCATCTTTACTACCATGGGTATGAACTACTGATGTGGTCCTTCAAGACCACACAGGTATCCTTATTCAACTAAACGAGTTACCAATTATTTTCTATAGTGCTTGCAAATCAGTGAAAATATAATCACCATGAAAATTCAGAGAACAAAGCTCCCTTTTCTCACATACTTGATGCTGTGGTCAACACTGGTTCCTTAACAGCCAAAAGCTCTCATGCATCAGGGGCACTACTGACATGTTTGTTTTTTATGAGAATATCTCCTGTACAAGTCATTAGCATCCTTGCTCCACCCATTTAACACCCTCAGCCATGGTGATGAGCAAAAATTCTCTAAACTTTAAATAGAGACCCAAACACTGTATAGAAATCTTTCAAGATGCCCCATGTGTCTAAATGCGCACTTCAGAGCTGCGGGAACACTGTACTACCTCTAGCTGAAAACCACTAGTAAGTGCTTCAATGTTCCATCAAGAAATAGTGATTCACTCCTCACCTAAGCTGGGTAAACGGGACACCAAGATGAATAAGACACAGTAAGATTCTCTTACTTTCTATCAGTAACGATATACTGGAACACTGAAAGGAACAGCCAAAAAGAATCTATCTGAAATGGGCCACACTAACACTCATTCTGGAACAAAGTATGAAAAATTCCCATTGACTTACGTATGCAAATATGTTTTGAATGAGCATAGTTTAGAGGAGTGGGCAAAATGGTGTGGGGGAAAAAAACAACAACAGCTTTTAGAGTCGGAGAAACCTAAGTTCAAATCTCAACCCTGAAACTTATTTCTTCCATGATTTGGGCTAAATCATTCTTCACTGGGAGTGGTATCACTCTACCTCCTCCCATGCACCTGGGTGGAGGTGTTTGGAATATCCCAATGACTGCAGAATGCTACTGGCAATTAGTGGGCGGGGTCACGGATGCTAAATGTCCTGCAAAGGACAGAAGAGTCCAGTTCACCAAAGAATCCTTCCACCCAAGATGCCACCAGTGTTCACTACTAAGAACTCTCCACCTTCAGTTTTCTCAACTGTCAGAATAGTGATCAGTATACTAACCTTCAAAGTTGAGGGTGAGGTTTAAATGAGATGCTGCAAGTAAGAGTACCCAACCCAGCAATATGTGTACAGTCTGCCTTGATAAATGCTGTTCTCACCTTACTGCCCCCTCTCCAGAGTTAAAATGTCACACAGCGTTGCTTTTAAATAGGTCCACCATGTGTGATACAGCAAAGAAAGGGAGCAATCATTTCCCCCCAAATGGAGAATATTAATAGGCAGGTATCCTCCAAATTTGACATTCTCACAGTATCTGTTTAACAGGCTTTCACATAAGTAGTCTAACCTTTAAATCAAGAGCCAAAATCTGACCTAGCTCCAATCCTTACTGCCTCTTTCATTCTGTCCCACTAATGTATATTAAATTATATAGTCCCCAACAGATCATAACCTCCTATAGGCTCTTGCTCAACCTAGAATACCTGTTCCCTATTTCTATCTTACTGGCTAAGTTCTCTTATTAAAACACTACTAATGTCTCCAAGAACCAGGTAACAATCCCTCAACCATTAAGGCCTCCCTGCTATCCCCTATCACTTTTTAATTATTTTCATTGTTTATTCATTTTTTGAGAGACAGAGTGCAAGTGGGAGAGGGGCAGAGAGAGGGGGAGACACAGAATCTGAAGCAAGCTACAGGCTCTGAGCTGTCAGCACAGAGCCCAAAGCAGGGCTTGAACTCATGAACTGTGAGATCATAACCTGAGCCTAAGTCGGCCACTTAACCGACGGAGCCACCCAGGCATTCCCCCCCCCCCCCATCACTTCTAAGGAGTTCTTTCCTTATGTGCTCATAAATTGGTTTAAATATTATAGCAGTGGTTTGAAATAACTGGGATACACAAAGCTCAGAGTTTTCAAGTTTCCTATGAAAACTTCAGTTACATTTTCCTATCTATATAATCTAAAATAAATATAAGCACCTCCTGGATCTGGTCACCCAAGAAGAGTACTAACAAGCAATTCAAGTGTCCACACCTGAATTTGCATATATAACAGCATTGATGTTTCCTGACCTTCTTTAATTGCCTAAGGTTAATGAGAACAAAACAGCAGGAAACTCAATAAATAAATGATGTGTTCACACCAAATGAAACCCAAATAATTTAGAGCACACCATAAAAGCAAAGGCTTTCCTATGGTTCAAAAAAGGAAATATTAGAAAACCTGAATCATGGCATAATCACAGCAACCCCCAAGGACCCTGTGTTTGTCCCAGTTGGTACCATCTGCATTTTGTGAGGAGCCAAAAAAGTGTTTTCAGGATAATGCTTAAAAATTGACTCTTATTGGTCTTATGTTTAATTTTCATTCTGTTCTTAAGGAATTTATGTCCCATTTTATATTTGTACATGCCTACATTATGTAAATAAAATTCATATAAACATCACTGGTAGTGAAGAAAAGGAAAC
This sequence comes from Puma concolor, assembly GCF_028749965.1. Lineage (NCBI taxonomy): Eukaryota > Metazoa > Chordata > Mammalia > Carnivora > Felidae > Puma > Puma concolor. The sequence goes on from NC_141675.1 coordinate 114,187,347, forward strand.
TATACAAGTTTCAAGTTTGACAGAATGCTTTTCATTTCGAGTACACTGAAAAATCAGAACGCAGATATTAACCCTTAATGTATGTTAAGGGGACTCAGAGTTGCAGGCACAGCGTTGGACTTAATACTTGTTCACTGAACGAAAAGTAGTTATGGACTTGGGGCAAGTTTCCTTAGCTCTGTTTTCTATAATAAAATGAGGACGCTAATCGCAAAGGTGTGTCCAACCTCAAGTGTAATATTTTTTAAGTACTTCTACAAATTGTTAAATGCTAAATACATGATAGGTGCTAATATTATTGTTTACAAGCGGTCTTTTCAGCTTCTTACAGTTCCTTGAGAGAAGGAACCTTTTTCCAGGCATCTTTACATCCTTACCACGCCAAGCACTTACATGTCTGCTGTTGGGATTCCTCACCACCCATATAAAATCACCCGTATAGGGGCGCCTGGGTGGCGCAGTCGGTTAAGCGTCCGACTTCAGCCAGGTCACGATCTCGCGGTCCGTGAGTTCGAGCCCCGCGTCAGGCTCTGGGCTGATGGCTCGGAGCCTGGAGCCTGTTTCCGATTCTGTGTCTCCCTCTCTCTCTGCCCCTCCCCCGTTCATGCTCTGTCTCTCTCTGTCCCAAAAATAAATAAACGTTGAAAAAAAAATTAAAAAAAAAATAAAAATAAAATCACCCGTATAAAAGGTAAACTGGGCTCCCATTAAAACTACAATTTTTTTGCTGCCTTTAAGAAAAGAGCCAAAATGCCCCTTCATTTTGAAATAAGAGCACAGTGACAAACTGCAAATCTGTTTCCAAACTTGTAAACACCAGGGTGTTGTGTTACTAGGACACTGGGTACTACTAAGAGTTTCCATTTGTTTCATTAAACTTTCAATAAAGGCTTTGTATGTGTTTATATTCTTGAAAAGAAAGATTTAAGCTCATTTAAAACATAAAACACCCACAGAAAGGATTATCTGCTATCCCCTTAACACTGGGAAAGTTCTACAAAGATGAAGACAAAATTAGTGTTCACATAAGCACTATTAAAATTCTCAGTGTCAAAAGGCCAGTGTGTGCCTATCTGGAGATAATGAGAATGGAGAAGCGCTAAGCAGACAAGAGGCCAGCTGCTAGAGTGGTTAGCTCCAGAGAGAGGAAATTAGATCTGAGAAGTGTGCCTAAAAAGCCAAAACAGGGCAGGAAGGCAGGCAAAGTTTCAGCACAATTCTGTTCTGACCCTGAAGTTGGCCAGCCTATTCCCTTCTAACACTGACTCAAGTTTCCAACTTTTGCTAAGACTACTTGGGATTTCTTTTAAACACTGCTTTCGTACTATCCAACATTATTAGTGTCGTTGCAGTGATGGCAGGCACCTCAGGCTGTCTGCCCCCACCAGATCTGACACTCTGGTTGAGCCCCGTCAGACTTCGAAACTATTTTTAACTACTGTGTAACTATGAATTTTAAGATCCCCCTTAACAGGGCCACAATAGCTGAAGCTTCCCAGGAAAATCTACCAATTACAGGAGCTGTCTTGGAAAGATGTGGCATTAACAGACATTCGTAATGGACACGTTTCAAAAGGAAGGAAACTGAGGCACACATAAGCGACTAGAACCAAATCACGAGACCTGAATACTAATGAAACCAGCTCGGTCACAGTTCTGCTTCCTATCCATTTTCCTCTGAAGTCCTCCACGAAGTCTTTAAAATCTGAAGTAAACACAGCTTTCTAGAAAGCGTCCTTCCAATCAAAAGGGATTACACTCTTCCGGTGCAGTTAGGAAGAGCAAAGACTATAAGCTTGTCTTCTCACCAAAAGCTTAAAACAGCGAGATGTATTTGACCCCTCTTCCCTCTGAGCAGAAAAAAGAGGCTCAGGAACGGGCATTTTACGGAGACCCGTCTAAAAAAAAATAATCGATTTTACAGCAGGTGGAGGAACGAGGAAAGACTGCAGAGAAGGGGCACGTTATCCTTACTGAAACCAAGACAGCTGAGTCCTGGTTTCTGGAATCTGTTGGCGAACTTGAGGCAGATGTTCCCAGAGACATGAGAAAGGGCGGCATCATTTAAATGTCCAGGCAAAATGGTAAATAAAACTAGCGAGGTTTTGTATTTTGACGAAGTCTTGGGAACTCGGTATCACATTAAAAAAAAAAAAAAATCATTTTGAGGAAATTGAAACAGGATGGCAAAACACCATCTGAGAGGGTGGCGCTCCAACGCTTTACCTTTCCCCCACGAGTGGTTTCGGATGGCGCCCTCTCCGCCCCGGCTGGTGGCTCGGCTCGCTCACAACTGTTTCCCATTACTGCCGGCAGGACGCCGGGGGGACTCGCTTTTGCCACAGAACTTGGGAGCTCAGACGCCAGTGTGGAAGGGGAACAGAATCACGTTCCGGGAGGGGGAGTGGGAAGGAAGAGCGCCGCGCAGGCTGGGCCGGGTGGGAACGCGCTCCTCCGCGGGTCACGAACTTCACCCGGATTTACCCAAGGAAAGGGGAGTGAGGCGGCAAGGGGACCGGGCGAAGAGGAGGAAACTTTAGCAATGGAGAAAGGAGAACAGAAAGTGGCGAACGGAGCGCAGCCTGGCCCCAGAGCAGCTGGCTGCAGGCGGTCGGTCGGGCCAGGGGCCCCCGTCCGGCGAGTTCGCGCAGGACCCCCAGACGTCCCCCGCGGCTCCCACCTGGCGGCGCCCTGGCCTGGAGCGGGCGGCTGGCTCGTCCCCGACCTCTCCTCCTCGTCCTCTTCCTTGTCCCTGGAAGGGCTTCGGGGAGCGAAGAACCGGGAGAAGGTGTGCCAGGGGGCGCCGCCCCTCCTCCGGCCTCCAGACATGTCCCCTGCGCGGCTGCCGGTCCGGGGCGGTCTGCGGCGAACGGGTTTGGCGGTGTCCTACGCCGGGAGCCCGGCGTGGCAGGACCGGCGAAGGCAGGACAGACTGGGCGCGGGCAACCGGCGCGGCTCAGTCCATCCCGGGCGGGAGAGGCGCGGGCGTGATACGCACCCCGCGCGGCTGTTGCTAGCGCTGCACGCCGGCTCCTCCTCCCGCCCCCGACTAGCCCGCCCCCTGGGAGGAGCCAGAAGCCGCGGCACCGCCCCGAGTCTGGGCCCGGCGGGAGTCTGCGGGCCCGCGGGGTCCCAGCTGGAGGCGGGAGCCTGAAATCCTGAGAGGGGTGAACGCGCAGCCTGGGACGCTGGGCTCCGGGTTTCCCGCCCAAAACAGTTAGGCTGTAGTCCTTTGGACTTTGCGCTCAGCTTTTACTCTGTATTACTGACTTTTCTATGCCTCAGGCAGTGAACGAAAACTGTACTCAGACTTTTAAAAGAAGTTGAACTCAAGTTTGTGACAGCACCTTGTAAACTGCGGTATCAGAGGGGCTTGGGCTTTTAGCTAGCAAACAGCTACTTCAAAAACACTTTCCACCAGGGCTGCAATAGAGATTACCCCATGGCGGGGTCCCAGAAGTGAAGGTGGGGCATAGGTGTCTGTGTAGGTCTGTCAACTCTTCTTGTTCAGTTACCTTATGTGTGGAATAACTTTTCCTAACCCGGATGCGCCTTAAATTTCTCACACTCCATGTTATATACGACTCTGAGAACCGTCTTGCAAAAACGACACTGATAAAAACGTGACTTAAATTTCTAAGTGTTTGTTGTTGAAATATATTCTACAGTGGTTACACAGACGTCACTGAAATCTGGAAACCAGTCTTTAAGATGGCTCAAAAACAAAAACAGTCTAAATACAGTAGTATGGAATTTATTAGTTTTTTTTTTTTATGTTTTACATACAGAAAGCCCTACATAATTAATGTATACATCTTGATGAGTTTGGAGATAAACGCACTCCTGAAACCATCATCACAATCTATGCCATAAACCACCAGAAGTTTCCTCTTGCCTTCTTACTATTTGATAACACTTTAACATACAACACAACACAAAAACTTCTTAGGAATTTTTTTAAGTGTACAATACAGTATTGTTAACTATAGGCACAATGCTGTACAGTAGAACTCTAGGAAGTACTCATTTTTCGTAACTGAAACTTTGTACCCTTGAAGAGCTCTGTTTCCTCCTTGCGGCCCCAGGGGACCACCATTCCCCTCTACTTCTATTAATTTGGCTATTTTAGATACATCATATAAGTGTTATCCTGTAATATTCGTTCTTATGTGTCTGACTTATTAATACAGTAGATAGATATTCTTTTATTTTTATATCCTAGTAGCTAGCAGAGTGGCTAACATTGAGGCTCATTCACCGCAGGTATTTTGGTTTTGTTTACTCGTTTCTAAACTAAATTGCTCCTGAGATGGTGTAGAAATATTTACAGACATATTTACAAAGAATCAGACCTTTACTTGTATAAAAATTATATACCAGTAAATGAAATGTCCCAGGCAGTTTTGGCTTGGGAAGGGGAAGGAAGGTACCTTGGGGGTTATCCCTCCTCTAGCTTTGGGGTGCTAAAGAAGAGAAGGTTGTTTATGAGTAAGTTGGACATCTATAAGCCCTGGTCATTTCTGCATCAGCTGGGGGCTGTTGAGCCTCTCTGCCTTCCCCCAGCGGTCTCCTAGAAGCACTCTAACCCCTCCTAACTGCAGCAGAGCCCAAGGCACTCACCCTAATTTGTTCTAGCTTTGATTTAACCCACCAAAGTTAAATCAGCCCAGTTTCCTTCAGCTGGATTCAGACTGACCAGTGCTTTCTCATTGGAAATATTTCCTCCTTTTCTGTGAGTCTGAGAAAATAGGGAAAAGCTGGAATAATACATAGGCCAAGTAAAGTTCCCAATTCTAACTTATCATTTTAGCAGAGAATCTCCATTAAATGCCAATTTACCAGAAAGCCCAGATGACATGAGAACAAAGAGTATGAAGCAAACTGTTCCTTCCAGCTAGAAGGCCCAGAGAATGATTTATCTCCCCAAAGGAATGTTAAGTGAGTACCAGATGTGTCCCCAACTTGTACTGTGAAAAGCAGGCCCTATACCCTAATGTCCACGCAGTGGGTAGATTGTTTGGAAGTCTTTCTGGGGATAGAAGTGGGTGGGATCCAGCAAGATTTAGTACTGAATTATGGTTTTAACTAACAATAGCTTTCTAAGAATAAGAATTTCTCTGAAAAATAGCTGTCAAGGAAAATACAGTGACAGTCCTATTTCTGCATTAGCCACTATCCTCGGTAAGTGAGAAGGCATCAGAATTGTAATGTGTAAACTCCTTCATAAAAATTTTCTACAGTGTTGGTGATGATAAGTAGTGGAAATAATGCTAATGTTCATCCAAATAGAATCCCTTGTATTAATGAACAGCTTGTAAATGTATAAGATAGTATAGATGTTATTAGAGGCCCCTAAAGTGAACATTTGGGCCAATATAGATCTATGATACTTTTATTTTTTCTCAAAAGCAACTCCTTTATGAAGGAAACAATATCTAATGATACTCTAATCTACATTCTATGGAGGAACAAAGCAGCACTTTGAATGAATTGTAAATATAAATGGTGCCTGGCTCCATTAAGGCAAGCTTTGTCAATGCAAGATTAGTTTAAAGCCATAAAAAAATGACCCTAAATTTTCACTGACTTACTTTTCTAATATTTATCAGTTCTTAGATATCCTACATCCTGATATTCTGACTCATATTAACAAATTTCTGAGTACTAAGTTCTAACATTATATTAGGAAGTCTGTACAAATGAATTTTAGAGTTGCAAGGATGATAGAGATGAAAATTTAGCACATTTCATTCACTCATTCAGTTCCATTTAGTGAAGGCCCACTGCAGAAGCATATTCGTTGTGAAGCTGATGAAGCTGAAGCCTCAAGACTCCTCACTAGCACAGTCTCTTCCAATGTGAACTCAGGAATGGGATCACATGGTCATGTGTTTTTTTGTGAAATTTATACAAGTAAATATTTTAACTGCAATTGATTAAGACACATAATCTTTCCACTTGGGATTCCCACACCCCTACCCCCATCATTACACTTCTCCTAAAATCAGTTGATGTTGGATTTATTGGGAACATTTTGGCATCTTCTAGGGAATTTGAGTTGGATATACATTCAGTTTGGATTTAGTGATGTATATTTATCTGATTGTCAGTGTGTCCAAAATTTAACTAAATTACAGCTTAAATTCCAGTTTGTCCATTGTGCAACTCACCAAGCATTATAGCCAACATGCAGGAATAGAGGTCTTATCAAGATATAAACATGAGGTCCCTGATGTTGAAAATGTGTGGGTAGTAGAGGTGAAACAAGATTTGAAATGTACAATAGGAAAAAGGGAATGTGGAAAATTATTCCAGGCATCAGAAGACAAAATACAAGAAGAATCACTTCCAATTGATGTGATTTCTGTCATAGCAGTAATATGTTCAATACTGCAGTGTATATAATTTTTATAACTGTTAATATATCAAACTTTTTTTTGAGGGAGAGAGCATGAGTGAGGGAAAAGGGCAAAGGGAGAGAGAGAGAGAATCTTCAGCAGGTTCCATACTCAGCACAGATTCCAATGTGGGGCTTGATCCTGAGCCGAAATCAAGAATCAGATGCTCAACCAACTGAGCCACCCAGATGCCTGCATCAAACTTTTTAAATGAAAATCATGTAACATAAAATTTATCAGAATTCTTCTTTGTAGGGCACAAACCTGTCACAGCACTACAGTGAGTGTGTGAGAGTGTTGCATGTTTACATACCCCTCCAATCAATAATACACTCAACCAGATGTATAGAAAGTGATATTAGAAAAACAATGTTAGTAGAGCATGTGACTCTTGATCTTAGTTGATAGAGCATGTGACTTTTGATTTTGGGGTCATGAGTTTGAGCCCCATGGTGGGTGTAGACATTACTTTGAAAGTTTTTTAAAAAAAGAAAGTCATTGTCATATGAAAGACTATCAAAGGGTATACTATTGGGGTGCCTGGGTGGCTCAGTTGGTTGAGCATCCAGCTTCGGCTCAGGTGGTGATCTCGCGGTTTGTGAGTTCGAGCCCCGCCTCGGGCTCTGTGCCGACAGCTCAGAGCCTGGAGCCTGTTTCAGATTCTGTGTCTCCCTCTCTCTCTGCTCCTCCCCTGCTCATGCTCTGTCTCTCTCTCTCAAAAACAAACATTAAAAAAAACTTCAAAGGGTATACTATTAAAAATAAAAGAAAAAAGTATTAAAGAGGTATGCCAAGCAATGGAAAAATATATTGGTTTTCTAGACTTTGTGATTTAGTATTGTTGACTTTTTAAAATTGGTAATTTGCATGATTTATTTTTTCATCCATTTCTATATCTAATTTTCATTCTTAATTTTAAATCATTTTTCTTTTTTTTTTTTAATTTTTTTTTTCAACGTTTATTTATTTATTTTTTTGGGGGGGACAGAGAGAGACAGAGCATGAACGGGGGAGGGGTAGAGAGAGAGGGAGACACAGAATTGGAAACAGGCTCCAGGCAGTGAGCCATCAGCCCAGAGCCCGACGCGGGGCTCGAACTCACGGACGGGGAGATCGTGACCTGGCTGAAGTCGGACACTTAACCGACTGTGCCACCCAGGCGCCCCAAATCATTTTTCTTTAAAAAGGACCCATCAAGTTGTAAAAATCTTCAGATACCTCAGAACCTCTGTCCCTAAGTGCCAAACTGTGTGTCAGATGCATGCTTATTCTTAGAGATACTAAGATGAGTAAGATACTTTCCTTCAAGAGGCAAATTTGATAGGAAAAACAGATGAGCAAAGAGGGTATAATAGGGAAATCTTTCTGTGAGCATACATATAGAATGGACCTCCATTATACTCTATAAGTTTCCAGCATGGTTCATAGAGGAAATGACTCTCAGCATGCTCTCTTACCTCCTGCGACCACCATGACTCCCACAAAAAGAATGCACTTCAGTAGCTTATTTGATACAGGAGAAAACCTGAAGCTCTTCACATGGTGATTCCCAAAGCATAAGCACTAAACTCAAAGGTATGAGAATAGACTAAAAGTGCTGATCCCTGAAGCATTTAAATAAGGATGCAAGTGTAGTTTAGAAATGCTAAGCTTTTTGTTCTGAAAAGTCCACCAGAGGGATAAGCTTCGGTATATATCTTAGAGCACAGTATTTACTATGTGGCAGGTGGCCCAGGAATATTAAGACAGCTGTCAACATCAAGGAAAGCACCAGCCCATGAAAAGCAAGCAGATGGATTGGGGCACTTCGCTAGCTGTCTCCTAGAATAATAGCTGTGCATGGCCAAATGAGGCAATGTCATGCTGCCCAGGGCAGCAAAAAGCTATTACTGGATATAAGCGCTCAATTAGGAGATGGGGCGGGGGAATATCCTCCCATTTCCTTTGTTTGCATAGCTCAAGTTTTCATTAAAAACCACAACAGCAAATAAGAAAGTGTGTGTGTGTGGGGGGGGGGGGGGAGAGTGATGGGCGGGGAGAATAACGCTAGCATTTTGCATTCTGTTATATTCTGATTATCATGGTTTGTAACATGGGAAAATGCCTCAGTCTTACTGCTTCAATGGGAGCAGATGGTGAAATTTTTAAGTAATTGGTTATTCAGACTTCTAGGGGATGCATGAAGTTTTATTGTATTGTTTGTCTGGTTTTTATTTCTAGAACATGTGGAGATTGAGATCTTTCAAACACATATCTTTCAAGTTTAAAGTGAGATATGTTAGTCTGACCTAAATTACATTTACTCTTTTCTTCTCTTGATAACAATTGCAAAGAGAAATGAATTCTTTATAAAAATATAACATTAACAATTCAATATTTATTTCTCAAGCAGTGCCAAATTTGGTAATACTAAACCATTATATTCTAAAAAGTATAAAAATAGAGGAATTTCTTTAGCAAACACAGATTGAGATGTATGTCAAAATAGCTATTCATATCAACTCAGTTTAATGTGTCTTTTGAGTTAAATGCTGTCTAAAATACAAAGTCATATGTAGAATATTAACTTTCATTAATGCAGCTTCAAAAGCATGGCACACATAATGGCTCAGAATAAGAATTTACTTGTATATGAAAACTCCATTTCCGAATATTGTTTTCCCTAATTATTTCATCTGAGTATATAAGTACTATATTGTGCATATCTGATATACAATTTTAAATGAACCTATTCTTTAAAAAATAATTATTTACAAATTTCTGGACTGCACTTATTAGTGTTGATTGCAAATTTTATTAGGGCTTCATGAAAGAAAGCTTTAGAGTAAAATGATAATCGGCTTGTGAAATGGATTTCACTTTTTATTTGCAACATACATGTCCTAGAGTTCTCTTACTATGGACATGTTGTTCCCAGTTTGACTTGTTGCAAATGGTTTGAAAACAAGACATAGAGGCAGCTGTTATTGTGAGCAAATGTTTTGATTAGAGAGAGAAAGCAGCTGGAAGTGATATATGCTGTCATATAAGATGAACCAGTTTTCACGTCAGGACTTTACCTAACCAAAATTGAGATTAGCATTACTTCATTTTCATGAATTTTCTTTGTATAGAATGGAATAGAAGTGTATCCACTTTGCGTATAACCTGGAGTGATAAAGTACTGAATATATCACTGAATATAAAGTTGACATACTTATCTATGAAAATCTTACATGATCCATTATGAAATAATATCATTGACAAACTTTCAAAAAATTATTTAAAAATACTGCTTAATGTAGTAACAAAAAAATCTGTATGAAGCTTATAAAACTAAGTGTTACTGTAGTGGATAAAATTTTGATTTTTTAGAAATGTAGCAAGTACGAGGGTACCTGGCTGGCTAAGCCTGTGAAGCATGTGACTCTAGATCACATTGAGTTCAAGCGCTATGTGGGGTACAGAGATTACTTAAAAATAAAATCTTAAAAAAAAAATTAATGTAGCAAGTACATTTCTCAATAACTCCACTTGTATTTTAAAAGATTTGTATAAACTCATCAAACTATAACTTAACTGGTTTTGCAAATAATTAACAAAAGCATTCAACATCAAATATTTCATTCAGTCTATCTTCGCAGTTGAATTCCTTCCTCACCTCTTCCAGTCAACTTTTTACTGGTAAAGAGAAAAAGGAGTAACCTATGACAAAAGGTAAAACTGAATTCAAAAAGTTACAATAGGAATATTTTGACTCAAATATGGAAGTAAAATAATTGTCATAATTTCATATTAATAACCATCTTAAAATTGAGTCATGCCTGTATTCTATCTTCTACTTTTTGTTTCAGCTCCTCAAATAAGCACTTCTAGGTAGTCAGTTTCCATTATAAATCATTTGGCTTACTTCTCATACAGGTAAATGTACTGACATACTTTGAATGACCAAGTCTGGAAGACACTTAAATGAATGTTTTTTGAACCTCACAGTTGGTATTAAACTCCACTTCAAATGATCTATCATGTATATTATCAAATGAAGTAGCTGACCGCACCACAGTATAGAATTTGCCTCCATAAAATTATCAACCACCTGCAACCTGAGGGAAGGGGAAATTAACTTACTTATTTAAAATTCTGCCATTTTCATTCCAGTTCTTCCTACCACTTAAGTATATTCTATAGGTATATTTGGTCTGGATAGCTTAAATAAAACACAATCTAGCTTAGAAAAAAATATCTTTAAAGAAAATGTAACAAGTAGCTATTTGTTGGCAAAACTCCTTAGTTGGTCAGGAAGGTAATCAGAGAACTTAAAAAAAAAAAAAAAAAGGACATGTTTACTGAAAAGCCTGTTAATCAGTCTACATTTCAGAAACACAAAACAAAACCAAGAAAATAGAAAATTCTGAAATACATAAATAGAATCTAAAGGTTATTGACCTAGTATTCATGACTCTAGTATTAGCTGCTTCAAATTTCCTTAGGAGAGTTGGTAGGAGAAATATACATTTAAAAAATAAAAGAAAATATTTCATTTACAAAGTTATTTTATAGTCTTCTGCCCATTCACTAACCTCTTATTAAATACTTCTAGGCCCTATGTTTGGTGACTGGAATCAACCATCAACAAGCTCAGTCTCTGAGATGGAAATAGAACTAAGCAAAAGTTACAAATTACAAGACAATGTGATAATAGAAACATGTACATGGGAAAAGGGACAAGAAAGTGCCTAACTGTATCACTTGGGCAGGCTGTACTTGGGGTCAAGGATAGATTTCACAAATCTCAGCTCCAGAAGTATAGATCATAAAGTCCCACAACTACAACCAGTTTCATACACCTGTTGTTATATATTTATAAATCTATGTTAGATAAAATTAGATAAATTTATAATCAATTAAATTTACAATTAGATAAAATCTATATTAGATAACAAGCAATATTAAAGTCCATAGGAGTGTACACAATACTAGCCCAACAATGGACACATAATTAATATTTACTGTCTGATTTAGTGAGAAAACATTGCAGTAAATGAGTGCTACTACATTGTGAATCATCAAATACTATGTGTAACATAAGGATATTCAAAAGCTTTGGTATGTTAATATGAAACTAACTTTAAGTGAACTCTTTGCTACATTCTTTAAAATAATTGCATAATTGGGGTGGCTGGTGGCTCAGTCAGTTGAGCATCCAACTCTTGATTTCAGCTCAGGTCATGATACCAGGGTCATAGCATCAAGACCTGCGTTGGGCTCCATGCTGAACATGTAGCTTAAGATTCTCTCTCTTTCTCTCTCTCTCTCCCTCTGCCCCTCTCTCCCCTTGCACTCTCTCTCTCTCTCTAGAATAAAAACAAAAAGAAAAATTCATAACAAATAAAATAATTACATAATTAAAAGTAAATGACAATGATAAGGTATGAGAAATATGCAGGTAGAGAAACTGCTACACAGATTCTAATACGACCTACATAATTTGAGTTTACAGCTGCCAATTACTGACAAAGGCAGGTTAGACCAGTAAATCAGGCAGGAAAGATCTTACTACTAACCAACTATCTAATTTAGGACCCAAATCAAGTATATGCAAGAATTAGTTTGACATGTGTGACATTCTTATATCAATTATCTTTCTCATAGCTATTACCTTGGATTCACTCTAAAAGTTGTCAAATTGATGTTATTAATATTGTAAAATCCAGAAAGTCATGTGATCCATCTTTATGATTAGTGGTTATTTTTCCCCCTAAAAAATTGGCAGTAGTACTGTATTTTCTAATATTATATCTTTAAATTTCAAGAATTCTGTAATTCATAGAAGTATATTCACATTACCAAGCTAGTTGCAATTATCAACATATTCAGGTAGTCAATTTTTATATGAGTGATGCAATTTCAGACCTTTTTTGAAAATAAATTACTCATCTACTGTATTCTGTTCTGGTTCCTCTCATGGAGAATGCCATTTGCTCTATATTGCTATTTCATATAAAATTATTTTTATCTACAGGTAATTTTTATTTTGAAATTATTTAATACCTACTGAGAAATTACATGAATAGTACAGAGATCCTTTATTTAATGAACCATTTGAAAGTATGTTGTCAAAATGATGTCCTAACACCTCTCAATAGTTTGATGATACTTAACATGGCCATTGTCCTAAAATCCTAAGTAACCAAAATATAACCCTCAAAATCAAGAAATTAATGTTAATACTACCATCCTAGCCTCAGACACCATTCATGTTTTGCCAATTGTCTCATCAATGTCTTTCATGGCAAAGTGATCCAATCCAGAATCACATATTACATTTAGTTGTCATGTCTCTATAGTCTCCTTTATTCTGGAAAAGTTCCTTGGTCTTTTTATGACTTTCATGGTTGTGAAACTTTTGAATATTAAGGGCCAGTTTTTTGTTTGTTTTGTTTGGTTTTGTTGTTTGGGGGTAATGGGGACATCTCTTCATTTGGTATGCACGGTGTTTCCTTATGGCTAAATTCAGCCTATGAGTTCTTGGCAAAAATACACCAAAAGTAATGTTATATTCTTCTTGTGGCTGGTAGTACATGATTTTAATTTGTCTTATCATGGATGATGTTTGCTTGGGTCAGTTGAGTTCTATTTTAATTTATTGGCATTTTAACATACGTTTTACATTTTTTAAATAGTTGCTCTGAGGATTATAATATACATCCTTAATTTTCACTACTAGAATTAATATTCTATCACTTCATGTACAACATAGTTTTACAACTGTTTAGATCCTTTATGATTCACCCTATCAGTTATACTGCAGCTGCCATATCTCATTTGCATTACATCTACATATATTATAAACCCCACAATATAGTATACTTTTTGCTTCAGACATTCACATGTACTTTAACGACATTAAAGCAAAAAAAAAAATTTATATTGACCTAAATATTTACCATTTCATTGGTTTTCATTGTTTCCTGAAAATTAGTTTCTCTTTAGTATCATTTCCTTTTAGCCTGAAGAATTTTCTTATTGGTAGTGCAAAGCTGCTGGTGAATTTTTTTTCTTAGTTTTCAATCTTATTATTCTGGATCAACTTTTTTTTTTTTTTTTCAACATTTTAAAGATATTGTACTACTGTCTTCTAGCTTAGATCATTTCTGGTAAGAAATCCACAGTAGTTTATATCACTCAGTATAGAAGGTGGATTCCCTCCACCTGACCCTGGATATTTCTGAAATTTTCTTTGGTTTTCAACCATTTGCTATGATATACCTTGGGGTTTTGTTTGTTTTGTTTTGTATTAACTCGTTGGGCATTTGCTGAGCTTTTTGAATCTATAAATTATGTGTTTAATTCAGTTTGGGAAATTTTTAGCCCTTATTTCTTTAAAAATTTATTTTGCCCCATTCTCTCTTTCCTTTCTCTGTGGGACTCCCAACTACACACATACACACATATAACTTTTCATATGATGCCACGGAATCCTGAGGTTCTGTTTTGTTTTGTTTTTTCCATATTTCTCTTTCTTCTCCACATGGGAAAATTTCTTTTGATCTATATCTTCAAGTTTGCTGATTATTTCTTCTGTCATTTTCATTCTACTGTTAGTCTATGTAGTGGTTTCTTAGTGTCCGATATATTTTTTAGTTCTAGAATTTCTTTTAGTTTTCTTTTATATTTTCTATTTTTCTGTTGAAAATTTCCATTTATTATAAGAATTTTTTCTTTTATCTCACTGAGATAAATTACTAAGCTGCCTTAAAGTCCTTACCTGATCATTTAAGTCATCCGTGTTGACCTCTATTAGCTTTTCCTTTGAAAATGAGTCATTATGTCGAGTAAATTTAGATTGTCTCTTAGATTTTGAATGCTATGCTGTGTAGACTGTGGATTCTATCATGTAATTCGAGAGAGTGTTGTCATTTTTATTTTATAGGGACATTAAATTGTTTAAACTGAAACTGCAAACTTGCCCTTGTTGATTGTGGACAGCAAATCAAATCTTATTTCATTGTTTTAGTTGTAGCTGTAAGCTGCTTTGAGTCTGCCCGCTGTTTGTTCCTGGTTTGGGACTCAGCCAGAGACTTGGGGATGTTTATACTTAGAATTTTAGACTCCTATTCTCTGGATCTATCCTTTACTAAATGTTCCTCCGTTTACTTTGCAGTGGCTTTGGTTGTCCCATGATCTTTGTCCTCTTTTCTTCAGGGCAAAATATAGTAGATTTTCTATCATAGGTTTAGCAGCCCAGAATTTTAGCTGTGACTGTGACCTGTTCTCAGAATTGAAGCCTCAAAATGGAGTTGCCTGGATGGCTCATTTGGTAAAATATGAAACTCTTGATCTCGGGGTTGTCAGATCAAGCCCCACTGTGGGCATAGAGCTTACTTAAAAACAAAAAACAAAACAAAACAAAAAACCACCTCAAAACTCACCCCAGTGCAGTGCTGCCTTCTAAGTTTCAGCTCCCTTCCAAAATATGCCAGCTTCTGTTCATTCTCAAGAACCTTCAGGTAGTTGGAATTTTTTGTTGCTGCCCAGCATTTATAGTTTTCTGTAGGAGGGTTGGTCTACCAGCAACCTATTTCTTTATACCAGAATCATCATACAGTCTAAGTTTATTTTTAAAACAATGAAAAAGATCATATCCTACTATCCCAGTACCTCATGGTTAGAAGCTTAAGAATATCGTTAGGAATAGACATGAACATATAAAAAATAGTTAATCACAGAATAATTTAATATTTTGTTTAAGTTAACACAGCATTAACCTTCACTAACATTCCAATTTTATTTCCTTATTATGCTCCCAAAATCTGTGAACCAGGGCAAAAATTACATGTATTGGTTTACATATTAATTAATTCAACAAATATGGGCCTAAAATGTATGGTGCAGTATCCTACGCACTTGGAATGCAGTATGTAACAAATTTTCTGCACTCATGGTGTTTATATTCTAGTGTGAAAGACCAACAATGAATATACGTAAGTATATATAATAATACCAAGTCATGATACAGTGCAATAAGAAAAAATAAGGCAGAATGAAATAGGGGAAAGGGATGGATTTGCTCATTTGAATATAATAGTCAGAGATGACAACTCTGAGGAAGTGACTTGAGTGAAATGAGGCAGTGAGGTATGCAAGGATCTAAGGAAGGGCATTCTAGCTAGAAGAAAGAATATAACAGTGTTGAGATTAGAAAGAGTGGCTCATTTGATAAATAGTAAGCTGGAGTGCAGTAAGTGAGGGCAACCAGTTATTAGGAAAGACGCTAAAGATATAGCTAGAACATGTTAGATAGGAACCCTTGTAGACTCTGGCAATATTTTGGGGTTTATGTGATGAAAGCTATTGAAAGGTTAAAGATAGAGTGATATGTTTTATTTTTTAGAAACAAAAATGACACTGCTTGCTGTGTAGGAGAACAATTGTTGTTGAGGTTAGAAGGGAGCAGAGGGTCTAACTAGGGAGTGAGTTTAGGGGTCTAGACAGGAGTTTATGGTAGTTTGGACCAGAGAAATACTAATGGAGGAGGTGTGAGGTCAGATTCTAGACTTTTAAAATACAGAATTTGCTGATGGATTGCAAGAGGGACATGAGAGGAGAAATTATATCTCTTCTTCATGTTTTGTTACGGATTATTTATTTTGAGAGAGAGAGAGAGAGAGAGAGAGAGAGAGAGAGAGCATGAGTGGAGTAGGGGCAGAGAGAGAGAGGGAGAGAGAATTCCAAGCAGGCTGTATGCCATCAGTGCAGCGCCCAATGGGGCTTGAGCTCATGAACTGTGAGATCATGACCTGAGCTGAGACCAAGATTCAGACGCTTAACTGACTGACCCACCCAGGTACCCCTGATGACTGATTTTTGCATAATGGGTAATTTGCATTATCATTTTATTATTTTACTTTGCTATCAATGAACCCAGTTTTAGTCACTGATACCTTATTTTAGTTGGCTAAATGAACTAATGCAAGTCAGTACATATAGGATATTTTTCCTACATTCATTCACAAATTGAATGGAATATTGATTATAATGGATAAGTTCTTGTGATTTTGGCATGCTTATATAACTTAATACTGTGATTACTCACTTCTCCCACTTTTCTTTATATACCCTACTGTAAATTTTAGAATTGTATACAACATGATGCCATTTTGCCTTTACTTAACAGCAGGAAATGAAATTATCAGTACTGTTGAAATACAGCCATGTCAGATTTACAAAACATGCCAATGTGAAATTAAAAGCACAGAATTTTAAACATTTTGGAAACCTCATTAACAGTTTTAAATATATTATCTTGGTATTTTCAGATGATGAATGTTCTATGAAACTTTAGGATATCACTTGTATTAACTTATAATTTCTACTTTTAAATTAATTTTGTAAAAGATCACCTTTTTTTCAGTGTCCTACATCTGTCTTGATTCAAACATATATACATGCATGTGTGTTTACATAGGTATCTTCACACACCCACATTGACGAAAACAGGAGAAAAAAGAAATAATACAATATTGTGGTTTACTACCTGTTTTCAGTTCTTAGGTATAATTTCTAAATAGTTCATTTTACCATGGCTGGTCAAAGCCCTAGAAAAGTACCCCCAGCCTCCTGAATACTTACTGGTTGCCGCAAAAAAAGCTGGTTTTACGATACAGAGTGTCTTGTATTCTAGTAGTGAGAATTACCTAATAACTCGATCAAGATCAGGAGATGAGAGAATATGTGGATCAAAGCAAGGTCCACCCAAGGCCTAGAACCCATTTCACAGCTATGGCAGTTATGTTTTGTTTTCAAAGAGCCAGCTTGTGGTTTTATTTATTTTCTCTATTGTGTTTTTAGTATCATTGGTGTCTACTCTAATCTGTATTATTTCTTTCAATCTGCTTGCTTTAGGTTTGCTCCTCTTTTTCTATTTCTTAACATAGAAACATAATATTGACTTCAAATCTTTCTTTTTTTTTCTAATTTAATGCTGTATATTTAATTCTATATATTTCCTTAATATATATGCTGTTAACTACAGCTTCCAAATTTTGATGTGGTGCATTTTAATTTTTGTTTAGTTACAAATATTTTTTTAGTTTCCCTTGAATCATCCTCTTTGACCTATGGATTGTTTAGAAGTGTGTAATTTCTAAGTAGTGATTTTTTAATGTTTATTGATTTCTAATCTAATTCTTTCATGGTCAGAGAATGCACTTTGAATGGTTTCAACAGTTTTGAATCTATTATGGCTTGTTTTATGACTTGGTGAATATTCCATATACACTTGAAAAAAAGTGCTACTCTGATGTTGGATTGAGTGTCCTATGAATGTCATTTAGACCTAGCAGGTTGATGATACTTTCAGTTCTTATATCTACAGGGCCTATCCATTATTGAGAGAGAAGTATGGAAGTACCCAACTATAGTCATGGATAGATTTCTTATAGTTCTGTCAATTTTTCTTCATGTATTCTGAAGAAGTGTTTAGGTAAGTGCACATTTAAAATTGTTATCTTCTTGGTGACTTGACCCTTTATTACTAAGTAATGGCCATCTTTATTCCTGGTGATTTTCCTTTCTCTGAAATCTACTTGGTCTGATATTAATATTGCTACTCCAGCTTTCCTTTGAATAGTGTAGTGTTTGTACAGTAAGTCTTTTCTTATCTTTTTACTTACTTATATCACTATACTTGCAGTGAATTACTTATAGAGAGCATATAGTTCAGTAATGTTTTTATCCATTCTTTTCTTTTAATTGGTGTGTTTACACCATTTACATGTGAAATGTATTTTTTATTTTAGAGAGAGAGAGTGAGTGGTGGAGAGGGGCAGAGGGAGAGAGAGAGAATCTCAAGAAGTCTCCACACTCAGTGCAGAGCCTGACATGACGCTTGATTCCACAACCCTGGGATCATGACCTGAGCTGAAATCAAGAGTTGGATGCTCAACCAACTGAGCCACCCAGGTGCCTCTGCACCATTTACATTTATTATTGATAAATTATTGATATGTTATTATTGAATTATTGATATGTTTGGATTTAGGTTAGGTCTCCCATTCTGTTTTCTGTTTGTTACCTCCACATTTTGTTTACTCTGCTTCTTCTTCTATGCCTTCTTTTGGATAACTTGAACACATATCAGTGTTCCATTTTAACTTATTTATTACACTGTTGACTATATTTCTTTGTATAGTTTTTTTTAGTGCCTTCTTTAGATACTACAACAACCAGGAGCACCTGAATTGGCTCAATCGCTAGAGTGTGGCTCTTGATCTCAGGGTGAGTTTGAGCCCCGCATTGGGAGATTACTTAAAAATTTCTGTAAAAGATATTACAACAACCATACTTTTCACAGTCTACTTAGAAAAAAATGCCACTTCAAGAATTATGTGGAAAGAGCCATATTTGACCCTATATTCTCCCCCTTTATTTTGTAGTTGTATTGCACATTACATCTATATAAATTAAAACCCCCATAACACATTTTTTAAATTTTTTAAAAATTTTTTAATGCTTATTTATTTTGAGAGAGAGAGTGAGTGGGAGAGGGGCAGAGAGAGAGAATCCCATGTGGGGCTCAAAAACATAAACTGTAAGACTATGACTTGGGCCAAAATTAACAGTAGTATGCTTAACTGACTAAGCTACCTGGGTACTCCATAACACATTTAAAAAATTTTTTTCAATTTTATTTATTTTGAGAGAGAGCATGTGAGCACGCTGCCAGCATGGAGCCCAATATGGGGCTTGATCCCATGAACATGAGATGATGACCAGAGCCTCAATCAAGAATCAGACACTGTTAAGTGACTGACTAAGCCACCCAGGCGCAACCCCCCATAACATATTTTTAACTGTCAAATATGTTTTAAAGAACACAGGATGTTAAGTTTCCTTCTGGTATCATTTCCCTTCTGTTTAGAGAATTTCCTTTAGCAATTCTTCTAGAGCAGATTTGGTGGCAATAAATGCTCTTGCTTTTTGTAATTCTTAGAGTGTCTTTATTACATCTTTATTCTTGAAGGATATTTTTGCTGGACATTATTCCATGTTTATACTTTTTTTTTTAAAGCACTTAAAAATAGCGTACCATTTCCTTATGGCCTCAATGATTTCTGATGAGAAATCAGCTGTCGTTTGAATTGGTATTTCCCTATAAATTATGTGTCATTTTCTCTAGATGTTTTCAAGCCCTGCTTCTGAAATCTGTATGCTATGTCCTTAATGAAATTTGGGAAGTTTTTCATCATTATTACTTAAAATACTTCTTATGCTCCTTACTCTCTTCTCCTTCTGGGATACTGCTTATATGAAAATGGACTTTTTGATGTTATCCTACAGTTCCATAAGGCTCTATTTTTTAAATTCAATCTTTCTTTCTATTATTCAAATTGGATGATTTCTATTAATCTACCTTCATGTTCATGGAGTCTTTCCTCTCATTTTCATTCATTTTTTAAATCTTTTTAAAAAAATGTTTATATAATTTTGAGAGAGACAGAGTGTGAACAAGGGAAGGGCAGAGAGAGAGGGAGACACAGAATTCAAAGCAGGCTCCAGGCTCTGAGATGTCAGCACAGACGAACTGTGAGATCATGACCTGAGCCAAAGTTGGACGCTTAACTGACTAAGCCACCCAGGCAACCCTCATTGTTTTGTTTTGTTTTGTTTTAAATTTTTATTTTAATTCCAGTTAGTTAACATATTGTGTTAGTTTCAGGTGTATAATAGTTTCAGGTGTATACAACAGTTCCATACATCAACCAGTGCTCATCACAAATCTACTCCTTAATCTCCATCATCTTCTTAACCCAATCCCCTACACTCCTCCCCTCTGGTAACTGTCAGTTTGTTCTCCATAATTAAGAGTCTGTTTCTTGATTTGTCTATTTCCCTTTGCTCATTTGTTTTGTTTCTTAAATTCCATATATGGGTGAAATCATATGGTATTTGTCTTTCTCTGGCCAACTTATTTCACTTAGCATTATACTCTTTAGCAAATGGCAACATTTCATTCTTTTTGTGGATGAATAATATTCTATTACACACACACCCCACACCTTCTTTATCAATGGACACTTGGGCTGCTTCCACATCTTGGCTATTGTAAACAATGCTGCTATAAACATAGAGGTGTATGTATCCATTTTAATTCGTGTTCCTGTATTCTTTGGGTAAATACCCAGTAGTATGATTGCTGTATTGGAGGGTAGTTCTATTTTTAACTTAAAAAAAAATCTTTATTTATTTTTGAGAGAGAGAGACAGAGAGACAGAGAGAGAGAGACAGAGTATGAGCGGGGTAGGGGCAGAGACAGAGAGGGAGACATAGAATCCAAAGCAGGCTCCAGGCTCCGAGCTGTCAGCACAGAGCCTGATGTGGGGCTTGAACTCATGAATCGCAAGATCATGACCTGAGCAGAAGTCGGTTGCTTAATTGACTGAGCCACCCAGGCACCCCTATTTTTAACTTTTTGAAGAAACTCCATACTGTTTTCCACAGTGGCTGCACTAGTTTTCATTCCCACCAACAATGCAAGCGGATTCCTTCTTCTCCACATCCTCCCCAACACCTACTGTTTCCTATGTTGTTGATTTCAGCTATTCTGACAGGTGTGAGGTGATCTTGTAATTTTGATTTGCATTTCCCTGATGGTAAGTGATGATAAGCATACTTTCATGCATCTGTTGGTCATCTGTATGTCTTCTTTGGAGAAATGTCTGTTCATGCCTTCTGCACATTTTTAAATTGGATTATTTGTTTTTTGGGTATTGAGTTGTATAAGTTCTTTATTTTGTATACTAATGCTTTATTGAACATGTCATTTGCAAATATTCTCCTATTCCATAGGTTACCTTTTAGTTTTGTTGATTGTTTACTTTGCTGTGCAGAAGCTTTTTATTTTGATATAGTCCCAATAGTTTATTTTTGCTTTTGTTTCCCTTGCCTCTGTAGTCATATCTAAAAAAAAGTTGCTATGGCTGATGTCAAATAAGTTACTGCCTGTGTTCTAGGATTTTAATGGTTTCAGGTATCACATTTAGATCTTTAATCCATGTTGAATGTAATTTTGTGTATGGTCTAAGACAGTGGTCCAGTTTCCTTCTTTTGCATGTTGCTGTACAGTTTGTCCAACACCGTTTTTTGAAGAGATTGTCTTTTTTCCCATTGGATATTCTTTTCTACTTTGTTGAAGATTTGTTGGCCATACAGTTATGGGTTTATTTCTGGGTTTTCTTTTATGTTCCTTTGATCTCTGTGCCTTTGATTTTTGTCCCAGTACCATACTAGTCTAATTACTAAAGCTTTGTAATATAACTTGAAATCCAGAATTGTGATGCCTCCAGCGTTGCTTTCTTTTTCAAGATTGTTTTGGCTATTCAGGGTCTTTTGTGATTCCATACAAATTTTACAATTGTTTGTTTTAGTTCTGTGAAAAGTGTTGGTATTTTAATAGAGATTGCATTAAATGTGTAGATTGCTTTGGGTAGTACAGACATTTCAACAATATTTGTTCTTCCAATCCATGAACATGGAATGTCTTTCCATTTCTTTGTATCATCTTCCATTTCTTTCATCTGTGTTTTATAGTTTACAGAGTACAGGTCTTTTGCCTTTTTGGTTAGGTTTATTCCTAGATATCTTATTATTTTGGGTGCAATTATAAATGGGATTGTTTTCTTATTTTTTCTTTCTGCTGTTTCATTATTGGTGTATAAAAATGCAACAGCTATACACTGATTTTATATCCCGCAACTTTACTGAATTCATTTATCACTTCTAGCAGGTTTTGATGGAGTCTTTTGGTTTTCTCTATATAGTATCATGTCATCCGCAAACAGTGAAGTTTTACTTCTTTCTTACCTTTACCTCCTTCCTTACCTTTAATACCCTACTTGCATCAATCCACAGATCATCTAAACAGAAAATCAACAAGGAAACAATGGCTTTGAATGACACACAAAAACAGATAGATTTAACAGATACATTCATTCAGATCACTCCATCCTAAAACAGCAGAGTACACATTCTTTTCAAGTGCACACATGGAACATTCTCCCAAATAGGTCACATATTAGCCCACAAAACCAGCCTCAACAAATTCATGAAGATCAAAGTCACCTTTTCTGACCACATACTATAAAACTAGAAGTCAACCACAAGAGAAAAATCTAGAAAGACCACAAATACATGGAGGCTAAACAGCATGCTACCAAACGATAAATCGGTCAACCAGGGAAAAACAAAAGAGAGAGAGAGAGAGAGAAGAAGAAATAAAAAAAAAAAAAATACATGGAAACAAATGAAAATGAAAACACAATGGTCCAAAACCTCTGGGATGTAGCAAAAGTGGTTCTAAGAGGGAAGTTTATAGCAATACAGGCCTATCTCAAGAAATAAGAAAAATCTCAAGTAAACAACCTAACCTTACACCTAAAGTTGTTCGAGAAAGAACAAACAAAACCTAAAATGATCAGAAGGAAGGAAATAATAGAGTAGAGCAGACATAAATGATATAAAAACTAAAAAACAATGAACAGATCAATGAAATCAGGAACTGGTTCTTTGGAAAAGTCAGTAAAATTGATAAACCTCTAGCCAGACTTCTCAAGAAAAAAAAGAGAAAGGACTCAAAATCACAAATGAGAGAGGAGAAATAAAAACCAACATCACAGATATACAAACAACTATAAGAGGGTATTATGAAAAACTATATGCTAACAAATTGGACAACCTAGAACAAATGGATAAATTCCTAGAAACCTATAAACCAAAACTGAAACACAAAGAAATGGAAAATTTGAACAGACTAAGAAGCAGTAAAGAAATTGAATCAGCAATCAAAAACTCTCAACAAACAAAAGTCCAGGGCCAGTTGAAGAATTCTACTAAACATTTAAAGAAGAATTTATACCTATTCTTTTCAAACTATTCCAAAAAACTGAAAAAGGAAAACTTCCAAATTCATTCTATGAGGCCAGCATTATCCTGATACCAAAACTGGATAAAGAGACCACTAAAAAAGAGAACTACAGGCCCATATCCCTGATGAACATAGATGCAAAAATCCTCAGAATAGTAGCAAACTGAATTCAACCATACATTAAACAAAAATTCACCATGATCAAGTGGGATTTATTCCTGGGCTGCAAGGGTGGTTCAATGTTCATAAATCAATGAACATGATATATCACATCAATAAGATGAAGGATAAGAAGCATATGATCATTTCAATAGACGCAGAAAAAGCATTTGACAAAAAACAACATCCATTCATGACATAAACCTTGAACAACTGGGTTTAGAGGGAACATTCCTCAACATAATAAAGGCCATATAGGAAAACCCCACAGCTAATATCCTCAATGGGCAAAAACTAAGAGCTTTTCCCCTAAGATCACGAACAAGACAAGGATGTCCACTCTCACCATTTCTCTTCAACATAGTACTGGAAACCCTAGTCACTGCTATCAGACAACAAAAAGAAATAAATGCCATTTTCATTCTTTAATTGGACCTATTCAGTCAATTTTTATTCCAGCTATTGTACATTTCAGCTTTAAAATGTTCATTCCTTTGTTGTTATATCTTCTAGTTCTATGCTGAGACTACCCATTTGTTTCAAGAATGTTCATCTCTACTTTGGGCATTTTTATAATAACTGTTTTAAATTCTTTTTTAATGTTTATTTATTTTTGACAGAGAGAGACACAGCATGAGTTGGGGAGGGGCAGAGAGAAAGGGAGACACAGAATCTGAAGCAGGCTCCAGTCTCCAAGCTGTCAGCACAGAGCCCAACGTGGGGCTCAAACTCACAGACCACGAGATCATGACCTGCACCGAAGTCAGACGCTTAACCGACTGAGCCACCCCAGGAGCCCCAAAAGCTGTTTTAAAGTTAGATAAACATGTTAGGTATCTCCAACATCTGTGTTCCATTGGCATTGGCATCACCTGCTTTTTCTTTTCTCCTGTGAATGTTCCCTGGCTTTTGTATACTTAGTAATTTTGCATTGTATGCTGGGCATTTCGAATATTATGAGACACTGTTAATTAAATTCTATGGAGATTGTTGATAATTTTGTTTTAGCAGGCGTTCAACTTGGTTGAGTTCAAGGCACAAGTTCCAACTAGCTTCATGGGAATTATAGTTTCAATGTTATTTGTTTCCAAAAACCTCTAGTCCATGTGTGTGCCACCCAGTGGCCAATCTTGAATTTGGGTCATAGTCTATCCTATAGTTTGGTTCTTAAAGTCTACACATTATTTATACTCAGACCCACACTGAGGTTAAGGCTGAGAGTCTGTAAACAACTCTATGGTGTTGTTTTGCTGATCTCCTCCCTCTCCCAATCTTCCATATACTGTCCAGTTCCTGGGGCTCCCTTTTTTGATCCTCCAGCTAGAAAGCTGGTGCTTTATGCACCCTACTCTGCCATACTCTTGGAGTGTGCCCTTGTATGGCACCAAGCACTGGGAAAAGAGAACAAAGGGAATGAGCATTTGCTGCAACTTCTTGGGACCATAAAGACTGTAGAGGAGGGTTCATCTTCTTCAGAATTTTAGCTGTGAGTTCCCCAGTGCTGCTGTTGCTACTGTTGCTGCTGTTGAATAAATACCTGAGATTGTTTGGGGGCTGATGCACAACACAGTGTAGAAAAGAATGCAGTATTTCCTTAACTTTTGCTGATCATTAAAAACTTCTTTTCTACTCTTTGTGCTAGAATTTCTGCTGGAGCTCTGCACAGAATCACAATTCTGGGTTTGATGCAGCCTTAAACCCAGGGAGTGAGGATACCACAGGAAAAATGGGCATAGTTACTGATAACTGGTGGCACATTAAATTCTGGTTTTCTTCAGTCTTCCTGCCATTATTTATTTCTCAGTCCTCAAGGTCCATGCATTCAAATAGGTGGTCTATGCAGGCTATACAGTTATATTCAGAGGGGAGACAGGGTGGAGTGTGCTTTCTCCAACTTACCCAGAATCAGAACTTCCAAGGTAGTTTTTGATCAACTGATTATCACTATGATTACTTATGGGTGGCTTTTATGTTCTTCACAATCCTAGGTCTTGTGATGTAGATAGTGGGGGAGGCTATGTGGAGGTCAGAGTAGAAATATGTGAGAAATCTCTGATTTTCTACTCAGTTTGCTGTGAACTTAAATCTTCTCTAAAAATAAAGTCTATGTTAAAAGTGAAAAAAAAAAAAAGGGGCGCCTGGGTGGCGCAGTCGGTTGGGCGTCCGACTTCAGCCAGGTCACGATCTCGCGGTCTGTGAGTTCGAGCCCCGCATCAGGCTCTGGGCTGATGGCTCGGAGCCTGGAGCCTGTTTCCGATTCTGTGTCTCCCTCTCTCTCTGCCCCTCCCCCGTTCATGCTCTGTCTCTCTCTGTCCCAAAAATAAATAAAAACGTTGAAAAAAAATTAAAAAAAAAAAAAGTGAAAAAAAAATATCAGGGGAGTGCTTCTCAGACTTCAGTGCATGTGTTTTACCAAAGGTGACTTTGATCAGAATTTGAGAACAGTATTGGATACAGCCTGGGTTCTTCAGAAAGCATTGCTGAGGCAGAGGAACACTGTGCTATTACTTTATGAGGGAATAAAGTTACGGAAAAAGGATGATGAAACAGGTCGAGAGGCAATCTGAGATGTTACTGAGCTAGACACTAAGTGTGACTAATTGTCAGATTCAGAGGAATCATTCCAAAAGCTATATAATAGTGTCCCAAGACTGTCCATGATCAATGGGAAACATAGAAAGAGGGAAGAATTTATTCACTGGCTTCTGTCTCCCACTGGCCATTGGTTCCCCTGCTGGGTTATGTATGTTCTGCAATGATAGTGGTGAGGGCATGGGAGCAAAAATAGGAAGCTCTAAAACAGGAAATGAGGGATGTGGGGCACTGTCAAGTTGTACCTACATATGATGGCTGGAGCCTACAAGCAGTGGCAGGAACAAGAGATAGCGAGCCTGAGAGAATCTGAAATGGCTTATAAAACACGTCTGAAATAATACAAAAGGTAAGAAATTTGTTAGATTACTTGCTGAGTTTGAGGCATGGAACTACAAAGTGTTGTGGTCATATGGTCATATTTTTCAACACGTGTTCTTTTTGGGCTAGGCCAGATTCTGGCTGCCTAATTATTCCCAGTGAATTTCTTTGGCCCTTACTGAAGAAATAAGCCATTCAGAAGTGTCCAGATGATCTCAACTGAACCACATGAAAGCACTGTCATTCAGCTGCTTTGGGCCTACAAAATGACAATGTCATATGGTTCAATTTAATAGAATATGTTAAGACTTTCCATAGGGAACCCTAGGAAGTGATATACCTGTAGATAAAACACTGAAGATAGAAATCAGCAGAGAACAGTATCTTGGATGGTGAGTGGATATTCAAAATAAGAGAGGCTCAGATGTGCAAAAAAGATGAAATGCATCAGCTTCCTCAATAAAGGATTATAGTGAAAGGCTCAAATATTCAAAACACATCTGTTGCCCTTCCAAACCAAGCTCATGCATACCTCCCTAAAATAAATAGAGCCAAAGTCTAGAATAATTTTGAGGAAAACAAAACCGTTTTTCTAAATATAACATAGGCTGGGAAGAGCTTTACATTACTATGCAGAGTCTATCAATCACTAATGTGTTTACTTTCTGGCTTCCAGGCTGTGCCCCAGGCCTACTGAAACAAGCAACTGTACTATTAGCCATGTATTCATTGATGGCTACACAGATTTGGAAGCAATATGAAATCATGATTTTTCTGAAAGTTGGCCCGGATTAGAGTTTTATCCAGGGCACCACTGCCCCCTCCCACTCTACAGAATTCTCTGTAAGAAGGAAGAGAAGGATTTGGATTCTTTCTTTATAATTAGAGTTTATACTTGTAGTTACACTATTAAATTTTTCTGCTTGCAGCTGATTAGAGGATTATCTCAGTAAATGTAAGTATACTGATATTAATTTTGGCCTTTCAAAAAACAATTTGAGGTAGGTCTAAAGAAAAAGATGAAAAAATAAAAAAAAATTAATTGAATAATCTCAAGGTTTCCTTAGAATAAGACATTCTAGTGTTCTGTTTTTTCATTTTGTTATAAGGTGACCTTAGGATGTAGCTACTCTTTCTGAGTTTGCTTCTGGGAGGCAAAATATATTATACTGATACTGAAATAAATCTAATAAAAATAAGGATGTAATTAAGTTAAACACAGAGTATTGTATAATCTTTAAACTTAAACAAGGTCTTCTTTGCGGTGCTAGTAATTCTGCTGAGACATTAAAAGTAAATATAATTGTAGGGTTCTTAAACATAGTTGTTGTTTGAATGCTATTTTACTGTAGGGCCCTATTCATAGAAAGACTAAGAAAATGCCCACTTAGTATGGAGTGGAAGCTTCAGGCTTGTCCTAATCTCTTTTAATAAAGAACCACAGTCTATTTCTTAAGTTTATACTCATTTCCCATATAGACAAGTTATGTGTTGAGTACTGGGTATCTTTGCTTGTTATGTGTGAAGATCTAATGAGCAGAAAAATATTGACTCTTGCCTTTATAGAGACCAACATCCCATTTTAATCAGAAAATATGTCATTAACATTTAAAAAGTAGTTCTAGGGGAGGCTGGGTGGCTCAGTCGTCAGTTAAGCGTCTGACTTTGGCTCAGGCCATGATCTTGTGGTTTGTGAGTTCAAGCCCGGCTTTGGGCTCTGTGCTAATAGTTCAGAGCCTGGAGACTACTTTGGATTCTGTCTCCCTCTCTCTATGCCCCTCCCCAGCTCACATTTTATCTTTCTGAAAAATAAACATTAAAAAATAAAAATAAATAAATAAAAACTAGTTCTGTATTAGATATAGTATTTCATAATAGAAAACTAATTTTTAACAGTAATAAGAGCCCATGTTGATATAGGGTCTTGGAAATCTTATTTGTTCTTTCCAAGGTTTTATTTAAATTCAAGTTAGTTAACATATAGTGTAGTATTTATTTGTTCTTAAAAAATGTTGTTTTGCTATGCATAAATGAAATAAAACCATAGTATAGGGGTTTTAAAACATGAAAAGGGACAATAAGTTCTAATTTGTGATTTGATAAATTAAACTCACCAAATTAGTAGACAGTATTTAAGGCATTAATAACCCACATCTAAAAATGCATTAAATCTCTATCAAATAAACAATAAGGTTTCTAGAAATGGTAAGTGCTGATATATCACATTTAAGAGTTATAAAAACAACAAAATAAAAAAAACCCTAAAACATGATAAAAATAACATGTTTGCAAGATTCATCTATAAATTTGCCTAAGAAAGCCCAAGGAGAAAAGCTAGTGATCACCAGTGAGTGAAGCGTAACTTCCTATGACCTTAGGATGGTGTGCGCGCGTGCGCGCGCGCGCGCGCGCGCGCGCGCGCGCGCACACACACACACACACACACACACACACACACACAGTACACTGAGCCTAAGATAGAGCTTGAATGTGAAATTAGCTTTAACTGCCAACGTTAATGATTACATTTAATTGGAAGAAGCATAAACCTATCTCAGAAATAGTTTACTACAGTAAGGTATTTCATAAAATACTTGAAAGAATTTATAACCTTTTCCAAGAGAAAATAAAAGAGAATGAGAGAGGAAGAGAAAGAGACACTAATTTCGGGGCCTTCCCCTTTATGGATATATGCTATATCACCAGTCACATGGCAAAAATTTTGAACATGGGGGCATAACTAATTAATATTGTTCCCTTTTATTATTACTTGTGGTCACTTAAAATGCACATTCACAAATTGAATTATAAATGTTTCCACATTTTACCATATATATTTCAAGACTATCAACACTAGTTATCATTTACATCAAAATATTGATGAATGTCACTGGGAGGTCTGAAAGTCCAAGCCAAATTCTTGGGGATAATCTGTGAGTGTGGTTATCCTTTAAAATATTAACAAGTCTGATGTTTCAGAATATGCACAATCTGTTGCCACTCATTTATTTATTTGTTTAGAGAGTGTGTGAGTGAATGGGGGAAGAGTAGAGGGAGAGGAAGAGAGAATCTTAAGCAGACTCCATGCCCAGAGAGGAGCCTGATGTAGGGCTTGGTCTCAAGACCATGAGATCATGACCTGAGCTGAAATCAAGAGTTGGACACTTAATGACTGAGCCACCCAGGTGCCGCTGTTGCCACTCATTTAAAGAAAAGGAAGGAAAAAAACTTTAGGTCAGGACATCTATCTTACTGGGGGGAGGGGGAGGCAGCAGAGATTTCAAAGAGCATTACTTTTTAGGCATCTGAATCTAATTTTTCATCTTTAATATAATTATTTAGGAAAAAATTTGTAATTGTTTTATTCCATTTTAGAATAATATTTAGCTTTTTGACAAATCTCACAGAGGTTAAGAATGTAGATTTTGAAACCAGATTGTCTAGACTCAAAATCTAGGGTCCTCTGTTTATTTGCACTACAACAGGAACTGACAGTTTTTATGTAAAGCCCCAGACAGTAAATAATTTTATGCATTGTGGGCCACATTACAGTATCTGTTGTTCCTTTTTCTTCCCTTAATTAATCCTTTAAAAATATAAAATTATTAGCTCAAGGGCCATACAAAACCAGACTGGTAGTTTGCTGACACCTGATCTATGTAACAGAGAAAATAACATTTACTTCACAGCATTGTCATGAGGATTAAATGAATTAATATATGTAAAGTGTTTAGGAAGTTCTATATATCTAAGATATATGGGAAGTACTATATATCTAACCAAATTTTGCTTGCAAAATACCCACTCTTTTTTTTATGACTTATATAGCATTAGTTAGTGATTTCAAATTTGGAGAAGGATTTAATTTGCCCCTCTTGGTTTATTCTAAATCACCAGAAAAAGTTTAACATTGCATGTTAATAAAATGTCCAAGAGTGGCATTAAAATTGAGTAACCAGAAGGGAGAGTAAGTAATGGTCCTGAGGCAGTTCTTTGCAAGCCCCATCAGGAACATCCTTAATGAGAAAGATTCACTATGAAAATATAATAACTAAGTTACATGAAACATTCAATTAAACATAATAAACAATTTTCTATTATTATAGTATTTCTCCACACAGAAATGGACAAACCTATTTTAAATCCATTTAAATGAACATTTAATGTTTTATTTATGCTTTTTAAAAAAAGTTTATTTATTTTGAGGGAGGGAGAGAGCACACAGGAGAGGCAGAGAGAGGGAAAGAGAGAAAATCCCAAGCAGACTCCACACTGTCAGCACAGAGCCAGATGTGGGGCTCAAACCCACAAACTGTGAGATCATGACCTGATCCAACAGCAAGAATTGGCTGCTTAACCTGACTGAGCCACCCAGGTGCCCCATGTTTTTAAATAAGAAGAGAATAATCAGAAAGCAGAAAATAAGCATAGTTAAAATGCTAGAGCATTCACACAGGAAGTATTTGCCTTAAGTACTGTTAAGAGTAATTGAATATATTTATGGAAATCACAATGTACTATGCCAAAAATTCCAAAGAAAAAAATAACTTATCAAGAAATAATTCACAATTTTTATCAGACAACCCATAAATGAAAAACAAATCTATAAAACTCAGCTCTTGTGATTTACAAGGCACAGGTTGAATAGAGCCACATATATTTATTTACTTTTTTAAATGTTGATTTATTTCTGGGGGAGAGAGAGACAGAGTGTGAGCAGGGGAGGGGCAGAGAGAGAGAGGAAGACATAGGCTCCAGGCTTTGAGCTGTCATCACAGAGCCTGATGAGGGGCTCGAACTCACGAACCATGAGATCATGACCTGAGCTGAAGTCGGACACTTAACCGACTGAGCCACCCAGGCGCCAAGAGCCACACATATTTAAATGCAAAACATACGACAGGCTAAGTTTTGAACATTTTATGAAATGTTTATATTGAAATGTAGAGCTTAATGAATTAAGCTTTGTAACAGAGTGATGTTAAACATGAAAAAAAACACTTGCTTGAGCTTTAATGCAATAAAACTTAATTGTACGCTATGTTAGAACACAAATGCAATAAACTCAGCTTCCACACATTTCCATGACATCCTGTGACTACTAGAGCCCAATGTGCTTCTACATAGTCTTCACATGAAAATGTAGAGTAGAATAGATGTTTATAGAGTATAAACTAGATTTGGAGATCATGCGTTAAGCAAAAGGCAGTACTTCTAAATATTTACACAGGTGTGAGTTACTGTAGTTTGTGGAATACTAATTAGTATCAACATAGTTTTAAAAATTATTTTCATCAATCATTTAGGCCCAGAGTTTAAAATCTGAAGTGTTTACAGACTTAAAACTGTAAAAATTAAAAAACAAAACAAAACAGTAATCGCTATTCTCTGACCTCCCCACCCCACCCTGGTGTCCCACCCCAACGAGAATCTTTTCAATCCTTTTAGCTATCATGGCAGATACCTCTATATTTCTAATATCTGTAATACTCCTTTAAAAAAATTTTAATGTTTATTTATTTTTGAGAGAGAGAGAGAGAGCGAGCAGGGGAGGGGCAGACAGAGAGGGAGACACAGAACTCAAAGCAGACTCCGCACTGTCAGCACAGAGCCCAACGCGGGGCTCAAACTCATGAACCGTGAGATCATGATGCAAGCCGAAGTCAGACGCTTAACTGACTGAGCCACCCAGGCGCCTCATATCTCTCAAATTCATCTGTCTTAAACAGACGGTTTGGTCCTAAATCCTAGCACCATCAGTTACCAGTGACATTTAGCAAGTAATTTTTTTAGGTCTCAGTTTCCTTGTCTATAAAACAAATGATAAAACCTACCATACGAGGTTATTGTTGAGAATTAAATACTTTAAGATCCAGTATGTGTAATAATATCTAGCTTAAAATACAGCATTCATAGAATGATAGCTATTATTATGTTATGGTGAATGAGGATTTGAATTCTAACATACCCCTTCTCCATTCTCCTATTCTCCTAAACACAGCATGTAATAAGTATTTTGTTAAACTACATTCGGTGTTTTCATCATCTTCTTTTTACATTTCAGGCAACTCTACATTACTCAGAATCTCACTTTGTATCCTCATCAAAACAATTTATGAGAGGCTGGCAAGCTAAAATGATGGAGTATTAGAATATTTTGGATAACTTTCAATTTTCCAAATCCAAACCACTGGTATTGCTGGGCTAAAAGAAACTGGATTACAGAATGTTTACTGTGGCTTTAAAATTACTTTATTCAAATCTCTATGAAACACACCACAATCATAGTTACTATAACACACCTGTATTTACTTACCTTTTGCCTCCTATTTTTATCATTTTTACACCTAAGGATGTTTAAGATGTTACACGTTATATATTGCAGTTTTTCTTTATATGCAGTATTTTTCAGGATTGACATCATTGCTCTATATTCTATTTTCTAGTGGTTAATTTAAAATGAAAGCTTCTATTTAGAGTTCACAATTATAAGTGGTCTTTAAGTTTTGAGAACTAACAAAATTTGCATAGAGTAGATGCCTGGCATGTGTCTAAAATTCTAAACATTTTTAGCAGTTTATGCTGAGGAAAAACATTGTTTGGTGAGTCACAATCTACTTTAACAAAGTGCTCTGGCAACTGGAGGCATTTTAAAGAAAGAAACAAGAAGTCCACTAAAATAATTATTGAAGAATTACACTAATTCATTTTTATACCTCTTAATATTAAAATGCAATATATTCATTTAGCCAATGAAATAAAGTTAGATACTATGTATGAAAAGGTCCTCAAATTCTCCCTCATTAAATTTTAAGTTCTCTAAAGATAAAGAATATACCTTATTTACCTTGTATCACCGTTGCCTAGGACAATGACAAACTAGAGTAGGTGCAGAGAGGTTCAATACGTAGTCACTGGATGGATAAATTCAGCTTCACTTGGTCTCAGATAATTTACAAATGCTTGACATTAAAACACTAAATATTAAGTTAACACAGCATTAATCTTTTCAGCATAAACAAAGCACACTAGTTGGTATATTGCATATAATGTTTTATTGACAGTGACATATAGTAAAAATTTTATGTATATATTAATTACCCATGGTCCTTTATAAATAAAGTTCTTCCAAGCACAATCGTACTGCAAAGTCATATCGTAAACTAAATTTTTAGAAGACAATTTAAAAAATAAAATGCATTAAAGATATTATAAATCATGATGAGATATTGAGATGGCTTATAACTCTGACTTTAAACATTCTAATTACAATCAAATGTAGACCTTTACCAAGAAGTTGGTAATTCTGTGGAAAGAGCCCTTCTGGGGAAAGATTCAATTTTAATATAATTAATGGTCAGAATAGCATACCTGCAGTCCTATGTTCTTAAAAAGCTCATTCAGAGTCCATAAATGCAAGCAGAAGATTATAAAGTATTCTTAGATGCACAAACATCTTTTAAAAATTTGAAGTATTCAGTTTGCCTTAAGATACATTCCTTGAATTGAAAATTGTTGAAGTTTCCAAATACTATCTTTTCAGGTCTTCACAGCCTGGATCTGATCTGATAATAAAAACCAAATAAAAAATTATCAGTCTCCACAGGCAAGATCCATTTTCTAAAGTAATCCAAATAAATCTATAAAAACACTGTAGAAATGTATGCACACACCAGTTTTTTTAAAAGCACAAACATACTGTAGTTTTTGTTTTTGTCACTGTACATACACATAGTTAAGAGTCAACTAGTTCTCTAAGGCTTGTATGAAAACTAGGAGTCCCTTGCCTCATTTCTTCTTTCTCTCAAGTAACTGCTTCTAACTCCCTGTTAGGAGATTTAGCTCTGTATCTCTAAATATACTTTTATTCTTCTTCTTAAAATATCAGTTCCTTCAATGTAATATGAGGCTTCAGTTCTCACATACTTCTCTACCCTGCTCCTCTGCAACCCTCATTATACTTCCATTACTCCCATTTTTCTACCATATTAACATAGTCATCAGTATGACTAGGTAAATGCTATTAACAACTGAGACAGGTTGTACCCCCTTCCCTGTTACTCTTTCTTTTTTACATTTTGTTTCCTCCATTTTAATAATTGTTCCTCATTCTCCAACCCTGCCTATCTGCTTAATTTTTTAAAGTACTTAACATAAATTCAATCCCACTACTCCCACACTGTTTAAGTGTGGAGTAATGAAACACCATTACATAGCCTATGAATTTCATTCGTATTATGAAATTATTTTGAATTACATAGCCTATGAATTTCACTTTCTTGAAGAAATCTTAGAGTCTTCCAAAACTCTAATCTGGACAAGTTGTTCTCTATGCTTGCCCAGTTATCTTGATATGAGATCTTTCATTATCATTCTAGGATTTCATTATCTTTCATTATCATCCTGAGGATCCATCCCACATACTCTTATTCCTGTTTCGTGGTCTCTTATTTTCTCATCTTGGTTTATTCCCTTGTTTTTTAAGAGTATATCTCTCAATGGCCGCCTCAGTAAGAAGTACAGAGGTACATTCTTGAGACTGTGCATGGCTGAATATGTCTTAATGCTACAATCACAATACAATGATACTGCCTGAGCATATAGTTCTTTTATTTTCCCCTTGGACTTTTCCAGGCATTGCCCAATATTTCACAGCTTCCAAATGTTGATGTTTACAAGTCTGATGCTATTTCTGCTTCCTTATCCTTTACATGAAACTTCTTATTTTCTTCCCAGGAAGCTGGTAGGATCTTCCATTGTCTTCAGTGTCGAAATTAAGTAATGATGAGCCTTGGTGTGGGAATATTTTCATTCACTGCATTGGGCTCTCAAGAGGCCTTTGAACTAAAAACTCATCATTTAGTTCTAGAAAATACTGTTTGGTGATTTATTTGATGATTTTTCTCCCTCTTTCTTCTCCCTTTGTTCATTCTAAAACTCCTATTATTTGGATATGGAGCCTTTTTTTTTCTTTCCGATATTTTTTATCTTTTTGCTTTACTTTCTGAGAGAACGCTTCTATTTTATCTTCTTTTTATTGACTTTTCAATTTCTTCTAATATTTTCCAAAAACTTGTTTTTTTTTTTTCCTTTGGTCCTTTTCAAGTAGTATCCTGGTCATAGTCATGAAAGTAATACCCTTCCTTATCCCTTTGAGGATACTCTAATACATTTTTTGAAATGTTTTCCCTAAATAAAAAGTAATACCTTTTCTTATCCCTTTGAGGATAGTCTAATAGTTTTTTGAAATGTTCTCCTGGGACACCTGGGTGGCTCAGTTGGTTAGGTGTCTGACTTCGGCTCAGGTCATGATCTCTCAGTCCGTGAGTTCTAGCCTGACATAGGGCTCTGTGCTCACAGCTCAGAGTCTGGAGCCTGCTTTGGATTCTGTGTCTCCCTCTCTCTCTGCCCTTACCCTACTCGTGCTCTGCTCTCTCTCTCTCTCAAAAACAAATAAATCTTTAAAAAAAATTAAATTCTACTTCCACCGATCTGTTTTTTGTTTGTTAATGTTCCATAACTTAAAATGTTTAGGTCCTCAAATGCCTGGTGATCCTTTGTCATCTTCTCATAAGTATGAGTGAACACTATAAAGCTGACTGAAGTTTCAATATGTGTGTGAGGCTTGTCAAATGTGGTCTTTATTCTAGTGTAGCTAGCTAAGCCATTTTCTTGGAAATCTTTGATGTTAATACTTGTAGGTCTTTCTCTGGCTGGTCTTATTCCTCAAAGATGACTTTTTATATCCTGCCTACTGCTGGTGTCTACTGGGAGAAGTAGGAGAAGGAAGAAGAGGATTACAATATTTGGTATCACTCCTCATTTTCAGATCAGCTCTGCCACACGGAGTTGTGCTTGGTGTTCCCCAGTCAAGATATTGTTTGACTCTCTGCAAGAATGAACCTTCAGTCTTTTGTGGGGGCAAGAAAATGTAACTGTTTTCTCTTTTCAGCCTCACCTCATCCTTAGTTCCACTTTCCATCAATAAGCCTTTGAGGGGATCTGAAAAGTAAATTGGGATGCTTTCCAGCTGTCCTCAGTGCTAGTTCAGAATTCACCTTTCTCAGGTCTGTTAGGTCATTCAACATGCATCAGGCATCCAGTTTTCAAAATTTGGTTGACATCTTTGTCACTTCCAGTTTTTTGCCCTTGTGGGTTAATGTCTTTAAACAAAAGTCCCCTTTCTGTTAGTGAGATTTGAGAAGGGGAAGAAACTAAGTATGTGTTCATTCCTCCATCTTTCATGGGAATACCCATATGCATAGTTTATAAAAGTCTTATATTAAAAGTTTGGAAGCATTAACTTTTCAATACAGATAAAGTGATAAAATGAGTACATTTCATTAGTCATGTGGAAAAATTTCTTTTTATAAATATCTCATTTGAAAGTGTCAGAGCTAGAAAACAACTGATACCTCTGCAATGGTTTCTATATATTCTTTGATGGTTTTAAAAAATACTTCATAGTCTACTTAGGAGTTCTTGTCTTTGGGCTGTAATACATATGTAATTATCGAGAATCCTTCCAAAAGAGAATGGAATCATGGCACAAAATATGTCATTTAATATTTTACTCAAAACTTTTCAACCTTAAAATAATAACATTAAAGTGTTCATTAAAATGAACCAGAGGCTTTCTTGCTTATCATGCTAAGAAATTTCAGAATTCTGGAAGCAAAATGAAGAGATATAAATGCAGAATATCTATCCTTCACAGTTAAATTTACATAAAAATAAGTTTGGCTAATAAATTAACAGCTATAGGCACAGACTAGTCTCCAATATTAACTGCTACCTAATTTGCAAAATAGGTTTTTACCTCTTTTTAAATCCAGAGAGATAGTAGGAGAATCAAAAGGTAATAAGCTATTTACTATCATACAGGAAAGATGAAAAAAAGAATCTCCTATTCATAACCAAGCTGATTACAATTTTTTTTTTAATTTTTTAATGTTTTTATTTAATTTTGAGACAGAGAGAGACAGGGCATGAACAGGGGAGGGGCAGAGAGAGAGGGAGACACAGAATCTGAAGCAGGCTCCAGGCTCTGAGCTGTCAGCACAGAGCCTGACACGGGGCTCGAACTCATGGATTGTGAGATCACGACCTGAGCTGAAGTCAGACGTTCAACCAACTGAGCCACCCAGGAGCCCCATACAATTTTTAATCTAGGTATTAAGTTTCTTCCTCTCATAAATAGAGAGTAGTTAGGTGAAAGGGTAAATTTAACATTCATTGGTTTTTTTCTTATGCTAGGCACTTTAACAGAGTGTTTCATTTAACCCATACAATTTTTGACTTTTATTTTTTAATTGTATAGATGACAAAATTATATTCACAAGAAAATAATATAAGATTGTTAATAATTAGTTAATAAGTAGTAGAATAAATCTGCTAGACTCAAAAGCCCAAATGCTTTTCATTACTATTCATGCTCCCTACATACAATAGGGAAACTGCCCACAGAAAACTGCTATAAATGTTACATAAAATAATACGGTAACACAAAGACATAATACTATTTCCAATAGTGTATTCTCCGTACAAAAAGGGAGGTAAGATGCAAAGATTATGAATCAGAAAAATCAAAGATGCAAAAATTAGGTAATTAGACCAGAGTTGGCAAGTGG
Source organism: Puma concolor (assembly GCF_028749965.1). Classification (NCBI taxonomy): domain Eukaryota; kingdom Metazoa; phylum Chordata; class Mammalia; order Carnivora; family Felidae; genus Puma; species Puma concolor. Next base: position 114,225,350 of record NC_141675.1, read on the forward strand.
CACTGCGATGTTGGATCGTTACTGACACCTAGTGGCCTCATTATTGCAGACAATATAAACCGGAAAAAAAAAAAAAAAAAAAAGAACTATAATTTATCAACCTGTTTTCAGTACTATGATTTTATGAGCAATAGTAGGGTTTCTCTCTGTGCTATAACTTCACTGTGAGCAATAAGCACTTGTAAAGTAAGAAATCAAGGCTGAAAACATGCTTCTGGCGTCTTCTGTAGAATGTTGCTCTGTAATCTGTTTTACGTGGGAATCAGTCCCATTAAATCATCAGAAGTGTAAACCACTTCTTTATCGCAATCTAAGAAACTAAGTTGGTGTGTTCACAGAAAAATTCCAGTTATTCTGCAAACCATGAGAGGTTCTCAATTATGTTTACTTAATTGTAAAATATGACTATAATATTCTTTGTAGTTTAATGGTAAATGTCATGATGTCTACACAAATACAAGACAGAAAAAAAGACAGTCTGTGCACATTACTTAATACCATACTTTACTAATAACACATAAAAATATATATCAGATGTACATTTAGTACTCTGAACCAGAGAAAGGTCTCTTTCGGTATGGGCAAGCAGCCTATTAGATTCATGAGGACATGAATAAGAGAAAACAAAATTACACATAACTGGTATTAAAGGGTTAGTGTAGAAGAAATTAAATTTATAGCCACAAGACTACAACTAGAATTAAGAATATTTTGTCATTCACCCTTGCTCAGGGCAGGGAGATTCCTGATAGGAATAATCCTCAGCTCTACTCACAAATGGACAATTTTTGGCCTGACTCTCAGGGTCCCGTAATAAAAAAGACCTACAAAACTTGGTTTTATTCACACCCATTGCTCTGCGTGGGTCACTTCTTTAAGCCATTCCTGTGGTTAGTAAACAATGTAATCTTAGAGGAAATGCTAGATGTTAATTTATTCCTTCATACAGTAAGCCTGTACCAACCTATGACAGCTATTTTGATGAATAACAAAATTGCAATATATAAAACATCAATACAATACCAGTATTTATAACACTAAATGAGTATTAAAAATTGTGTAAGGGTGCCTGGGCGGTTAAGTGTCTGACTCCTGATTTCAGCTCAGGTCATGATCTCACAGGTTCGTGAGTTCAAGCCCCATGTCAGGCTCTGCGCTGACACTGCAGAGCCTGCTTGGGATTCTCTTGTCTCTCTCTCTCTGCCCTCCCCACCTCAAAAATAAATAAAAATAAAAAAAAAAGTTGTATAAACATGCTATGTATAAATGGAGCTATACATAGAATTCAGCATGATTCTTAAAAGATATATGCCATGCAAACTTACTTTTTAAATATTGACAGTAAGACCTAAAATTTGTCCCAAATTTCAAGTGTGCTTCTATTACTAGATATGATAGAAATTTGTTGCCATAAATTATAATTATTTTCTAGAGTTATCATATATATTGAATTGTAAAGATGCAAATACTTTATTTAAATAAACCCTTTAGAAAAATGTAATAGAAGTAAATGTAGCAAGGTACTGGATACTTACTGTATTGTTTTTTCTGACAGCAGAAATAAATGGAAACAAGAGGGAGAAAGGCTATGATATAACAAAAATGAAATGTAAAAGGAGGAAAAAAATGTGAATGGAATGGAAATAAAGGCTGAAAATGCACAGTGTTTTGTGATGTACCTTGAAGCCAGTCTACACCTTCTTGCAATCCTTCTCCTTTTATGGCGTCACTAGCACTGAAATAAAATCCATAAGAAACATATCCATTTCACTACATCATAGAACATAAGAATAAATAATTATAATTTTGCTATATGGCAAATTATTATATTCTAGTAACATATCTGAGCAAAGCTGGTTAAGCACTGAAACTGAATATACACAGGAAATAAAAGTCTAAGTGCTCAGGAAGAAGACATGATAAAATTATTCATAATTTATATAGACATTTGAAAAAGTATATCACTAAAAAATTATTATTCTACTTTGCCCAGTCCTAGTGACTCAAGAGCATTTATTTATTAGAAATGTTTGACTTCGGTTACAATTTAGCCACATGATGGAGTGGCTTTATTTGAAATGGAATTTGGTATCTGTAAGGTATAAACCTATGATTATAACTTTGGTAAAGTGGCAGAATAAAAAAATCTCAGATTTCAACCATACTCTTATACCTACTGGCTTCAGGAACCTGGATTGATTACTTAACTCTCTGTCTCAGTTTTAGCATCTATAAAATGATGGTAAATTGACTAACATAATAAAAGGCAGAGGATTTTTATAGTATCAGATCACCTTTTTCAAAGACATGGACTGACAGCATTTAGTATAAACAATTAGATTTTCTGAATGATTAGGGTTCCTTTTAACTGTGCTGAAGCAAGATTTAAAAATGTACCTAACTACCTAAAATAATTAGATGCTAATAAAATCAGAAATTACTTCCAAGGCATTACTTATTAGATTACAAATATGACTTATCATAGAATTATTTTTTAAATAGAAAGAAACCAACAGCATTGATACATAATTATTCAAAGCAAATTATAAATTATCCGTATCAGTAGCAAAACATCAGTAACTGAAATGCTTAAATCAAGAAAGATCAGTGTATTGATTTTTATCACACATCTATGGTCCCAAACAAGACTATAGTCCCAACCAAACAAATAATACAATGGAAAAACTTTCCCCCTTTACTGGAGATGTTAATACTGTACTAAAAACCTTGCATCTTTTCCTAATAATTCCCAAATGTATGAACTCTACCTCTCCTTTTGAACACGTCATCAGGTCTATAACTAGAAAAAAAGCCAAAGTTTTTACCATGTCTTACAAGGCCCAATGGGATATGGTCCCTAGCTATTTCTCAATGGCCCCATCTCCTATAATTTCCCCCTAGATTTCTGTTCCAGCCAGCCTGGACTTCTTGCTATTCCTGGAACACACCAGGCACATTCTCACCTAAGAGACTTTTCACTTGGCTGGTCTCTCTGTCTGGAAAGCTATTCCTCCAAGCCTTCGCATGAATTGCACCCTGACTTCAATTAGATCTCGCAGAAAGAGCACTTTTTATTATTCTCTCTCTTATTATCCTACTTTACTTTTCTTCATCCTTCCAGCCGACATTTTATATACTTATTTATCTGTTTCGTTATCTGTTGCCCTCAAAAGAGAGTAAATAAGCAAATACATATTGTGCCAGGGACTTAGTCAAAGAACACACAAGAAGAATATTAACAAAATCAGACCCTGAAAATCAGAGTTGTTTAGTACAACGATGAAAACCAATAATTAAACCACAGAATTTTCCTATAATTTTCCAGGCTATGTTTCTCTATAATCTCTTGTTTATTGCCCAGTAAATTTACTTGTACCTAAGGCAAGAGAGATACAATATTTTATCTCCGTATTATTGTTACCTTTATCTGTAAAAGGGGAAATAAAAATAACTGTATTTTCAATTTTTTACATGCTTTAAAGAAAATAGCAAAAAATAAAAAAAAAACTTAACAAATGAAACACTAATTAGAACTTAGTGAGATATTTTTTGAATTAAGAAGCCAATATTATAGACAAATTTCTTCTGTAAGTTATATAGAAAATATAGAAGCAGGCAATATAATACTCCACATCATTACAATGTCAGGATGTTACTTTTTCTCTCAGTGAGAAATATTTAGGTGTCACAACTGAATAAATAAATCTATTAAAATTCAATCACTGATTATTTTAAGTAGAAAGATTTTTTCCATTTGCAAAGTAAATTTCTATTCCAAAATTAAAAGTAGGACTATATCTTTTACTAATTTAGACACAGATTTCTTAATGTACTTCCTATCAAAACAGTCCCAACACTTAATACAATGCAAAAATTAAAAATTATTTTACTTTAGATATTATCAATTTAGGTATGATTTAAAGAAATACAATGTTTCTAGCTTAAGATATTTCTTTACCTAAAATCCCTCTTTTCTTTACCAACCAAATACCACAGAACCTCAAATCCAACTCAAAAGACATTTAGTAAAATTGATTCTCCCTCTGATTTCAAAGTAAGGAGGGTTTTACTCAAGATATGCAGTGTTTTGCTCCTGGGTAGAGATGCTGTTGGCCCTGAGTACTGAGGCATTTTAAGGGCTTTTTCAAGCTCTCTTTTATACTATTCCTTTTTCAGAATGAAGGTTAGTTCTAAAATATCTTTTCTGAGCTCTACTGTCTCCTTGTTCATACTCTGTTTCTCCTTCTAGAGGCAGTAGATTTCTCTGCCTCTGTTAGGCCTTTCTCTATAAAAACCTTCTTTAAAAAAAGGGAAACTGGAAAGAGAAGGACATCTTGCAGTAGGAGAAGGTAGGTGGGTGGACAGAAGGAAGCTTAAATTAATGTAAGGCCGGCACTAAAACACTAATATATCACTTCCGGTAATCCTTATTGGAATATTTTGGAGGAAAGACACACTGGAGTTAAATGTATCAATAAGAAACCGCCTTCCAAATAAACGCTGAATAATAATGTCAGATACTAATTATTGCAGAGTTCAATTTTATTAGTATGTCCAAATGAAATTATTATTCCCATTTCTATATACTCATATAAACCAAAATTTGTTGTGTACATACTAAGTACCTGGCACTATTATTATTCTAGGGGTTACAGAGTGAATAAAACTGATAAAATCCAAGCTCTCATGGTGCTAATGCACTAGTATGAGAAGATGGACTATAAAAGAAGCAATACCCAGATAAGACATTGCAATAGAAATATAAAGCAAAGTGTGAAAAAACAAGGTACAGAGGTAAGATATAGTAATATTCTGGAAGGTTATCAGGAGGGGTCTCTCTCCTGAAGGAGGTATAATAGCAAGTCAGGAAAATTATTTTGGATAAAAGGAGTAACACGTGCAAATGTTCTTATGGGATTGTAGATGGCTGATACAATGTGCAGAAGGAAATCAGTGTGGTTGAAATGGGGTGAGTAAGTGGGCTAAATTATTCTTTTAAAGAGTCGTTTATATTTTTCTATCCCTAAAAAGATTTTAAAAGTTTTTTTTTTTTTTTCTAAGACTTACTTACTTAAATAATCTCTACACCCAAAGTGGGACTCAAACTCACAACCCCAAGATGAAGAATCACATGCTCCACCAACTGAGCTAGCCGGGTGCCCCAAGATTTGAAAATATTTTAACAATAATATATTCATGAGCACTTGCACTGACACAATTCTATACAACAAAATCCCTAGCTTATATCCTATCATGTTACATCACTTACACGATAAGCTTGGCAAAGAAAAATTGAAGCTCAGAGATTTTTTTTAGAATGATAAAATGAAAAGTAAATATAAAACTTTACCAAATGTGCCATGGTTTATCTTTGATGTTCTCTAAACACAGCAGTTGAGACACTTTTACAGATGTTACTGAATCTCTAAGATCCATTTTGTTTGCAAAGAATAAGATTGGTATTCGGCGGTGCTTAATATCTAAAAGAGAAAATAAAACGATCATCACACCTCCAGCTTTTTGGTCCTTCCCCCCAAATTCTTAAAACTAAAATTCACTAAAAATGTTTTCCAACCTCTTCTTTCTATATCGAACATACACAAACATTTGAAGACATGTACTGTCAGGCATGTATTTGAATGATAGGAGAATTAAAAACAAACAAACAAACAAAAAACCTTTCTTTTTAAGACTACCTGCCCTCTGGTTGGAGTTTTAAAACAAAGATGAGTGAGGTGGGAGTTGGGGCTCGTTAAGCAGCTACTGAGCAGCACCTGCAAAGGGGTTAAATATTTTGTTTTTATTGTCAGTAGAAAGGAGGCAAACTTCAATGAAGTAGAAGATAAACTAGATCTTGATTTTAGATTTTAGTCACAGTTTTCAGGTAACAAGCTGGATATTTTAACAAGATATTTTTTTACCTTGTTACAATTTTGGAAATATTTTCAGTTTTGAATAGATAACACCTTTAAATAGTTCAAAATTCAGAAGACACAACATGGTATACAGCAAAAGAATCTCCCTCCCACCTGTCCCAGGCTATTCACTTGTCCTCTCTAGAAGAGTTAACCCATATTACCTATTTCTTGGCATCTTTGTAGAAATATTTGCAAACAATTATTATACATTATTCTTGATACAGATAGTAGCAGACTATTCAGTTTTATATATTTTGCTTTTCACTTAATTTCATATCTTGAAGACCATCCCATATCAGTACATAATGAGCAGTGTCTTCACTACTTTAACAGTTGCAGAATACTGTCTGTTAGTACTATGTGCCATAATTTGTATAATCTGTTCCCAGTGAGATATATTTGTGTTGTTGCCAATTTTTAAAACTATAAACAATGCTGAAATGAATAAAAGTGTACACAGCAAATTTTGCACATGAGCCAGCATGTTTATAGGTTAAATATGAGAAGTAGAGTTGCTGGTGAAAGGATACGTAAATTGCCATTTTGACAGTGATTACTGAAAGGCTTTCCCTTAAAAATTGTATCAATTTATACTTCAACAACAATGGATAAGAATTAATGTTTCCAGTGCCCTTGCCACAAGAGTGTTATCAAACTTGTTGATCTTTTCTATATGACAGGGGATAGGTAAAAGTACTATCAGAATATGTTTACTTTGTTTTGAGAAAGGTCAAGAATTTTTCTATATATTCAAAGGATATTTCTATTTCATCTTTTATGAACTATCTTACCCTATTCTTTCCCCATTTTTCAGGTAAGTTTTTATTTTCTTATTGATTTGTAGGAACACAACAAGTAGTAAGGGAAAAAGTCCTCTAGCTATGATATAAACTGCAAATATTTCCCCTTGCTTGACATTTGCCTTTGACTTCTCATGGTTTCTTCTAAGTGAAAACTTTTTAAATAGTAAAATTCATCAATCTTTTCTTTTAGGATTCTGGGTTCTGTGTTATAGTTAGAAAGGTCTCCTCTTGCCCTGTAATTTTTATTTATTTTATTTATTTTATTATTTTTTTATTTTATTTTATTTTATTTTATTTTATTTTATTTTATTTTATTTTATTTTATTTTATTTTACTTTACTTTATTTATTTTTTGCCCTGTAATTATTTTAAACTTCTCCCATACTTCTCCCATAGTTTCTTCTACTGCTGTAAAGCTGTGATTTTTACATTTAAATATTTAGTCCAGCTAGAATTTACCCTGGAACAGAGAATGTCAGAATGGATAAAAAGAAGTTAGACATATCTATATGATGTTTACAAGAAACACACTTGGAACATAAGGACACAAACAAGCTGGGAGGAAAAGGATAGAAAAACATTATGCACACATGTAAATGTAAGAAAACGCACATGGCTACACTACTATCAGAAAAAGTAGTGTTCGGGGTGCCTGGGTGGCTCAGTCGGTTAAGCGGCCGACTTTGGCTCAGGTCATGATCTCAAGGTCAGTGAGTTCAAGCCCCGCGTTGGGCTCTGTGCTGACAGCTCAGAGCCTGGAGCCTGTTTCAGATTCTGTGTCTCCCTCTCTCTGACCCTCCCCCGTTCATGCTCTGTCTCTCTCTGTCTCAAAAATAAATAAATGTTAAAAAAAAAAAGATTAAAAAAAAAAAGTAGTGTTCAAGATGAAGGGTATTAAAGAAAAAGACCACATTTTTTGGTTATTGTTGTTCTCCGTGCAGTTTACTTTATGTCAGTGTTTTTTTTTTTTTTTTTTTTTTTTTTTTTTTTTTTTTAAAGTTTATTTATTTTTGGGACAGAGAGAGACAGAGCATGAACGGGGGAGGGGCAGAGAGAGAAAGGGAGACACAGAGTCGGAAACAGGCTCCAGGCTCTGAGCCCTCAGCCCAGAGCCTGACGCGGGGCTCGAACTCACGGACCGCGAGATCGTGACCTGGCTGAAGTCGGACGCTTAACCGACTGCGCCACCCAGGCGCCCCTATGTCAGTGTTTTTTAAGTTTTTGTTTAAATTTGTTAATTAATATACAGTGAAATATCAGTTTCAGGTGTACAATACAGTGATACCACACTTCATACATCACCTGGTTCTCATCACAAGTATACTCCTTAATCCTTATCACTTATTTAACCCATCCCCCCTACCTCCCTTCTGGTAACTATCAGTTTGTTCTTTATAGTTAAGAGTCTGTTTCTTAGTTTGCCCCTCTCTCTCTGAAAAATGCAGGCATTTAAAAATTATAAAAGTGTCGATCGTTTACTCAAGAGGGCAAAACAATATTAAATGCATATGTATCTAATAAATAAGCTTCCAAATATATAATGCAAACTTTGACAGTATTAAAGGGAAATATAAAGAAATCCACAATCATAGGTGGATACTTCAAGGCCCCTCTCTCAGAAATTGATAGAATAGACAAAAAAGATCACTAAGAATGTATAAGATGTGAACACTATCTATCAACTGACATTTACAGACCCTTCACCCAACAACAGCAAAATACATATTTTACTTAATTGCAGATGGAAGAGTCACCAAGCTAGACCATATATGTTGGGCCATATATTCCTAAGGATGAAATCATACAGAATATGTTATTCCATCAAATGGAATTAAGTTAGAAATCAATAACAAAAAGAAACCTCAAAAATTCTCAAATATTTGGGAAATTAAATATAATTTATATTTATATATTTTATATTTATATTATATATAATATAATATTATATATTTACATATATAATATATATAATATATATTTACATATATAATATATATAATATATATTATATATATTATATGTTATATATATTTATATACTATATTATATAAATATATATAACATATATTTATATAATATAATATATATATTTATATTATATATTATAAATATATATTATTATATTTATATATTTTAATATATTTATATATTAAATATAATTTATATTTATATATTTATATTTATATTATATTAAATATAATAAATAATCTAAGGGTCAAAAAAGAATTCACAAGGTAAGTTAGAAAATACTTTAAATAATAAAACAAACATATCAAAATTTGGGACATGTAGGGATGCCTGGCTGGCTCAGTCTATTGAGCATCCAACTCTTAGTTTTGGCTCAGGTCATGATCTCACAGTTTGTGGGTTCGAGCCCTGAATCAGGCTCTGGGCAGACCTGACTCAGCTTCAGATTCTCTCTCTCTCTCTGTCCCTCACCTACTTTCTCTTTCTTTCAAAATAAATAAATAAACTTAAAAAAATTGTTTCCAACTGAAAAAGGTAATAAACACTGAAATACAATGTAAGTATAGAATTTTCATAATAAAACAAAGAGCAAAAATTAACAAAAATTTTAAAAAGACAAACCATCAGAGGAAATTAACAAAGCCAGAGTTCTTAAAAAGTTAATATAATCAATATACTCTTTAAAAGATTGAGCAAGAAAAAACTGAGGAAACATAAATTATCAATATCAGAAATGAAGGAAAATACATAGATCTTATAGACATTAAAAGGATAGTGAGAGGATATTATAAACAGTTTTATGCCAGTAAACCTGACAATGTAGATAAATTTAAAAATATGGTCGTAAATTACCAAAAGTGACCCAAGGAGAAATACAAAACTCTAACAGATTTATATCATTTTAGGAAATTTAACTCATAATTCATAGTCTCCCTACTCCCTGACACTCCTTGCAAACACACAAAATCCCAACCCAGATGACTTCATTGGTATATTCTATCTAACACTTAGGGAAGAAATAATACCAACTCTATCCAAACCAAAAAATAAAATAAAAAGAGAAAGAGTAAATACTTTCTAACCCATTTTATGAGGCCTCTATAACCTTGATGACTAGAGCATTTTAAGAAAGGTATAAACCAAAAAACCTCATGAGCACAAAAACAAAAATCTTTAGTAAAATGTCAGCAAATCCAATTCAATGATATATAAAGAGGTTAATAATCAATGGTCAAATGAGGTTTAATCCAGAAACGTAAGTTTGGTTTAATATATGTGAATCATACTATCATTGCAATAGATGTAGAAAAAGCATTTGGTAAACTATAACATGAGTTTATGATGGAACCTTTTGGAAAATTAGGAATAACAGAAAATTTCCTTGACCTAATAAGGAAAGATATAAGCAAACCCTACTGAGCAGCATACTTAATGATAAAATGTTGGATGCAAAGAATGGGAGTAAGACACAGAAACAACATAAGTGTCTATCAATGGATGAATGACAAAGTTAGTGAATAACATAAGCTTGAACTATGCAGGTCCACTTATACATGCCTTTTTTTTTTTCAATAAATATATTGAAAATTTTTTGGAGATTCGCCAACAATTTGCAAAAATCTGTAAACAAATCATGTAGCCCAGAAACATAGAAGAAAAATTAAGAAAAGGTTAGGTATCTCATGAATGAATAAGATACATATAGATACAAGATGAATTTATCATTTAATATCATAAAAGATATACAAATTTATTATAAAAAGTTAAAATTCATCAAAATTTACATGTACATAGACCAAACATGGCAGCATTCAGTTAAGAGATATGCAAACAAATGTAAAGATGCAGTATTAATTCATAACTGCATAAAATTAACTGCAACACATACTGTATCACTGAGATAATTTCAAAGTCATCTCCTGCACCTATTGCAGTGAGCTTAAGTGTTGAAAGTATCTGTTTAAAATGCTATTTGACCCTAATCATCTCTATGTGAATTCTTCTCTCCAGTAAATCGTGTATCACAGTAAAAGTTATCTCTTACAGTTCTCACATATTTTTTCACCTTAGTTTGTGCAATACTGTAAACCTTGAGTTAAATGGCACCCATACAAAGTCCCACCAGTCATCCTGGAAGTGAAAGAAGCAAAGAAAAGTTATGACGTTACAAGAAAAAGTTGAATTGCTTGATATGTACCATAGATTGAGGTCTGAATCTGTGGATGCCTGACATTTCAAGGTAAATGATTCCAGTATAAGGACCAACATAAAAAAAAAAAGAAAAGGAAATTCATGAAGCCATTGCTGCAGTTATGCCAGCAGGCATGAAAACCTTGCACATTTCATGAAATACCTTTTCATCTTGTATTGAAAATGTAGCTTTTATGTGAGTGCAGGATTGCTATAAGAAAGGCATCCCTATAGACTCTAACATGATACAAGAAAAAGTGAAGTTATTATGTGAACATAAAGCAAAAGGAAAGTGGAGGATTTAGTGCTAATAAAAGATAGTCTGATGGGGCTCCTGGGTGGCTCAGTTGGTTGAGTGTCTGACTTCGGCTGAGGTCATGATCTTGCAGTCCATGAGTTCAAGCCCTGCGTCAGGCTCTGTGCTGACAGCTTGGAGCCTGGAGCCTGCTTCAAATTCTGTGTCTCCCTCTCTCTCTGCCCCTCCCCCACTCATGCTTGCTCTCTCTCTCGCTCTCTCTCTCTCTTCCTATCTCTCTCTGTCAAAAATAAATAAAAACATTAAAAATTTTTTTTAAAATAAAAGATGCCCTGATAATTTTAGAAAGAGATTTGGCTTGGGGCGCCTGGGTGGCGCAGTCGGTTAAGCGTCCGACTTCAGCCAGGTCACGATCTCGCGGTCCGTGAGTTCGAGCCCCGCGTCGGGCTCTGGGCTGATGGCTCAGAGCCTGGAGCCTGTTTCCGATTCTGTGTCTCCCTCTCTCTCTGCCCCTCCCCCGTTCATGCTCTGTCTCTCTCTGTTCCAAAAATAAATAAATGTTGAAAAAAAAAAAAAAAGAAAAAGAAAGAGATTTGGCTTAAAAAGTTATCAAGATAACAGGAGAAGTAGCTTCTGCCAACCAAAAGGTAGCAGACAGTCTCCAGATGCCATTAAGGAAATCATTGAGGAAAAAGGATATCCACCTGACCAGGTTTTTAATGCAGGTGAAAGTGCCCTATTTGGGGCGGGGGGGAGTCACAAAGGGCATTTATTAGTAAGGAAGAGTGGCAAGTACCAGGATTTAGGGCAGGAAGAAAGTAGGAAAAAGGTAAGACTTAACCATTTCTTTTTTTTTTTTTTTAATATTTTTTTTAGTGTTTTATTTATTTTTGAGACACAGAGAGACAGAACATGAGCAGAGGAGGAGCAGGGAGAGAGCAAGACACACAATCTTGCACAGAGCTGTGCTGACAGCTCTGAGCTGTCAGCACAGAGCCTGACGCGGGGCTGAACTCATGAACCACGAGGTCATGACCTGAGCTGAAGTCGGATGCTCAACCAACTGAGCCACCCAGGCGCCCCAAGACAACCATTTCTATTCAACATTGTACTGAAGGTCCTAGCCAGTGCAATAAGACAAGAAAAGGAATAAAAGACATAAAGACTAAAAAGGAAGAAGAATTTTTGTTGTTAACTTCATACATAGAAAATTCTAAGAAATCTAGAGAAAAATTACTAGAATCAGTATATTTAACGACCTCCCATAATATAAATCAATATTTTCACATACTAGCAATGAACCATTAGAATATGAAATAAAACAAACTATTTACAATAGCTTTGAAAATATAAAAAAAAAAAAACTTATGGTTAAGTTGAATGAATGATATGTAAGACCTACATAGAAAACTATAAAAGATAGACAAATTGAGAAAAGGATAAATACATGAAGTGACATACCATATCCATGAGTTGGAACATTCAATGTTAAGTCTAATGTTAAGATCTCAACTATCTCCAAATATGATCAAAATAAAATCCCAGCACAGTTTTACAAAATTAATAAGCTGATTTTAAACATTATTTAAAAATATAGAACACCTAAAACTACTAAAATCATTTTGAAGAAGTAGACCAGGATTAGAGGATTTATCCTGACTTCAAGATTTATTATACATCTATGGTAATAAAGACAATGCAAAAGTACATAAAAGGGATCAGGGGAACAGAATACAGAGTCCAGAAACAGACACACACATATACACAAATTATATTCAATAAGCACGAAAGTCAAATGATTTTGACAAGTAATTCAGCGAAAAAAATTTTTCCCCAACAAATGTATTTTGGGGTAATTGGATATCTGTAAAAAAAATGCAAAAATTAATTCAAGATGGGTCTCAGGCCTAAATATAAAAACAAAAACTATGAAGCTACTAGAAGAAAGCATAGGAGAACATGTTAGTAATCTTAAGGCAGTAGGCACAGATTTCTTAGAGAGGACATAAAAAGCTTGCATTAAAAGGAAAAAATGAAGGTTGATGGAGGGAGGTGAGTGGGAGATAGGCTAGATGGGTGATGGGTATTAAGAAAGGCACTTGTGATGAGCACTGGGTGTTGAATATAAGTGATGAATCACTGAATTCTACTCCTGAAACCAATATTGTACTGTATGTTAACTAAAATTGAAATTAAAAATAAAAATTGAAAAAATTGATAAATTAGACTTCACCAAAATTAGATAAATATGTTCATTAAAAGATACTGTGAAAATGGGACACCTGGGTGGCTTAGTTGGTTGAGTGTCCAACTCTTGATTGATTTTGGCTCAGGTCCTGATCTCACAGTGTGAAACTGGCCCTGCATTGGGCTCTGTGCTGGCAGTGTAGAGCTTGCTCAGGATTCTCTCTCTCTTCCTCTCTCTCTGTCCCCCACCTCTAGATAAACTTAAAAAAAATTAATGTGAAAAAAATAAACAGGTGAGCCACAGACTGGTAAGAAATCTTCAAAACACATATATTTGACAAAGGTATTCTATTTAGAATTTATAAAGAAATGTTAAAATTCAATAATAAGACAAACAACCAAATTAAACACATGGGCAAAAGATTTAAAAAGACATTTTACAAGAGAGGGGTGCATGGGTGACTCAGTCAGTTAAGCATCAGGCTCTTGATTTCAGCTCAGGTCATGATCTCATGGTTCGTAAGATCAAGCCCCACACTGGGCTCTGCGCTGACAGTGTGGAGCCTGCTTGGGATTCTCTCTCCCTCTCTCTCTGCCCCTCCCCTACTTGCACACACTCTCTATCAAAATAAATAAATATTTTTAAAAAGACATTTTACAAGAGAATGTACAAGAATGGTTAATAAAATATGCAAAAGTGATCAACATTTTTTTTTATTAAAAAAATTTTTTTTTAACGTTTATTTATTTTTGAGACAGAGAGAGACACAGCATGAATGGGGGAGGGTCAGAGAGAGGGAGACACAGAATCTGAAACAGTCTCCAGGCTCTGAGCTGTCAGCACAGAGCCCGACGCAGGGCTCAAACTCACGGACCGCGAGATCATGACCTGAGCTGAAGTCAGACGCTTAACCGACAGAGCCACCCAGGCGCCCCGATCAACATTTTTAATCATCAGTAAAATAGAAATTAAAAGCAAATGAGATCCTATTACACACCTCGTTGAAAGGCTAAAGTGAAAAAAATATATTATAACATCAATCATTGGAGAGGATGTAAAGAAACTGGAACTCTCATATATGTTGTTAAGAATGTAAAATAGTATGACCACTTTGAAAAATCAAGGGGCAGTTACTTTAAATATGACCCATATGTCTATCCTATGACTCAGCAGTATCATTCCTAGGAATTTTTCAAAGAGAAATGAAAACATGTCTACAAAAGTCTTTTATAAGAATGTTCATATCGGATTTATTCATAATAGCCCTAACCTAGAAACAGTCTAGATGTCAATCAACAGGATACTGGATAAACAAACTGTTGGATATTTACACAACAGAATGTTACATAGCAATAAAAAGGAATAAACAAGTGATATATAAAACAATATAGATGATTCTCCACACCATTATGCCAAATAAAAAAACTTACGCACAAAAATGTATGTGCTCCCCCTCCCCCATTTACATGAAACTGTAGAATAGACAAAATTAATCTGGTGACAGAAATCAGATTAGAAGTTCTCTGGTATGAAGTGAGGAGTATTGACTGGGAAGGAGGGTGAAAGAACTTACTGGGGTGATGAAAACGTTTCTTGATAGGCAGTGTAGTTACATGAGTGTATGCATTAGTCAAAATTAGTGAACTATATAATCAAGATCTAAGCATTTGACTATATACAACTTATACATCAATTTTAAAAAGTTCATATACAGGGTGACTGAATGGATAAAAAAAAAACAAGACCCATCTATACACTGCCTACAAGAGATTACTTCAGAATCTAAAGACACATACAAACCGAAAATGAGGGCATGGAAAAAGATTTCCCATGCAAATAGAAGCAAAAGAAAGCTGGGGTAGCAGTGCTTATGTCAGACAAAATAAATATTATTTTATTTATTTTCATTTTTCATTTTTTAAATATTTTTTATCTTGAAGTAATCTCTATACCCAACGTGGGTGTACAGTCTGAACTCATAACCATTAGATCAAGAGTTGCATACTTTACTCACAGAGGCAGCCAGGTGGCCCCAGATAAAATAGATATTAAACCAAAGATTATAAAAAAAATACATAGAAAAGCAATAAATAAGATAAAGAAATCAATCCAATAAGAGGATATAACAAGTGTAAATATCTATGCACCCAACACAGAAGCATCTAAATATACAAAGTAAATATTAATAAATATAAAGGGGAGAAATTGACAGTAATATAATAATAGTAGGGGACTTTAAGATCCCATTTACATCAATGGAAAGATCATTTAGACAGAAAGCCAATAAGGAACTTTGTTCAGTGGCACTGAACAACACATTAAACAGATGGATTTAACAGATATATACAGAATATTCCATCCTCAAACAGCAGAATACACATTT
Source organism: Puma concolor (assembly GCF_028749965.1). Classification (NCBI taxonomy): domain Eukaryota; kingdom Metazoa; phylum Chordata; class Mammalia; order Carnivora; family Felidae; genus Puma; species Puma concolor. The sequence goes on from NC_141675.1 coordinate 114,241,056, forward strand.
TTTTCAAGTAGACCTGGAATATTCTCCAAAACAGAACATGTTAGGTCACAAAATAAGTCTCAATAAACTTAAGAATACTCATATTATATCTTTTATGACCACAATGGTATGAAACGAGAAAACGAGGTAAGTTTATAGCAATACAGGCCTACATCAAGAAACAAACAAAAAATCTCAAACAATCTGATCCTTTATCTAAAAGAAATAGAAAAAGAACAACAAACAAAGCCCAAAGTTACTAGAAGGAGGAAATAAAGTTCTGGGTAGAAATAAATGAAATAGAGACTAAAAAACCAACACAAAAGATCATGAAACCAAGATAAACAAAACTGATAAATCTTTAGCCAAACTCATCAAGAGACAAAAAGACAGAAAGGACCCAAATAAGTACAATCAGAAATTAGAGAAGAACAGACACCACAAAAATGTCAAGGATTATGAGACTGCTATGAAAAATCATATGCCAACAAATTAGACAACCTGGAATAAATGGATTAATTTCCTATAAACATATAATCTTTCCAGACTGAATCAGGAAGAAATAGAAAATCTGAACAGATTGATTGCTTGTTAACAAAACTGAATAAAAAAAAAATCAAAAGACTACCAATAAACAAAAGTCCGAGACCAATGGGCTTCACAGGTGAATTCTATCAACATTTAAAGAAGAATTAATATCTATCCTTCTCAAACTATTCCAAATAGTAGAAGAGGAAGGAAACCTTCCAAATTCATGCTATAAGGCCAGCATTATTCTAATACCCAAACCAGAGAAAGACACTCTAAAAAAAAAATTACAGGCCACTATCTTTGATGAACACAGAGGCAAAAATCCTCAAGAAAATGTAGACAATCAAACTCAACAAAGGATAATACACCATAATCCAGTTGGGTTTATTCCAAGGACACAAGGATGTTTTAATATTAGCAAATAAATCAGTGTGATATACCTCATTAACAAAATGAAGGATACAAACCATATGATCATCTTAATAGATGGAGAAAAGCATTTGATAAAATACAACATCCATTTATGATAAAAACCCTCAACAAAGTGGGTTTAGAGGGAGAACACCTAAACATACTAAGGTCACATGAAAAACCCACAGCTAATATCATATTCAATGGTGAAAAACTGAACATCTTTCCTTTAAAATTAAAAACAAGACAATGAGATGCCTACTCTTGCCACTTTGATTCAGCATAGTATTGTGAGTCCTAGCCACAGCAATTAGACAACAAAAAGAAATAAAAGGTATCCAAACTGGCAGGGAAAAGTTAAACTGTCACTAACTATTTGCAAATGACATACTATATATGGTAAACCCAAAAGCTCCATCAAAAACTGTTGGAAACCAATAAATGAATTCAATAAAGTTGCAGGAGGCAAATTAATATACAAAATTTTGCTATATATTTGTTATACATATACACAAAAATCTGTAACACATATTGCATTTTAATATACAAAATCCTTAACCAAGGAGGTGAAACTTATACTTTGAAATCTGTAAGACTCTGATGAAAGAAACTGAAGACAACACAAACAAATGGAAAGATATACTATGATCATGGATAGAATTAATATTGTTAAAATGTCCACTCTACCCAAAGCAATCTACAGATTTAATGCAATCCCCATCAAAATACCAATAGTATTATTCACTGAAATAGAACAAATAATCCTAAAATTTGTATGGAACCACAAAAGGTCCCAAATAGCCAAGGCAATCTTGAGAAAGAAGAACTAATCTGGAAGTATCACAATCCCAGATTTGAAGCTATACTACAAAGCTACAGTAATCAAAACAGTATCATACTGGTAAAAGAAAAATAGATACATAGATCAATGAAATAGAATAGAGTCCAGAAATAAATCCATGCTTATATAGTCAATTCATCTACAACAAAGGAGGCAAGAATATACAATGGAGAAAAGCAGATAACCCAGATAAAAGATTGCTAAGTTTTTAAAAGTGAAAAAGTCACATAAAAAGTACGAGCTAGATAATTATTACCCCAAATATTTGAATAAGCTTAGGTTGTCTGATAAAAATACCAGTGATTGCTGTTGAGCAGGAAGAATTATTAGAAAGCCCCACACTCTTCCCATTCTATTCCTAATAAATCTACACTTCTTTTAAACCACCACCTCTTCCTAAAAGTCATAGCACAAAGACCACTTAAAATCTTTTTGCAGGAGTAAAGCTATTAATGCAGAGTTCCACAATACTTACTGGAGAATTGTACTGTGGAGAAAAAGAAAGAATATCCATCAATTGGTAAATGACAGAATAAATGTGGTACACTCATAGTATGGCATATTAGGCACCGTTAAAAAGACTAATTACATATATGCAATTTGACTTGAAAGGATTTCCATCATTCAGTGTTATCTGAGAATAGACAGATCAGAAGAGTATAGAGAATATGATCTGATTTTAATAAATAACAATGAGAAAAAAAAATACCAAATTGTTAATACTGGTATCTTAAAAGGGGATAGAGGGCTGGCAGTTAGAGTTTAAAAACGTAAAAGATCTATTTCAAAATATTTCTCAGAATAAATATATATGAAATGCTGTGATTGCACATACCTATATATACATACATGTATGAAAAAATGGCAACCAAAATAATTTTTATTGTTTATTTTATTATTTTTAATGTTTATTTTTGAGAGAGAGAGAGAGAGTGAGAGAGAGAGAAAGAGCGAGCATGTGCTTGCAAGTGGGGGAATGACAAAGAGACGGAGAAAGATCCGAAGCAGGCTCCTCGCTGTAAGTGCAGAGCTCCACGCAGGGCTTGAACTCCCAAACCGTGAGATCATGACCTGACCCAAAATTGAGTTGGCCATTAACCGATTGAGCCACCTAGGCACCCCATAACCAAAATAATTTTAAATACATGTTGAAATACATGGATTTTTACTTCCTCCTTTCTTCTTTATTGATTTATATTTTTGGCTACTGACACCTATTCTTTTTATGCAACCAAAAAAAAGGGTATTCTTATTTTGGGGCAACCTGGAAAACACTGCAAAACCTTTGAAATTTCATTCTTCACAGAGCTAGAACAAACAATTCTAAAATTTGTATGGAACCAGAAAAGACCCTGAATAGCCATGGCAATTCTGAAAAAGAAAACCAAACCCGGAAGCATCACAATTCTGGACTTCAAGCTGTATTACAAAGCTGTAATCAAGACAGTATGGTACTGGCACAAAAGTAGACATATAGATTAATGGAACAGAACAGAGAACCCAGAAATGGACCCATAAACATATGGCCAACTCATCTTCAACAAAGCAGGAAAGAATATCCAAGGGAATAAAGGCAGCAAATGGTGTTGGGAAAACTGGACAGCAATGTGCAGAAGAATGAACCTAGACTACTTTCTTATACCATACACAAAAATAACCTCAAAATGGATAAAAGACCTAAATGTAAGACAAGAAACCATCAAAATCCTAGAGAAGAACACAGACAGCAACCTCTTTGACCTTGATCTCAGCAGCTTCTTACTAGACATGTCTCTGGAGGCAAGGGAAACAAAAGCAAACATGAACATCAAGATAAAAAGCTTCTGCACAGCAAAGGAAAAAATCAACAAAACTAAAAGGCAACCAGGGAGAAGATATTTGCAAATGACATATCAGATAAAGGGTTAGTATCCAAAATCTACAAAGAACTTATCAAACTCAACACCCAAAAAACAAACAATCCAGTGAAGAAATGAATAAAAGACATGAACAGACACTTTCCCAAAGAAGACATCCAGATAGCTAACAAACACATGAAAAGATGCTCAACATCACTCATCATAAGAGAAATATAAATCAAAACAACAATGAGATACAAACTTCAAACCTATCAGAAAGGGTAAAGCTAACAACTGAGGAAACAACAGATTTTGGTGAGGATGTGGAGAAAGAGGAACCCTTTTGCACTGCTGGTAGGAATGCAAACTGGTGCAGCCACTCTGGAAAACAGTATGGAGATTCCTCAAAAAATTGAAAATAGAACTACCCTATGACCCAGCAATTGCACTTCTAGGTATTTATCCATAGGATACAAAAATGCTGATTCAAATTGGCACATGCACCCCAATGTTTATAGCAGCGCTATCAACAATAGCCCAATTATGGAAAGATCCCAAATGTCCACTGACTGACAAATGGATAAAGAAGATGTGGTGTGTGTGTGTGTGTATATATATGTATATATATATATACACACACACACATATACATATACACATATATATATATACACACATACACAATGGAGTATTACTCAGCAACCAAAAAGAATGAAATCTTGTCATTTCCAACAACATGTAAGTAGAATGTATTATGCTAAGTGAAATAAGTCAGAGAAAGGTAAATACCATATAATTTTACCCATATGTTGAATTTAAGGAACAAAACAGATGAACATAGGGGAAAAGAAGGAAAAATAAGATAAAAACAGACAAGCAGGCAAGCCAGAAGAGACTGTTAAATAAAGAACAAGCTGAGGGTTGCTGGAGGGGCTTTGGGTGGCAGATGGGCCAAACAGTGATGGGCATTAAGGAAGGCACTTGTTGGGTGAGCGTTGGGTGTTATATGTAAGTGATGAAACACGAAATTCTACTCCTGAAACCATTATCACATTATATGTTAACTGACTTGGATTTAAATAAAAATTTTAAAAAGTACATGCAAAAATAAAACACGTGAAAATTTAAAAAAATAAAAAAAAACATATATAATGTGCTACAGGTAAAGATATGAGTTCTGCATAATTACTATATTTTAAAATTGAAAATAAAGGGGAGTAATATACTCATTACTGTTAGAATTGTTGAATCATTGTATTGTACACCTGAAACTAATATAAAACTGTATTGATTATATTTCAATAAAAAATTCAAAAATTCTAAAATAGAGATAATTACATAACACAAGTAACACTTTCTGCCAACACTAAAGAACAAAACATCTCATGTAAACAGACCCTCAAGCACAGATGCCACAAACACACAAACATACCTGGATGATTCAGAAGAGTATCAAGTTCTTCTTTGGCCACAACCATTCTTAATCTATCACTACTATCAATGACAAAAATAATGGCTTGTCCTTCTCTGTGTAATATAAAAAATGAGAAAAATTAACGATAAACTCATACATTTTTCCATATTTAGTATTCATCTGCATTTCCTAACCTGTGTATTATCTCTTTATTTATTAGTTTATATGAGTGATTAATATATTATCATTAGTCATATTTTATGTAAAGTAATTTGTTCTCAGTTGGTTGATAATATGGTAAATTTAATGACTTGTTATTTCATAATTTTAAAAAATTACAAGTAAAATCATAATTCTATTACATAGATACAATCATTATTAATACTTTGGCGTAAATCATTTTTGACATTTTCTTTGTGTATACTCACATATGAATATCTACATTTGTATTTAAATGGAATCTTGCTGTTTTACATCCTGACTTTCTGATATATAAACATTTCCGTGATCTTTTTCTGCAGTATGGTTTGAGCTTTTTTAATTTTGAGAGAGAGAGAAAGAGCATGAACAGGGGAGGCACAGAATGAGAGGGAGAGAATCCCAAACACGCTCCACACATCAGTGCAGAGTCTGATGCGGGGCTCAAACTCACAAACCATGAGATCATGACCTGAGCCAAAATCAAGAGTTGGACACTTAACTGACTGAGCCATCCAGGCGCCTCTTATTTGAGTTACCTTTGTATGAAACATTAAACACTATACCAGTATTTTTTTACCTTAACCATAGTGATGAATACATTTTAGATTAACAGGACACATAAGTATACATAACTATATTTGAAATAAGTTTTTGGAAATAATTACAAATAGCTTTGATTTTATTCAATTTGATTTTTTTTTAACTGATAACCATCTACTGATAACCAGCTACTGAACTGGCTTAAGGGTTCACCTATAGATCTCAATGGCCCTTAAAAAAAAGTCACTGATTCCCTCTGACCCTTTCATTGCATGGTGTCATCAAATACTGTGCCAAACTTCTATTGTTGGACTTAGAGATTATTCTTAATTTTCATGATTATGAAAAAGTTTGGAATAAACATCCTCCTAAATACAATTTTTAAATTTTTTGATACTTTAAGATTTGTTCTTAGGACTAAAATTTCTAGGAATATATACAAAATTAAAAGTTTTAGATAAACACTGACAAATTGTATTCCAGACATGCTTTATCAACATCATACTTATACTAATATCAGTACTTTTCCCACCCCTTTCCTGTATGGCTTCTTAACAGTTTTCCATTTTTGCCATTTTTTTTTTTTTAACATTTATTTATCTTTGAGACAGAGAGAGACAGAGCATGAATGGGGGGAGGGCCAGAGAGAGAGGGAGACACAGAATCTGAAGCAGGCTCCAGGCTCTGAGCTGTAAGCACAGAGCCTGATGTGGGGCTCGAACTCACAGACCGTGAGATCGTGACCTGAGCGAAGTCGGACGCTCAACCGACTGAGCCACCCAGGCGCCCCCCATTTTTGCCATTTTAAAAGCATATTAACATTGTATTTCATTAATTGCTAGTGAAGTTCGATATTTTTTCATATATTTACTGGACATTTATACTTTTATGAATCACTTATTCTAGTAGTGAGTTATTATTTTAAAGTTCAATGTCATTAGTAATCACACGAATATAAAAATAAAACAACTTTCTAGTTCTATTTCTTCTACCATTAAAAAAAATGAATACAGATTATCGCCAGTCATTTATTAGTAGTAGCCAAAGAAATTGATATGACTGGAAAGATCTACCAAGAGCTTTAAAAATGTTCAATCACTTTGAACCAGTAATTTTATTTCTGAAATTTATTCTGAGGAAACATGGACTATGACAAAGATTTATGCAGAAAGATGTGTTAACTGAAGGGCTGTTTATAATCTTCAAAAACTGAGAAAAACCTTTATGTCCAAAAATAGAAAAATGACCAAAAAATAGACATAGGCATATGAAAAAATAACAGGTAGCCATGCATTAGTTATATTCTTTGTATGTTTTTCCTGATTTATTCTTATCATGAATGTTAACTGAAAAAGCAGGATAAAAAACTATATATGGCAATTTATAATGTTCCTTTCTCAATTATGTAAAGTGTGTATTTTATATTTTAAAAAAGAAGAAATATACAAAAAAGATTAACAATAGCAAATTTATTAGTAGTGAGATTTATGGAAAACAACTTTTTTATATTCTCTTCTATATTTTTCAAATATTAAAAAAAGTGCACTCCTTATATTTTATATTTTATTACTTTTTCATATTATAACGATAAGATGCAAAAATTATATAATAATTAATATGATAGAATCATATAAGTGACAAAGTAAACTTCCCTTATAATCTTGTTGTTCCCAAAACAAATGCTATTAATGGTTAGGTGTACATTCCACCTATTTTTTTTCTTCTCTATATATACTAAGCACATATTTTTATTAAGAATACTATTTTTCTTTTTATAATTGAGATATGTCATTATAAACAGGGTTCAACACACAATTTTCAGTGTATATCTTTGCCCACCAGTGTTAGTCATAGGATACTTTTCAAGCAGTAAAATGATGGCTGGAGAGCATGAACATTTTTCATTTTAACAGATACTGGTAAATCTCCCTGAAAAAGATGTTACATTCCCACCATAAGAATGACTTGTTTTGCCAACAGTACACTTAATCTTTTTAACCTCTTTCAGTCTAACAGATTAAAATGAATTTGTTCTTTCATAATTAGAAAAATATAGAGATACAAGATATAAATTTACTATTATTATAAACTTCTCCATAGTAACCATATTCACTTTTCAACCTACAATTTATCTATAGTGTTCATAATTAATTAACTTCTTCCAAAAAGATTTTGAAGAAAAAGGAATTAAAATAAGAAACATTTCCTTTTGGAGTGTCTGGGTGGTTCAGTAAGTTAAGCATCCGACATTTGGTTTTGGGCTCAGGTCATGATGACACGGTTCATGAGGTCAAGCCCCACATCAAGCTCTGTGGTGACAGTGCAGAGCCTGCTTGGGATTTTCTCTCTCCCTCTCTCTGCCCCTACCCCACTCATGCTTCTCTGTCTCTCAAAATAAATTAATAAACTAAAAAAAAAAAAAGAAACATTTCCTTTTTTTAAAGTACTATTTTCTATGTATTTTTTTATCGCACATTTGCAGTAAAGAATAAAAAAAATTAAAATCAGATCTGGCAGTCATGTCATAACCATTGAAAACAAGAGTTCATAATGACAAAAGGGCATTTAATCAAACAATACTGATTATAAGTTTCAGACTCCAAAAGTAATTTACATTGCTTATATATGAAGGAGTCCTAGCAATATTAGAAGTTAATGAATTCATTTTAATACCACATGCAAATCTTGAGAGGATATAATACATTTGGATCCTAGTAACTTGATAGTTCTTAATCTGCAGTGATTAGTGAGCACTTGATGTGCATATGCTGAAAAATATCTTGTTTAGAATTGGTTATAGAAAAATGGATCAACTGTTAGTACTATTATTTTAACTAAATTTATTCAATAAATATGTACTGATGTATATGTCCAGCATCATACTTGGCCTTGAAGAAAAAACCTTAATAAGAAATAATCCCTGCTCTTGAGGAATTCATACTCTCACTATGGAGGCAGGTATGGTACAGGACTTTAAGAACTAAGAATTATGATTACAGAGGTGTGAATGGGCAAAGTACTATGTGATTGCTGGGGACAGAATACATGGGCAACATGGTGAAATTTCACAGAGGAGGTGACTTTTGAGTTAGCCTTAAAGCATGACTATATTAACTTTAAACAAAATAAAAGAGGGCATTAAAAACAGAGAGAACAGCATATGCAAAGAACCAAAGTCATGAAGGGCCTGAAGCCTTTGAAAAATAATATAAAGTATGATCATGTATCTTTTTAAATTAGAAAATGTGCTTAAATTATATGAAAAATAAACATTGCAACCTAGCCCATGTAATCTTTTGGATTTATCTGTTAATCGTTATTTGTTATTAAAATATAATCATCTAGTTAACTAACATTCATAAACATACTTACTTATAATAGTGCTCCCAGAGATTTCTGTATCTTCCTTGACCTGACATGTCAAACACTGTAAAAGACAAACTACAGAAAAAGACAATAAAAACAAAACAAAATCAAACACCAAACAAAACAATGACTACCTTATAAATTACTAACTTAAGGTGTCACTTCTATTTAAAATTTTAAATTTTTTTCAAAGAAGCCACCTTTGGATATGCAATATGCAATTTGAATCAATTTTCAAGTACAAGTCCCATAAAATAAATTTTTTGAATATAAATATTTTTCAATAAGTAACATATAAAAAATGTTTTCCTTACTAGAGAGATTATCAGAATTTGTCTAAACTCTAAATTCTGAAAAATAATCCACAGGTAGTGGTACAAATATTTTAATACTTATGGATTTCTGAAACAACAAATTAATTTTTCTAAAAGTAGAAGGAATGACGAGGTAGATGTAATATTATCACTTTTTCACCCAAAACTTCTTAGTCACAAGCATAATAAAGTGAATTACCTGGACGATTTGAATTTCTCTATGCTGAATCCTATGGTTGGAACTATATCTTGAGATTGAGCCTTTAAGAGAAAAGATAAATTTAGAAATTTGCAATTACCAAAGATGAATTATTCCTCAGGTTAAAAAAAATATCCAATATCCAATATCCAATTCTAAAATTTTTCACTAAGGAGATGACAGAATTAAACAAAATTATAATTTTTACAGTGGGATCATAGCGTGTGAATGCTTTACAGAAGTTTAAGGTTTACTAATATGAATCTGTATAATGTGTATGTCTTAATTCATATTTTGTGGCTTGCTGCAAGTTACCACAGCCTTAAAGCGGTTTGATGAGTCATTCCGAGTTCACATACAGGACTTTGTAATCTTTCACCACATACTTAATGAGTTTCTATATACTATAGGGGACTGTTCTCATATCTAGATGGTGAATATACATGGCCCTGGCTCTCACTGAGCTTATTATCTAAAGAAGGTAAACAGCAATAACCAAGTAAACTACAAATGAACACGATTTCAGGCAGTGATAAGTACAATGAAAGGTGATTTGGGGATGGGAGGCAATGGGGGAGGAGGTTGGTATGGGGCATGGAAGAGCCTCTCTGAGGAGGTGACATCTGACCCAAGAGTAAATATCAAAAAGGAGAAAAGCTATGACGAGATCTTGGCAAAGAATATTCCAGTCAAAGGAATTAGCCAGTGCAATGACCCCAATGCAGGAAGGAACTTGTCACTGAGGAAAAGTATAAGACCTGTATATCTAAAATGTACTGGGGCGCCTGGGTGGCGCAGTCGGTTAAGCGTCCGACTTCAGCCAGGTCACGATCTCGCGGTCCGTGAGTTCGAGCCCCGCGTCAGGCTCTGGGCTGATGGCTCAGAGCCTGGAGCCTGTTTCCGATTCTGTGTCTCCCTCTCTCTCTGCCCCTCCCCCGTTCATGCTCTGTCTCTCTCTGTCCCAAAAATAAATAAACGTTGAAAAAAAAAAAATTAAATGTACTGAGTAAGGCAGAGAGCTGTATGTAATAAAGAGAGGTAGAGCCTCGAAGGTCATGGTGGGGAATTCTGTGTGAAGAGATACAAGGGGGCAAAAGTACAGCAGGAGACATGTTAGAAAGTCAATTAAGTGACTTAAACTGGCAATTAAAGTGCCTTAAACTGGGGTGTCTGGGTGGCTCAGTTGGTTGAGTATCGGACTCCTGATTTTGGTTCAAGTCATGATCTCACAATTCATGAAATTGAGCCCCATGTCAGGCTCCGTGCTGGCAGTGTGAAGCCTGCTTGGGATTCTCTCTCACTCCTCTCTCTCTGCCCCTCCGCCACTCTCTCTCTCTTTCTCTCAAAATAAATATACTTAAAAAAAAAAAGACTTAAATTGTAAGTCATCAAATGCCTCCTAACAGTTCCACCATCAAAACTATTCCTCCCTTTGAATAAAAAAAAAATCCACTCATTTTCTGAACCTGAGTTCAGAACTGACTGCTTTTTTTTTTTTTTTTTTTACATTTTTTAATATAACCATTCCCTAAGTTTTATTGGTCCTATCTCACTAACTTATCACTTCTTGCTTTGCTTTATTACAAAAAACTTGTAATTACTCTTAATTGTTAATATGCTATCTTAGACAAGTTATTTAACTTCTCCAAACCTTAGTTTTCTCAAATGTGAAATCTGTTATTATCTTTAACTTGTAAAGTTATCATGAGAATTAAATTAGTTAATGAATGCAAAATACTCAATACAGTGTCAGGCCCATAGTAAATACTCAACAAATGTCATAATTATAGTCACTGATTTCAGTCTCTTTCCAACTTTCTCCATGCAATCAATCACAGTGTAACTTAAAAAGATCACCCTTTAGTTCATCATGTTGCTTTTGTGTGAAAACAGCAGGAGTAGAAAGAAAACTGTTGCCTCACACCATTACATTTAATTTGGTAGTCTACTTCTGGAAATTTAAAATTCAAATGCAAAGACAGAAGCTGAAAAGTCACTGGAGCTTAGTCACCTTAGTAGCAATGTGCTAGTGAAAAGGCGTCCCTAGAGATGCCCGGTTTTGCTTTTCTGAAGTTTGTTTATTCAGCTTTTCTTTCTTATGAGCTGCCTATATTCTTCCAAAAATATTTTTCTGTTTATGTTAGAATTCATTTCCTGCGATTCAGAGTCCTGCCTCAGATCTTAGGGTTTCTTCACTGCAAAACAAACTTTGGATTAAAGAGTTTCCTAATTTTTGTTGTCCCTAAATAACCCACTGTTTTGGTTTTTGATTTTGATCACAATTATAATAAAATCATCAGCTATTATTATCAGGAAAAATATAACAGTAATAAAAAAGCAAGGAAGTTAAATGTTTAAAGAAATCTCAGGGGCGCCTGAGAAGCTCAGTCAGTTAAGTGTCCGACTTCGGCTCAGGTCATGATCTCATGGTTTGTGGGTTCGAGCTCCATGTCAGGCTCTGTGCTGACAGCTGAGAGCCTGGAGCCTGCTTTGGACTCTATGTCTCCTCTCTCTCCACCATTCCCCTGCTCGTGTTCTGTCTCTCTCCCAAAAATAAATAAGCATTAAAAAAATTTTTTTTTTAAAAAGAAATCTCACAAGATACACCTCAAAAGAATAGCCCTATCCTCACTGAACTGTAGTTAGAACATTTGCCTAGTCTCTTCACAATCACCCAGCTTCTGCACAAACTCTTTGTTTCCAGATCTTCTCTTTTAACTTGCTGTTTTAATTAACAGGGATAAAATTAATCAACTTTCTTTTCTTCCCATCATTTCTAAAGTTATGATGTAAGATAATTAGAAAGAAGAAATTCCACAAATTAATTAGGATAAAACAAGGTATGTGAGCTGGTGCTTCCAGATTCAAGTAGGATTCATTTTCTTCTAGAGAACAATCTCCAACATTAATCGTCCTCTGCTCTATCTAGGAACAAATACATTTGGTCATTCTCTAACTTGCTCAGGGAATAGTACAAAGCAAGCAAAGAGTATAGGAATTATCACTTCAGTGGAATAGTCTATCTGACACAGCCCAAGGATAGACTAATGTTAACAAGAATAGAACAGGATTTCTGAGAGAGGATTCTATTTGGTTGGTCTAGTAAACATGATATCCTTGGTGCCATCAATCATCATTCCCTGCCCAAAAATGAAAATAGAAAAATAACCCATCAGTCCATTCACCCAAAGTACACTTATATACCTTGCAATATTATTTGGGATTTAGTGTTGATTAATATGAGATATATGCTCTTAAGGAATTTAAATTTATGAGGAAACATTTAATAAACAAGCTACCAATCAAATATGCAAGACATTTCAGATTGTTTTAAATCATACAAATCAGGATGATGTGGTAGTATAATGGCATTTATGTGGGAAAGGGGGGGGTGGTTGGGAATTGGAAAAGAAAGATATTTATAGAGTGCATCTCTAAGAAAATACAGCTAAGACCAGATTCTCCAGTGATCAGGTTAAAATGCCTCCTCACCCCCATTCATCAGTTTAGAAAACACCAGCAACCTCAATACATTGACAATAAATAAGCATTAAGATAGCTTAAAGCCATTTTGGGGCCGGGAAGTATCTAGTTACCTAGAAACTGCTTCTATCCACAGACAAAAAAAAGAGACGTTACTATAAAATAAGATTTGCAAATTTTTTTGCAAGAAGTTTCTTGATAGAGCATTGTAGATTTCTATAATTCACTTAATTCATTAAAAATAATCTTTCTAGAGGTACCTGGGAGGCTCAGTCGGTTAAGTGTCTGACTTCTGATTTCAGCTCAGTTCATGTTCTTGTGGTTTGTGGGATTGAGCCCTGTGTCAGGTTCTGCTCTGACAGCGCAGAGCCTGCTTGGATATTCTCTATCTCCCTCTCTCTTTCTGCCCCTCCCCAACTTGTGTGGGCATGCTGTCTCTCTTTCTCTCTCAAAATAAATAAATAAACTTTTAAAAATAATGTTTCTAATAATGGATGTAAGCTCACAAGAGATTTCTTCAGTACAGAGACACTGAGGAAACAAGAGTTATTATCTATACCTGTGTGACAGAGATTGGGAGCCTTTTTCAAGTGGTCTTTTGGCTATTAGCACCAAATTAAAAAAAAAAAAAAAAAAAGCAAAGCAACTTACTATGTTCTTAGGATCTAGAGGTCAGTTATTCAAGGAGACAGGGTAGTTGCCTAAAGATTAAATCTCAGGAAGTGGTGTTAGAAAGTAGGTGATCATCCCCTTAAAATAGCTGTACGGCAAGTCTAGGCTAGTTTTGTAGTTCACCAGAGGTAACAGAGAGACAGAGATGTTGGAAAACAATGGAAGATTAATTAAAAAACCTTAGTTACTGGCTGTGAACCCAGGTTTTCCGAAGGGCTCTTCCTGACTAATGTGGTGTGTTAGGCAGGGTTAACAGGTTACAAAACCAGTCTGAAATGGGGGTATTAGAAGATCACAGGGGTGTCTGGGTGTCTTAGATGGCTGAGCATCCGACTCTTGATTTCAGCTCAGGTCATGATCCCAGGATTGTGTGATTGAGCTCTGCATCAGGCTCCATGCTGAGCATGGAGCTTGCTTGATTCTCTCTCTTGCTCTTTTTCTTTCTCTCTCTCTCCCTCTGCCCCTCTGCCCTGCTCATGTGCTTTCTAAAAAAAAAAAAAAAAAAAAAAAAAAAAAAAAAATTATTTTAAGATCCAGACTGAACATGCTGTCTCCTTCCCTTTTTGACCCAAATCCCTAGAAATGACAAAAGAAACTATGAAAAAAAATCCATAGCTAATTTAAAAAATAAGAGCCATTGTCTTCAAAAGAATATCCTTGTTCAGGTAAGAAAGCTGTTTGCATCCATACCAAGGAAGATTCTTCCTACAGTAATAACCATATTTTGGAACATAAGATTACTATACTGTTGGGGAGGATGGAAAAAGAGACTGTAATTTCTATTCTGTTTTTTTAATGTTATTTCTCCCAATGTGAGTACAGTAGACATTGGGGGACTGGTCCATTTTGTGGTTATTAATGGTGGCTCTGGTTTCAATAATTTTGTACTTATTTGAGATCAGTTTTACCAAAACAAAAAAATTTACCTTTGAGGCTATTCTCTGATGTGGAGAAAAGTGTAAACACCTCTGACAGAATAGGCCCTTGCTTAAAAAATTTCCTTATAATCTTGTTCGCTTATTGCTGACAGCTTTACCCACAGAAATGCAGGTCACCAGTCACTGAGTTTAAGCATTTGCCCATACGGATCTTCTGATAGCTGATCCACAGTACTGATTATGGGCCCAGGCACAGTTGGGTATGGCTCTACTTTTAACATATATTCACTGTTCTTTAAATTCAATTCTGGACCCCATCCAACTGGGTAGGTTGCTTTATGTTCCTCTTAAGGACTGATAAAGAAATTTCATATAATCACAAAGTCAGGAGATAGACTCCAACGTATGTGGGCTTTTTGACCTGATCTTTGCCTTATTGGGGAAAAATCTCTTTTTTCCTGTCTTCATATAGAGAAAACTTCATTAAATGATACTCCTTATTTCTCAATCTCCCCTCCACCAATTTATTCCTCTCCATGGGAAAAGAATTATTCCTTTGCCCAGTTTGTGAAGTGAACTGATCATTCTTCATTCTTCCTCTCTCTCCTCATGCTTATCACAAGCCACATGCTTATCACAAGCATGCACTCTCATCTGATCTTAGCCATTCAATAAACCTAGAAGAGTAGGATTTTTCCCTGAGGAGGAAAACTTGAAATTTTGGGAGGCCAATCTCAATACAATAGAGTGTTAGCAACTCCTCTGAATAGACCTAACCTCACCCTCCAAAATCAACCTTTTAAATAAAGCTGGTATTTTTTTTTAAGTTTATTTATTTATTTTGAGAGAGAGAGAGTGCATACAAGCAGGGGAAAGGCAGAGAAAGAGGGAGAGAGAGATTCCCAACAGGCTCTTCACTGAAAGCACAGAGACTGATGTGGGGCTCAAACTCATGAACCGTGAGATCATGACCTGAGCTGAAGTTGGACACTTAACGGACTGAGCCACCCAGGCACCCCAAAGGTGGTATTTTTGATCTCTGCCTGACTTCAGCATGTATGCCTGAGCTGACTCCCAACTCAGTGGCGAACTCCTTAAATTAACTAAATTGCCTTCCAAATCCATCTTCGACTTCTTATCCTGGCTGCCTCAAACTATCTCCAACCTGAAGATACACCAGCAGTTAGTTGTTTTTCTGTGGCAAACTCATCCATGTAGAAGGGAATAATGACCAGAAAAAAAGAAATAATGGTGTTTTTGTAATTCCAAAGCAATCTCCAACTAAACAGAAGTAAAACTAAAGCTGTTGCAAAAGAAAATGGAGTAGTAAGGCTGTCTATTCTGCCCAATCTGAAGCATTATTTGAAGACAATAAAATTCATCTTCAACTACTATATTTAGGAGCAATATTTCCCATTCTCTGCCATTTAGTCATTAAAAGTACCAGCTTGTTTTTTGTCCCATCTGTATGCAGGTCTATTTTTTCACTCTACATTTTTCACTAATGGCTTTTACCTAAATAAGTGTATTTACAACTGTAAATGTTAGTTGTCTATTCAATATCCATTCTCTCCTTCTTCTATACTTACAGGATCCTTATTATTCCTGGAAGCAGCAGTATGCCTTGCTTTAAAACAAAAAAAAAATCCAGCTTAGGGGCACCTGGGTTGCTCAGTCGGTTAAGTGGCCGACTCTTGATTTTGGCTCAGGGCATGACCTCACTGTTTGTGGGATGGAGCCCCAAAACAGGCTCTGCGCTGACAGTGAGGAGTCTAATATTCTCTCTCCCTCTCCCCCCATTCTCTCTCGCTCTCTCTATCAAAATAAATAAATAAACTTAAAAAAATCCAGCTTTATTTATAGTTAGGGGTTTCCAATGAAATGTAAGTTAGGAATCATCAGTTGGTGCTTCTGGGTAAGCTCTTTAAAGAGGGCTTATTTAGGAAGAAGGTCTATTCCTTCAGCTTATTCTTTTCTCCTCCTGGTGACTTAGAATACAGATATAATAGTTAAGCAAGGTGACCATGTGGAGATCTTGAAGATGAAAACCAGGCACTTGGAATAGCATAACAGAAAGATGGAAGATGCCTGGATATCTCACAACTGACCGCAGCCCTGGAATACCTCCTCGGACTTATTTAGGTGACAGAAAAAGAAACCTCTTACTTATTTAGTCCACTGTTATGTGGGTTTTCTTTATGTGTAGCAGAACCTAACTTCAACTTATGTACCATGTGTTGAATGTATAGCTTTATATATTTTACAGTTATTAAAATTATATTTTCATACACTTATTACTTCTATGACTTAAAGTCATTCGGTTTACTACTACTGATAGGTATACCACACTCCTGGTAAACTGTCTAATTATCCATAGAACCCATAAAAATGATTCACCTTTCCCTCTGCTTATTAAGAAAGAGCCAAAAAGAAGGCAATGCTACCTAAGAGTAAACTTTGCAAATCTGTGAGAATCTTTAGAGAAAAAAAGACATTTGGAAAATATTCCAATTTAAATAATTATCAAGACATATTTATCAAGACAAGTATTACTAATGTATACCTGCATAAAATACACTGCAAATTATGGCACCCTGACATTTATTACTTTAACGTACTACAAGGTTAACAGGATTTCATAACATGATTATCTGAAGTAATGATGGCAAACAAAATAATACTGCATATTAACTTTCTCTTGCAGAAAATACTTAAAGCATCTAAAAAAGATACTTACATTTGAAGGTTTAAGTTTGTTAATGATTGTTGTTTTGCCACTATTATCCAGCCCAAGGCACAAAACATGAACCTCCTTCTTCCTTAGGCCAAGCAAGCCTGAAAGTCTGTCTAGCAATCCCATAATGTGATTCAAATATTTACAAACCAGCTGCAAGTCAGAAAGTAAAAATGATCTATCAATCACAGGCACTTTAGGTAAGGAACATATGAGCATGTGCATCAAAAATTTAATAATTTAAAGACATAATGATAAAAACCATGTCAATGTAGCTCTGTATTTAGTAAACAGAATTTAAGCTGATTATCACAAAGGAGCCTTAACTGAAATGCAGATTGGCAGCTTACAACCCTAGGTAACACACAGAATAATGTCCTTGAAATAACTGTACTTTTCTCATTGTAATTTATAATATTTAAGAAGAAAATGTGGTTAAACTCAGTATTGTGTGGACTATGCCACTTGTGATCTTGAAAATATATGCAGCCTTTTCTGGAAATCTGGAACAATGAATGGGCAAAGGGGTTCATGCTAAGCCTAATGCGGAAGCTTAGAAGGCAGATTAAAAAAAAAGAGAGAGAAAAACTTAGATTTTAGCTACATTATTTGTGCCACTGGCTAAATCTTTTTCTGAAGCCAGGCCCATTGTTGTATTATGCAATAATGTGAGCTATTAAATTTACTGTTTCTGTTTGTTTGCTTCTATCAGCTTAGGTTGCATTTTCTATCAATAGGAACAAAGAATCCTAACAGATATATTTATCTTAATATACATTGCTAGACATATTGTTTGTTCATAACCTGCTATGAACATTCCAAATGAAACTTTCCAAGGTGCTCCCTTTGGGTCCATCCCTCCCCAAAACATTATAATGTGATGGCAGAAGAGAGATATCCCTGTTGTCAGCTCTCAACTGCTGCCCAGACTGCTATAGCAGCAACTGCAATCTGCCTGTGTCCAAAGTATTTCCTATTACTTTAACTATCATTTCTGAGTTCTCTAAATAGTCATCTCATTTAATTGATTTATTCTCATCTCCATCTAAGGTTCCAGAAGCCTGTCATTCCCCAGCTCCTTCAGTACTTTTTAACCCACACTATCCTAGGCAAGGCCATTCCTTGAAGGCTGTGAGCTTGCAGCAACTTAAATGATGAGGTTCTCAAGACAAGTGCATCCAAAAGGAGGCTGCGTCATCGATTTTGCTTAGGCCTGTTGGGGGATCATACGGAAATTTCAAAACTGAATTCCAATGATGCTCAGAAAAGAGAAGGTACAATGCCCCACACAAGCATGGGGCCTATAAAACAGAGCCACAGTTGTTGTATCCAAAAGATGGGTTTGATCTCAGGTACTCCACTTGTGCCACTTTTCTCCTTGTGCTGGAGATTCAACTCTCACTCCATCAATTCCTTTAAATCTCCACTTAAGGAGCATTTGTAGAATCTACTATAAGTTAGCCTTCTGATATGAAGCAATTCACACAGACCATTTTAATTGAGAGTAGATTTGCTATTACTCACTTTGTTATTTATTGTACCAAACATACTAATATAAAGGCAATATCTTGTTTTCCATTTTTCATTCAATTTGAACAGATTTTTTAAAAAAAATGACTACTTCTCACATCCTCCTCCTTTGAGCATCCACTATAAAGCACTGATCGTCAAAAGCTTGATACTTGAATATTCAATTCATTTTCCATAGAACCCTGGATTGTGATTTTCCAACCCTTTTTCATGGATTATCAAACCTAATGCTTGTTAATGAAATATTTGGGGGCATACAATTTAGAAGTCAGTTGTTCTAAAAGCTATAATTATAGCCTTATACATGCTTCTATTTCTTAGTAATCATACATTTCTGTAAGTTTAATTTTTGCATGCATGAAAGAAGAAAAGATAACAATTTAAGCCACTTAATGTTTATTTACAATGCCCTATGTGCACAGTGGGAGATAAAATTAAAGTTTTCTGTAGCTCACTAAGTCTAAAGCCCTGTCAACTTTTGCTGCACAGGGGAATCAACTACTTGAAGTAATTCTGATGAAGGGATTAGGGCATCTGTATTTTGAAAAGTTACACAGTGTTTCTGATTTACAGTTACTATTGAGAACTACTGGCTTTCAGAATAAAGCCCAAACTTTCTCCCATAGCTTTTAAGGTTCACATCTTGGCTCCAATCTACCTTTCCAGTTTATTATCTTACTATTTTATTGTTTTCCTCTCTCTGCACACCAATCAATTCTCTTGATTGTGATCTGAGATTCTTTCTAAAGGATTACTTGTTGCCAGAAGAGTCTTGAAGAATTAGGATGTTATCCACAGACAGTAAAGGGCTTGGAAAGTAGGCCTCAGAGATAGTGGTCGGGCAGAGAAAACACCACGAATGGTACTTTGTAAACTTTGTATACTCTAGGAGTATTCCTAGAGTGAATTATAGCTCACTCTTAGTACTTCAGGCATTTTTATTAGGCTTTTAGTTTTTGATGATGAAACTTCAATTACGTTTTCCACAAACCAAATAAAAACAAAAAACTGGGCGGTGTTAAAACCAAACAAACATGCCCAACCCAGTTCAACGAGTTTTCTGGGGTCCCTTGTACTAACCGCATAAACCAGCTTTCCTTTTCCACCTCTTAAACTTTAGAAACAACGGTACACAGTGAAAAAAAAAAAAAACAAAAAAAAAAAAACAACTAGGAAAGAGTAAAAAGCAATTCTAAAACGCAATTCTAAAACGCGGCGGGAGTGGTGGCGGTGGTGGCAGCGCTGG
The DNA here is from genome assembly GCF_028749965.1 of Puma concolor. Lineage (NCBI taxonomy): Eukaryota > Metazoa > Chordata > Mammalia > Carnivora > Felidae > Puma > Puma concolor. The sequence goes on from NC_141675.1 coordinate 114,261,233, forward strand.
CTACAGATAGATAGGGGGCAGGGAGATACCTGGTCTTTGAGGTTGGTCTTGCGGGCCCAGGAGCTGAAGAGATACAGGAATGGGCCACTCGCTCGTATCCGTCTCTGGGTTAAGAATCGGGCGTCTCTCAGCCTTCTTCTCTATGCTTCCATTGGAAGAATCCCTGCTCCTGAGCAAAGCCGCTTCTACAAGTTGGGTGAATTGGTAGCTTGTGCCACAGCCGGAGCATCAGTGGCTGGGCAGGAGCCTAGGCGCGTAGCGTTCCCTAGGCAACCGGACGTTCTTCCGGTCCCGAAGCCACGCCTCCTTGGAGTTTTAGAAAGTCAGACTTGGTGCTCTTGTTTATGGGATTGAAGAGCACCGGAAAATGCCAGAGGCACACCGAGGAGTATTAAAGAATGTGTTTAGACAGGTGGCGGGGTGAACTGCCGCCTTCCTGCGAGGAGCAGTGCTGTCCCGGATGGAGCATGATGGGAGTTGTAGGAGCGCGCACAGCCTGCTGGGAAGCGCCTGGCCTGGCGTTTGCTGTGGGCGTTTCTTTCCGTCCGGATTTCTCCCAGGCTCTCGGGAGAGTATCCGCAATTTCACCCATTTGGGGCGGGCCCTTCTTGTGGCTGCCAGAGCGCTAAGAAACCTACGTGTGTTTACCCGGCACGCGCGGCAGCGTGATGGCAACGTCTGAAAGACACAACTGTGCCCACTCTGGCAAGGCGTGCACCGGAGTTGCCCCGATGCCCCTTAAACCGAGGCTTTCCGGGCTGTGTTAGGCCTCAGGCTCTGGAGTCCTGGAGAAGTAAAAATGTTAGGGAGTGGAGAGAAACTAGTGTAAAAAGGCGAAAGCATTACTCGACAGAGGAAGTATGCCTGTACTCTGGCTTCTTAGCTCTCTGATCTCCTGAAGAAATTTCCACTAGTCATAATCTGATTAGATTACTGCCCCCAGAATCAAGGCTGTAGGTGGTTCAGAAAAGGAATAGTCTGAATGCTTAACAGTAACCACCTTAAATTCCACTGGGATTTTACAGTGATAGTCCAGTTGAAAATACCTGGATATACGCATTTCTTCACATTTTTATAACCGCGCTTTCCAAAGGACAGACTACAGTTGGGAGTAATTTTGAAGATTTTTCAGTCAGCCTAACCTACCTCCGTCCCAGGGCCGATGAATGGTTTTCATGGCTTAAAACGTTCTTCAGATGAGTTTTCATCTCTGGTTTCCTTTTTGGCCTTGAGTATGGACCATCAGCCCCCCTCCCCCCACCTCCAGCTAGTGTTATGTTTACTACCCTGCCTGGTTTTTGGCCTAGGAGGGTGAAAAAAGAGACTGGAAGAGTTACATAAAATTATTGATGCAAGTGTTTATGTGAATGATTACAGGGTGGGTTGGTTGGTTTGTTTTGTTTTATGACATTTCCAAATTTGCAAATGTGATTATTTTACAATGAAAAAGAGTGGGGTTCTGCGCAAATGACTTGAAAGGCTAAAACTGACAAAAACCAAAAACCCAACAGTTGTATATTTCAAAATACTTACAGATGTTCTTGAAAAAAATGTACGGATGTATTTTTTCTGTGTGGCCTTAGGCCAGTTAACTCTTCTCTATGCTTCAGCTTCATCACTTGCAAAAATACACTATTATCTCATTTGGCAGTTTTGAGGATTGAATAGATTAAAAAACTATGTATGTTTCGCACATCGTAGGTGTTCAGTAAATAAGTTCCCGTCTTCCTTCACCCTGAAATTTTTATTATATAAATAGGATTTGACCCAATTCCTAAATGTTCTGGCTTGTTAACTTCTGACTGTAAATGCATTTACAGGGAGGTATTACTTTTCTTTCTGTCTCACTGTTGTGATTCATTTTGATGAGACATGGAAGCTAATTTCTGAATAGCCTGAATGACTTTTTTTTTTTCGTTAGAGTTAAGCAGAAATCTTATGTTTCAGAAAACATTAGTGGACAGACTTATTTTTTCCTGTTTGGAGTTGATATTTTCTGTCCTTAGGTTGAGTTCAATTTTTGCTTAGTACAAAACAGTTGGTGAATACTGGAAATGTAACCGGGAGATTGGGTATCAAATTTTCAGTAAATTTGGGCATAAACATAAATCTTTTACAAAAAAAAAAAAAATAGCTAAGAAAATAGTTATCTTAGGTAAGTGTAGTTGATGTCTTGATTTACTATCATTAGAGATTAAATTGTGGTTATAAAACCTACAATGTACTTAATAATCTAGAAAATGCCAGTTTTAAAAATACGTCAAAGTTTAAAAACGTAAATATTTCATATGGTTGAATCTGCGCTGTGATACTTTGCCAACTGAAATTGCCTTCGAGTACATTTAGGCTCAGCATAAAAATTGTTCCACTTGATGTAATAAGTTAGTTTGGCTATCTTCATTTTATTATGAGGGAAAGAAGCTTTAAAAATGGTATGTGATTTTCTGAAGACTACTTAAGATATCTGTATAAGAGAAGAAAGTTTCTAGTATTTTATAACCAGTTTTAATTTTACACTGGCTTTTGGAACTGTAGTAGAAGATAAGAGTCCATTGTAAGATACAACTACCATACTATTCTGATTAATTCAGGATACTTTTAAAAAAATGTTTATTTATTTTGAGAGAGAGAGAGAGAGAAAGAGAGCAGGGGAGGGGCAGAGAGAGGGAAATCGAAAACCCCAAGCGGGCTCTACACTGATAGTGTAAGACTTGATCTTCACAAACCATGAGATTATGACCTGAGCCGAAATCAAGAGTTGGATGCTTAACTGGCTGTGCCACCCAGGTGACCCAAGGGTAATTTTTATGTATTTTTTATGTATTTTATTACCAGCAACTTTTAAAAGAATATAGAAAATCACTGAATCATAGTTTATTGCATGTTTTTGGAATGAATAGTCTAAAGCTGTTTGAATAGTTGGACATTATGTGTATCTTTTGGTTTTCGGTAATTTTATGTACCGTATCACCTCTGCAATGAACAGTTTAATTTCTTGAAACTCACAAAATAGTTGGCCGATATGAAATCACTACAAAAATATATATCTATTTATAATGATTTATGTGAATTTATCCCTTGACCCTAATGACATTAATTATCTTGAAAAAATACAGCTATGATTTTGCATCCAGAATTATATATATAAAGAGCATCTAGATTTAAGAGACTAAAAATGTATTAAATCTGCATCAAACAACAGTACAAAAAAGTCACAAATTTAACCACCAGAACTGTAACTTTTATTTGCTAATAGATATTTTAATAAACAGGCTTACTCCATCTGTAAGACCCTGGTAATGCCTCTTAGGAAATCATAGAAAAATAAAATACAATAATTAGTAATTTGTACTTTGTACAAAAATGTTACTATGTTGCTCAGCAGGTAGTTTTGCTAAACACCATATTCTTTCAGCAAATAGATGACATATGTAATGCAATTCACCACAAACAATCCCTCATTGAGAGCTGAGCATTCTATAACACTATTAACTTGTAAGCATGCCAGCACATGAAAATTTACATGGAACATCATAATATTACAGTAGATTTTTATAAGATGACAACAATACCACCTTTAGTAAGTCTGGCCTACTTCACTGCTATAGCAAAGTAGATAATAGGTAGGATTGCAGTTCAATTGTTAACACCCTTTTACTGTGTTTATCTCTCTATTATCTTGTTATACAACCAGAAAAGAGAACATAGTCTGTGTAAGGAACCTGAGTGGAAGGCATATATTGAAGTTCTATATAGATACCAAAGAGAAACAGTAATAACAAAGAGAAAAAAACTATAGTGCTGCACTTCCTTATTCTCACAGATCTTTTCCTCCTTTTGTAAGAGTAGATGGGTACACTGCTAAATCCATAATTAATGATAACTAACTTTATGATAGGTTACAGAGAGATACATTTTAAAAACCATATTCACTCTTATAGGAGGGAGAAATGACTTCAGCTGCAGTTTTTCATGAGTCAAATAATTGCTTTATGAGGAATTAAATGTCTCAACCTAGACAGATGTTATCTGGTATTTTATATAAATGTACTATTTAGTATTAAATTAATAAACTTTTTCGGATTTGTGCTACAAAGATTTTTGTAACTTTTATTTTGAATACACTGCAACTGTTGACATCTACCATTTAATATTTGACGTGGCCATTTAAATATTAAGTGTTTAACCAAATACATATTTATATGTACACATATATCTTTATATTTTTGTCTATGCTAAAACAGCAAAAAAAAAAAAAAAAGGAGAGCAATCTTATTCCATTATTCACAATCTAATTTTACATCAAACCCATATGCACCTATAAATTCAACACATTGAATTACATACAGCCTATCCAGAAATAAAGATCCAAGCACAATTAAGAGATCATATCCTTCCAATAGGATAGGGAGGTCACAATGAACAAAACAACCATATTTATTGCCCATGTGTTTCTCCTAAATGACAGATGGTACTGATGTTTTTCATATGAAAACAAAAGTATTGTTTTACTAAATGATTAGAGCCTATTTGCCTTTTTTTTCTTTTTTAATTCAATGGGGGGCTTAAAAGCCTCCAAAATGGTAATTTGAGGAAATCTCCAGCTTGAGTATACATACACATCTTTCAAGATTAAACTAATTTTAATTTTCATAGGCTTTGAATTAGAATAGTAACAAAATATTTCTGCCTTTTACTCTATAATAGACAAAAATAACAAAACATGTGGAATGTCTATGTCATTGAGAAATCCTCAATCTCTACATTAGGAAAAGAGAACTCTATTACGAGAGTCCTTGAAAATCACAGAATTGTTTCAGGTCCTTCTAATAAGATGTCTCAAAAATATTCAGTAAGAATGGCTTTAAAATATTTTATATACTAGGTCTTTTTCCTATGATGTATTAACATACACACAAATACCCACTATGTGTTTATGCATATGTGTATGGCTATGTCTGTTTGTGTGTATATATAGAGTTCACTTTCCCCCTTTCCAACTACTTCTCCTCCAACCTATACTCCCTTCCCACTCCATATGTTGAATTTTATGTCATCTTGGTAAATAGAACTATTCACCTAGTAACATCCTTATCTTTGTACCACAAATCTATTAGCCTATCTGCAATTCTGCCTTCCCTCCATTGCCATTCTATGTCCCCTCCTATCAAAAACTAACCTCCCTACTTATACTGTGAATCCTAACCCTTCTACCTCTCAAGACCTTTTCTATAATTATATTCTCTTGCATAATCAGTTTCCCCTTTTCTACCAGATTGTTCTCATTAGTATATAAATATACTCTAGCATCTTTTCTCTAAACACACACACACACACACACACACCAAACTTCTCTTGACCCCATATTTCCCTGAAGCTACTGCCTTATTTCTTACTTCTTTTAAAGGAAAACTTCTTGAAAGAGTTTTAGTAGATATTGGCTCCACCACCTTTCCTGCAATTGCTTCTTAATCCACTTCAATCAGGCTTTGACTACACTACTTCATAGAGACTGTCCTTGTCAAGACCACAAATAACTACTATGTTGCCATGTCCAATGGCCATTTCTTCGTTCTCATCTTGGTTTCTTATAAGCATTTAATCCAGATGACCAGTTAGTTGCATTTCTTTTTTCTCTTACTTTGGCTTCCTTAGTGTCTTATGTTGGCTTCCAATTCTCTGCCTAACTTCTCAACATTGGAATACCCTAGACCCTCAACTGTGGCCTATTTCTCTAAAAACCTTTCGCCAGGTGATTTCAAAATTTTAAACACTATTTATATACTGATGACTCCCAAATTTTTATGTCTAGCCTTGACTGCTGCTTGGAACTCATATGTAACTGTCTACTTGTTACCTCTGTTTGAATATCTAATGGGCATCTCAGGCATTATGTAGCTAAAACCAAACTCTTGATTTTTCCCTCCAAAGCTGGTTCTCCCCCACCACCACTGACTTAGTCTCTCATTCCCCAAATGTAGAATCTTTTTGATGTTTATTTTTCCGTCCTCATACCCAATTCATTAGGAAGCCCTTTGTTCAAACATACCCCAAATTCATCTACCTCTTTCCATCTCTACTACTTCCACTTCAACAAAAGCCAACATTTTTTTCTGCTTAAACTATTGCAGTAGCCTGATAAATGTTCTTTGACTCGTGTCTCCTATTGGCCTCTCTTCAGTTCTACTGTGTACTAGGCACACTGTTGTCTCTACCCTCAAACATTCCAAACTCCCACACATTCAACTGGTCTCTGCCTAGAATGTTCTTGCCTCAGATCTCGTGACTGGTTCCTTCATGCTTTTCAGATACCAGTTTACGTGTCACATCATCAGAGAAAATTTCTTTTACCATTTAATATAAAAGCCACAGTCATGCTATATAACTTCATTGCTTAAATTGTCAAGATAACGCTTATCACTATTTTATTGTATGCCTTTACTACTAGTAGATCAATTCCATGAGACAAGGCTTTTGCTTATATCTTGGTCACTCTGTATTCTCAGTGCTTAGAACAGGACACTGGTACATGACAGTGTTTAATAAACATTAGCTAATGTAACAAATGGAACGATAGATAAATATGTTTAAAGTCAGTCAGTATATATGTGTGTATACTAATTTTAAAATTTGGGAATTATACAACTTTGGACCAGCAGGCATATATAACTTCCTTTATTTTTCTTTTATTTGTTATATCTGTTCCCTATAGTGTCAGAGCTTTGCCTGGAGAAATCATGCTTCTTGTTGTTCTTTATATTGAACTATAGATACCTATTTCACTTAATAGTAGAGTGAAGCTGTAAGGTGGGAAAAGGGAATGTTTTGCTTCCTCAAAGGGGTTTTTGGAAACTCTGAAGAAAATAGGCAGGTAATTAAAAAAATGGAAAGGCATTTCACTTTTGTTTGAAGTGTTCCATCTGGTGAAATTTTAAACATTGAATAAACAGTAATCAGTGAAAAATAACTATAAAATATATGCTATTTTGAATATACAAAGTCCAATGTAGGAGTTTCTTTTTGTATTTCCATTCATGAGAAAGTAGAGTTTGCTTTCTTTAGCAGATTTATGAGACATCTGACCAATATTAGATTTAAAAAAAAACAGTAATGTCCAAAATAACAACTTGTAGCCACAGTGTTTTGGCATTTGGCTTTAACTTCTTTGAGAAGTATAAAGTTATAAGTATTATGAGACTGAAAGAAATATAAGATGTAAAGTAGCTCTTTTTAAAAATAGTTAACTGAAAAGAGAAGGCAATCTTCTTGAAAGAATATAAACACTTGGAGATCATAACATATAACATAAAATTAATATGTATGTACCACATTTTTTAAACTTTTCAAAGTATGTAAAATTTATATAATTGCATAAAAGCATAAATTGATTCTGAAAGTCTGTCCTTTCAACTACATTCTTTTTATCTGCATCTTATGTAAATCTTTTACATTTAATAATAACAGAAGAAAAACTCTTATTAATGATAGTGATTCATTGATATGTATAAAATCCTTCGACAGTTGATTATTGAATTTATTTTTTTGACAAATTCTTTTATTATATATTTCTTAGGAATCAAGAGATCTAGTAATATGGAAATGTTAGTAACTGTGGTCATTTGGTTTGTTAATAAATTCTTTTAAAAAATTCTTTTTTTTGATATTTTGGTAAAATTTCTTTATTTTATATATCACTATATACTTTAACAAATATTAATAGACATTTAGTTAGAGATTCCCATCCTCAAAATGCATTTTAGTTTCACAATTACCAGAAGAGGAATACGACATAATTTTTAATCACTCTATTCTAATAGTTTTTTTTTTAATGTGGTAATTAATAGTTTTGACAAAAAATTTTTTGTATTACCTTCTTGTCTTTTCATCAGTTTTAATGGGACTTGGTCTGTTTTCCACACTCTGCATTCATGCTCTGCATGAATTTTTTAAAAATAAGGTTATTATAGAAGGTATAACATAACCAATATTTAAAGAAATGTTAAGAAACTATTAAAATTCAAAATTCAAAATTAAGGTGTCAAAGTGTGTATTGCATACAAAATTACACCCAAGTGTAGTTCATGAAAAATATCCAAAGACATTTATATCCTGTAGTTATTCAAATTTTCAATGACACGACCTTAGATGGAAACTGATTAAGAACATGATTAATAATGTATCAGAAAGAAAGCACATATAGTAATCTTTAAAAAATCAAATGTTACTCATTCATATTTTTGAGGACTGCTCAGGTATTATGCCCTACCCACCCCCCTCAAAAAAACCCCTCCCATTTCACATTTATTTTTCTCTTGGGGGCCTAAAAAAAAAAAACCAAAATTATTTCAAAATTCTATATTTGTAAAAAGATGATGAGATTTTTGCATAGTATAGATAATACAATTTTCTTTGAACACATATAAATGGCATGGAAGAAACATCACATTGAAGCAAATTAAGGGGCGCCTGGGTGGCTCAGTCAGTAAGCGTCCAACTTCAGCTCAGGTCATGATCTCACGGTTCGTGAGTTCGAGCCTCCCATCGGGTTCTGTGCTGACAGCTCAGAGCCTGGAGCCTGCTTCAGATTCTGTGTCTTGCTCTCTCTCTGCTCCACCCCCACTCACCCTCTGTCTCTCTCTCTCAAAAATAAACATTAAAAAATATTTTTTAAGCAAATTAAAAACTTCAATGACAAACATTTATAAACATTAAACCTTATTTTCCAAGCAGTGCAGGAATTAAAAAAATCCCCACTCATTGTTTATTGTCATATTGTCTATGAAACTCATTATTGTTTTAAAGATAGTTTTAAATATATTGAAATGATAGCTCTAGATAAAATACCAATGAATATTCAAATAAGTTAGATTTAACAATGCTCACATCAGTCACATAGACAGAAAAATAGTTCATTCAGTTACAAGTTTGTTAGCAAATAGTAGCCATTGATTTTGTCATAGAGCTTCTAAAGACCACAATTTTAGGCAGATTTATTTTAAAGATAAAAATATGTGGCAATAAATAAAGCATGTACAGTCAATGAAAAATTTTATTACAACTTAAATAATGACATTACTGAGTAAATAATTCTAAAGAGAGCAAAAGTTACTACTTTGCATGAAAAATCAGCTAATGGGATGAATTATATTCCAGGTTCTAAGTGAGTAAAGATGTGTTTAAATGAAAATTTAACAAAAGCAATGTCTAGCTAAATGCATACATTTGATTCTACAAATTACTAAATGTAGGGAGGCAATTTATTATAAAGGTGATAGAAGAGGACATCTTAAATTAGGTAAAAATCTTGAAAGCACATTGTTTATTCATCTTTGTGATTTAACACTATTCACTCCATCTATCATGATTTTGAAAAGTTAAATGATATTTGATCTTTCTAGAACAGAGGCCAATGAAGACTGTTCTGAAGATGATGATCTATAAATGTGGGGAAACTCATAGAAATGTTTCCATCAATATTGCTTGCATGTAAGCTCATATTTAAGTTATCAAAGCAAGGACGTCTATCTTCAAAGTTAATAATGCCTAAATATAAAACTTGGATATATGAAAAATGAAGGTTCCCCTACCTTGGATTCTTCTTTATAATAACATATCATTTTGGAATAAAGACAGTTTTCCCCTTCAATGATGGCTAATGAGCTGGAGACTGGTGCTAACTAAATAGGAATCCAGAGGTACGTTGTTCTTTCATTATGTTGTAAAGCATAGGACGCTTTAAAGTCATCAGTTGTTCTGATTTATTATGTGAGTTGATAACTTATTATCTGAGCCAAAACTGAGTTTATTGTAACAAAATAAAGACATCCAGAGGTTAAAAATAATGGAGAAATATAAGTAAGGAAAGAGCTTTGCTTGAGAGAAGATTTTTCACTGAGTTTAATACCTTTCTAATTTATAGCTCCCAGGAAATTGTGTTGTTAATCTGTACTTCATTTTATAATCTAAAGTAGAAACCACTTCTTTATGTTACATTTAAGAGCTATCTTTCATCCTCATCTGTCAGGTAATTTTTCTTTAATGTCTTTGTTATTCTTAAGGATGAATTAGGTATGTGTAAGGGTAGTGGCATTCTTTAAGATTTTTCCTTTTAAATGAAACAAATCAAAAATTCTCTTAATGATATAGAGATTTGGTACTGTAGTTAACCAACATGAAAATTCAAGTGAGAACCTTCCTTTGTTTTGTTTGGAAAGAAACTGCTTTCAATCGGAAAGAGCAAAAATACAATAAAAGGGAGGTGACTTGGTATCATTAAGACCTACACCAAACTGTATTTGCCAGATTTCTTTTAAAAGATACAGTTTATTCTTTTAGTAGTTCTTTGCTACTCTTAGTAATTAAAAAGCTTTCTTCTTTTTTGTTTCATTTTTAAAGTTCAGTAATTTTGGAGTGGCTCAAAAATTAGCTCAGTCCATTAGGTGTCTGACTTTGGCCCAAGTCAGGATCTCATGGTGTGTGGGTTCAAACCCCGTATCGGGCTCCACTCTGACAGTGTGATGTCTGCTTGGGATTCTCTCTCACTCTCCATCTTCTCCCCCCCCCCCCACACACACTCATTCTCTCTCTCTCTCTCTCTCTCTCTCTCTCAAAATAAATAGATAAACTTAAAAAAATCAAGTTCAGTAATTTTGCATCAACACTGAAAAGCTAAAGGTAGACTTTCAAATCTATTCTAAAATCCTAAAAAAAAGCAAATGCCAAGCAACCAATTTTTGCTTTGACTTAAAACCAAAGAAGCCACGTCTTTCAATTAATATGTAAACATCCTTTTTTACACGTTTTATATAAATCCATCATTAATTTGAAATTCAAATCTAATTATTAGTAAAAAAAAAGAGGATTAAAGTTACATTTTGATGACCTGTGTCTTCTGAATCTGTTGCCCTTTTCCCCCCAGAAATGTCACATCCCCTTATAACATAAACAATTTATTTTTATCCTGGAAATCTTTGAAATACCTGCCTAATATTTTGTTTTAGATTGAAACAGTAAGGTTAAGAGGGGTATTTATGCCTCCACAACTTAAGATTTCTCCTCTCCTTTATTTCATCTAGTAATATGTTAGATCTAGGTATGAGTAATCATCTCTTTCTCTTGTTAAATGTATCACGTTTGAAAGGATTTTATGCAACTATTGTAGGTTCATACTTATTACATTTATTAAAACTAGTGAATTCGCTTGGGCAAGCAATTACTCCAGAGTTGTTTTGAAAAATGGTTAATGTTTTCTAACTGGAGACACCTTTGAGGTAGTGAATCTACACATAAATTGAAAAGTTTGCCATTGGACAATAACAATCTGTGACTCTTAAGGAGAGACTGCAACCATGCTCCTCTTTGCTAGAGGAAGTGTGGAGTGTTCTATGAGAATTTGAAGTCCAAAATATTTCTCTCTATAGGGACTGCAAATCCAATTAATACTGGACAAGGTTTTATTAACTTATTTAATGTATTTTTGTCCTATGGAAAGAGCTGACTCTTAATGACTTGGCAATCACAGTAAACATAGCAAATAGGCTCTAACCTCTTAGTTTTAAGCTTAAGAGTTACTTTGAAGGTAAAGACAGTTTAGCCAAACTCATCTTTGTCATAAAATCTTACGTGTGTAGGAGACACCTCATAGATATTTGTTAGAATGAACTAAATAGTTGACACTGCCTTTACTGAACATTATACAGATTGAAAGTTGTTGAAATATTGATCACAAGAACTGAAAGTTAGGTGACTTCAGTGCCCGGTATCCAATGGGAGAATAACATCAATTTGACTCAGCATACTCCTTTACCTTTTGGAGTCTTCATATAAAAAGCATCAAAATATTTTTTGATTGGACATGAAATAATATGAGCCTTGGAGAAGTCAAGGTGATAATATTAAAAGAAGTGATATATTTGCTGTTAATCTCTTTGTTATATAAGCACACATACACCAACTGTGAATTGATAACAGGTTTTGATTCCTAGAATACAAATTTTTAAATTAATAATAAATTTCCTTATCTAAAGCTGTAGAAAAGAATCATCATCATCCGTTTTGGGATTACTTTCCAAAGCATTTAATTTCCAGGTAATAAAAAGCCAGAGTTCATTCCCTCTCTGTGAGTGCAAATGCTCCCATTTATGTAGTGAGACCCCAAATACTTCTGTAATATTCCCTTCTTCCCTTTACCTTCAGCCTCTTCTGAGGACAGTGGTAAGACCTTTTTAGGTTTGCTGTGCTTCTTTTGTTGATAGGGACCAGGGGTGGAGTGGTAGAAGCTGAGAAAGGAAAAGAGACGGGGTGGAGGAGTAAAGAGAGAACAGAAGGGGCTGAGCAAGGTGGTTTTAGAAAATTTAATGAAGGAATAGAAAAAAGAGACCTAATATTGGTGAAGATTTTGGGATAAGAGATTTAACCGATTTATAAAGTAGAAATTTGGTAGGGAAATATATTAAAAAATGGATTTTTAGGGAAATGTGGTCGAGATTCATTCTTCACCATCTCTTCGGAAGACCTTCTGTAAAGACTGCTTTTCAGGGATTGGATTTGGATTTGTTTTCCCTTCATAGGCTGAGATAGGCCTTAGAACTGTAGCCAGAAGGCTGTTTTATTCAGGTGATAGCTGGATAGATTTTAAAGAGTAATGCAGAGTGAAATAACAAATTTTTTTTTATTATGGCATGCATAACTTACTTATCAACAACTAAGATAACTTAGTGCAAAAGTGCTATAATTCTTGATTCTTGTTAAGCCAAGAGCTTTGTAATTTGATTGCTTTTTAAATGATTTACAAACCTAACATCTCTTCTTGTGTATTGTTTTTACATTCCCCCCCCCCCCAAATATGCCTTATACTCTGAGGTACTGAGTGGTTATATATTGGAAACTGACCACCCAGAAAATAAAATGAAAATGTTTTTTTCAACTCTCCGATTTTCAAAATCTCAAAAGCTTCTCAGTAGTGTGAAATAGGAAATTTAAAATAAAGCAAGTACATGAAGGTATATGCATATTGAAGTTATCAAATATCATTACTGAAAGCTGTGATTTATGTAAGTTACTAATTTTCTTTATGTAATTAAATTCTATACTTATGCATATTAAACAGTTTTAATTACTAGACAGGTACGCTAGTAAATCTCAAAATATTTCCTATAAAGTTTCCAAATGAATTTGGCAATTTAACTGTTAATATTCCTGGATATTATAATATCCTTGGGATCATGGGGTCTGTGATTGGTAGTCAATGAAGAAATAGATATCCTTATTTTTTTAATGTTTCTGTTTAATCATGCACACCTATTTCAATCATGTGTGCACGCTACATTTCTGACCATGATGAGGTTCAAAATTACACGTAAGATTATCATGCTTACAGTTCTGAAGAATATAAATGTAATTTTAAAGAAATTTTAAAGAGCATTTGAGGTAAGACACAAAGTGAAAAGGTAGTTTTATAATACTAGAGGAAGATGTTAGGGAAGAAAAAAAGAAATATAAATCAGATATAGAAAAAAGATCTCTGTATTAAGAAATAAATTCTTAACAGTGAACTTTAATCTTTCAAGTACTGAATGCTCATCTCAAAGAAGTTTAAATACTTTATAGAATTTATTTCATCAAAGTATACAGATGTTGCTGACAGAGTCCTATGGAAGACCATAATTATTCTATTCCTTATGTTTCTAAATACCTTTTTTGTTGTATTATAAAAATAAATATATATGATTAATAAATTTAATCTGTTTTACATCTGTTCTTATTTAATATATATTTGAAGACAGTAAATATGGAAATTTTGTATTTCCTCTAAATGTATCCAGATTTGTGTAAATGTATCAAGCAAACTGCAGATAGTGTATGAGTGATGCATGACCATGCAAGTGATGGGTAGAAAATGTTGCTATTTCTGACACACTTACTTAAAAAGTGATGAATTTCTCACTTTTTTCTTTTTTTAATATACTTTAAGGAATACTTTAAAGACTCTTCCTTCTAGTTCTATACAATTTTTATTTGAAATGAGAAAAAATTAAGCTGCAGTAAGCAAAAATTGGGACATAAATCAGCAAAAGAAATGTATGTGGAAGGGTCTAGTCTAATGGGACAGTCAACAAGTCTTAAAAGAAGAATAAAAGAAAGAGTGAGTCTCCTTTAATAGCAAGACAGCTGCTATTAGCAAAAAATGTAATTTAGGTAGGAATTGGAGAATGTGGTTTGGGCACCTTTATCTCTTAAATCAAAGAAAAACCGACTTATTAAATCAGCATCTTTAGATAACCTGCTCCTTTTCCTCTGTCTTAACACATTCTCCCTACTCTTCCACACCTAGCACAGTAGCCTTTTTTTTTTTTTTTTTTTTTTTTTAGTTTCTCAGGCAACAGCTGATTTTACAATTGAATTTATTCATCAAGCAGTACTATTTTGATAAATTGACTCAGCTTAATTCACTGAAAAAAGGATTTGCCTTTTTTTTGCAGCCTCTGAGAAGATTATGACAATACACTATAGCTGTGTTCACATTTTTATGTTACTATGTTATGGACTCAGGTTGACACACAATTTATATACGCTCATGTTTTAGGTCTGTTCATACCTTTGGAACATGCAGTGACATACTTGTCTCTTGAGAGGTTCGGAAAACAGCTCAGCATGTTCATGTAACTAACTTATTTTTCATGAACAAAATATAAAAGTTCTTAAACTTGCAAAATGCACCAATATCAGACTGTCAGCCAAATGTATTTATTCTTGGGGCCCTCATACAGCTATCATAAAATTCTGTTTAATCTTCTTTACATTATATCTAAGGCTATAATCTTAGATTTGTTTTTCAAAGCAATTCCCCTGAAAATAATTAATTTTATCAATGCTTTGAAAATTGCTTTTGCAAACTTATGAAGGTGAACCAAGGGAACAGACATGGTTTTATTTCATGCTTCCTCTATGAAAGCCTTTAGAACACTGGACTCACTCTTGATCTTTCTGGGGTGAGCTTCATAATGTAGGAGAGAAATGTAGTTAGTAAAAATTAAAGGGGAAAAGCCTCTAAACTACCACTTATTACAAAATATGTAGGACACTACAAGGTCAATTTAAAAGAATAGACAAACTCAGCCTTAGAAGATTGAAAAGCACAGAGTGTTTCTCCCTCTTCCTCCCTGATAACCCCCTTCTTAGCGCAGTCACATATGGCAAGAATTCACCAAATGAAATCATTGGTCATTGCTGCAAATAAGTCTAACAACATCAGGCATTAACAGTTAAACTATTATAAAATAAAGTAACAATATGATCCACAGAGTTGAATATAATTATCTAAAACATATTTATGTCAGTTTGGAAGCTACCTGATCACAAAACATGAAAGAAAGGTCAACTATTTCTTTTTCATATATCATCAAACTCTAAATACATCCATCATTAAGGAAGCCACACCTGGGAAAATTCCGTTAGGTTAAGTTTGTGAACACTTCCCAAATACTGTTGTACAAAGTTGCACATCCATGCTGAGTTATTTACCATTGTGTAGTGGTAATCTGCAGTGGGCCAGGGTTTCATTTGCAGGTAACTCAGAGAGGAGCTATGAGGCGTGATTTTAAAATCCGGGTTGGAAGCATAAACAAAAGGTGTGTGCCCATTGTCTGAACAGGAGACTGCAGTTTGTGAAGTGATGTTTGGAGAATCGGAAGGGAGGGTAGTAGAGAGGATATCTTTCACTTTAGAAATGCTGAGGCACAAAACACAAGTGCTTGTAGTACTTTCATACATGAAATCCTTTCTCTTGTATGTGCATCATGTGTAAACGTAAAGTTTGGATACTGCTGACTATTCGTCTCTGGTGTCCAATGAGTATGACTCCAATTCTTCTAATATCACTGTAAGAGACAAAGATAGAGAGAGGGGAGGGAAGAGGAGAGAGAATATGGACATCTGGTTCATAGATCTGGTAAAGACAAATTAGGAAATGAAGATTTTGAGACAGAAGATATGCACCATGTCAGATTTGCCTTATGAATTTAACAAAAATTGTGTAACCGGTAAAATGAGAGTTTAAACAAAGATATAAATGAACATCAGGAGTTTGTTACATTTTTCTTCTTCCTGGCACCAGATAATCTATCAAGTCAACCTCAAATTTAAGGGTACAAAGAAATGTTTCAAATTCAGGTACCAGTGTAAGGTTCAGACATTTCATAGAACTAAAAGGTATACAATTTAGATAATGACACAACTTTTCAACAGCATTAGAAAATAATATATAGGGTAGAATGTATAATGTGGACTGTATTGGAGCCCTATGGTCATCCAATAATATGAATAAAATGCCATTGTATTCTGTTGAACTATATGAAATTGCTATTATTACTTCAAAATAATGGCAATTTCTTATAGTTCAACCAACCGGCTATCTGTTAAGCACATGCTGAACATTTTTACTGCATCCAGGCAAAGAATCATTTTTGAGACAATGGAAAAATGTCCAACATTTATAATATAGGTGGTATATGTGAGTCATAAGTAATTTGCCTAGGTTAACTATGTTGATGTAAAGTCTAGGATGTGAATGAGAGTCATATGTATTTCAGAAAGCATTTACAATTTTGAAAATACCTATTTGAATTAAACACATTCTTCCAACAGAAAATAGTTAACAGTGTAGTGTCCAATTTCCACTGGAATGATAATCAGAAATGGTGAGGAAAGATGTGGAAATGCCATACTACCCTTAGGAAATAGTTGAATCATGGTGTTCCTGATACTGCATTTGAATTTGTAATCTCCCGAGTGCAGCGTCTGAATATAATAATAAACCTAGGACCACTTACTCAATGCTCATTCTTGAAATCAGGTCAAAAGTCGTAAACCCTGCTGCCATGAAGTTATTCTTATATTGTCCCATCTTTATAGAATCCAGCCAGTCACCAACTGTGACAAACAAAGGATATTCGGGAACTTCACCAGGAGACTCTGGCATTCTAAAAAAAAAAAAAAAAAAATCCATTTAACAGTCAGATAAAGAAAAAATTAAATAAAAACAACTTTTTTTTCCTTTTACAATATTCTTATGACTAATATTCTCATACTCCATTAAAAAAATCTCTAATTTTCTATCATATTTAAATCAGCCACTTTTATCTGGTCACTTTCATTTGTCAGTTTTTCTTTTTCTGCTTTTTGCCACTATTGGGTTTTATACTTGATGTGAGAAGACTTGCATCTTGCTAACTGCTATTTACTTTTTTCTCTTGCATACATTTGTGTTTTCAAACATAAGGAATAGCCCAGTATCCATCCCCAAAGGACAGTAACTAGCCACAGGCTGTTTACTCTTACACTTTCTAACCTGCCACTGAATCCATGCCCGTTTGCCTTTGCATTTGCTGTGAGAGTCCCTTCTCCTTTTTACAGTGAATTCACTGATCAGTCCTCCACTTATTTGTTCTCAAACATTCAACAAATATTTATTATTTATTAAAAAGTAATTTCCCCTGTTACAGAGCTCACTTGCATGAATAAAATTTACCTATGCATCCATGCATAGGGTAAGATAGACCAAAACACAGATATTACTGTGGTATAAAACAAAGCAAAATCAAAGCAAGGTTGGGTTCACAAGCAAAAGGAATCCAGCATTGATGGATCTTACAGTAAGTCATATAGACATCTGTATTTTTGTTCCTAATATCTAATGCAAAGGGCATTCCAATTGGGGATATTTTTGTAGCTTTAATATAAAAATAATACAGAGGTATTATTTTGGGAAGGCTAGCAGGTGTGTGTGTATTCATAAATACATACATACATATTTGTGTATGTGTATATATGTACATATATGTGTATGTAAATACACATAATAGTTTTATGTAAGGTAAAAATAGAATAAACATGGAAGTAACCTTACAAATTATAGTAAAATTAACTAAGAATTGTGTATTTAACTGATTCTGGCAATAGAGTATATTATTCTCCTTATAGAAATACATGAACACTGTAAAAATATTTTATATAGTTTTACAAAATACCTGGCAGTAAAATTGCTTTTATAGTAATAAGTGAGTTTTTAGCCCTCTAGGGTAATAAATATATCATTTAAAAATTATTAGGTCTAGAGTTTATATTAAATAGTAAAGCAATAACCTTTTTTTTATGTTTGGTATTTGAGTCAAATCAGTATTTTCTAAGTAATGAAAAATATTCCCATTAGAGGCAAGCCATTGAATTATTTTTATTAGAATACTGAAGGATAATCCAACTTTCATTTACTTCACTTTTAATTTTTTATAAAATTGAAGAATGATGGAATCCATAGAGACTTAACTAGATCCATAGTTTTTAACATTCATATTTGGAATACTTCATCATAGTAGTTTTTGCCATTCATATTTGAACTATTTCAGCTTTAACTAGAAACTGATAGTGTATGAACACATATGATGAAACCACATGAAATAAGAATTCCTGCACTGTAGAATGGAGTATGCATGCCATATGACCCTGGTATCATTCTGTTAAAAATATATGAGAATGGGAGTTAAGATTAGTGCATAAGGTAAAAAAGAAAAATCTCTAATAATCAAAACTACCCATAAAATCCTTTAAGTTACCCTTAAATCACCAGGCCTTGGGTCTTTAGGTACACAAAAGTCAGAGACATCCTGCATGGCCATACAAATTGCATACGGAACAACTCATGAAAAGTCTGAAAGTGGCCCTTGGAATTTTTCAGGACACAGTCCCCACTAAAGGCCTAGGGTTCACTTCTTTGGTTTTCCTTTGGTTGCTACACTGACTTCCCTTTTTCTAAACTGGGGTCTAGTTGAAGGTGGAGATGAAGGTGAAGAGAAATAATGAGGAAAAAGAGGGCTTTTGCTTTTAATATGCAATTGGAATTTGCATAAGCTATATGCATATATCTTGTGACTACCAAGTGGTCCATATTAAGTCTGGTTATTCTTAACAGTGACTATACCCTTTTTACTAGTACTCAATTCTGTTGCTGTATTGACAAGTTGGGAGGCTGTTAAAAGCTACATGTTCTTCTTTTATACAATAAATTGCAATGCTATTTTGATTGCGGGATGATTCATTCAAATTAGTATCAGAACGACTCATGATTTGACCCTAATGAAGAATAGTTATGTCCAAAGGTTGAAAACCTATCATAGCATCTACTAATAAATACTGTAATTATTGCTATATTTTTTATTTCCTAAAGGTATTAATAAGTATTATAAAATAAGCAAAAATTCATATAAAATACAAAATAATAAAGATATCCATTGCAAACAAAGTTAAACAGAAATTTTAATTATAGCATTTCTCCAAGTCTTCACTATTTTAATGTGCAATGTGAACATATAAGAGGATTAAGAATAGCCTCTGCATTATTTTCCTAAATTGTTTCACCAGTTTCTGTAAAGCATAGTTTAAGAAATACTGCTGTAGGAAGTTCACTAAGTTTAAATATCAAAATGACTAGGGTACCCTTATTGCTTGTTAACATAAATAAAGCCACATACACTAGAAAACTGAATGTCCTATTCTAAAACAGTGTGGCTCCCATACCTTTTAATTACTTGTCAAAGGTTTGTTGAGACTGAACAAAATTAAAAGAACGTACTTCAGTGACTTTCCCTTCATGCTCCTATCCCATTCTTGATGCACAAAGTTTGATGACTTGCACTTCAATCCCCTGAGATAACTCTGGAATAACTTTTGAAATTTCACAATTTCATGTAATTGGTGAGTGGAAATGTAATTTGCTAATTTTATATCCTTAGTATAGAAAGGTCGTGGAAGGACGTTCTGTGTCCTAAATGACTTAAATGGTCTCTTTCTCTGTTGAAAAGCATTTACTATTTGCTCCCAGAATGTCTCACTACCATAATTCCCTTTCTCTCCACACATCTTTAGTAACCTAGTTACTCTTTGGCCTTTCTACGACTGCATTGGCAGTTGATTTAGTAAGGTCAGGGTCCCCTCATTGTTCATATCCACTGTGCAATAACTTTTCTTTCACCTTATCTTATAAAGAAGTTGAAAAATGCTGCTATTTTCTGCCTTTGAGGGCTGGGTACCATCACCCTCACATGAATTCTCTGGAATATTACCTAATAAACAATAAATGCCCTTTCTTATCAACCATGTACAATGATAAATTCAGTCTGCTATTTGCTGAGCACATAGAAATTTCTGCTATTTGGTGATTAGTGGGAGCTGCCCACCTGAGAAATGTCTTTACAGCAAAATCTGCAGCTCACATTGAAAAAACTACATATTGTAGAACAGAAGGTCAAGGGTCTACAACTTTCCTCAGAAAAATGAGGAAGGGGTAAAGTTAGTAAATTCTAAGTGTATAAATGATGGTCAATTTAGGTTAGAGAGAGGGCTGGAATATAGGTAGAATAGGTAATGACACAGTTTAAGGTTCGATGATGATTATATATATATATATATATATATATATATATATATATACATACATACAGAC
This sequence comes from Puma concolor, assembly GCF_028749965.1. Taxonomy (NCBI): domain Eukaryota; kingdom Metazoa; phylum Chordata; class Mammalia; order Carnivora; family Felidae; genus Puma; species Puma concolor. The sequence continues at coordinate 114,281,727 of NC_141675.1, forward strand.
ACACACACACACATACTTGTAATACATCTAAATATGTAAAATTAAGTAGCCCTGAGAGAGCCAATAAGTTTTTACTTTAATGAGCCCTTTGAGTTCACAATAGTACTAGTCTTTTAATTTAGAAAGTTATCATATAGCTAATCAGTAGGTATTAAAACTGCCAGTAAAAAGCAAGATTTTTATCCTCAAAAGTTTTCCATGTTTTATATTTATGACTCAAATATAATAGTAATATATTGATTAAAAATGATTCAATAAAGGTTATACTTTGAGAAATACTGTTGTAAGGTAAGATCTTGTTTTAACATGAAGCCATCACATGCTTAATGGCTTTTCTCTTGTTACTACTCTAATATAACTTTCTTTCCCCTAGCTCCTCCATTTATATATGGTTAGCAGAACTGTACAGGTAGGGTCCATTCTATTTTATATGGCTTTTATTTCATTTCTTAATGAAGTTAGAAGTTAGACTTCTAAGTTAAGTCTAACTTAACTGAAGTTAGACTCCTAGATGGCTAGCAACATTATTTTATTACAGATGACTATGCAGTCTTACAACATGTATCTTTTTGTTTTAGTTGAATTACTTCTTTGGGAAAAATCCGTAAGACAGAAGAATTTTTTTTATAAAGTTAAAATTCCCTGATGGCTGGGACCATATCTCACATATCTTTCTATTTTCTGTCAACCTTAGCACAATGCTGAAAGTATTATAGGAATTTATTAAATAAGTGATGATTTAGACTTAAATATTCTCTATAGAAAAGTTTGGTCCATTACATAATGACTGATTAATGATGAATGATCTCTTTTCATTTAGTTCCCTTAAATTGAAGAGTAAATGCCTATTAATATAATGGTCAACCTATTAAGGAACATGTTGTTTATTTAACTTGTTCCTTGTATTGTGAAAATGTTTGCTTCTGCCTTTATAGGTTTCAGAATGGAGGTAGAGGCAGCTAAAGGTGTAGTGAGGTAGCACAGGGTTAGGGATCTAGAACCATAGCAGCTGCATTCAACTTACTCAATATCACAGCTTTCACATGAGTTTCTGATCTCATAACTCAGGGATTACACTTCACACTATTTAGTTAATTCATAAAATAATCTTCTAATACATAAAATATCTACCTAAACTCTGAAGGAAGAATTTATTTAATCAGATGAAAAAGAGGGGTGCCTGGGTGGCTCAGTCGGTTGATCGTCAGACTTTGGCTCAGGTCATAATCTCACAGTTCATGGGTTGGAGCCCCGTGTCGGGCTCTGTGCTGATATTTCAGAGCCTGGAGCCTGCTTCAGATTCTGTGTCTCCTTTTCTCTCTCTGCCCCTCCCCTGCTTGTGCTCTCTCTCACTCTCAAAAGTAAATAAACATTAAAAAAATTTAAAAAAAAAAGAAAGAAAAAGAAAACCTTGCTCTTTCTACAATGAGCTCTAATAGTAATCTTGAACACAAGTTAAATTAGTAAATGAATTTTAGTATTCTTTTTAAAATTTTAAAGTATGATTTTACTCAAAATGCTATAAAATCTCAAATGCATAGAACCATGCAATATATTTTGTGCCTATTTCATGCTTGTGGGTGATATCTCATGGTTCCAAACAATCTGACTCTCCACACTATTCTATTGGGAGGATGAGTTATTTTTCATCAAAGTTTTATTTTCAGTGTCTTCAAGTTTTTTTAAAAAATTGATATGATTATTTAATTCCCATAAGGATGATAACTGGTGGAAGGTAGGAAGGAATGAAAATTTCAATATTGTAGATGTGTTTGAACATTAGGAGTAATATACAGAGTAGGAATAATACTGCTTAAAAATCTCCCATAATTCTAAACACCTAGCACATTGTCCCTACAGCCAGAGTGACAGATCAGTGAACCTCAAGGAAAGACTATTCTTGTAAGAAAATAATATAGGGACAGAAATGGATTTCTTATCACATGCTAAGTATAGTTCATTGGCAGTGGTTGTCAAAATATGTTCTTAAAAAGGATACTATGGCAGCATTTGGGTGTAGTGGGAAAGAGTGTTGTGATGATTAGTAATGTCTACCATAACAAGGAAAAGAAGGAAAGCATATATTTGCCAACAATGGAAAAATTCAATCTACAAAATGCCTGAGGATATAGTCCTAGAACTATGTTGCTGCCATATTTTCCTCATTTCTCTATTTTGTTATAGTTACTACTCTTTTTTTTCTCAAGTAATGTTCTTCAAGTGGCTGAACATTGTAGGAGGATGTTGAGGGGATATATGGACTATATGCTTGCTACTTATTACCATGAATGAAGGCATATACTCTACCTCCTTGTATTGGCTTAGTAGAACATAAAATAACAGACTGTGCCTCACTGCAAATTATTTTTGGGCTTTTAATATACTCCATCTATGAAGTCTGATTAGTCCAGAGAAAACCTATTTGGAAATGTAAAAAAAAAAAAAAAATGTATCCTCTTTTCCTATATTCGTATTTCTGAAACAGTGCCATATTGGGAAATATCTTGACATTTTGCATGATTGCATACTGTGTGGTGGAAAGAACAAGGGCTTTGCATTTGGTGGGCCTTGTTAAAATACCCAATCCACTAATTACTTGCTATACTCTTTGAGTCTCCATTTCCTTATGTGAGGTATGGGGATAATTATAGTGAGGAGTAAATGACCTAATAAATAAAAGTACCTAGTACAATAACTGGCACACACTAAGCTTTCAACAAATGGTGATAATAGTTATTATTGATGATATATATTGGGATTTTTATCAGTGTTAGTATTGGTATTAATATCAGTATTATCAGTAGCTTGTTCCGACAGTTCATGTGAATTAAATTTAGGTTTTCTAACAGGTAGAAGGTTCACACTTCCTGATTAACATTTAATATTTTGTCTTCCTTCCCCCAAAGATTGCTAATCAATCAATTACAACACTGGTTTTGGCGAGCCAGTCATTTATGTCATGGAAAATACCACTAAAAGTTCTAGTTATAAAAAAATTAAACAAAATAAGTTTATCCATGACTTGGTATATAGAGATAACTGATTTTAGCAAGTGCTAAAGCCTAGACAGCATTGAGGAAGATCTTTTCAAAATGAAAGGAAAATTTTATATCAAATTGAAAGTTATTGCCCTCAGAAGACAACATTCCAAGTGCTTTATAAATGGTACAGAAGAGGTAGTACCATTTAACCTTGTAATGTTTACTTGTGGTTCTCTAAGCAGAGGTTCTCAATTTTGACACTGGTTTGAACTTTTTCCTACCTTCATGACTCACATATCATGAAGCCAAGTAGGTAGCCAAGTGCTTGAAAGTTCAATAGGAAGGAAAGTGGTGGTTCTAGTTTCTAACAGCTAAAATATTCTAAGATCCCTAACTATGGCCCAGTGGGCAGTGAGAATATTTCTAAGTGTCTTGAACTTGGCAGAACATGATTTCTGAGGCAGGTGACTATCAATGACTGGCCCATTGGGTCAACAGCTGCCCATCCCTGAATGCCACCTTTTCACCTGATGTTGTCAAAAGAGCTCATAATGTGTAAAATTCTTTGTTAGTGCTGGGGATGTAGAGCAGGGACTGGAGGAAAGTGTTATTCTCCCACCATATGGTAGCACTGTCCAAAAAGGCACTGGCCAGCTGACTTCAGCCTAGTGCACTCAGTATGCTGAGTGAATGGAGGAATCAGGGGTGAGAGCTGAAGAGGTTGGAGAATGAATGTGTAGAATAATGTGGGTGTGGTGGGGGAAGGTTGGGCTGGTTGAAGGGGCATCCATATAGTCATCAGTTCACTTTATACTATTAAACCACCGGACCTCACATGTAACCCTGGCCTCATGGGAGTATGCTTGGCCTGGGGTTGAGAGTAGCTATAGCATTTATTATGAGGGTCAGGGGAAAGGGAGCAAGAGATGTTTCAAAGGTCATGGCCAGGAACTGCTCCTGATGCCATTCTCCATATAGCCTTGGCCTCAAAGTGAGCCTCTTCTCCCAGGGGCTGTGCACCATGTGACAGCTACAAATACTTCTTCAAAAGGAGGTTATAAGGCAACATTGTAGAATGAATAAAAGTGAAGGTAGTGTGAAATTCACATTTATAAAAGGATGAATGCCTACATTATAAGGTACTTTTTACAACTTTATATAAAGTATACAAAGTATTTTTTTTAAATCAATTGGATTTAAAGTTATACTTATAATATTGCTATGCTCACTTATATATCCACATACTTGAGTAGGACAGAAAGTAAGAATGCTCAGAATTATAGAGCTCTGCATATCCCCATGGGAGCATGCCAGGCATGAGAATATCAGCATTATTTAGAAGCGCTGCTCCAATGAAAGCTTTCTCTGACCAAAATTTTTTCTATTGGGTGTTCTGTCTTTTGAAAGGAAAAACTGCCGATACAAGATTTATAAAATTTCTGATATGCTAGTATAAAATTATTGAGCTGTGGGTTTCACAGCTTTCCTCATCCCTTTTGTTGCCTTTAATTTCTTCTCCTCTTACTATTCTGTCAAAAGAAAGGATAAAAGCTTCTCAGGTGAATTCTTGAGAAAAAAGCAATTAGAGTAGAATAAAAACCATAGGGACCCTAGTGGATGAGAGAGTTATGTCAGTGTAGAAGTGTGGGAGAAACCTGGGAGTCTGGGAATACTTGATGTTTAATAACAGTACAGGAGGGTTTAATCAGAGTTGCCGTGGATTATACACTTAAACTCCTTTACCTGTTTGAAAGATAAATGGGAGGAAAGACTGAAATTCTATTCTCTGTCATGTTTCTTTAAACCAACATCACTTGGAGACAGATGACTGGGCTTTGGGACTTGGGGGGTAGATGGGGCAGTTCATAAAACAAACCACACATTCTTCAGCTAACATGCTATCCTTCATACCAACATCTCTTGCCCTTAAACAGTCCCAGTTCTCTGGGATCAGGGACAGGGTGGGTAGGTGGCATTGGAGGTGAAGGGGTAGATAAGGGTAACCCTCTCAGGCTGCTGTGAAAATAAGAATGGTGATAATGGTTAGGCCTAGTACCCTTAGAACTCTGGTTCCTTTTGTTTCTCAAACAAAAAATATATTTTTTAATTTTTTAAAAGGCTTATTTATTTTTGAGAGGGAGAGAGAGAGACAGAGAGCACAAGCAAGGGAGGGGCAGAGAGAGAGAGAGAGGGACACACAGAATCTGAAGCAGGCTCCAGGTTCCCAGATGTCAGCACAGAACCCGAGGTGGGGCTCAAACCCATGAACTGTGAGATCATGACCTGAGTCGAAGTCGGACAGTTAACCAACTGAGCCACCCAGGTGCCCCTCAAACAAAAGTACATTAACAGCAGAAAACACTAGCCCATATATCTTTATCAGAAACAAGGACAGCAAATCAGTCATCAAATGAAACTGCCAACTTTATATAAAGTATGCAACTCTTGACCATGTGTGGTGGTGCCATCACAGACTTGCCATTTGCTGGCCTGTCCACAGGACACCGCATATAACATCAAACCATAAATTTCTGGCCTTAAGACACAAGCCCTCATGTTGACTTTACCTCAGGATCATTTTGACTTTTTGGCATATTTCTCATCTTAGAGTCTTCATCATTATTTTCCAAGTACGATAAACATTCATAATATTGAAAAAGCAGGGAAGAAATAGTTTTATCTACTATTCTTCAAAAAGAAGGTTCTTACCTGCCTGCTTCTACAGCCATAGAACAGTTAGAGAGCTCTGTTGATGGGCACTGGCTGTGGGGTCCATTAACCCTATACCACAATGAAAGGCTCAGATTAAATGAGTTCAGTTTATAGATAACCAAAGTTCTTTTCCATTAATGCACACTCACTGCATGATCTCTTTCTGTTAGCTCTTTCTCTTCCATGTCAATGCATACCCATCTCTTCAATAAGACATATAAAAACAAAAACCAAGAAATATTTTCTCCAACTACTTCTCTTTCTCTTCAGAGACAGGCTTCTTAGTGCTTTGTATTGCTCTTCTCTCTGACCTCATATTTACTTCTGCTCCATTGCAGTCTGTCTCACACAACTTTATTCAAATGCTCTCGCTAAGGCTGCGCATAAATACCTGACCACTCTGTTGCTAAATTCAATGGGCCCACGTCACTTTTTATCTTACTGAAGCTTTGTGAAGACTTGGGGCATTACACTCCTTGAAAACTCTCCCCATTGTTTTTGTTTGTTTGTTTGTTTCTTTTTTTCTTTTCTTTTTTTTTTTTTTTTAGCTCCTATGACACTGCTCTTTCCCTGCTTTCATTATTACCTGTCCGGTTCTTCTTTCTCAGTCTCCTCTGGGTACTCTCCTTCAGCTTATTTCTTAAATCTTGGTGTTGTGCTCTTTCCCTGTGTTAATTTGCATACTTTATAGTCTCCATGGGTCATCTTAATATTCATGAATCTTCAGCTATAGTCTCTATGTTGATGATCTTCAAATCTTCAGCTCAGATCTTTCCACCTGAGGTTCAACCTACACATATAACTGCCTATTGGACATCTCCACCCACACACCCGACAGGCACCTTCAATTCAGCTTACTTGAAATGGTCTCATTTCTATTCTAGAACCTTATCCTTCTTTCTCTTTCTCTTAGTGGTAATATATCATCCAGCTTGTCTAAGAAAGTAACTTTGACAAAATTCTTGATTCTTCTCTCTCCTCCCTCCATATTCAATCGGCGACCAAGACACATTTTTTTTTCCTTGCCTGATAATAAATCCATTCTCTTATCTCCTGACCCCACGCTTTTTTCCCATTTCATGAGTCAGGCCCTAATCTTTTCTATCTTGAGTTTCTATAAGCATCTATCTCTGTTTCCAGTCTTGTTCCTTGTTTTGCACTCAGTCTAAATCAGCTCTGGAGTGATCTTGCAGAAATGTAAATGTGATCATGCCATTCTCTTGCTTAAAATCCTTCAATGACTGCCCTTTCATGATAAAATCCTAAATCGTTCCCCTCCCCCTGCCGCCCTTTAAACTTCCTCTGTTGGACTGCTTTAGGGAAGATGGGCTAGAGTAATAGTTTAATCTCTAGCTATTTCACGCTTGGCTTCACTTTACTGAGGCTGCCAATTAGTGATTTAGAGGTGAATTCTTGTGTGCTCTGCAGTGAACTGAGGCCTGCTTTAAGTAGTCCTTGAAGAGCCTTTGGCCTTAATACTAAAACCTGCACCGACTTGAACCTATGACCTAAAGTTGAACATCTGTATATCCTGTTGGCTGTCCCCTGAGTTAGGAAAGTGAGCTTTGGAAATACTTTGGGTATTTCTAAGTCCTATTTGGCTAAATAAAGACATAAATTCTCAGTCTGAAAATATTTTAAATGTAATCTTTTCAGACATAGATAGTACTGTTTCTTTTCTTCTACACTCCCCCCTTCTTATAACTGATTTTTAGAGAGAGAGGAGTAGATCTTCTCAACTCTACTGACTTTCACAAAATGGTGTATGAGCGCCTTCATTTTCTTGTCTTGTCATTTGTCTTTTTCTGGTTTTAGGAATGGAAAGTAACAATAGCTGGGTGTGATCATATCAGCAGGAAACATCCTCACTCCTGGCTGATTCACAAATTGCCCCTGTCTTGCTTGCCATTTCAAATAGAGGGACAGAACATAGAATGGACAAGAAAATTAAAGAGGCTGCAAATATATACCAATACTACTTACAGAGGCAAGGAAGGATAGGTAAATAAAAAAAAAGATATACAAATACCAAAGATGCCCACAGGTTAAAAAAAAAGAATATATATATATACACACACATATATATGTGTATATATATGTACATATATATGTGTGTGTGTATATATATATATATATATAAAGTAATTCAGAAAGATTAGATATGGAGAGAACAAAAGGAGTACCTGTTTTCTTTAAAAAAAATCCATTTAACAATGTTAATAAATTATTTTTTCAGCTGATAAACAAAATATGGTTTGTATAAAATATTCTAAAAGGTTGGCAACTAGACAGTTATTACAGTAAACTTTCTCCTCTCTACCTGTTAGTCTTGTCTATAGCCTGAAAGAAATGATTGTTGAGGGGGAAAAATCGACACGATGCATCTTACACAAGGATGTCCTCCACCAGGGTGTGAAGGGCACTGGGATTGCGGATCAGTTTGTCAAGGAAGCTGACAATGTCAGTAAATTTTGGTCTGTGGTTTCTCTCCTTCTGCCAGCAATGGAGCATCAGCTGGTGTAGAGATGCTGGACAGCCCATGGGAGCTGGAAGTCTATAGCCTTCTTCAATGGACAGAATGACCTAAATGCAAACATACATAGGTTAGTCTCTTACTTTTTGGAACAAATAACACAATATATGCTAAATTATAATTCCTTTTTATATAGGAAATAGAGGCCAAAATTTTGGTAAACATGAAAATTACTTGTGAGTACAAGCAGCCCAAACAAAGATAAACACACAAGTTGCAAGTATCTACATTAATATCTGCTGACACCTCTTTGAGGAAAATGTTTTTAAACATGAGGTATTCAGAAGGGAGGTTAAGCTTCATCACAATTTCAAGAAATAGTTCCTGTGTGATTTAGCTGGAATGTCTGAAAACCCAATTAGGACATCAGAAAGTCAGCATTGGATTGATGCATTTTGTGCAAACCACCTGTGGCAAATGTTTTAAGTAAAATTATACCTCTGCTGAAGCACTGAACTTCTGAGTCATTTTTTATCCTTTTATAATAATGTCAGTGTGTATTCTTTTGCTGGCTATCATTCCTTCTTTCTTCTTTATTGCCTATTTAATTTCTCTTTGCTTACTTCTGGCTTTCCCTTAGTCTGACACTGATGTGATTATGAAGTACTCTCAGAACTTCTAGGGTCATTCAATCCTTGAAATGCTATCAATGGTTACCTTAAGGCCACAGAGCATTAGGGTCATTCAGCCTGAGTATCCTTGGGGCCAGCAAGGTCCAATTGAACTTTCTGTGATGACAGAAATGTTCTCTCTGTCCAACATGACAGCAAGTAGTCACATGTACCTGTTGAGTGCTTGAAATGTGGCTAATAAGACTGAGGAACTGAATTTTGTATTTTAGTTCATTTTAATTAGTTAAAATTTAAATTAAAAAAAAAATTTTTTTTTCAACGTTTATTTATTTTTGGGACAGAGAGAGACAGAGCATGAACGGGGGAGGGGCAGAGAGAGAGGGAGACACAGAATCGGAAACAGGCTCCAGGCTCTGAGCCATCAGCCCAGAGCCCGACACGGGGCTCGAACTCACGGACCACGAGATCGTGACCTGGCTGAAGTCGGACGCCAACCGACTGCGCCACCCAGGCGCCCCAGTTAAAATTTAAATTTAAATTTAAATAGCCATATGTGGCTAATGGCTACTATACAGGACAGTGTGGCTCTAGTGAAAGGAATCTTATGAGAAGTCAAAGTTAAGAGTAACAAATGATGATAGTAAGTTTTTTTGTTTGTTTTGTTTTGTTTTGTTTTACTTAGGAAATCACACAGAAGATAAAGCAGGATTATCATCTACTTCATATACAGCCCACCTGAGAATTTCCTAGTAATATGATATAATTGACTCTGAATTTATACAGCTTATTTATTTATTTATTTATTTATTTATTTATTTTTTGTGAGGTGCTCAAAGGATTCATGTGACCCTTTATTCTTATATCCTCTCTGGGAGAAAGACAAAGAAAAGGGTTCATTCCCCATTTTTGAGGTGGGAAACTGAGGAACAGACTGATAGTTAAAGACAGGCACAATTCAACCTCATCCCTGCCCCTCATCAACAATAGAAATACAAAAATGCAAGTGCTAATATTGCTAACAGGAGACCTCTCTTTACTGTAGCAATATCTACATGCTTTCTTTAATTCTTAATTTCTTTTTTAATGGCCACTATTTGACAGGACCCTGAAATATCCATAATTTATGCTAGAGGCAGTTTGTAAAAAAGGAGCAATAATATGCCTTCCAGAACCTCTTAGCTGCTAAGCTTTAGCTTTTTTGTAATAGGGGATTTCTCACAACCCCATCAGTGTCTTTGTGACCAGAACACTTTAACCCATCAGGATAATAGCATTTTTTTAATTCATTTTATCTCATTATTGAACAGGATTTTTTTTTACCTGGTTTCTGATTATTTTTGCTACTGAATAGGCTTGGATTTTAAGATATTTTACAACACTTTTTAGTATATCAAAACTACTGTAGATAGTTTTGAAAAGTAACTAAGAAAAATAGTATAGGAAAGGATACAAAAATGCTGATTTGAAGGGGCACACGCACTCCCATGTTTATAGCAGTGCTATCAACAATAGCCAAATTAAGGAGAGACCAAATGTCCATCAACTGATGAATGGATTAAGAAGATGGGATATATATATCTATATATCTATATATCTATATATATATATATCTCTCACACAATGAAATACTACTTGGTGATGGAAAAGAAGGAAATCTTGCAACAACATGGATGAAACTGGAAGGTATTATGTGAAGTGAAATGAGTCAGTCAGATAAAGGCAGATATCATATGATTTCACTCATATGTGGAATTTTAGAAACTTAACAGATGAACATAGGGGAAGGGAAGGAAGAATAAGATAAAAACAGAGAAGGAAGCAAACCATAAAAGATTCTTAAATACAGAGAACCAACTGAGGGTTGATGGGGGTGAAGGGGTGGAGGGTTGGTTAAAAGGGTGACAGGAATTAAGGAGGGCACTTTTTGGGATGAGCACTGGGTGTCATATGTAAGAGATGCATCACTGGATTCTACTCCTGAAGCCAAGACTACACTGTACACTAACTTGAGAATAAAAATAAAAAAAAAAAAAAATAATAATAATAATAATAATAAAGAAAAATAGGATAGAATTCCATTATAAAAAGACTTTAAAATCCTACCCTAGGAGAGCTCTCTAGTTGATTGACCACAGTTACCTAATTATAAGTGCATAGAATAAAATAGATGACAATTGAGGCCACACTTCGAAGAAAAAAAAATTAGCTGCTTTTACTCAATATTCATCATGTGTTAGGTGATTTGCATGTTCATTGACTGATTAAAATAACTCAGTATGGTAGTTATTATTATCTCTATTCTTATTTATTTATTTATTTATTTATTTATTTATTTTAAAAAAGTCTTATTTATTTAAGTCATTTCTACACCTAAATGTGGGCTCAAACTCAGGACCCTGAGATCAAGAGTTGCACACTCTTCTGACTAAGCCAGCCAGGTTCCCCATATTATCCCTATTCTTAATTGAAATAATTTAGACTCAGAGAGGTTAGGAAAATTGCCTAAATCCACACAGCATAGATGGCAGTTAGCATTTAAATCTAGTTCCTTTAGCTTTCAAACTTTTCCTCTGACCATTCCTCAGAAATGTTTTTCAGTTCTCATGATAACATCTTCCGTTCCAATTTTATATCAACTAACACAATTTTAGGAGTGATTGCCATGTTACTTTTTGTCATGGCACTTGGCAATTGGACTTCGATGTTTTTATCTGGATCCTGAATTTTATATTCTGGGTAAATCAAACACATGTTTACTTCATAGTTTGCAAAATGTTATCTCAGGCTGAACAGAGTCATTTCTGAATGCTTCTGAGTCTTGTACACATTTCTATTATTGCTTCTATTACATTGTATTGTAACCATTCATCTGCTTTTCCTCTAAGGCTATTCATACCTGAAAGCAGGAATTATGTCTGTAGATTTTATATTCTCATCATTTAGTATGGTGCTTGACACATAAATAAATGTTATTGAACAAAACCAACGCTATTAGAAGAAAATTTTGGATTTGTTTCAGTAGAATAGCAGATTCTTAGAAAACCCAAAGTTTCAAGCTACCCAAGATGGATTCATGGTACAAGCATGACAGCATTTCAAGTCCCCTCCGAAGGAAGTATTACTAAAAAATTGGTGCGTCACGCAGCATTCTCCAAAACGATCTCATGATCTCACTCTGGCTTGCTTGGACAAAAACTGGTGACGCTGGGGCTTGCTCTTCTCCAGGAGAGAAGCACTGGACTCAAACTCAACTTTCTGTAAGACTGGTGGCTTCTTCCTCCTGTCTGGAGGCCACTCCCAGTGACCTCAAGGTCACTCTCCTAGACAACTCTCATAAACAGTTAACACCCAAGGCTACACTGCTTGGTGCCAAGCAGGCTTTCATATTCTCTTTTGACAGAATTGCTCTCATAATTGTTCTAGAAAAGGAGAGAGTGATAAGAGAGTGTGGTCTCTCATCTAGAACTTTTACCCATAATGAATTCAGTACTGTGTCTGGCCCTAGCATGCTTTTCTGTGGGGACAGTGGGAGGATTGGGGAACTCATGACTTTTCTTCTTGAGGACCTCTGACTTTTAAGTTTCCTCAATCATTTAACTTGTGACCTTGTGAAATGTGTTGAGCCCTGGTTCATGTCAGGTGTCAAACATGAAGGTTCCTTATAGGATAATAGTAATAACAAGAATAACAACAGTGACAATAACATCTAACACTTAATGACAGCCCTTGAATACTTCCAGGTACCAGTTCTAAATGATTTACACGTATCAACTCTTTTAATCCTCACAATAACCCTATGAGGTAGGTACTATCGTTATCCCTACCTTATAGATAAGGAATGTAAACATAGAGAGATTTAACTTGCCTAAGATTGCACACCTAAAAATTCTGGCTTTGAGGGAGCCAAAGAAAGATTAAGCAATATGATCCACAAATGGTTAACAGACAGCAACATCTTTCTAATAGCTTTTTAAATGTATTCATCCAAAGATATATATATATATATACACACACATATATATATATACATATATACACACTATATATACTACGTACACTATATATAAGAGTTAACAAATGAGTAAGAAATACCTCTGTCTTTTGGAAACACATATTCTGGCGAAGAAGACTGGGGAGTTTGAATACAGTAAATGCCAGTAGAACAGGGAGTTACAGGAGCATGTGGAAGGAGTGCCTAACCCAGTCTTGGGAAGGCTTCTCAGAGGAGGTGAGCTGGATCTTACAGGAAATGGAGAAGGTAGCAGGGTCAACTGGTCAGGCTGAAGGGAGGGAGATGTGACCTGATCAGGGAATGAAAGTAGATTCCTGCAGCTAGACTAGAATCTTCAAAGAGAGGAATGGTAAGATTTGAGGCTGGAAGGTTATGTAAAATTATATTTCTTGGGATCATGAATGATTTTGTATGCTACAAACGACTTTTTTGCAAAGGGTTTAGGGTTTTAGCAAGTAAATGACACCAGATTTGCCTTTGGAAAGCTCGCTCTGGCTGCAGTGTGGAGAGTGCACCTGGGATGGGGAGAGGTGGGAGGCCAGGAAGGAGGCTTGTAGGGATCCAGGCTAGAGATCAGGATGGCCTTAGCGGAGGCCATGGCCGTGGTGTACAAAAGTGGACTGATTTGACAAGAACACATGATAGGGTTAAGATTAGATATGGCAGGACAGGTTTTTGAACTTGGTCAACTGGTAAAGACAGGACACAGGAGAAGAAAGAATTTGGGGGCTGGGCGATGCTGCGCTCAATTCCCTATGAGCTTTCTGGTTTCAGATTCAAGTAACATATATAACTCTGTGAGCTTATTACGTGCCAAGCTCTGGACTAGGTGTTTTAACATAGCTCACTTTATTTAGTCTCTATTTAGGTCTCAAATTACTTTATTATGTGAGTATGGTTATGCATATTTTATAGGTAAGAAAACCGAAGCTCAAGCTGATAAATAGATTGGGTTGTTATTGCATAGCTAATAATCCCCTGAAAAACAGACTGATAAGATCATCTTGATAGCCTCTGAATCACGGTAGTGCTGAGCCTTGAGCCACATCCCTGACTTGTTCCGCCAGAATTAGGTCCTGAGTTTCTCTCACGCTCTTGCGCCCTCCAGGCTTCACTCTCACCTATGTGCGTGTGCCTGCCACAGTCCACAGCGTATGCTTGGGTATCTCTCCTGGGTTTCAGATCTATTGCCTACATGACATAGAACTTCATGAGGCTGTCATACAGATATCTTAGATTTATTTTGTTCAAAACCTATCCCCTTCCTCCTTTGGAATTCCCGTCCTTTGCAAAGGGTACCGCTGTTCTTCTCATGACTCAAGGCAGAGATCAAGGAGTCATGTGGATCTCTCTCTGCCTTGATACTCAAAAGTAACTTAAGTTGTTCTGATTCTACTACCTTCATGTATTCCAAATCTGCTCCATTTTAAATTCTCCCAATGATTTACTCCCCATTTTGATAACAGCCTCCTAACTGGTGTCCTTGCTTTTCATTCCCTTCTGCAATCATCTCCCACAGCCCATGCAAAGCAATCTTGACTGTGGGGCTGTGATCCCATCCTCCCATATCTGAAATTCTGCAGGAGCCTGGCTCCCAGTCCCCACATTTGGCTGTGTCCAGATCTTTGCTCTGGCCACCACAAAACACTTGTGCTCTTTCAGCTGGACGAGCTGAGCCCCTCAAGAGCAGCAACTGTTTCTTTTTCCCATAGGTTTCCAGCATCCAGCACAATGCCTTGTCAAGTCAAAAAATAGTTTCAATGGTCACATATGTGATCTATGAAAACTATTTTATGGGCAGCTTGAGAAAACCTATATTAACCTTTATCTTCATAAACATGTCTTTTGTGAGTAGTTTTGTTTTATAGGTGTTTTCTGATTCCTTAGTTAAGGACTGACAAGGAAGCAGAAGCATATGGGGTACTTTGTCTAAAAGACTAATTGAGGTTTGTTGTTTTAGGATATGAAGGGGTGATGATTAACTAGAAAGAATTTTGTAACAGTTTGGTTTATGATAGTTGTAGGCTGTCATCCTGTGGAGAAGAATTATACAAAGTTAAACCCTTATTTAAAAATGCAAGAAGAAAATTAAAATAAAGTGAAAAAATATGAAAATGACTGCAGTAATAATTTCCATGCAGAGGTAGAAGGAATTAGATTCTGTCAGAATTTATTATCTAAAACCTGGCTGGTTATTCTAAACAGACCGTACTGGTTCCTTGTCACCGACACTGCAATTTTTAGCAGCCTAGAATCAACATAAGGCTCAGTTGGGGCACGTAGCAGACTGTTCTGTTCTTGCTGAATCTGATGAGTTTTCCAATTGTGTTGACAGTTTCTGAATCAAAGCAGGAAAAGGTGCACCTTTTATTAAACCAGGCAAACAAGAAGTAGACAGTCAATATGAAGATGCTGAGACATCCCTGAACAATACCATTGAACAAGGACCGCTCGGGCTATACAGGGAATCACATTTTGTGTTATAAAACTGCTGAGTATCTCCAAAAAGAAGCACACTGAATTTAATTATTCATACTTTCTTTTAAAAGAAACTGTCTCAAAATTTTAGTCTACTGAAATGTATACTAGTAAATGGAATGTGAAGTGGTTTTATTTTTATCTTCCCTCTAAATATTCATCATTGCTTTGTGGAAAACCTATAATTTCAGGTAAAAGGGGGAAGGTGAAGCAAAGGGTCCCAGTATACACTCACTTTTTGTGATAATGATTACTTATACATATTAGGATATTTGGACTTGTAATACAATAATACTGAAAACACCGGTAATCTATTTTCCTAATATGCAATATAAAGGTTGCATCTACATGGGAGAGAAAAAAAAAGAAGGAAAGAAGTGGTCATAAGAAAATAACATTTATAATCTTATACTTATTTTGTTATTCAATATTTTTCAACATCTAGGATTTAAAATTCAGTGAAAGGCAGTCAAGACCCAAATTAAATTCAGGGTACAGTAAGAAAAAAGGGGGATAGAGAGGGGAATGAATAAGGTACAGGCAGAAACAATTTTTTTTTTTTCAGAGGCTCATTTGTAATTTGTAGATCATTAGGGCGTGGAAACTGAAGATTTCCTCATTTTAACTTTAAGATGAAAAGTTTCTTAAAAGTCTACACTTAAGGCAGTTCTCAACTCTCACTTTTTGGAACTCACCATAGAATGTCAAGGTCATATAAAATGTATAGAGTGTTTGTCCTCAGTAGGTTACCACCTTTTGGACTGTTGAATGAGTGGACAAAATGGGGAACGATATGAACCGAGGAATTTCCAAGGTGAAAGGTTGCTGATGGTAAGACTTGTCATCTGGAAAAGCTTTTACCCCTAACAGTAGAAAGTCATGCTTGTTAAGACAGATAACTAACACTTTATATGTAACACTGCTTCAGTGAGTAAGTCATGGGAAGAGCATTAGTGAAGGTGTCACTTGTACTGCATCAAAGTCCGAAACTGTCACTAACAAACTCAGTAGTCGGGCAAGTCTCTGTCTCCTCATTAAGGAAGAGAAGAGAACTGGATTTAGTACTTGCAAGAGTACCTTTTAGCTAAAAAAGCTGTTTCTAGAGTCGCTGAAATTGCAGTCTTAATCTGCAGGACCTTTGGTAACATCTCTGCATCTTGAGTTTTTGTAACCTCTATGTCTAGATTTGGCCTTCATTGAATGGTCTGTTTCCCACAGAATTCCAAATGCAAATGCAGGGAGACAAAAATCTGGACAGGGCCAGAGTCTGTCCTGATAAACTAAGACTAAGAAGCTATGGAAAAATAGTTTATGAGTACAAAGAAAAGGGAGATTTTAAAATGTCCTCTGTGTAAATGCTCCAAAGACAGCAAAAGATGGAATAAAATTTGTAAGAGCTAAAGATTGTAAATATATTTCAATATATAAATATATTGAAGGTATAATTAATTTTTTATGAAAACATTACTGGCATGTATACATTCTTCAGCTTTGTGGTTGTTTGGTTAAAAAAGTTTCCCTTGGAAATTACACCAAGGTAGTAGTATATTAGTTATTGGTTTCCTCTACTTAGAACTTTGCCATTTGAATTATTTACAATGGTGATTAATTGCCTTTCATAATATCCCCTATTACTCTTGCCTCTGCAGCAGACATGCATTATGCTAGTGTAATTAGTATGAATTTAATTAAAATGTTGCTATTTTCTATGCACCAATAGAAGGAATTATTGAAAAATTGAGAAAAGGAAGGCCATTTTGACAATTGCCTTGGTAGAGTACATATTCAAAGAAATGCAAAAATTCCCTCGGTAATATGGAAAAGTTGAAATAATGGGAATGGGCCTTTAGCAATTTCCTGTATCTTCCACAGATCATTACACAAGAACCATTACGTAATAAAGAAGAGTTTGGAAAATCTAATCAGAGACAAAAATTGGAAATGACTGGACTCTCCGACTCATAAAACCATACTGCATTTCTAGGTAAGTGGATTCTACACATCCACCATTCTTGGCTGAAACACTGATTTATAATTGAAAAGGTTATAGAATTATGAGGACAAACAAGAAATATGGTAAAAGGTTATTTTCTTCCTTCATAAATTTTGAAAAAAGGAATCAATTCAGACAAGGTCAAAAGGTTCTTTTCAACCATATCACCTATAAAAGGAAAACCCTGAAGATAAACTCCAATTTTGTTTCTTCAGGTAAGTTTCCGAAAGCAATCTAAAGCAAAACTCATTATTACGTAAAAACTTTTGAAAACTGAAGGGAATAAAACCCCACAGAAAGACTGAGACAGCGTTATGTTTCCTTGTAAGCTTTCAAATGAGATGATCCCTGATACTGGCTATCTGTTTGGGAAACTGAACTAGCTTAGTAGCATATGCCTAAATGATACCATACCCAGGAGACATTAGGGTTTCAAATTGCTTCAAGGAGACTTTTTTTTTTTTTTTTTTTTTTTATACGGCATTATGTCAAGGGAAAAACTAAAAACAAAACCAAACCCGACCCAAGACTCTGGTCTTGTGTTCAGATCATTAGTTTGAGCCAAGTCGCCTCTCATTTATGTGGCATTAGTTCTCCTCCCTACATATTAGCTCTGTGGGGATTTGGTTATTTAATGTTTCCTGCTGTTCATGTTTTGCTTCCATTTTCTTCTGTTAAGCACATTACACAGTGTAAGTGTTGGGAGAACTGCAGTGCCCTTGGTGTCTGTCATCTTCGGAACCTGCATAGCTCCTAGCATTACATTGTACTTCCACTGTATACTAAACAATTATTTTGAACTTGAATGAAAATAACATAAAAATTATCCAGCAGTATCATAAAAAAAAAGCTAGAAAACAGTAAGGAGCTGTGCACCTTCAATGTACCTGTGACACGTTTCTGCTAGTAGGCTAAATTTGTCCATCATTAGAATTTGATTTTAAGCTACTGCTGTATATATTTTTGAGAAATGCTATAAAAATGGTACATTTCATAAATTTTTAATATCAAAACCCAGAACACTGCAGAAAAGATTTATAGTTCCAAACAACAGTGAGTCAATCTGCATTCTTTTGCTAACAGAAAACAATGAAAACACTTCTTGTATGACAGAGTGGCATACATAATTAAAGATGCTTTGATTTCGTTATGTAGAACTTCTGTGGTATAGAGATTTCTTTGAAAATTAGACTTGCACAGTATAGCTTGGGGGCAACTTGGTGGCTCAGTCAGTTGGGTGTCCAACTTGATTTCAGCTCAGGTCACCACCTCATCACAGTTCATGAGATTGAGCCCTGTGTTGGGCTCTGCGCTGACAGCATGGAACATGCTTGGGATTCTCTCTCTCCCTCTCTCTGCCCCTCCCCTGCTTTCTTGTGTACATGCTCTCCCTCTCAAAATAAATAAATAAACATAAAAAAAAAAAAAACCCATGCACTTTGGAGTAAGCAGGGGGCTTGAACTTCAGTTCTACCAACGCTAGTAACCTTGGGTAGGTTATTTAAACTTTCTAGAAAGCTTTAGTTATCTCACCTAGAAATGGGAGTAATAATAGGATTTATTTTAGATAGTTATTTTCAAGATTAAATGAGCCATAATCTAAAATACTTTCTCAGAAATGCAAGCTATGTTTATTACATTTGATTAATTAAATACCTTCTATGTACCTGGTGTTTTACAGACATTATCTCTAATTCTTTTGAATCCCGCAGTTGAGTATTCTGAATACTGTTACAGACAGTATCTCAAAAAGCTTAAACCACTTTCCTAAGATAACACAGCCAGTGAACTGTGGAGCTTGCATTTGAACCCAGATCTTTCCAGACTAAAACAGTGATTCTTCACTGGCTGTGATTTGTGTGCCCCATCTCTGACTGGAGACATTTTTGGTTATCATGTCTGGGAAGATGGTACTGACATCTGGTGAGTAGAGGCTGAGGACACTGCAAAACATCCTACAATGCACAAGGCAGTCCCCACAACAAAGAACTACTCAGCCCAACAGTCAGTATGTCAACAGTTCTGAGGTTGAAGAACCTTGCTCCAAAGCTCTCATGATCTTGCCAATATACCAGCTCCCTCACTAGAATACAATGATGCACTATGTTAATGTTTTAGTGCCCTTTGATACTACAATAAACAAAGTTGCTTTTGAAAACTATGTATACCAAAAAGGACACAACAGTCTATCTCTGGAGGTACAACTACTTTCCTTTGGGGACCTCCTCTCTCACTGGGTGTGATTATGTGGAAATTTCCAATCACAGTGCTCCACCCACCTCTAAAGGCACGGGCTGGTACATAAAGCTAGCTTGGCCAATCACAGCATCAATTTCCTTGGCATGGTTTTGGCTCAGGTTTGGGCAGGACCCTGACAGAGCCAACCAGAGTCGTCTCTGGGATTGGTGTATGAATTTTCACAGAGGAAAAATGTTTCATTCTGCTGAGGAGTCCTGAGCCCCAGAGTGTAAAGAATACAAGAAAGAGGACCTTTCGGTAGGAGAAAATGAGGTCCGTTGACCTAGGGAAGCATTAAAAATCCTGCACGGTCCTTGGGATTCAGCACCATTAAACCTTCTTAGTCTCATGAATGAAAAAAAATTTTTTTTTTTTTTTACTTAAGTTAATTTGGGTTGAGTTTTTGTCATTTAAAATCAAAAGAATGCTGAAAAATAGAGTATGCATACTTTTTTGGTATATTAAAAAAAAAAGAAAACCGTTCCATTCACACAGTGTTGTTTCTAATAAAAAAGAAGGCAGTATGATGACTACACTTGAGGAACGCACATTCTATTTGGGGACAGGGCTGAGATTTACAAATGTCAGAACTTCACTTCCTCATCTACATAGTGGCCTCCTTGAGAGCAGGAACTGGGTTTTCTAGTTCTCCATCCCCATACCACATGCACACCTGGGCCCAGTGACTGGCACATGTTTAATAAGTAACTACTGAATAGCTAAGCAGATGGCACCTGCTGTAATGTTTGTTAGGCCTTTTATGGACTAATCTTGTATACTCTGTTTTTTCTCAGTTCCTTTCCCTAATGTACAGTACCACTGACCTTTGGGAAACTCATTATATTATTCAGTAAAACAGATTCTACAAACTCAGAATTGCTCATTGTAATAAAATTTTCCAGGGTCTACAGAATAGAGGGACTATTTTATAAAAATGATCTGAAATTTCCTAAACTCATTTAAAATTGTAAAACATGTTAATATTCCGTATTTAACTAAGCCCATAGCTTAGTTAAACTAACCAAAATGTAGTAAAAACATAAAATATTCAAACAGAACATAGTTGGATTTTTATTGTCTAAAATATTACTTTCTTTATTTAAAATGCACCTTGGCAAACATAAGACTATACTTTGACCAAACGAATGAGAAATGCAGAACAAATAGAGAATAACCAACCAGTATTTGGAGAGGAGCAGGTGGGGAAGTTTTGATTAAGCTATTTCTGCTTCCAAACAGAAATCCTGGTTATAGGATCTGTCACAGATATGCTGACTTCCAATATGTTATGCTAAACAGAATTTCAAATCTTTACAGCAGCAGCAAAAAATAGTCACAAGATACATAAAGGATTTTAGCTCTTACCGCTTTCCCCTGGTCTTGTATTGATCTGAGGACCTCAAGAGTTTGAATCCTTCCCCCACCCACAACTTCTTGTCCTCCTATTTTTAGATTCTTGCTTGAATACTCTTTGGTAGCCACTCAAAGACTTTGAAAATTGCCCGCTTAGTTCCTATCTGGTCCTCAAAAAGCAGCCAAGCTCTGGGTGAAGGGAACATTCAGGTTCAGCCTTGTGCTCTGGGCATTGGCAATCGTGAACAAAGGAGAATGGCCTTAATGTCAGGAGTCTATTACTGGCTGCAGCAGCTTCTCCTGGTTCCAGATATACTCTTTGTGGCCAAATGAGGTTTAATAGACAGAATCATTCTCTAAATGGTCATCTTGGCCACAGGTAATCAATACACATGGCCAGAATGGCTGGGGAAGCTATTGGGCCAGCTCCAGGAAGGGAAGGGTTGACAACAGAGTTTGGAACTCTCTGGGCAACAATTAAGAACGGTTTACATGGTAGTCTATGTTGGAAATTACTTATTTGGACATTTTCCCCTCAGAGGCTACTCTCCTAAAAAATCTGTTTTGTGGTATGGTATCTTAAATTTATATCTACTCTGTTCTGTGGAAGTCCTATCTCATTCTTGGCACCCCACAGAGTTTCAGGAATGTCCGAAACCTCAGAAAAGAACAATTGGAATCATTCTTTTGCTGAGACAAGTATGATAATTTCTTCAGAGATTATGAAAATCATAACTTATTATCGCTGAAAGGGATATTAACAATCTAACCCAGTCTTTTTATTATATTTATTGGTCATGAAGCTGAGGCACTTTGAAAATTAAGTGACTTTCATGGTTAAATTATGGTCTACATAATAGATATGGTTACTAAATTGGTGGCACAGTGCACTTCAGCCGTTAGATGATAACCCGGGGGCAGGAAAAATAATGGAACGTCTCTTTATGTTTATTTATCTCATCTGATATAATAAAGATTATTTATAAATATTTAATAAGAATGGCTAATTATGACTTTTATGAACACATAGAAATGACTTCTATGAATGTATGTGGCAATATACATGTTGTATTCAAAATCAGTGCCCTAGAATTTTTTATCCTCTTTTCATGTTTTTCCCCAGAAACAGTGGTTATCATGTTAGATACTATATCTTTTACTTATGTACTTTGTTTACAGTGTATCTCCCTTCTGCTGGAATGTAAGTTCCATGAGGCAAGACATCACCAACCCTACATGGGGAGCTCTTTGGACTGTAAACCAAACCACCAAGAAAAGAAGCAGTTATTTCTTCTTCTCTTTTCCTTGCCCATGACTTATTCTAGAAGTTTATGAGCATGTGTTCTAATATTACCATTAAGTCACTTACTATAGGATTCTAAGGAAATCATGTTGCTTCTGTATGCCTCAGTTTCATAAGCAAGTTGGACTTGGGTTGGACTAGATAATCTTTTTGGTCCCTTCCAGGTATAACATTTGTTCCCTGTTCTATTTCTAGTTCCTAGAACAAAGAAAACACCCAATAAATGTTTTTAAATGAATAAATGAATATATTACTGGTACATAATGTGCAAACAAATATACGTATGTCAGCTGTGAATGCTCAAGAACTTTTTACCAGTGAGAATACATTATTTGTAATGTTTGGAGCCCTATCAGTTCAGCAGTTTTTGTTTGAAGCATGCTAGGGGGACTGGTTAAGGGTTAAATGGGGTACTAATGAAAGAGGGTACTTGAAGTGAGGGCTCTTCTGTTCAGTGAAGACTGTAATTCATCGGGAAAGGATTTTTTTATTCTAGAGATTTGTTTGAATGGCCTATTTTAGTCATGAGAAAGTAGGACAAGTAGGCAAGCATTATTTTGGGCTTAGAGTAGAGTAGGAACTATGGTGACTGAATCCAGGGCTTCCATTACCTTGGATAACAGGTTAAAAAAATGATTTCCTTTGGGGATCATAGGGGGCAAATTTCTGCTTCAGAGATTCATTTTTTTTAAAGTTTATTTATTTATTTTGAAAGAGAGAGAGAGAAAAAGCAGGGGAAGGGCAGAGAGAGACGGAGACAGAGGATCCAAAGCAGGCTCTATGCTGACAGCAGACAGCCTGACGTAGGGCTCAAACTCATGAACTGGGAGATCATGACCGGAGCTGAAGTCAGACTCTTAACTGACTGAGACACCCAGGTGTCCTTGATATTCAATTTTAAGAAGAACTGGGGAGGAGGTCACAAGTTGCTCCAAACAAGGTCCAGCAGCAGAGAAGAGCAATGACATCCTTTGAATAAAATTCCCAGAAGAATAGTAGACTGTAGCCTGGCCTGGATCCCAAAGTCTAAGTTTTGGGAGTAGAGCAGATGTTGCTTGTTATGGCACACTCTATACCTCAGGGCAGATGTTCTGCAGGACCTAGTCACATGGGCTGTTTTCATGATGTGCTTTGGAGGACAATGACTTAACAGTGTGTATGACCTCCAACCTGCTGCCATGTAGGTTTCTAGACCTGGCATTCTTCACAGAGTTGGTAGGCTCCCATAGGACTGAGCAGGACTCAGCTTCAAAAGTAACACTCTATGGCAGGGAGAAACAATAGCCATGGTGAGCTAATCAAAACTAAGTTTTCTCTATTCCTGGTATTAAAACTTTCTTTGTTGCTGGGTGAGTCCTTTAGATACTTGGACAACTTGAGTTTGGGATGGAGTAATGGGGTCTGATGTACGGAGGGACTGCCCAAGCAATTGGCTAGAAAAAACAAAAGAGATGTGAAAACTGTTTTACTCTGAGTGTGTTTAGAGATTTTCTACAGTTACATGGTGTTTTTTTTTTTTTTTCCTCTTTTTTTTTTAAACCTGTGAACATTCAGGATCACATTAGAGGTGATTTTCCATTAGTATTGTTTCAGAAACCATTAGATACTTTGGCAAGTGAGTGGACAAAGTCCAAGTTCTGAGATTGAAACGTGTGAAATTAACATATATTTTCAGTTCTGACAGTACACTTATTTGCATTGTCAGGGTACTTACATTCTCTGATTACTGTTTTTATCTCTTAGGAGGTCACAGAGAACTCTCCTGTTGTATAATATTATTAATCACCCAGGTAATCTTTATAGGTCAAACAGAAACAAAAGAAATTGCATAAAGGGTCACATATCTCAAAAGAACAATAGCAAATGTCATATTGATAATACTCTGCCTGAAAGAATTTGCTCTTTTTCTTCTAAAATATCTAGTTTAAATTAATTTCCTCTTTACAGTGGTGCATTGTACTGCCTTAAGGAAGAAAGGAAAGGTAAACATTATTCTTTGTTTTTTGTTACTTGTAGATCAAGACAGTTGCATTAGCGCAGTCATACTGCATTAAAGCAATGAATGTAGAAGTCTCAGATGTAATATGTGGACCAGGTACTCACATGACAAAGCCCATCAGCTGGTCCCTATGACACCCAGGACAGCTCAGAGTGAAAGGTTACTTAGCTTCTCAAACTCAGCCACAGACCCTGAACAGCTCTCAGGAAGATAAAGGCTAATCTGAGGGCAAAAGCATATTTGCTCCTCAGGGCTAATGTGTTTATACTTAAAAAATAAGTTTAACTATTGGGGCACTTACATCTTGATTAGACATTTCCCAATAAGGTCTCTCTCCGTAGGACATGACCTCCCACATGACAATGCCATAGCTCCATGCGTCACTTGCCGAGGAGAACTTTCTATAGGCAATAGCTTCTGGGGCTGTCCACCTTATCGGAATTTTCCCACCCTGGAAAACAAATTGGAGATTTCTCAGCTGGCTCACAAGTATATTAAAAAACCAAGTGGCAGTCCAATTAAATAGATTTTGTTAGAAAGATCTAAATACTGCATGATAGCATTGGCATTTTAAATAAAAGTAAGAGAACCAGAATAATGTTAAATGTCAGAAATATCTTTCCTATAATAATTATTCAGTGAAAACAACTTTAATGGGAAATAAGTCACACTTCAGAAATACTTTATTTCATTCATTAGAGAAATTTATTTTCACTTTAGATTCACACAATTAAACTCACTATCATGCCATTTGAAGAAAGTTCTGGATTATAGAACGTTAACACCAAATATCGTTCAGCATTCATTAAACACTATTACATGTATAAATAATAATGATAATACGTTCTAACTTAATTGAAGATAAACAGTTAAATACAGAACGGAGACATTCTCTGTAATTCAATGTTTATCAGAACTTTCTCTTTCCTTTTTATCTATGATTATATTTACTTCAAATTAAGAAATCCTTTAACATCATACAAGAGCACCTGAGAAGGATTATCTTTCTTTATGATACTTTAGGCTAGTTTATATTCTTGTTCTTCGGTGTTCAAGTTAACATTTGAACATGTTAAAGAGATAAAATTGCATGAATTTAATCTATATTGTTCAGGTATTAAAGTCGACTAATGTGTTATACTTATTTTTTTATCAACATTTATTACATTTTATCTCTCGAAACACTCTATAAATCCCTTTTTACTGTAATGACAAGAATAAAACAATTCATCCGTTTGAGTTACAATCTGAAATCTTTGCAGCGCGAAACAGCAAGCTGAGCGGAGGAGGGCGCCCTCGACGCCACTAGATGGCGGAAGAGAACGAGCTGCGCCCAGACCGCGGAGATGGCTTCTGCTGGCAACATAGATTTTTAAGTCAGAACGCACCTCGATGGAATTGTTTCATCATTATCAGCATTTCCAGGATCACATCATCTGATCCCCCACTGCGTTCAGAGTCTGATGTTAGGGTGAGTGGGGGTGGGAGGCAATAGTGGGTGCATTCATTGGCCCTTGAGGAAGTTAGGTCGAACATTTTTAAAGGTGAAGCCATGAATCGAGTAATCTAAACACTACTTTTTTTTTTTTTTTTTTAGTAATCTAAGCACTTACTCGAAAAGAGATTCATCCGAGAGGGGAATAATTAGGTTTACAAGGCAAATGAGAGCATTAACGGAATCCTCATTTTAAAGACCTGTAGCAAGGAAATGTTGAAGGAACCTTGGGGATAATACCTTGAATTCAATCCCCTGATTTTACAGGTGAGCAGACTGAGCCCAGGGTTTAGAGATTTAGAGATTCCTCTCAACATTATTAAATACATAATGTCTACTAATGTTATCATAGTAGTATTATGGGGTATCAATATAAAGATGTAAATACTTCAGCATGGGGAAAAAGTTGGACCAAACTAATTTTACTGGCCTTTCCAAATGAAGGCCAGGAAATTAAATTTACAAAGTTGGTGACAGTAGTTGAAGAGGGTGATGGGCAGAGGAAGCGAGTTTTAAGAGGAGGATTCATTTCTAAACCCAAAGTAGAGTTGCCAGATAAAATATAGGCCCCACTGTTACATCTGGATATCAGGTAAATAACAAATACTTTTTCTTTCTTCTTTTCTTAGTCTAAGCATGTCCCCATAAAGGAATACATTGTGTGTGTGTGTGTGTGTGTGTGTGTGTGTGTGTAGCTATGTCCAAGTATTTCATGAGACATTTATACTAAAAAAAAAAAAATGGTTTATCTGCAATTCAAATTGGACTGGGTATCCTATATATTTATTTACTAAACTGTGCAACCCTACCACAGAACATTAAAAAAAAATTCAGAAATGGAAGTACTGTAAATGATCCAACACATAAAATAGTATTCTGAAAAAACACCTTGCAGTCTGTACTTCATGAGGGGACCAAGGACACTCTGAGTTGTATTTGTG
The DNA here is from genome assembly GCF_028749965.1 of Puma concolor. Lineage (NCBI taxonomy): Eukaryota > Metazoa > Chordata > Mammalia > Carnivora > Felidae > Puma > Puma concolor. The sequence continues at coordinate 114,308,337 of NC_141675.1, forward strand.
CACCAGCACTCCAGCAGCCTTTGTTTTATGGCATGTTTGTGGCTAAAGTCCCTGGGTCTCATGGCTCTGAATTTCAAAGCCACTTAAGTCAGGCTCAGGCTTGTTTCGAATATGAAGCCACATTTCCAGAGAATAAAGACCAAATCTGTAGAGCTAACTTCAGAACAGATGCAAGAGCAGCAGTCTCATTTGACATTTCTCATTCTGGATCTTTCTTTGTCTTTCTGGCAAAAAATACATAGAAATCTGCTGGCCCTACTAAATCTTTGTGAGTTCTATTAAGACAGGCCAATAAAAAAAAGTAGTTAACGGTTATTTTAGGTGCATTCACTTACTATTATTATTTTTAATGTTTATTTATATTTGAAACAGAAAGAGACAGAGTATGAGCTGGGGAGGGTCAGAGAGAGAGGGAGACACAGAATCTGAAGCAGGCTCTAGGATCTGAGCTATCAGCATAGAGCCCAATGTGAAGCTCAAACCCACAAACTGTAAGATCATGACCTGAGCTGAAGTAGGATGCCCAACCAACTGAGCCACCCAGACACTCCTAGGTGCATTAACTTATAAATGACATCTCATGTAAGTGAATCACATATAAATTTATATTTTGCATAAGCTGATATCACATATAAATGATAACTTTATCCCTTTCCTAAGAGTTTGTTTTTTTTCCTCAAGGAGAAGATATTACAGAATGCTTGATTAATAGCATTGCTATCTGTTATGAACTGAATTGTGTTTCCTCAAAGTTCACATTTTGAAGCCCTAAACCCCAATGTGACTGTATTTGGTGATAGGGCCTGTTAAGAGGTAATCAAAGTTCAATGAGGTCGTAAGGGCGGGCCCTACTTCAGTATGATTGCTGTCCTTATAAGAAGATGAAGAGATGCCAGATGTGTGCAGGCACAGGGGAAAGGCCATCGGAGGACACAGCAAGAATTTGTCCATCTACAGGTCAAGGAGAGAGACCTCAGGAGAAGCCACACCTGCCAACACTTAGATTTTGGATGTCCAGCCTCCAGAACTGTGAAAAATAAGTTTTTGTTGCTTGAGCCATCCAGTCCCTGGTATTTTGTTATGGCATCCCTAGCAGACCAATACGCTACCCCTATGAAAAACCAAAAATGTTTATCTAAGATAAACAACATTGCAAAATGGACAGCAAATCTTTATTTCAAATTCTATTCCAAATGTCATCTTGAAATGGGAAGTGTGAGCTAGAATAAATCTGAAAGATGAAATATCATCACAGAAGTTTTAATGTAGGAGATATAATTCTAATTAATAAAAACACATGGTAACATGAACCTGACAGTATGCACAAATTTCAGTAATTCTGAGCATATATGGGATGGAGATAAGGAAGCATTCAGATCTTTTTTTTTTTCTAGTGGCTGGATACAGACTGAATATAGTTGATCTCTAAGTGCAAGATACAGCTGAAAGGAAGAGGTCCTTAAGAGTAGCACATGGACTCTATCCCCTTTCCTACTTTAGAGGACACACAGAAGCTTAGTTCTCCCCCTCCACCTTTTTTTTTTTTTTTAATTGAGTGGACCAACAAACATTTGTGGTTTAATCCCAGCTACTTATTTTTGCCCATGATCTTGAATCATAGAGGTAATGCACTATGTTACTTTTTTCTCAAAGCATTAACCACCAGATGTTTGTTTCAGGTTTCAGGAATGAACAAATAGTACTTTAGATTTGAAATCACAATCATTGGAACATTACATATTGCTTTACCATATGTTTATGAGGGGGAAAAAAGTTACCGGTGATGCTAATCAAAATGATTGAATGTAACTCAAAAGACTTCTTATTTCCTAGTACCTGCCTTATCCAGCAAGCTTAATCACTTAGGGAACAAAGGAGAAACAAGAAGTAAGCAAACCGGATCTGGTTCACTATGGAAAGGGTTGTTAGCAAACCTTTTCTCTGCTTTAAAAGTCATATTCAGAGCTTAGTGTCTAAAGAGGGGTTATAGCAGGAAAAGTGCTGAAGAGGCAACCAGTAACCTTGTATACCTGTAAACCCCATACCTCCTGAGAGGAATTGCATTATAACTGTATTTAACATCTGAGGTTTAGAACCCAATCCTCTAATCTTCAGTGGAGGAGACAATCAATTGAAATATAGTGAGGTTACAAAGGCTTAATACTGAAACCAAATAGAAAACTTCTACTGAGAAACAAGAATACTTAAGACTCTCTCCATTTCTCATTCACTGGATTTGATGGTTATCTTAAAGGCAAATGGTTAGAATAGACAACGACCAGCCTGCAGATGTTTTTTTTTTTTTTTAATTTTCTTAATCTATCTCTGTAGTACGCACACTTCAATGAGTGTCAGAATTAAAACATATATACAATGCTTACAGATTAAGAAATTTCCAACAACAATTTTAAGTATTTCTCTTTATGGGCTGCACATTCTAAGTGAGATGAAACTCTTCTACAGTCCATTGTGTGACTTCGGGCAAGTCTTAACTCTGAGTCTTATATTTCAGATCTGCAAAATGAGGGGATTTGAATTAATGAGCATAAACTCGTAAATTACAGTGCGTTTTAATGATTTGCCTACAGTTTCTTGGCTACTGTTAAATTGTAAGTAGACAGGCCGTATGAGTTGGTACCTAGTCCACATAAACAGATAGCCTGATGACACACAGTACAGGAGACAAACACACTCTTGAGTCACATCCCAGGCCGATAATTAATGGTCACAGTGATCATCCTAACTCATACGGAAGAGTTTAAATAACTTAATCATTTTTAGTTTAAGAAGGTAACAGTATGAAAGTACATATTAGAAAGGTATGAAAATAGGACACTGACTTTTTTCCCTTTTTGTTTTTTACTTTTAATGGGTTAAAATACTCTTAATGAGCAACCACTGGTTATTTGGAAAACTCATTATGCGAATGATTACTGATGTCAGATGAAAGGGGCATTAATTTGTTTACTGAAAGATCATTTTACATTAAAATGTCTTGTCAGTGGGATTATCTGTGGCAAAGGTGGTCTGGTTTGGGGAATAATGGTGGAGGAATCGGCATTCTGGGGTCTTCTGCTTTAATTCAATATGGTGTCCTGGGAAGTCATAGCAAATTGCAGAAAGATCTCTCACACACTAGTTTACAGAAAATCCTCACTTGGGGGATATTCTCCTTTCTCTTAAGAATTACTGATCTTGAGAAGTGACTCTATCTCTGAACATCTCTTTCTAGTTTGTATTCCCCAACCAATAAATGATATTGTGTACAGCTACATTATATTGTGAAATTTCTAAAAACTACATCCCACACCCTCACGGAGTGATGTATACTTCCCTCCTTCATTGAGGTTTACTGACCTGTGGCAACTCTGCTGTTGTGTGGAGCTTTATCTTTTTCTGAAATATGGGGATAATATTTGTCCTTCCTTGAAGACTGAGGGCTATAATGGAATGAATTCATCTGTAGTCACAAAGGAGAGATCTACTTACATTTTGGTTTCTAGATAACATTTATGAAGTAGATTAAATGAGATAGTACACACGAAGCACCCAACATATAGTAGGCACTTGGGACACGTTTGTCTCCTTAATTTAGGTACTTAAAAGTCTCTTTTTTTGGACCTGCATGGTAACTGCAGCCCATGTCAGCATCCCAGTTCTCTCATCTGGAGTCACCAGCCCACCACCTGCAGTGCTAGGCTCAAGGGTGAGCTTCTCAAACAAAAGCTTTTAGGAGCCAGAGGCAACACATAAATTGTTGGTAGACAAGCTCTGACTCAGTCATTGTGATTCAGACATGCCTTGTCCAGTTTGAGGAAATCTGTCTATCTTGGTCCAGGGAGTTCTGTCTATGCCTACCTTCCTGCCACTGCACGACTGGTGTCCTTCCAAAACTGAGACATCTCTCATTCATCTTATTCTTTCATGGGTATAATTCTGTGGTTAAATGTTGGCAGCCAGATTTCTGCCTACAGCTGGATCTTCCTGATCATACTTTCTGGATTTCTTGCCTTTTGCTGAGTATTTCTCTTCTCTTTGTGGGTTGTGACACAATGGTTAAGATACAAACCTTTCGTCTTCACAAATGCACACATGGAATCACACACACACACATACACACGATTTTGCATCAGTATCATGTGATTTATACATGCCAGGTTGAGACACTCTTGCTGTAAGCAGAAGACCTTTTTTTGCATGGTATTTTAAAAATTAAGGCACTGACTGGTTCTTAATAGCCAATTTTTATAGAATGATAAGTGCTGCAGAAATTTATAGTAAATAGCATTGTTTTAGGCCATAAACATGAAACAACTATTTTCATACTTTACATAAGACAAAGACTTCCTAACAGTGTTTCTTGTGCCAGGCTTTCACTCCCTGTGCCAAGGGCCTTTGTGTGGGTATTCGCTGAGGTCTCAAGGTCTTGGATTTTACTGAATCTAAAGGTGACCAACTGTTTGGCCTTGAGCTGAAATGGGCTTGCAGTTAGGTTTTCTGTGGCTAAATTTTGTTTTTGTTTTCTTTTTCCCCCTATTGTCTCTAAATGCCTTTAGACAGGGTGTTGCCACTTCAGAGCACGACCATTCCACTCCACCATCTCACTAAGCCTTCCTCAGATGCACTTGCCTCATTTCCATTATCCTCCTGGCTTCTGTAGGCATTGCTGTCCCCCTCTCTCACTTGAACTTCAACCCGACCTCCCTCTTCTGATTATGAAAAGAACGATGATCTACTTTTGAAATTTACTTAAACCATATTTTTCATAAAGAATAGGACCAGATGAGAAATGATTTCAAATAAACATGAATAGCTAACTCACCAGCTTTGTTTTCTACTCTGTAAAAAAAAAAATCCTAACTATAGAAAGACGTTCTCGTTCTCCTTTTCCCCACATTATCTACCTGGAACTACACTACATTTTTATTCGTTGTCTAAATGCATAAACAGCTCAGTGAATGCTAATTTTTTTGTTCCCATAATAAAACAGTGCTTATTGTGCTATTCAAAGCCTCAGAAATTAGAATCCTTTTCACCTGCTTCCTCCTAAATTGCTCCTGAAAATAATTCACTGGCACCTATTTCTCAGTACTCTCTTTCGATGAGAACATAGGTGCTACATCATTAAGTGAATAACACTGTTATGGGGGACATCTGTTAAATTAGATTTTCTATGCCATCCTATAAGGCAGATAAAGTAGGACACAATGTTACTGTAATGTGCTAGAATTAAACACATGCTTTATTATGAGAATTGCCATTGTGTCTGAGTGTAGATAACTTAAATACCATTGACAGTATAGGTAATTTTTTTCAACACAACCTATCGTTCATTATGGCTTTGGGAATATACCGTATGGTAAGGTCCCAAGGGGATAGTGGATACTAACAGAGTTAAAAATCCTATCCCTACTCTTGCTGGAGAGTAGTAGTCTATATCTTTTCTTTCCATCCCTCTCCTTTTATTTTTCCTTTTAATCAAGCTGTACAGAAGACTAATTCCCACTCTGCTACCTCCCCAGTGTATTTTGACAAAGTTTCTTAAGCTTCTCACATATAGTTTTATGGCAAAGATCTATGGATATTAACACAGAAGTAATAGGTCTAAAAAGTGTACTGCATAAATCATAAGGGGGAGTAAAAGATTATTTTTGACCATTAATATTGGGATATTTATACATTAAATGCTAATATAATATGTAAAATAATACAATTCTTCATGTTTATAACACAAGTGTCTACAAAGCATTTTTATCTGAATGGCCTCAAATTAATGTATACTTTGCTTTCTTATCAGGTTGCCCTGTGAGAATAATACTAATGACAAGCAGTAATTAGTGCTTATGCCATCCATGATCCAATGCTATTTATTTGGGGAAAAATTCATATCCTGTCATTAGGAAAAGAGACTGCATAAAATGAAATATGTTTATTTTTATACTAGTATTATTTGCTAACCCTATTTGAAAACCCTATTCAAAAAGGACAGAGAAAGTGTATAGGACTCTAGAGCATACACAGTAGTGACCCTCATAAGTAAGGGGTGCTTACTTTGGAAGCAGAATGTGCAACATAGGAAGAGAAAGTGACAGTGGAGCCGAATGTATGACTTCTGATCCCTCTTTTTTCCCCCCACTAATTCATTGTGTGATCTTGGACAAGTTACAGATTCTCTGTCAATTGAGGGGGTTGGACTGTGTGATCTTGCAGCTCCAGTGAAGGTTTAATATTCTATGATTTGTTAATATGCTAAAACTCTAGTTAGAGTTAATACGCTGATAGTCTAGTTAGAAGGAACAACCTCCACTTCTGTGTAAGGAAACGTAGACAAAAAGGGTTAGTGCTGAGCTCCGTTGCTTCCTGCATCATTATTATGCCCACAGGCACTTTATACATTAAATCAGAGTCTTCCTGACAGACCCACAGTGTTCTGACTGAACATATATGAGAAGCAGGTCTTCTCTTACAGCTGTCGCATGAAGTGTTGTGATACATCAGATCAGAGTGGCGCTGTGACCTCAAATTACCCATTGTCAGAAAGGCTAGCTCTGAGTGTAAGCCAAGGCGGGGAGACAAGATGACATGATGACATCTTTAGAGGCAGTCTGTTTGGAACCAAACACTGCACAAGTGAGGGCAAAATCTTCCGAAAGACTGAGGAAGCATTACTTTATGGAAAGGATGGGGCTGGGGGACTTATATTCAAAGGTGGGTAAGAACTTGAGAAAAGTCTGGAAGTACCTGGAGCTGGAAATACCAAAAAATGCTTGTACAAATAAATCTATCTAGAAAGCAGACTTTGGCTGAAAGAATTATTAAAATGCTAGTATTCTGAATAAGTTTTTTTTTTTTAATTTTTTTTTTCAACGTTTATTTATTTTTGAGACAGAGAGAGACAGAGCATGAACAGGGGAGGGGCAGAGAGAGAGGGAGACACAGAATCGGAAACCGGCTCCAGGCTCCGAGTCATCAGCCCAGAGCCTGACGCGGGGCTCGAACTCACGGACCGCGAGATCGTGACCTGGCTGAAGTCAGACGCTTAACCGACTGCGCCACCCAGGCGCCCCCTGAATAAGTTTTAACTCTGCGATAGACTGATTACAATTTGCCACAATTTATATAGATTTCTTACACCCTCAGCATTTTAGTTGAGGAAATCTACACAGTCAACCCTTTGTTCATTCCATTATTCCAACATGAAATGTTGTCTTGTCAACTTTTTCTTTAGTTCCTATTTTGCTCCTCATAAGAGCCTGCCTGTAACACCCACTGTCTGTGTTACATACCTTCTATGTACTATTATCTGGCTCTTTAAAATGTGGATGTAATGTTTTCTCAGAAAGGATATAAAAATCTTGGAGAGTCTTTTATTCTTCTTTGTAATCTACTTTAGAGTATTTAGCATGGTGCTATGATTATAATAGAATTTAATGATTATTGGCTGAGGGGATGACTGGATGAGATGAATTAGGCAAATGATGTAAAATGAAAAGTACAGTCTCAGAACCATACTGTATAAGTGGAATTCAAATTTTGCTTTTTTAGTTCCTTCTTAGTCATCATTATGAACTTGGTTAATGATAAGGAAAAGATGAAAGGAAAATTTCCCAATCTGAATTTTCAGTTCATAGAGAGCCTCACCCAGAAAGGCACGGAAGGTCACTGGTGGCTTTCACTTACTCATTCACTCATTCTCTTATTCTTTGGTCATTTTTTGTTTGTTTGTTTTAAACACATCTCACATGCCAGGTGCTTGAGTCACAAAGACATTCTCCTTGTCCTCAGGGAGATCATTTTACAGTAGGAGACACACCGACATAAACAAATAATGGAAGCACAGGGGGTAAGGGCTCTAACAGAAGTCCGTACTAGATTCATTTGACAGCAAAAAAGGAGGGTCAGCTGTTTGGGATGGCTATGAGGAGAAGCAGAAAGGTGACATAACAGAGGTAAGTTTTAGGTAGAGTTTAAAAGGAAAGTAGGAGTTTGACTAGTAAGACAAAGAGGCCAGGACATCTCTTCAGAGAGAACAGAGTTCACAGGCACAGCATTTTATAATTTGCTATGCATATGTCACTATTTCTTCATGCAAAATTATATACAATTGGTTTGATCGATTTTTTTTGTTTGTTTTCACTCTAATTTTGTTGTGGCTGAAAGATCTGAATCATGTGGTAAAAAGTGGTGTAAATAAGGTCTTTTAATTTTTTAAGTATAAAGGGATGACAGGGATCCTAAATCTCTTTTTTGACCTTTTCTACTAAATGTCTAATAAAAAAATTAAATTACTTTTATTTCTTGCAGAATCACCTGCAGTGTGTGCGATCATGTATCATACCAAGCAGGTTGAAAGGTCTAATTTTACTTGCATAACATATTCACAGTTTTATAGAAGATTTTCCCAGTGAATAAATTTTGGAGAAGCAATGCTTGTAAAATAAGCTTCCAGCTTGTTTTGCTCAGGCTTAAGTATACCACTTGGGTTCTGACGCCTTGTTCATTGTGGACAGCAGAGGGCTCTGGAGGACATCTCTGGAATGCCAAATGACAGAATCTGGATGTATTTGGCTGCAGGTAGAATGAAGAAAGAAACTATACCATCTTCAAATATCACAAGTCAATGGCAAAGTTTTAAATAAAAGAGGGCCTATCTAATAGTGGGGTGGGGTCTTTTAAGAGATCAACCTGTATTTCTATGCTTTGAAGGTTTCCTGGCTCTTTCTTATTTCACTTTGTACCTTCTTCTCGATTTGTTCTTTTCCTTTTGTTCTCTACTGTTTTGTTTTCTTTCACTCTGTTCTTGCTAATAAATGTTTGTTGTGTGTATAGAATATAAGTTCCCTCAGGCAGGGATTTTGTTTGCTTGGTTCTTTTCTGTTTTCTCAGAGCTTAGAAATGAGTCTGAGCATAATAGGTACTCAGTTAATGTCAGTTATAGGAATATTGGAAACAGCATAAGATCGTGACAGTATTTATTGTTTAATGGATGATAATGATACATAATAAGTGATGCTATGAAATGTGATAGATGCCATGGTAGGGGAGGTCAGAAAATGCTTCTAAAAGAAAATGATGTCTAGGCTTGGACCTTAGGGAAGATTGGAGTTAGACCAATAAAAGAAGTGTGAGAAAGGAGATCAGGGATGGAGTAGGAAAGACTGGTCTAGGTAGAAAGAACAGGTACAAAAGAGAAATCATAACAGATTTAGAGGTACTGACAGAAGTTGCAATTGAGAATAGAGTGTGAGGTGAGGGAGTGGGGAGAGACAGAGGCTAGAGAAGCAAGCAGCAAGCAGAATCATGAAGGGCTTCCTAATGCATTTAAAGAATTTGGACCTTTTCTCATGGCAGTGGAAAACCACTGAAAAGCTTCAAGCAATAGGGTGATAAAACCAAGGATTTTACTGCTTTTTTAGATCACGTTGGCTGCATTGTGGATTGCTGATGGGGGCTTAGGGGACAAATACAGGGAAGAGTAGAAGCAGGAAAATCTTGCCATGTCTAGAGAGTTAGTAACATTATTTAATAATTCTGTAATAGTCACACATGACAGCACATTTTAATACATTAAAAACACTTATTTCAATTCCTCTGATTAGATAGTTGCCTTATTCCAGAGAAGAATGCGATGACATTTACTCTGTTTAACATGTCTAAATGGAGAATTCAATCAATCATGTAAACAAAGTTAAAGGAGGAATAGTCCCAAACACTAATTTTGGAAAATTCTCTTCTCAAGGACTCTCATGTGCTGTCGAAGCATTGTTTACATACATTTTACATTTATATATTAGAACAAATCCCCTAAGGACCTGTTAATTAGAAAGATTTCTTATAATATTTAAAATTAATAATTCCGGGGGCGCCTGGGTGGCGCAGTTGGTTAAGCGTCCGACTTCAGCCAGGTCACGATCTCGCGGTCCGTGAGTTCGAGCCCCGCGTCAGGCTCTGGGCTGATGGCTCAGAGCCTGGAGCCTGTTTCCAATTCTGTGTCTCCCTCTCTCTCTGCCCCTCCCCTGTTCATGCTCTGTCTCTCTCTGTCCCAAAAATAAATAAACATTGAAAAAAAAATTAAAAAAATAAAATAAAATTAATAATTCCGTGTTGAAAAACAATTAATCTTTTACCTTCTCCCACTTAATCCGTAATAATTTTTGTATGATTTATTTATGAAATTTATAGTTTAAGTAGTTTACCTAACAGGGAAGAAGGACAAGTGTTCAACTTTTTTTTTTCTTTCTTGCTTTCTCACATATATATGTGAAGTGGGTAGAAGAAAGAAAATTCATTCAGAAAGGTTGTTTTTCACTGTTGTCATTTATGAAATTCTATAGGATCAATTTTTAGTTGTTTATCCCCCTCTGAAAACAAATTTGCTCAGGGAAAAGGACTTCGTATGGGCTCAATATTACACTGCAGAGAATTCAACCCAAGGTCAAGTTGCTGAAGCAATTCAAGGAATCAAAAACAGCAGTTATGCTTACCATAAGCTTCATCCATTATTTAAGCACAAAAGGAGATAATTTATTTAATTGTGTTTTTGACATGGTGCTTTTCATCTATACCTTGAATCTAATATATATATATATATATATATATATATATATATATTTTTTTTTTTTTTTTTTTAGTTCACTGGTGATTTTAAAGCCAGTGTTGGCTGGAAAGCTTTATGTAATGTGCAAGTTGCTATGCATTCAGTTCTGCTTGTCATATTATTGCTCTAAGTAAAACATCTTTCACAGCATTAAACTTGTTCTCGTATCTTGCTGGTAAACAAAACTGAACTTAAAGCAGAGCCCAGAGAATTCAGGAAGAAAAAAAAATAGGTCTAGTTGTAGAAAAATACCTGAGATGTTAAACCCAATATACTTTTTAAAAAATAGCATTCTAATTTGCAGGAAACTGCCTTTCATTTGAGGAAGGCTATATTTATATTTTTCATTTGAAACATGAGTTTGGTCATCTCCAGTTAGTCTTGGGTGGACATTTGCTAGCAGTCCACAACCAGAACCATTTGGCCCAGTTTTACATTATTGACAGGCTCTTCCCAAATGGCTTTTTTCTGGAATCTAGAGGAAGTTGCATGTCAGCGTTGTAGTGCATTAGTGTTGCTGTCAGCAATGCTTCCCCAGGGCTGTCTGCTTTCTGCCTGACTTCAGCCACTGCTGTCAATCTTTCAGTTTCACATACCCTCAAATGGTCCCACCCTCCCTTGCCTATATCTCTTAGCAAAGAAAGATGAACTTTCTTAATTTAAGGAGAATGAGACATATTTAGTACAGTGAGTCCCTGTGTTGTTGATGATACAATGGGGATAATAGCCTAAATGTATTAGACTTGGATTTACTTATTTAGGATTTTTGTTTGTTTGTTCGAAGAGGAAAACCTAGAAATTTTAATAGTTCGCTCTTTTAAATGAAGTTCACTCTAAAATAATTTGATTCAGTCAACCCATGGGAGTTGAAGCCAGAATGACTTGCATGCCACCTTCTAAAAGTATAAACATTGGGATTACAATGGTTGGGACGACAATGAGAAGGAAAATAGTGATTAGCTTTCTGTATCCATAATAGGACAGAAAATGCTAAAAATGATAATTATTAGGCCATTATAATAAGAACTATATTACATTTAAAATAAATGGAAAAAAACCTACTTTGAAAAGTTTCTCTCTTTTATACTTATAAGTCAGGGTTCTTATGGTTTAAATTTTTGCTGAAACATGCTGCAACTTGGAAGCATCATATCTCTAAGAAAATTCAAAACTCCACACTTTTATCCCTTTTCTAGATGCTCATCTACTTTGACCAGATGCTTACTTTCCAGAAGTATTATGGAATTCAAACATTGCACCCATCTTTTTAATAAAACTTTCTCCTTCTGTCCAATGGGAACTTCCAGTAAGGAATAAAAAAAAAAATCCTCATTAGTATTTCCCTTGTACCAAATCACTTCAGCAGTAAAGGAGAAAAAGTTCTTCCTCTATTCTAATACATTGATCTTCACAAAGTTTGAAAGATAATAAAATGTCTGATAAAAATGCATAGCTTTGACCCTTAAAATCTGTGTAAGTAAAGGGGGAGTGAACATTTCTGAATGCTAAAATCTGTACTACAATCATATTTTCTTGGCAGGCTGATTTAAAGAGCTCTATGTGACAGTCAAGTGATACTAGCCTTGACAGTACAACTGGGTGAAAAAGATTCAGATCTGTTTTTATATTTAATTGGAGTGTAAGGGTCAGACTGTCAGAGCAGGATACTTTTGCCAGTTGTCAGAGGCTACCTTGGAGAACACTAAATTAGAAATGCAGATACCTGACATTATTTTCAACCTGGCACCCAATTTATAAATTTGGGGAAATGGCTACATACCTGTATACATTATTTCTATCATCTATGGTTTAAGGAATTGATTGCATTACACTTGATGGGGGGTGGAAAGGAAGAAGGAAGGGATTACAGGTGAATGTGAGTGTGAAATAAGTACAACCCATACTGCACAATGGTCCAGAAGGTAGGTAATGATTATTGGACAAATTTATAGAGTAATATTAAATTAAAATGAAAATGTGTACATCTATGTACACATACATATATATTCCATGATCATGAGAAATATGTTCAAGTAGAGATATGTTAGAGTAGACTATCAAAACCAATAAATTGTACAATGTTTGTATTTGTTGCTAGTCTGAAATACGCATTGGATATCAGATATAAGTGCTTAGTACATTTTACTGAAAGAACACAGTATTCTAATTCAGGAAAGTTAGTAATTAAAAGACTCGTCTGGCCATTTAATCTGACTCCCTGCCCCCACACTCCTCTAATCTCTCCAAGAAGGAATACCTAGCTATCACTGGTACACTAAGCTCTTTCTTATGCTCAGGGGCTGCTACTCCTCCTAGACAGGGAGCCCCTCACAGTGTAAGACTCAAAACTGAATAAGCCTTGTGGGTGTCCTCCTTGTTCATTAGGTCCTGCTTGCTTATTTGAGATCAACCCCTGTCCAGTTCTCATACGTAGATATTTGCCATGCTCCTATCTAGTGTATAGGTCTCATCAGAATAAAGTGATACTAGAATTTTTGATTGTGAGATCCATAAACTTTGGCATAGAATGTTTGCCTTCTTGGACTACCATTCATTATCTGCTACCCAATGCTCTGGATACTGTGCCTCGCCCACCAACAGGAAAACCCTTTTCTTCATCTTCTGACACAACCCACCTGTTTCCTGGTCTTTGTCCTGTGATGTAGCCTAACATTCTACTCCTTTCTAGTGGCTTTTCCATTCTTCTTCCTGCTGTATTAGGACTAGCCTGCTCTTGTCTACCACTGATGGAATGCTGGCTCTGAATACCCATATCTTTTCAGAATTATATATCTAAAAATCCAATGGTTGTAGTTGGCTTATAACATTCAGTACTGAATATTTTGTGATATTGAAGGAAATTTTATAAATAATATACCTAAATATGTGTACATCATAAATGTGTGTTGTGTATGTGTATATTTCTTCTTCCTCTATACCCTACACCCTAGATGTTGTCGTATCTTAAAAAGGAGATGGCTCATTCCTAGTGGGCTTGACTTTTGATTCTGTTCATCTGAGTTAAAGTTGACTTCCTAAAAGTCATACAAACATTAAGGAACGTGTCAGTTTCCATTAGCCTCATCTGCCTCTTGGACCAGGCTGCCATCCCTGAGCTCTGACTGGGCACTTGCCTTGGGAATGCCGAGTTCACCTCCACTCATTCAGGTCCATTAGCTATGGGCTCAGAATTTGTCACTTCCATCATTTCTGGACTTGATCTACCACACAGCTGAATGTGAAAGTTGGCATATCATGTGGTCATTAAGGTGCCAGTCCATTCAACTTGGAAACAAGGGGGAATTAACTCACAATTCCACAATCACTGGCCACTGGGAAACCAGAGATGGGAGGGAGTTGCACAGAGAAATCCCTCTTTCTCCCCTTTTCCCCATAAATGATTTCAAAGCATGCTTTCTCCATACAGCCCATTTGGAGAAGTTCTGCATGGTTATTGGACACATCTCTCAACTACTGTGTTTTTGTGGCCCATGTAAAGCAGGAGCAAGTACCACTAGGTTGTGATATTGCTTTACCTTCTTCCATTTTTCCTTAGTCTAGATGCCCTGCTTTTGTACATCCCAAAGAAAGCTTCATCATTTTGAATTCCTTTCCGGGGCTCTGTTTTCTAGGGAACCTGGGCTAACACAGTTGTCACAGAATCAATATTTCTGCCACCCTTGAAAATTCAGCGTATTTATTCTAGTCATATGCAAGTTTAGAAAAAAATATATTTAGTTAAATGCTTATCTGAACACGTTATAGAAAATTGTTGCATAAGAGAAATAGAAGCAAAAAGAAATTACTTTCCATATGTTTTCTAGACATTTTTTGGTCTTTCTCTGAGGCACAGTTTATTCTTCTAGTCCTTGTGTTCTTGCTGAGCTCAGTTGGACTTGGAAGTGCATATCAGGATCTTTTTTGTGTGTCCTATATTTCTCTATTTATTATCTTGGGGCAGTAAAACATAGAGGTTAAGAGCAAGGCTCTTAGGTCACACTGCTTAGACCAAATCCTTCCTCTGCTATTTAGGAGCTCTGGGCCTTTTGGCAAACTACCTTACCTCGCCATACCTCAATTTCCTCACCTGTAAAGTGGAGATAATCTTAGTATCTTATGGGACTGTGTTGTGGATTAAAGAAGAGAACGTATCCAAAATGCTTGCAACAGTGCTTAGCTCATATAAGAGTGATAATTAATATTATTTCTTTTATATTTAGTCTCTGTGCTAAAATCGTAGAATATACTCAGGAAAAAAATGTCTGTCATTTCAAAATGGGAAACGATGTGCTACCCATGTTCTATATTTATCTCCACCAAGAGGAATGGCATCATTGTGTTTGTTGCTAATTGTAAGAATCCGCTGGGAGGAGGGGGGATAAAACGGTTCTCCCGTGGAACACCCTGAAGTCTAGGCTCTCAGAATCTACTTTCCTATATACACATGGATGTTCTCCTCCACAGTGACTAATGTTTCTTTTTTGGACACCACATATGTCAGAATTCTGGGAATTTGATCCTGTTTGACAACCAACCATGGCATTTTCCTTATTCGCTGTGTAATGCTAGGTCACTGAAACTTTTTAACTCACTCTGCGTATCTGTAAATGGAAGATAATAATTCCTCACAGACTTATTTACTTATCATGAAGCACTTATTGTCAGCCACTAGGCTAGGACCTGTGGACACAAAGATAAATAAGGCATAGATCCTGTACTCAGCTTACTTATTACGAATAAAAACAGTTGCTACCAGTTTTAGACAAAGAAAATAGAGGTCAGAAAAGGCATGAAAACTGTCCAGGGCAACATGGCCAACAAAAATGCCACATCTAAGAATTGGATACAGGCCTCTGCCCTCAAATCAGTGCTTTTCCTATGATATAATAATACTGCTCTACTTTTGTCAAAATTCAATAAAGTATTGTGGATAAAGTATTCTATAAATGTAAAGAGCTTTACGTATTAATTATATAGTGTTATTATCTTGAAATGTACTGTTTCACTTATTTAAGCACTAGAATTTTCTCTTTCAGCTTTTAAGTGGAAGTACATTTCCCACAAGGAAGAGGAAGTTTTAGGTGGCAAACACAGTTTCACAAAAAGCCTTCATGTCAACAATTCGACAATTGTTGTTGTTGTTATTTGTTTTTTCTTAAGACAATGACTATTTCTTTAATAATAGATAAATAAAACAAACATGCACTGGATATTTTTAATAGTTTACTTTAATCTTAAAATTTCATTAATAATTTATTTCAATTAACATGCCAATAAAACTAAGACCAGGCACAGTATATAAGAGGGAGAATCCTCATTCAACTTGTTTTGGGGTGTTCTTGGGAAGTTTTATACTTCTATTTTTAAATTTTTTTTAAGTTTATTTATTTTGAGAGAGAGAGAGTGAGAGAAGGGCAGGGGAAGACAGTGAGAGAGAGAGAGAGAGAGAGAGAGAGAGAGAGAGAGAGAGAGAGAATCCCAAGGAGGCTCTACGCCATCAGCACAGAGACGGACATGGGACTCAAACTCACGAACCTTGAGATCCTGAGCTGAGCTGAAACCAAGAGTTGGACACTTAAACAACTGAGCCACCCAGATGTCGCTGGTATTGGCAAGTTTTAAATGGAAGCAGTTTGGGGAGGAGAGCTGGCAGCACCCTAATATGTAGGAGAGATTGGCACAATGATCGCTGGATGCAGACTGCCCCACATTCTGCCGGCTCAGTCAGGGATATTAGATACCTTGGAAATTGATAACACACCTCCAAACCAAATTGCACACTGACAGGTTGTTACCAGCTTCATCATGACCTAACCAGTGGATCCCCGGAAGCAGTCTAGAACAGGCTACCCTATTGAAATTGCACATATAAATCAGCTGAAGTAAAAACTCTTTTCATGACCCTGAAACATTTCTTGAGGTCTGCAACACATACATCTTTTAAGGTTTTTACTACTGACAGGGGGACATACCCACTCATTCCTAGAAGTCATACACTCTCGTATCCTTGTCTTTTAGGTGACAGAAAATAGCCTTTATTTTTGAAAAAGAATGTTATAATTTCTGTCCCTTTCTGTTTCAATTTTAGCTGAGGCCCAAAAAGGCCAAGGAGGAAAAAAAAAAAAAAAGTACGTGGTAAGTATTCTACATTACAAACCTCTCTTACATTATTACACACTTGAAATGGAGATTAGAAGCAAAAAGATAAAATAAAATAAAATAAAATAAAATAAAATAAAATAAAATAAAATAAAATAAAATAAAATAAAATAAAAGCAATGGTTTTAGGACTTGTTTCTCAGTACCTAGATCACTGAGGTGGAAAAAGCTGGTATGGAAATAATTACTTTTGGAGAATATAGTTGGTATGTTATGGCAACTCTCTTGTCAAATCTAATGAGGGGCTTTGACAGGAACACAGAGAATTTTTCTTTGCCATTGGAGTTAGGGAGAGTACAGGGCACTTGCTTTGAGTCCATGCCTGGAAAAGCTTAAAGGTGAGACACTGGTTGGTTGGTACCTGTTTTAATGAGAGAACATTGGTATGCCATTCTAAAGCTCAATTTAGTATTTGGTGCTAATACTAAATCTGTAATTTAATGTCATTGTTAAAAGCATGCATAATAAAGCTGTGACCACCAAGTCTTGAGTCTTGGCTCTCATCTCCGGGCCTTGTACCATTGGGTAAATCCATCTCCCTAGGCCTCAGTTTCTTCAACTGTAAACTGAGGATAACAGTACCACTCTTCTCTTTTTGGGAAAGTTTAATAAGATAGTACATGCAGCAGTGCCTGCCCATAGTATGCACTCAGTAAAAGTCAGTTATTGTAATTATTATTACATTAGAAACCAGCTGTGCTTTCTTTCACTGACAACAGGCAGAGGAGTATGTTTCCTGTGCGTCAGATATGGACCTTATGGAATGGGGCCAGCTTGGTCTTCTTACATATATTTTTAAAGGGACTTTGTCCAAAAGTGTAATATGACAACAGAGAGGTGAAGAGCTGGAAAACAGAGACTAATGAAATGACTGTAAGCTCTAAAAGGCACAAACTAATAAGAAATCTTCAGGAAAGAGATGTATAACAATTGGGGACAGGTCCCCAAGGAACCTATGAGAGTATTCTATGAGAAAAAAAAGGTCTGTTTTAATTACCAAGCAAGCTCAGATCATCAGTGTGAGATCAAGAACATGCCAATTAAGCGGGATCTACCCTGCTGCTTACCTATTCTTCTCCTCACACACACTCTATGAATGGGTTAGTAGAGACTTCAGCATGAGAGCCATGAGAAAGTGTGATAGAACAAGCAGGGCCAGGAAAAATGAAGTTGTTTTATTTTAAATTAAATTAAATTAAATTTTATTTTATTTTAAATTTGCAATCCATGATGTCTGGCTCTTTTAATCTAACCATTTGGTGTAAGATGTTATTTTGTGTTTTTTCTATATGGAACGCTATAAAAAAATCATCAATTAAGCTTAGCAAGTATCTTTTGAGTGCCTAATGTTGCAAGGTTCTGTGCAAAAAAGATGCTGTAACAAAAGTGATCCACTTATGTCCTGAATAAACTGCCATTCAGTATAAGTTTCATGATATGTTTGGTTGGTTCAGTGACCGGGCATCATGCATATATCATTATAAAGTGTCAATTGTAGACTGTCACTATATAGGATAATCAGTGGTAGTACAACAGACAGCTTCTTATAAGGAATTCTCAGGTTTCTTAAAGATAATTAAGTAGAACTAAATCTCTGTCAAATGTTTGAATAAAGGACAAAGGATGACTTCTGGTTCATACTTGAGTATCCACTCTGTCTACAGTAATAGTATTTAAATTGACAGTGCTTTTACAACCTCACCTCATGGACTCATCTTTCTTTAACTTGTTTTCAGTTTCAAAGGACATTTTAATATACCACTATACATGAGTTCTGGCACTGGAATATCACCAACCCTATTAATCAACTGAATCTGCTTGTGGTTTTCCATGATGGTGTCATTTTTTGAGTAATATGGAATCAGATAATCTCTCACTGATGATGTATCTCAGTAAATCACTCTCTGAGTGCTGATAACATAATGACAATAACATATTAGCATAATTCATCATCACATGTACCTTTGCTCTGGGGATGTTTTATTGTAATGTATAATACACTGGCTGTCACTCTGATGATGTATTACAGCAAGACTTCCTCAGGAAAAAAACGCCTTTTGATGGAATACTATTCATATCAGATGGTACTGCCCAGGGATAAACAGTTGAAAAAAGTTTGACTTCATTTGCTATAGAATCCACATGAAGGTCAAAGGCACTACAAATGGTAAAAGATAGTTTGAAGACAACAGGTATCTATCTCTCTGTTATAAAACAGTTCCTAAAAGTTCAATTTTTGGTTCCAAGTAGGTTACAGCAGGTTTTTATCCCTAGTAAATATTTAATATCCACAGCACTGACACTATGCAATGGAAGTTTCTACAGCCTGGAGTACTACTCAGTGAAATGACACTCTTAAACAAGATGTGGAGCTTGCTTGGGGCAGAAGTGAAGTGACTTCCAAGGACAGATTAAAAGTGAATGCAATATATTATAATACCTTTCCTGCAATTTTGCCCCTTGAGCTACCCCATAGAATATTAGATATGAAAAGGACTCATAGATTCATCTATTTCATGGCCTAGAGAGAGTAAGACTTACTCTAGGTCACACAAAAGTGAGGGGTAGAGGCAGGACCAGACACTAGGTTTTTTGATAACTGTTTCAGTGCTTGATATAAGATAATCAAAGTTAACTGAGGACCATTTGCAACTTAAATAGCTAAAATAGGGTACAAGTATGGGGCTAATATGCTGAGCACAAAGTTCTTTATTTCTGTTACCTTTGATGAAGACCTTCATCAAAACAATGTCTACTTGACCAAGCACAACTATAACGATCCACTAGAAGAAAATGATGATGATGATGATGATGATGATGATGATGATGATGAGAATAGCTAACACTTACTGAGCGCTTACTGGACACTGTGATAGACATGTTGCAAATATTACCTTATTTTGTTCTTTCAATTTGTCGAAACACTTGCCCTGAAGCACGGATTCCAGAAAACAATGGTCTTAAATCAGCATATACAATCTTAAATCTTATCAACATCATTTTTTCCTTCTAAAACAAAATCCTTGTTCAACAGTGAAAAACACAAGGCTCATGTGTCTTTGATGCAATCACTTTTGCTGATAATTATGCCCATGAAATCCTCCTAGTTATATTTTCTAAATAGAAGAAACAATTGTTCCCCAGAAGACGAGGCATGACCTTGTTTTATGTATTCTAGAAAAACGGCTTTATTTAAACATATACTGGTGCTGCTGATCCTGACCTCTGAATTTCCCTGCCAACAATTTATGTGCCTCTCCTTGTTTAGCTGATGTTGTTTAGCATCTTCCCAGGATGCCTAATTTAAATGATAAGGCACCCACACTGGCAGGTCCTCTGTATCTCCTTATGTTCTACCAGGGCAGAGCACTTCATATGTGCTCAATCTTCTCTGCAAATGCCTATCTCACTGAAGCAGACAGTATTTTCCTCATTTACTTTCTTTATTATTATCAGATCATCATAGAGTCTTGAGAAGGGCCACTTAGCAACCACACATGTCATCCTCTGAATCACCGTCATAGCTTCAGTGTAAACATGCCAGCTGACCCTAAGAAACATTAATAATATTACAGCTTTTAATATCTCAATAGATGCTCATAATGCTTCTCTTATTTCTAAAGGTCAGGTAACCACTGGTAATGGCGGAGTGCACAAAGGATAATAATCTATTGGGTAAAATGTGTGATTTTGTGAAGAGACTACCCACATGTATTTTTTAATTTGGAAAACAACAGGGCAGAAAATTGAGGTCACTGATAACTGAGTTACAGTAATCTGAGTATGAATGGAAAAGCATAATGTTTCAGAAAAGTTTTTCAGCAACTTTGGGCTACTATGAAAAGATGTCACTATAAATCAAAAGCAAACAAGTCACACACAGAGATGTTTCAGTGCTTTTTACAAGGCATTGTAAATCACATAAATTATTCAGAAAATGGCAGTGAGGTCCAGGAGAACGCCTGAGCTAGCTGAGGATTCAGGACTGAAGGGTCAATCGGTTTAGGACAAGAATGGCCTTTTTGAGATTTATGGTATTACTGGCAACTCTACCATAAAAAGGCTTGAGTCAGAAAACAAAAAAACAAAAAAACCCACAAAAACTAAAGAAACCAAAACAGCACCAAAGCCTTGTGTTTGAAATGCCCTCCAAGCATCCTATTTAAAACTTCTGATCAAATACTGGTTATTTGCAAAAGGTTTACTACATACGCCAGAAGTACTTGTTAATAGTCTATCATTGAAAAAGGTTTACATACGGAATAAAGGAGTTAATTGTATTCAGACAGAAAACTTTGGTATAACTATTAAGAACAAGAAGAGAAAAGACAGATGAAAATAATGTGTTTTTATAAATTTGGCAGTAGGACACAATCTGAATAGAAAAGAAATTCCCATACAGTCAAAAATGTGCTGACAATGGATTCAATGTTTTATAACATAAACTCTCCAACGTTGGAATAGAGAGAGTAGGGCCATGCAGACTGTGGAAATCTCTCCATAATACCTTTGACACCAAAATAAACTCAGATCCAAGAAAAGATCATGGTTTTTTGGCAGAGCATGAAACCAGCAATCATTTCCCCAGTTCTCTGAGTCATTTCTATGGTGGCTCTTCTCTGGGTTTAAAGAAATGGTCACTTTCTTCACAAAACAAGTTTGTGTAGTTAAAAGTTCAAAGTCAGTATATCAGAAGGGGCTAGAAGTGAATTTTCTCTGTTTTTTGTTTTGTTTTGTTTTTTGTTGTTTTTTCTCAGGATGTCATGTGGTTTGTGCCCTTCCAAACCTAATCATGTTCACATCAATGTTAATATAAGACTACTGCTTCAGTGGATATTTTAGTGCAAGAAGATAAATAAGTTGCTATTTGTGAGTTGGGTGTTAGGCTTATTAGAATATGAAATTCAAATAAAAACTTTTCCTCAAGCAAGAATTTTATGATACTATCTAAAGCTCAGAGATATTTTAGTATGTGAATATATATATATATATATATATATATATATATATATATATATATAAGTCAACAGCCCTTCCCTTAATCACACCCATATCATTTGTTTTATGAGATGATTTACTAGGCTTTTTTATGTATAATTCAGGTGTAAAAAAACAAACCAACAAAAAATAAAATGGGCTAAAAGAGCTTTCCATTTTGACTCTAAAAATCAAGCTAAGTTGTAAAGGACCCACAATAGCTAAAACAATCTTGAAAAAGAACAAAGTCGACCCATAATACTAGATTTTAAAACTTATTATAAAGCTACAATAATCAAGACAGTACGGTATTATCATAAAAATAAGACACATAGGTCAATGGAATAGAATTGATAGACCAAAGATAAATTATCATGAATAAATATTTTTGTTAATTGATTTTAGACAAAGGGGTCAAGACAATTCAATGGGGGAAAATAATTTTCAACAAATCATGTGGGACAACTGAATATCTATATTCCCCAAGAATGAAGTCAGATGCCTATCTTACACCACATGCAGAAATTAACTCAAAGTGGACCACAGAACTAAATGTAAGAGCCAAAACTAAAAATCTTAGAAGAAAACACAGGAGCAAATCTTTGTGACCTTGGGTTAGCCAATGGTTTCTTAAACATGACAGCAAAAGCACAAGTGCTCAAAGAAAAATAGATACGTTTTACTTCATAATTAAAACTTTTGTGTTTCAAATAACGCCATCAGGATAGTGATAAGACAACTAACAGAATGTAAAATAATATTTGCAAATTATCTATCTGCTAAGGGAATTGTATCTAGAATACATAAACAACTCTTACAACTCAATTATATAAAGACAACCGGATTTTAAAAATGAGCAAAGGATCTGAGCACACATTGTTCTAAATAGGATACATGAGTGGTTAATAGGCACATGAAAAGAAGGTCAACACCATCAGTAATTAGGGAAAGTCATAATGGCAAGCCCCTTCACACCCACTAGAATGGCTATAATCGAGAAGGCATTAATGCTGTTAGTGAGGATGCATTGAAATTTGAAACCTCGTTTATTGTTGGTGGAATTGTAAAATGGTACAGCCATTTGGAAAACAGTTTGACAGCTCTTCAAAAAGCTAAACAGAGTTACCATATTTAAGTCTACCATGACCCAGCAATTTGACTTCTAGGTATATATCCAAGAGAAACACAAACATATGTCTACTCTTAAACTTGCACATAAAAGTTCATAGCATCATTATTCATAATAGCCAAAAAGTGGAAACAACTGAGATGTCCATCACTGATGGTTGGCTACAAATATGGTGTATCCATATGATGGAATATAATTAGTCAGTAATAAGAAATGAAGTATTGATAATGCTACATCATGACTTTGAAAGCATTATGCTCAGTGAAAGAAGTCAGTAACAAAAGGCTACACATAATATATTCTTTCATTAGTGTGAAATGTCCAGAACTGGCAAATATATAGAGAAAGAAAGTAGATTCATGGCTGCTTACGGCTGTGGGGGAGTGGGAACAGGATGGGGAGTGAATGCTAATGAGTACAGGGGTTTCTCTTGGGGATGATGAAAATGTTCTAAAATTAGTAGATTATGGTGATAGTTACAAAACTCTGTAAATATATGAAAAATTATTGACTTGTATATTTTAATGAGTGAGCTTTGGGGTATATAAATTATATATTATTAAAGTTGTTAAATAGAACACAGCAATACAAAGACTGGCTCACTTAGCTCCTGGAACGAGGTTCTGAGTTTCCAGCAGCTCATTTGCAGCCCAGAGTGGATGCCAGGAGGAACCATGGAGCTCCACCTTCACCTGGAGTCAGAGCTATGGAGACACCTATTCACCTTCCTCACAGGTCCCTCCTACAAAGCTGATATGCAAAAAAACAAAACCAAAACCAAAAACAAACCAAAACCAAAACGAGAACAAAAAAATATCCTAGCTTCCAGAAGAAAATTAATTTTTGTATAACTAGCTAAAATCAAACATGCTTTTCAGCCCATCGTTGATATTAATGGAAATGAACATACATCTTACTATGACACTGGAAGGACCAACTGTTTGCTGTACCATATTTCCTGGGACTTGTGAATAAGCCAAACATCACAGATGTTAGAATGAACACAAACGATTTGGCCAATCTCTAATATAAACATCAAAGTTTACTATTTTATTCTGTGAACTTTCATATGACTTCATAAGGCCACATTATCTGCAGATGGTACTATTTGGCAAATTACATTTACTTCAAATGATATTTGTTGTTATGAGTTTAATGGGTGTAAACTAAACAAAAATTGTTAAATCTTTTGATTATTTTAAGTTATGCACTGTTACAGCAAATATATGGCATGTCAAGATTCACAGAGAAAGAGAACTTTGAAGAAATAAAAGTAAAACTATATACAGTATTTAAAACTTGATCTAAGCTATATATTTAGCTTACTCAATGAATAATTATAAATTTAAATATACAGAAAAAATCAACATCTTCATTTAGGACAGAAAGTAGGGCTCTGTTGTGGATAAAAGGAGACAAATACCATATGATTTTAGTCATAGGTGGAATTTAAGATATAAAACAGATGAACATAGAGGAAAGAAAAAGAGAGAGGTAAAACATAAAATAGACTCTTAACTATAAAGAACTGAGAATTTTGGAAGGGATGCAGGTGGGGCATGTGTGATGGGTATTAAGGAGGCACTTGTGATGAACACCGGGTATTGCATGTAAGTGATGAATCACTAAATTCTACACCTGAAACCAATTTACCATATATGCTAACTAGAACTTAAATGAAATCTTGGAACAAAAACAAGGAGCTTTACTCTTTTAATGACATAATTGTTTCTTTAAAAAATTTTTTTTAACATTTATTCATTTTTGAGAGACAGAGCATGAGTGGGGGAGGGGCAGAGAGAGAGGGAGGCACAGAATCTGAAGCAGGATCTAGGCTGTGAACTATCAGCATGGAGCCCGACATGGGGCTCGAGCTCAGGAACTGTGAGGTCATGACCTAAGCCGAAGCTGGACGCTTAACCGACTGAGCCACCCAGGCGCCCCAATTATTTCTTTCTTATATTTAGAAGTGGGCCAAAGTACAAGTAGATTTTTTAAAAAGTAATCTCATTCAAAAAAGAAGTAGGCAGAGACCCACGTTACTTTTTTAAAAAAAGTGATAACGTCATGTGAAAAAGAACCATATTATTAGGTGGTTTATACCAATTTAAGTAAATGATGGTAGAAATAATACTGTTCTTTGACCTAAATTGAAGTCATGAAAGACAAATAGAAGTAGAAAACCACATATCAATAACTGAAGAAACATACTCCAAAAAAATAAGGTGTTTTTTCTTAAAGAACATTGAAATACATGACTAGAAATCTGCACTGGCAATTACCATATGCCATCGGAGGAAGACAGGGAATCATACTTGATACTTACAGTAGACTGTGTTATTTGGTCACAAGTCTGCCTTTCCTTCCTGTGCTGACCATTGGTCACTGTGAGAGAAGCATAGTTCTTCGCCCCAGTGACTTTCATCTTGGCCCGAGACCTGCCTGGCCAATGTAACCTTAGGTAGACAGGTCACACCCAACCAGGGCTTTCTTTAATATGCTTGCATTGTTTGGCTCTCACTCTGGCCCTCCTGCCTACACCATGAGAAGTGATGCCCCGGAGAGCTGCTGCTCCTTCAGCCTGGGTCCCAGAACGAGAAATGGTGGAGCAAAGCTAAACCTAACAAACATTTCAAGCTGAACTATCACAGCTGACCTGCAGCCTCATGAGTGAGAAATAAAGGCTTGTTGTAAGCCACTGAGATTTTTTTTTGTTGGGGGCGGGGGGGGGGGGGGGATTGCTTATTATGCAGCATTATTATGGAAATAGCTTTTTTGTTTGTTTGTTTGTTTTCCCAACCTTTCCAGAATACTAGACATGTTAATGATGGCAACAAAATTATACAGCATCTGCTATAAAAGAAACTAAGTGGAGAGGTGTACCTGAAGCCTAGAAAGGAAAATACAGTACAAAATAACTTAATGCAGGGTCTTTCCTCAACAGCCCTCAGAATCTCATTCTGAAACAGGGAATACGCTTATTACATTGCATTATATTATAATCTCTGACAACTTAAAACACTTACTTCCAGTTTAAACTTCTTAAAAATGGTAGTATATTTATTTATTTATTTATTTATTTATTTATTCCCAATATATGAAATTTATTGTCAAATTGGTTTCCATACAACACCCAGTGCTCATCCCAAAAGATGCCCTCCTCAATACCCATCACCCACCCTCCCCTCCCTCCCACCCCCCATCAACACTCAGTTTGTTCTCAGTTTTTAAGAGTCTCTTATGCTTTGGCTCTCTCCCACTTTTTTTTTTTCTTTCCTTCCCCTCCCCCATGGGTTTCTGTTAAGTTTCTCAGGATCCACACAAGAATGAAAACATATGGTATCTGTCTTTCTCTGTGTGGCTTATTTCACTTAGCATCACACTCTCCAGTTCCATCCACGTTGCTACAAAGGGCCATGTTTCATTCTTTCTCATTGCCACATAGTACTCCATTGTGTATATAAACCACAATTTCTTTATCCATTCATCAGTTGATGGACATTTAGGTTCTTTCCATAATTTGGCTATTGTTGAAAGTACTGCTATAAACATTGGGGTACAAGTGCCCCTATGCATCAGTACTCCTGTATCCCTTGGGTAAATTCCTAGCAGTGCTACTGCTGGGTCATAGGGTAGGTCTATTTTTAATTTTTTGAGGAACCTCCACACTGGAAAATTCATTTTTTGAATTTTTGAAAACTTCAGAATTTTTGAAATTTTGAAAACTTCAATGAAGTTCATTTTCAAAAAATGAAGTATTTTTGAAACTTCATTATGGCCCCTGTGTCCAATAATATTTTAACAAATATAGAACAACCTGTACTTTTACACAGAAAACTGAAGACACAGATAGAGATAAGGCAGTTGTAACATAGCACAAATGTTATCTTTGGTCTTTACAGTGAAGGATCTAATGCAGACTGAAATACATAAAGCACTTGAAAAAGATGTAATTGAAGAAGAAAATGAAATAAGACCCCTGACATTAAGAATGGAGACAGGATACCATGCCAGTAATTAAAGTTTAGAAACATAACTTTTTATGAGTGGGAGAGATACTGCAGGGGAAAGGACTTTCATTTGTCCTCTTCATGCACCATAAGAGACAAAAAACCTGACACACAAATCATTGAAGGTGAAGTACAAGAAAGACTTTCTGCCAGATGGCTGTAAACAACTCTCAGAACCATAAGAGTCAGACACAGAATTTTCTCCACAAAATATGGGAGGTGTTTTTTGCTGTGCCACAGGTAAACAATGTATACCCTAAAGCCAGGGAGGGTAGGAAGATATTTACTAACAGATGCCAAAGAATAGAGAATCCAAGATCCAGTGTTCCCTGATGGTTATAAATGCATCTCTTTACTATAATTCTGAGTGATTTCAGGGAAAACACTTGAAATCTCATTGAGGTATAAAGCTATAGGCACCATGTGTCAGTATAAACAAATGTGGGTACAAAAGCCAGGAAAGATAGTGCATGTCAGTTGTAAACATATCAGTGAATGAAACCAAAAGGTCTTGTGCATTAGAGAGATGTTAATAAATTCACAGGCTGAGAGCTGTAATAAACATATCCTGGCAAATTATAGTCTGGTCCTGCCCCTATAAAATCAGGCATATGTTTAGAGTATGAATTTCAAAAGACTTTCAGTATGTCTCATTGAATCTTATATAGCATTTGCACATCTCATTTATGGCTGTGATTGCGAGTTCCTTGGAGACAAAGGACAGATCTTATTCCTGTTTCTCTCTCCAATTCCTAATACCTGCCATATACCAGGAATGCAATATATTTTTTTGTGAAAGAGAATATGGAAATAATATGGAAAGAGGGGGAAAGTAGGAAGAAAAGAAGGAAATAAAGGAAGTAAGGGCAGGTAGGAAAGGCAGAGTATTGATCATTAGCAATGAGTCCAAGCTATTAGATGTCCAATAGATGACCCTTAATATCCAGATAATTCTTTCCTCCAGTCAGTGTTAGAAGAGTTTCCTCCTCTTATCTTTCTCCATGAAGCTGATGTGATGACACATCATAAATGAATAACTATATTCATTTATAACTTCTGAATGTGCTTTGGAACTGTTGAATAAATGTAATGATTGAGAATGTAAGCTATATTGCTCATTAAAGTAGAGAATGTGCAGATCTTGCTTGTATTACTTGTCATAATTTTTTAGCAAGAATATAAATCTTGGGGTAATACCATTTGCTATTCTAGAGCTTAAGGATTTACCAAAGAATGTACATCAAAGGAGGTAGAAGAATAGTGGTTAAAGCTTGTGGACTCTGCAACCTGTATGTGAATCTTAACCTTGCATTTTATTATTTGTATAAACTTTGGCTAGTTACTTAATTTTCTTCATGCTTCAGTTTTCCTGTATGTCAACTAGTGATAATAGTACCCGCAGTAGTTATTATCAGCTGTTTACAAATACCTTTTCTTCCTCTAGGTAAATGGAGATATTATTTTTGCCCACTTCTTTGAAGTTAGGCATGGCCATATGACTTGCTTCAGTCAACAAAATGTAAGCAGAAATTATGGGTATCACCCCCCTGCCCCCGTCAAAGCTTTTAAAAATCAACATGTTATTTGTCATTTTCTTTTTCATTGTTAAAGTGACTGGAGATATTCCAGGTGGTGGAGGCACTGATATACCGTGTCTCCATGTGACAACCAAAGAGCACAATTTCTAACTGTAGAATATGAAAGACTGAGCAAGAAATAAAACTTCATTGCATTAAGCTGCTGATATTTGGAGGGTTATAGGTCACTGCTGTATAACGTAGCCCATTCTGCTATGATACAGCAGTTTCACTGAGTTATTTTATATGCATTTGAAGAAGCAAACACATGCACGTCTTTAGAAAGCACTCCATAAGAATTAGATATTATTCTTATTTTAGGCTGTTGCTGCATTGAAATGGCATACACATTAGCTGCATTTTTGGCTACATAATTTTGCTCACCTCTTCACTTGGCTGCGGTTTTATAATTCCGTAAAGAGAAAACAAAGGAAATTCAGACTTTCCTCTAGCGCGACTGGTTAAAATTTGGTTTCATTAGTAGTTTAGAAAAAAATTCTTTCAGTTTAATAACTTTCTATTAAAGTTTAATGACTTGATATTATGTAAATTTTTGTGATGGCTGCTAAATTTTTGTGATGGCTGCTAAAATTTACCAAGTTTCTCTGTTAGCTATGATAGGAAAACTTGTTCTTTGCAGTACTGTTATAGAATTGTATCCTACAAACACGGGAATTGTGATAAATTCTGTTTCGCAAAATACCCATTAAAAGCAAAAGGAAGGGGCGCCTGGGTGGCGCAGTCGGTTAAGCGTCCGACTTCAGCCAGGTCACGATCTCGCAGTCCGTGAGTTCGAGCCCCGCGTCGGGCTCTGGGCTGATGGCTCAGAGCCTGGAGCCTGTTTCCGATTCTGTGTCTCCCTCTCTCTCTGCCCCTCCCCCATTCATGCTCTGTCTCTCTCTGTCCCAAAAATAAATAAACGTTGAAAAAAAATTAAAAAAAAAAAAAGCAAAAGGAAGATATGGTGCTTTTAAAATGGTATGTGCTGCATTATCAAATATATATATACATATTTTATAAGCAAGCACCACTCCCATTGTGGGACTCAATCTCATGGCCCTGAGATCAATAGTCCCATGCTCTACCGACTGAGACAGCCAGGTGCCCTTCTGATATATATATATATTTTTTTTTCCCCCCAAATTTTTTTACTGGTTATTTATTTTTGAGAGAGAGAGAGAGAGAGAGAGAGAGAGCGCACATGTGGGGGAAGGGCGGAGAGAGAGGGAGACAGAATCCAAAGCAGGCTCCAGGCTCTGAGCTGTCAGCACAGAGCCCGATGTGGGGCTTGAACTCACGAACCATGAGATCATGATGTGAGCCGAAGTCATATGGTTAACCGGCTGAGCCACCCAGGTGCCCCCCAATATATTTTTGACAAGAGAGAACTTCTGTTCCAATTGGACTTTGATAAGAACTGACTACTTAAAGTTTTCCATATCTGGTGACTGAAAAAATTTTGAACAGACTAGTTTCTGGCTTCCTCCCTTTCAGTCCTTGTTTCTTTTTTGCTACTGACATTCTTTGAGGGCTGGGTATCGCAAGGCATGTTTAATCATGATAATGTTTCTGGCCCTGCACCTTTATATCATCTTGCGGTGATTCAGCATGAGGTGGGTGGAGGGGTATTTATGGAAACCATTCCTATCACAGGTGGCTAGCAATAACATTACTATATGTGGAAATGACTGAGAAACACATGAATAAATCCCACTGAATTAAAAACAAATGTATCCCCAGCTCAACTTTCTGATAACTGAATTTCCCCAATGCTCACGGTCACTCTAACACTAGGAGAAATGTTATGGAAAGTAAGCCAGTCAGAGCAGAGTCAGCAATTTTAACCAACTGCAGTTAGTATATCTTCCTTTTGCAAATTTTATAATAGATGATCACAAGAACACATTTCTATAGCTCTTCTTAGGTTCTTACAAGGAACCTCTAAAACTTTATTAACTTCTCATAAAAATTTTTCTATTCTTATGGATTAAATATTTATTCTCATATTCATCCATCCATTCATCATCTGTTCATTAATTAGAAAGTATTCATTGAATACCTAACATACATTGAACATACAAATATGTATGTTCACCCATTCCCAGTGAACATATACTGGAGAGGTAGACATGTATATAATGAGCAGTAAATCCAGGGAATAGCAGATACTATTTATTTTTATCCAATATACATTAACCAAACTATTTCTTCTTTTTTGAGCTGAACTAGAATTGTGTTGGGTAATCCACCTTACTCCACAAACACATGTCCACAAAACCATTGGTGGTAATTCTATTCTCTGTCTACAACAGATTTAGGCGTGGGTATTAGCCGACGTGACAGGAGGGGAAGTCTGCTGAGGGGCTTCTGGGAATGCTTAGTGAACAATTCTTCTTCCTCTTACTAGAACTGCAGTAGCCACTTGCAACCAGAAAGAGAGCTAAGCTGCACACAGAGGGGCACAGCAGTACTACGGAAAGAAGTACATAAGGCATTTTGTGGGGCTGGTGAGCAGCCGAATTAATCAACCCTCGAGCTACCATGCCCCTGGACTGACAATGCTTCAGGGAATTTAGAATTCAAAAAGAAAATTTTTAATAAGCTAGGAAACTTCAAATTAAACTGTGACAAGCTATTTTTGCCAGCTACTCTCCTCTCTGTAAAATTGTGAAGTTTCATTTTTCATTACTTTAATTCTGGTCCAAATATGAAAAGCAACCGAATGCCTCAGAGGGTGATTTGATTGTCCTTTTTATAGTTACTACATCTGCACTAATGTTTGGGGGGTTATTATGCTGTTTATTTTCTATAATTTTTCCCAATTAACAGTTATTACCAGGAGCTATCTTTGTTGAATGAATGTTGCTGCATACATCAGAGAACGTGTAGTGACATAAGGCAGACAACTATAGAAAAGGTACCCTTTTTACACAATGGTCAGGAACTAAAATATCACCTGAATGCAACTAAAATTATATATATTCATAAGAGCATAGTGTCAATAAAGGCTGAGTTCTCTGATATGAATTTAGCTTAATTAAAAATTGTAATTTAAACATATTCTAAGACCTTTTTTTTTTCTTAAAGGGAAAACAGATTTTTCTAAAGGTTTCTGACTGAATAAAAAATGCAGATATATCCAATAAAAATGGTATCTGGGAAAGTGCTATAATAAGTTTATATAAATCTTAAAAGAATGTACTCAAAATGGAAGGGAAGGTTTTGCTGTTTGTTATTAAGATGTAGTCAGGCTCTAGGCAGTTGCTGACATTTGTTACCTTTCAGCTGTAACTAGGTGGGTCATCTCTATGTTTATAAATTCTCACAGTCCAATATGAGAGAATGCGTTTTGTTTTGAACAATTGAGTAGTGACAGACAGGCTGTCCATAGAGTATACAGATGATAGATCAAGAGGAAAATGAGCTCTTAGATAGTTTTTCAGTGTCCTTCACTGGAGAAATAGCCACGTGACATGTGTGGTGTACACGGTGGGCCTCCGTGTTCGCATTCATGCTGCTGGACAATGCATTGCTTGAGCTAAATGCGCCCTGTATTGAGCACAAATGATTCGACCACAATTTAATAGGGAGGTCATTACTTCTGCAAAAGGATTTTCAAGATAAGCAGTGAGGAGTCAGAGTCTACAGACGAAATTGAGACGTTACTTGCTCAGCATTGTAAAATTGTATGGCAGTATAGATAGATATTGATTCTTCTTTATGTCAATAAGTAGAAGGGTCGATTAAAAAAAAAAGGCATGCTTTAGGTGGGTTGTAAGTACTAACACTTCTAGATATCCTTATTAAACCCTGGGGATTATTTACTTTTCTTAAATCATTTTAGTTTTGGCATCCAATGGTGCTCTGAAAAATGATCTATTGAGGGATCCGAGTTGAGACATTTCACCATCATCACCACTCCTCTGACCTGTTTAAAGTTATGAGGACTTTCATCACACCATTCACCTTCCTCTGATAGATCAGAGTTGTATATGAGGGTTGGCTACTGACTCATCGCCTATCGGGTGATCTGAGAAGTAATCTATGTAAGAAGGAAAGAAACAATTATTTTAAATCGTTGAATTCGATGGGCTGACCATTATTAAGAAACATTTTGGCTGCTTTTACTCCTGAGAGGCAGCCTGTAAGACTGCTCACACCCGTGCCATCGGCTATAACCAACGTTCAACCACTAGGCGTAGAAGTACTAAGCTGAGGAAGCCTTATGGGATGGCTGTAGCAAATCTTACGATAAATAGAGGCCAAATATATTTTTAAATGACATATGTAACATAATTTTGTTACAAATGATTCAAATTATACAGAACTGTTTACAGTACAATGTGTTAGCTCCTCCTTGTCTTTTCTCCGCATCAGTTAACAACTGTTGGGCTTGGTGAACACCACACCAACTCTGTTACAGCATATTTTCCTTCTTCATTTGTAAGGTCATATATCATTCAAAACAGATCAGTGCGTCAGCTACCTGAGTAGCTTAAAAAGCCTTTGCAATGTGAATAGCTCAAAAAGCCTTCAAGTCACAGATTCATTCATTTGACAAACATACACAAATTTATACAAATAGAATTATGCTCAAAATTTAAATTTCAAATATGTTTTTAAAGTTTTTCATTTAATATGTTCTGGAGCTCTTTCCAAGTCAATCCATTAATATCTGCCTCATTATTCTTAATGTCTGCATAGTATTTCATAATATGAATGTGTAATTATAGCCACTTACAACACATGGATGGAGCTAGAGAGTCTTGTGCTAAGTGAAATAAGTCAGTCAGAGAAGGACAAATACCATATGATTTCACTCATATGTGGAATTTAAGAAATGAACCAAATGAGCAAAGGGGAAAGAGAGAGAGAGAGAGAGAGAGAGAGAGAGAGAGAGAGAGAGAGAGAGAGAGGAGAGAGAGAAACCAAGAAACAGACTTTTAACCACAGACAACAAACTGATGGTTACCAGAGGGGAGGTGGGTGGGGGATGGGGGAAATAAGTGCTGGGGATTAAGGAGAGCATTTGTAGTGAGCACTGGGTGTTGTGTGAAGTCCTGAATGTATAATTATTAATTTAAAATTCCTGCATTGAAGATATAATATTTACTTTGTTTTTCTCTGTCATAAACAATGCTGCTATCAATACCCTGTATGTAATTCTTTGTTTTCACGTGAAAGTATTTCTGCAGAAGAGGGCCCTCGTTAGCTAAGAGTTGCAAATTGAAATTTTGAGATACTGCCAAATGCTCTTCAAGACAGATTTATCAATTGGTACTCCCACCAATAGTGTATGAAAGTGCCTATTTCCATTTATCACTGCCAGCTCTGAATATTATAAATCTTTCAAATTTCTGCCTATGGTTGAAGATACAATCTTGTTGTTTGAATTTGCATTTTTCTGATTACTAGTGAGGTTGAACAAGTTTTCATATTTACAGTCACTTGAATTTCATCTTTGATGAAATGTTCTTTCTTTTTCCATTTTTTCTATTTGGCATTTGCTTTCTTCTCTTGATCCATGAACCAAATGTTGTATCACTTTTGTCTTACCTACTTACTTTTGCCTTTTATTAACCCAGAGCTGATTCTGTATATTTTCCTGTGTACATGTGTGGTAGAACAGTTATAAAAAAATGCTTAATAGATTTTCATTACAAAAGTAAAAATACAAAGTTTTTTTTTTACTTTTTCATTTTTGTGGAAGGTACTTTTATTACTTTTTAAAAGTTTTATGTATTTATTTTGACAGAGAGAGAGAGAAGAGAGAGGGAAAGGGAGAGAGCAAGTGGGGGAGGGGCGAAGAGAAGGAGATACAGAATCCCAAGCAGGCTTTGCACCATCAGCACAGAGCCCAATGTGGGGCTCAAACTCAGGAACCGTGAGATCACAACCTGACCTGAGATCAAAAGTTGGACACTTAACCAACTGAGGCACCAGGAGCCCTGTAGAAAGTACTTTTAATTTTATGTCTCCTTTCATTTAAAACACTTCAATATGCAATATGAAAAAAAAAACCCGCTTCATTATGCAAATATTTGGACATTGACATGTAAACAAACCATGACAGTATAATTAAATCATGTCTTTTTTTATTTTTAGGTTCAATGCCTTTATCTGAAATTACTAAATTACTGAGAAGTTGAGGAACCCAATGGTTTTTTCACTTTCACATTTGTCATTCAGCAACACTCAAGTACTTATGTGGTAAACAGTAGACATATAAAAATAAATGTCTCCCTGAAGGAACTAGCAGTCTAACAAGAGAGAAAGTCATGTGCACACTTGTTGAGAGATCCTGGAGAACATGGGCCATGGTTGGGTGTATCTCCACAGTACACTTGTGGGCCCAGCCTGCCAGAAGTCTGTTTCTGTAAGAAAACTCTCTTGGAGAAAGCACAATATAGGATAAGGGAGTGGGCATTATGAGACTGACATGTTAAATGAATTCTGAGACATCAAAAAATGGAGATGAGTCTAAACATATTGTGCCAGGGGCTATAATTTCTTTGTCCATTCCCACCATTGGGTTTATATTTGAGTTGTTTGTAGACTTGAGCAGGGAAGGAGGAAGGGGGAACTAAAAGTCAAAATGACAAGAGATATTTCATTAAAACCCTAAAAGATAGCGAAGATACAAGAAGTACTTTGGACTCTCTGTCATCTAGTGTAACTATGAAGAAGTGAAAGCAACTCTTCTAACCATTTCACAACAGAAAGTTGTTCAGCACCATTTCCCAAAATAGGTGCCATTGAAAATAAATTGCTAGTATGAGACAAGCAAAAGATTATATGGTCAAATAACTTTGGGTCACAAAGGGTTAGAAAATAGTCCTAATGTTGAGGCTTCTGAGTGCTTTTAATAAGTTAATCTGCCTTGGTGAATCAGCAACAGAGATATATAGAACTAAAATAACTTAAAAAGAGACCCTCTTTGGGGTTCCTGTGGAAGCCTTTCTCAAAGAAGGACACTTTGGCGTATTATGGGGTCTGGTACCTCTATGTACATGCTACAGATTCCCTTCTACTCATGTTCAAGATAAGATGAAGGTAAAAACCAAAATAGCTGAGGTTATTTACTCTTAGGTGTATTTAAAAGCAAATGATTGACTAGGGACTGAATTAAACATCTAATTATACTCCAGTTAATGATTCTTTCATTAAGCATGTGCCATAACATAGTACATTAATCAGGCGTGAGTTACTTAGTGTTACTTTTAAACAGTTTCTTGCAACCTTGTTTATCATGCCCACCAGTACCACAGAATGCATTCACATATATCAAGCACTTTTTTTCTCTCTCTGTAAGTGCTCTTCTATGCATTCTTCCCTTTTAGGGTTGCTCAGAAAGCCTTGGAATTTTCCTTTGCAGCTTTCTTTATTTTTTTCTCACAATTGTGCTATAGGAATGCTGTTGGCTCTACATTAAGAATACACCTAAAATAAAAAATAGAGCTACCCTATGACCCAGCAATTGCACTCCTAGGTATTTATCCAAAGGATAAAAAACGCTGATTTGAAGGGGCACATGTACCCCAATGTTTATAGCAGCACTATCAACAATAGCCAAAGTATGGAAAGAGCCCAAATGTCCATCGGCTGATGAATGGATAAAGAAGAAGTGGTATATATATACAATGGAGTATTACTTGGTGATCAAAAAATGAAATCTTGCCATTTGCAACAATATGGTTGGAACTAGAATGTGTTATGCTAAGCAAAATAGTCCATCAGAGAAAGATAAATGCCATATGATTTTACTCATATGTGGAATTTAAGGAACAAAACAGATGAACACAGGGGAAGGGAAGGAGAAATAAGATAAAAACAGAGAGGGAGGCAAAACATAAGAGACTGTTAAATAGAGAACAAACTGAGGACTGCTGGAGGGGTGTTCCATGGGGGGTATGGACTAAATGGGTGAGGGCATTAAGGAGGGCACTTGTTGGGATGAGCACTGGGTGTTATATGTAAGTGATGAATCACTAAATTCTACTCCAAATTATTATTACACTATATGTTAACTAATTTGGATTAAAAAAAATGACTAGAATTGATTCACTTGTAATCACCTTCCTTTTCATTTTTAACTCCTTCAAACATTTTAGAATTTGGAACAGGCATTCTTTTGCCTTTTAATTTAAAAGACTACAGGCTGATATTCATTGTAACAATAGTCGATTTTTGATGTAAGATTCAATTTATCTATGTATCTACACATTCCTGAAGTTCAATAAAAAGATTTGATGTAATAATTTTTCACTTTTGTAATGTATATAAATACATACTCAGGGATTATAGAGAACAAATGTTGCAGATAAAGTTATCACCCTATGTGGCATAAAAGGAATTCCAAAGTTATGCTGATGAAGTTAGGTTTTGGTCTTCTAGGGTCCAAAACAAGAGTTATGCTATGTACATTCTTTGGGATGTCACTATCGGGTTATTCTTGCTCTTTAAACTTTGCATTCAAGGCCTACAGGTTTTGTTAATAAAACCAGAATCGAAGCAGGTTTCTGATTGCTTTCTGCTGTTCTTGTTGTGAATTAAATGAATCACAATGTACTGCTATTTCTTAGTTTGTCTCCTGCAAAGCACAGGCCCCAGAAATGTGATTTTCCTCTGGTTGGGAGCATGAATCCCCATATGGCTGTGTGTCTTGATGTATTAGAATCCTGCAAAGTTATGATTGTTCACCCCAAATCTGATGTACACCCCTGCCTCCTGGCTGAGAACTGATGAAGTAAAACATGGCTATGCCATAGCCCTCAAATGGACTAGGATGGGAAAAGAAGGAGACCTACTGGCTTACAAGGTTGTGGTTTCAGAGATGTGCTTTAGATGACAGCACTGAATAACAAATATAGTGGCTTGCTTCAGCAAATGGTTTTCTTGTCTCCTTTTAATTGAATCAGTCAGTTATTAGAGACTCAAATAACCATTTCTTAAAGTGGTTGCAATAAGCAGAAGCCGTTGTGCTGTACTTTTCAAGGACTTGATTCAAACTCTGTAATTGAATTTTCCTGATTCCACTAAGTCACAAGGGCTACAATACTGGCAGAAATCAGTAGAAGCTGGTCCTATCTAAAGAAAATTTGTTTTCATCGTCTTTTAGTTGAAGATGCAGAATATGGGTCTACTAATTAATAAAACGATTAGGTAAATTATCTTATTGCCTAAAAATGGAAAATTACTTTGTATAGCCAGAAGTGCCCAGATATTCTTAAAAACTGCATGCGCAAATGGATAAAACTGAATTGCTGAAAATTGTAACTATTCTTGCATGAGCATGTTATGAAGCATTAGTAAGAGAGCCAGTGTGGATCAATGTGGCCTTATTAAAATCCTTAGGTGGGTAGTAGAATTGAGACAATATGTGCACTTGGTTGGAATGCAGTTCCTGGTACATAGAAAAGAAGCATGGCACTGTTAATATGCTCCCATTACCATTCACATAGACAGTATTTCCTGGGCAATGAATCGCTACCTAATCATCTAGGTTTTTATTTTTCTTGGTATAGTGTTGTGCTTAGCTTGTAGGTTTCTTTCTGTTTTTCTGCATACACATCACTTCAAGTATAGCTCTTTCTTAGAAAATGCTTTTTCCATTGGAATGAATATGAATATATATATATATACATATATATATATATAAAATTAAAGTGTAGTTGACATACAATAGTATATTAGTTTCAGGTGTACAACATAGTAATTCAACATTTATATACATTATAAAGTGATCACCATGATGAATCCTGCTACCATCTGTCACCACACAAAGTTGCTACAATATTATTGACTATATTTCTATGCTGTACATTACATTCCTGTGTCTTAGTTATTTTATAACTGGAAGTTTGTAACTGTAACCCTTTCCCTGTTTCACTCATCTCCCTATCCCCACAACTCTGGCAACCACCAGATTATTCTATGTATCTATGAATCTGCTTCTGTTTTGTTTTGTTTTTTTGTTTTATTTTTTAGATTCCACATATAAGTGAGGTCATACCACATTTACCTTTCTCTGTGACTTATTTCACTTAGCATACTACCCTCTAGGTCCATCCATGTTGTCACTAGTAGCAAGATTTCATTCTTTGTTATGGCTGAGTGGTGTTCTGTTGTAAAAATATACCACATCTTCTTTATACAGTTATGTATTGTTGGATGCTCAGGTTTCTTCCATATCTTGGCAACTGTAAATAATGCTGCAATGAACACAGGGGTGCAAATATCTTTTCAAATTAGTGTTTTTCGTTTTTTTTTTTTTAATAAATACCCAGAAGTGGAATTGGTGGACTGTATGGCAGCTCTGTTTTTAATTTTCAGAGGACCAGCCATACTGTTTTCCATAGTGGCTGCACAACTTTGCATTCCCATCAACAATGCACAAAGGTTCCCTTTTCTCTACATCTATGCCAACACTTGTTATTTCTTGTCTTTTTGATACTAACCATTCTGACAGGTATGAGGGAATACTTCATTGTGGTTTTATTTGCATTTCCCTGATGATTAGTGATGTCGAGCATCTTTTCATGTGTCCGTTGGCCATCTGTATATCTACTTTGGAGAAATAGATATAGTGTCTACTCCACTCCTCTGCCCATCTTTTAATTGGATTATTTGTCTTTTTCATGTTGAGTTGTGTGAGTTCTTTATACATTTTGGATATTGATACCTTATTGGTTATGTCATTTGCAAATATCTTCTGCCATTCAGTAGGTTGCCTTTTCATTTTGTTTCACTATGGTTTCTTTCATTGTGCAAAAGCTTTTTAGTATGATGCTGTCCTATTTGTTCATTTTCCTTTGGAATGTTTTTAAAAAAAGTATTTTCTGGAAAAACTTTTATACTCTACTACTATGTAAGTTATATCATTTAAATCAAGGGTAAAATATATTCTTGTTAATAGCAGACAAAACTATAATTAAAAATTATTACCAGGAAGCATCAGGCAGTTTTTGTTAGATCAGTCAGATATATTTCAGGCTGAAGCTGATTAAGATGGCCCTGGCTTGCTGTAATGGGGCATGAGCCTTTGCTCCTCAGTGTACTCAGAAGTACATCAAGTCCTGAGCAAATAGATTCTGAAAAAATGGACTTGGCCAATGGGCCTAGTCTATAGACACCCATGGAACAAGGTTCATCCTAATTTGGGGGCCTTTTCTTGGGAAAGCTGGTTTTGAGGTCCTCAAATTGTAGCAAACCTATTCTTGCATATGACCTAGGGTGAAGCTAACAGCCTCAACCTGATACTAACCTATCTTCCACTAGAGTAGGTTAGGCTATTGGCAAAACATCCTAAAATTCAGATAATCACAGATGAGGTAATGTCCCAAAACCTGCGAATTCAGCTTGTTTTCCATCAGTGAAAGTGGATGGGGGATGCTATCCCTTTAAGGAAGTAGTTTCCTCTCCTCTCTTGCCCTGTCCTATGTCTGGAATCTGCAGGGATATTCATGCCACTCCCTGGGCAACACCAATTGCTTCTTCCTTTTTCTTCTCTTTTTTCCTCTTCCTGTCTCTGTCCTTAAGCTTTTTCACATTGAAGTTATTGAAATGATAGCTCAGAAAAATTTTTTTTGAAACCAAATACATGCAACTCTGACTTTATAGAAACAGAAAGGAGTGATGGGGAAGTGGTGTGTGCATAATTAATCTTTAAAGAGACTTCTTCATTTAAAAAGAGAATTCTCTACAGGCGCTGTGAATAGCCAGTCTCCCTAGGGCCTTTATTTATGGCCAGGTATACAGGTATTAGATTTACAGATTCAGTCCTGCATACTTCTGTGAGGCATGAGGAGGTGTTACCTGGTGAAGTTTCAATTTCCTTCTCACTACTCAGATCATTTTCACTTCTGAATACAAATGTGTCAAAGCTGAGGTTTCAATATGAAAACTCATTTTTAGCAAAATAAGTTTTAAGGAAAAATTTATATAGTTTAGTATTTAAAAAATTTTTTTTTCAAACGTTTATTTATTTTTGGGACAGAGAGAGACAGAGCATGAACGGGGGAGGGGCAGAGAGAGAGGGAGACACAGAATCGGAAACAGGCTCCAGGCTCTGAGCCATCAGCCCAGAGCCTGACGCGGGGCTCGAACCCACGGACCGCGAGATCCTGACCTGGCTGAAGTCGGACGCTCAACCGA
This sequence comes from Puma concolor, assembly GCF_028749965.1. Taxonomy (NCBI): domain Eukaryota; kingdom Metazoa; phylum Chordata; class Mammalia; order Carnivora; family Felidae; genus Puma; species Puma concolor. The sequence goes on from NC_141675.1 coordinate 114,348,939, forward strand.
CTGCGCCACCCAGGCGCCCCTATAGTTTAGTATTTTAGAGTAAGTAATAAGTTTCTGCCCTCACATGACCCTGAGAAGGGTCACTTATGCAAATGGTAACAATAAAATCAGTCTTAACACAATTAAGGAGTTATTCCCACATATTCAAAGATGCATTTTTGCCCTTCCTTCTTCCTACCTTCCTTCCCCTTCTACCTTTTTCCTTCTTCTCTCTCTTTCTTTTTTTTTTCTTTCCTTCTTTCTCCTTTCTTCCTTTCTGTCTTTCTTTTAAAACTAAAGAACGGTAGGCGGAAGGGTGGTACTAAAGATCCGCACTCACCACCATGCATTTGGCTTTTGTGCCCCATGTGACCTTCACAGTTGTTTTTACTGATAGTTGAAATTCTTTCTTTCTACCTAAACTTCCCCTAGCTACCTCCCATCCTCCAACAATAACATGTAAAAATAATTACAGTAAATAAAACCCTGGTCTTGAAAGCCAACCAAACTTCCAAAGTTGCAGAAATAAAAATAGTTTGGAAAAGGGACTAGTCATAGCAAAACAGTGTTCGGAGAGGAGACACAGAGAGAAAAGCATGGGGTTATCATTATAAAGCCAAGAGGCCTGCAGCAGAAAGTAGCACTCTTCAGAGGTGGAAGTTGGAGTAGTATTTGGCAGACCTGTAAAGCGCTTTGGGTGATTTAACAGGTAAGAACCAGAACTTGAAATTGGAATTGAAAAAGACTTATTATATTATTTAGTCCCTTTGGTCAGGAAAGGAACAATACAATTTTGGATCTAAATTTAATTGGGATTTAACTAGATTCTTTGAAACTTTTCCATTTTTCATCTGAAAAGCACAAAGTGCTCATCCTTTCAGCAACCGTGATGGACTGTATAATCCAATAGTGCCTAGTGTATCCTAAATCAAGTTCTGAGCAGTCACAGCGGTGCAGTCAAAGGTATTCCTGAAATAAGAACCTAAACAGCTTTGCAGTGTGCATAGGGAAGAAGGTTAAACATTTTAGATAGAATACAATCTGAATCATGCTTCTATTTCTACTTTTTTTTAACATTGAAAATCTATGCTAGGATTTCATCTTTTATGCTACGATTCCTGCAGCAGTTTCTTAATAATTCCTGCTTATGTAGGACACTTAAAAAAAAAAAAAAAGGAACATTTAGTCATTTTGGTCTGAGTCTATCCAAAGTAAAGGGTATTTTAAAGTACTATCTTCCATGCAAACAATACCAAGATTACAGCAAGGAGACTTGATATTAAAGAATAATAAGGCAATGTGCAAATTAAGCATATTATATTTGACTTCTATGAAAGACTATGCCACTTTCATAATCCAGTTGGATATGTGCTCATAAACTCATACTTTCCAACACATAGCTCTCATATGCTACTCTATAATCAAGCAAAAACAGACTGAAGCTGGTTTTAAGAAAGTATTAGAGTAACTGGATAAGAATTTATCTCACCAACTTCTTCCTAATGAACATATTAGAGAAGTCCACATGTCTTGTCATGTCATTATTCCCTCTCTCTTCCCCAACCCTACCTTGCCCCAGCCTTCTGAGATAATAGAATTGGGACAGAGAAGGCAGTGACTGAATAGAGTGGCTATTTGTAAAGTTATTAAACGCCATGTCTTCTGGTCTCAGCCAGCTCTCTGTTCAGAGGAGGCATTTGTGATACACAGACAGGGCAAGTATAGAATGAGCCACATAAGTAGTATCATTTACATTTTTATAGATGGAGAAACTGAGACTCTGGGTGATATACTAAAAATGTATTTGTAATTGAGTTGACACCACATACAGGCCTCTAAGAATCCTAAAGGAAACTAAAATAGACCTTCTAGAATATCTTCTACGATACTTTAAACTTAGGTGTTCTTAGAGGTTCTTCACCATCTCGCAGCTCCCAGATCTAATGAGTGAAACCTTCATTGTGGAAGACCTAGGAATCCAGAGCAGATGAATAGCAGTAGGCTAGTGAAAAAAAATAGAAAACTCTTCACAATATCTGTTTTGAAGAAAGAAATAGAAGTGTGCATGTGATGGTGACGGTAATTTATAAAGGACCTCTGTGGACAGTGAATGCGCTAGAATGGAGTGAGTGTGCCACATGCTAAAAATTCAGGAAGATATTATACACTGTTCAAATAAGAGAGTTTTTTCCTCCTGTTTAAAGGCACGATGAATCCCCATCCTGAGTTGTCCATAAATTATTAGAAGTGAGTGATCCATGCCCTGGATCTGGGTTGCAGATAGACAAGAAACTGTCATTGAGTAAAAAAGGTTCTAAAACTTGATATGCCTGTAATTCTCAGGTCAGCCTGGGCTTGGCAATAACATCTCAGGAGACCTGAGAAAACCTACAGGAAGAAAGACGGCATAAGAGATGTAAAAAGTGAAGCAGGTAAGTCTTTTTGTACTAGGTACCAGAGATGACCAAATACCATGTTTTCTACTGTATTTTTGGGGATCTATCTAAGAAGGAAGGTTGCCTTTGTACCTTTTTGTCTAACTTCCTCTCAATTTTAGCTAAGGATACCAGTAAATGGCATTTTCAGACCCTTGTGGGAAGCATTTTTTTATCCTGTATTTAATTACCCAATAACCTAGTTGTATGTACAATGTTTTACGTGTATATTCAGCAATATGCATTATAACTTGTAAAGCTAATTATGAAGTATTTTATTTCCAGGAAATGGTTAAGGTCTGTCTTTTCTGCCTTTGTGTGATTGGTGTATAATGTAGCTAGCTCCTCATTATCTGAAAAGGGATGGTACTCTTAGGCAGGATGTTTATTGCACAGAAAATCCCCCAACAACATTTCAATATGCTTAGAAAGTGGGCTTTTCATCAAACTTGTTAACAAGTTGCAACAGATGAGTGATATCTTCCCCAGAGAAATAGCCACAATGCATTAAGGAGAAGTCAGAAGAAGCGGAGAGCCTAGATAATCCATCGGTTAGTTAATTCACACCTGAATAATTGAGAGTTTGCTTTTCCAGTTATTGAATATTTATGAAGGTTCTACAATGTGCTGGAAAGTAGATGTGCCAAGTAAAAATACCAAAGAAAGCCAACCTGCACGCAGTTTCTGTTTAATACAGATCTTACTACTTGACTGGAACATGCAAAATAGAGTGTGTTTTAAAATTTCAGTGTGTATAAGAATCACGAGGAGGAGTGTGTCTGTTAAAATGGCAGATTTTTAGATGAACCTCAGAGGTGTTCCTTAGGAATCTTCATTTTTAATAATTTACCCCAGATGATTCTGAAGCAGGTAGTCCAAAGACTTTTCTTGGAGAAATTATCAATGTAGGTAATGACAGGACAAGTTTATTTCCTAGAAGGCACAGATAAGAAATCAGAGATTTACTGACCTATGAAATGAAGAAAGAAAAACCTAAAAGAGAATGCTTATTTGCATAAAGGAGAGTATGAGCATGAAGAAAAAGAAAAAAATGAGGCTAGATAATTAAATAATGGTATTATAAGAGATCTTAGTGTCTTAGAGATTTGCTATAATGTAAAAATATCTCTAATTTGCTATAAATTACTTACAGTTCATGTAAATTACACTTCGGATGTGAGTGGTTATTGCCATCTCACAGCTCACTCCTGGCTCACTAGCATTATAAGAGGAAGCCCAGACTCCAGAGGGGACTGATAAAACTGTTGAGCTATTTATACTGGATCAATATCACAAGCTTCAATAAATAGTATAATGAATGTCAGAAAAGAAATTTCATTGTTTAAATTGGCAGATTTTTAACCAGAATAATGGATGTTAGAAGTGGTGAAATTAGTGGCATTCAAGATATGTAGATTGGCTGAAATTATTTAGTGATAATTTATTCTTCTTGCATATTCAGGATATAGAAATGCAGAGAGGCCTATAGCTCGCCTGTCATCTGAGGGATGGATTCTAATCTCTCAATAATCTCTAAATGGTGCACACAGTGAATCTGCTCGGCCTATAAGGCTACAGAATCTTGGCCTTGGGATGTTGTCTACACTTCTTTAATTGATATATATTTTTTCAGGCAATATGTTTAGAGAATCCCTTATAAGAATGGAGAGCTGGAACCTCATTGATCTCACAGAATTGAGAATTGTATGAATAAATTGTATGAATGTCTTGTACATGTTTGTTAATAAATGTTTGTGTGTTGAGGGTTGACACATGAGGCAGAATTGTTCTGACTTGCTCTAATTTTAACTTGAAGCAAGTTCATGAGGGTGGTTGCTCATTTTCAGGCACCTCAAGTATTTAGGTTGGTATAGTTATCTACTAAAAACACTTTATGAGTTAGTTGCCATGAACTCACTTGGCTTAGACCAGGTCTCACATAAATGTAAAAAAGTAAAACTTCAATTGGGAGAGAAATTTTGTGAACCTTCTCTTGGGGATCTTTCTTTTGTAAGAAGAACTGAAAAAGCCACCTAGTTTTTAGGCTTTCTCTATTCATTGTCCTGCTTTTCTGGTCCCCGAAAGATATGAAAGGGTCAATAGAGGCTTGGTAGAAATGGTGTCAAAAGGCATACAGCCTCTGCTGGGTCATTCACTCAATGACAAAAAACAAACATGAGAAACAAGGATAAAATTTTGCCTTTTCAAACACCTGTCCACTGTGCTGTCTACTGGGCTAGGATCTCCATGTTATTTCAGATCTTGCCCAGGCTATTCTGTAAAAGAGATACAGTAAAACCTTGGATTGCAAGTAACTTGTCCTGCAAGTGTTCTGCAAGATGAGCAAACATTTCTAATAAATTTTAACTTGATAAATGAACGATGTCTTGCAATATGAGTGGTATGTGACACCGAAGATCACATGATCACAGGTGAGCTAAAGATTCTCACACCCCCCGCTCGGGGATTAGGGGTGATCATCTTCCATGCTCAGATGCTCAGTCTCAGGTCACAGTGTTTGTCAGAAATTGTGATTTTTCAGAACAATAGAAGGTGCCCACAACTGGAACTAGGGTATTTTTGTCACTTCAAAAGCACCTATGGACAGTCCATTGCTTTTCCAAACAAGAGTAAGCATAGGAATACGTTGCTTCACTCTAGTTCAGGCTGCCTTCCGATAGAGACCCTTTCCTCTGCTGCCTTATTGTCAGTTACATTAAATACAGTCCATGACAAGTGTTTATTAATACTGTACTGTAGTCAAAATCTGTGCGGGTGTATAGACTGGCCCCCATGGAGAAAAGGGTTGAAAAGAAAGGTGGTAAGAAGAAGGAGATGATCATAATGGAAGGAAATCATTAAGAAGTACAAACAAGGTATGCAAGTGGCTGAAATTGCAAGATTTTATAAGAAGTCAATGTCTGTATCTCATCTGCAAAGGAAGAGGAGAAAAAGAGGAATCCCTCACTTCAAATGAAATCAGGGAGATGTGTAAAATGTGGGAAACTGTGCAAAATTTTGTAGGGAAGCACCACCTGAATAAGGCTGTAGCAGTGTGAGGAATGAACCTGTTTAACGACAATGCAATGTCACATTTCCACGAAATCCTCAAAAGGGGGGCAAAAGCAAGTGTCATTGGATGGATTCCTTGTTAAAGTTGCACAAAAAGAAAACGACTTCATTGAGGTAACAGATAGTAGTGATTCTGTTAGTGATAGTGAAAGTCATCCTACACAATAACCCTCTTCTCTCTTGTCTCCCTCACACTGGCCATGAAGGTTTTCAAAGGTAAGTGCAGGGCAACTTATTTATTTTTCTTTATATTTTGTATTTTATTTATTATTTTGTATTATATTGCAGTATTGTAATCATTTTTATACGACTATTTTTGGGTTGTAGAACAAATCGTTTGAGTTTCCATTATTTCTTATGGGGAAATCCATTTGGGTATACAAGTGATTTGGATTACAAGCATATTTCTGGAATGAATTATGCTTGCAAACCAAGGGGTTTTACTGTACTTTTTTTTTCCTTCTTATTTTGAGTGTCTCAACCCCCAGCCCCCTGCTTCCCCAAGTAATTGCTGGTTAAAAAAAAAAAGAATTAAAGCTAATCAGAAAGTTCTAGTTGTATGTTCCTCAATTTTCTGTTTAATATTTTAAAGTAATCATATGCTTTCAGTGTATCTTCCTAGAAAAGATGTTATATCAGTTAACACTTTTCACATTTATTTATCCATAGGTACTCAGATATGAAAATGTTCAAATGTGTTACATGATAATTTAGTTTTCTACAGTATAAGTGAAACTGTAAATGGGAAAGTGGAAATGTTATATCTATATATTTATAGCAACATCTTTTCTGAGGTGATATTATATAAAATCAGTTCAGAACATGTAACCCAGCACCCTTTCATGCTGAATGGTAACAATATCTATGAGGTAATATCAACATATTAATATCAACATATTATGAGGTATATGAGGTAATATCAACATATTAAAGAGTCAAATTATAGAGCAGGAGATTAAGCTATAGACATTGTGAAAGTTTAAGAATGTTTCTCTAAAATGTCATACTTTTAATAAAAGTAGGAGATTTAGGCTGGGTATTCTCTTACTTTTACAGTTATATGATTTATTAGATAATGTTAACATGCAGAGACAAAGTGGGAGATATCTATAAATAACATCGTATATGTTTGACACAACTTGCCAGCAAATTATCATTTTGAGATATGATATGATGTTTCTGATTAATAAACCAAAAGGGAAACTCAATTATGAATTCATGCAATTAAACTTCATAACTAAGCCAAAATAAAGCCAACATTTGTAAGTCAGAATAACCCATTAGGGAAACTAATATGGTAGTGTTCTAAGGCTACACTGGGTAGAAAAGTGTTTAATGGAAAGAGGTAGGAAATACTTAAAAGACAAACTTGTTGGAAATTTGCACATGACAACAAGACATTAAAATAAAGCTTTCAATTCAAATGAGAAATGACAGTGTCTTCAATTCTTTTCAGTTGAGTTCAGGGAACAGTTCTTGGGCAATAAACTAAAGCCTTTTCTCCAGATGGCCATTCTTAGTTCAAAGAAAGATAATCTCACAATGCTTTGGATCTCAGAGATAGGGGATTTTATGGGTTGAACTATATCTCCCTCAAATTCCTATGTTAAAGTTCTACCACCTAGGACCTTAGAATATACACTTACTTGGAAACAGGGTGGTTGCAGCTATAATTAGTTAAGGTGAGGTGACACTGGGATTGGGTGGGCCCCTAATTTAGTACCCATATAAAAAGAGGAAATTTAGACATAGCGAGAGGCACACAAGGAGAATGCCATGTGAGCATGAAAGCAGACATAGGGATAATGTTTCTACAAGCCAAGGTACGTCAAAGATTGCCAGCAAACCACCAGAAGCTAGGAGAAAGGCATGAAATGGGATTCTTTCTCTCAACCTTCAGGAGGAACTAACCCTGTATAGTCCTTGATCTCAGATTTCTAGCCTCCAGAACTGTGAGAGAATAATTTCTTAAGCCTCTCAGTTTGTGCTACTTTATTATGCAGCCCTAGCTAATTCATACAGGGGTAGAAATAACACTGAAAACAAAATCTCTAGGGGCACCTTGGTGGCTCTTGATTTGGTTGGTTGGTTACATGTCTGACTCTTGATTTCAGTTCAGGTCAGGAGTTCAAGGTGGTGAGATTTAGCGCCACATGGGGCTTTATGATGGGTGTGGAGCCTTCATGAGATTTTCTCCTTTTCCCTCTGCCCCCGCCCCACTCATTCCCTCTCTTTAAACAAAACAAAACAAAACAAAACAAAACAAAACAAAACAAAACAAAACAAAACAGGGGTACCTGGGTGGCTCAGTCGGTTAAGGGTCCAACTCTTGATTTTGGCTCAGGTCATAATCTCTGGGATCATGGGATCAAGCCATGTGTTGGGCTCTGTACTGGTGGTGCCTAGCCTGCTTGGGATTCTCTTTCCCTCTTTCTCTGCTTCTCCCCAATCCGTGCTCACTGCACCCCCCAAAATAAATAAATAAACATTACAAAAAACAACAAAACCAAACAAAATCTCTATCCTTAAAGTGCCTACCATCAGTTGTTCTACCATTAAAGTAGATAATCCCATTGGTAGAGTTTTGTCACTTAAATTGCAACATCAGGAGCCTGGAAACAGAAGTAGGTGAAAAGGAAAATGTATGTTACAAAGGGCTGAATTATGATGAGGTTGAAGATGAAGGGGACAGGCATTAATGTGCATTCTTGAAATAGCTGACTATGAGATCAAGGCTGGGAAAACAAGTGAGGGGAAAAAATGTTGGAAAGGTATGTATTGATGAGCTACATCAAGCATAGGAAAAGTGGGGTTAGTGGGAGAAGTGGAAGATTAGGTGGGCACAGGATTTTGTTTTAAAGACTTCTATTCTTTTAACTCTGGATTTGGGTAGGTGTACCCTCTTTGAAGGACAAATGTGGGGCACTGTTTCTTTTTAAACATTTTAAAGATGCCAATATATTTCTGAATTCTAATGAAAAGCACACAGTTGCTACCTTGTCAATGTTTCCAAAAATTCTTTAAAAATATAAAGTGTTTTAGACACTTTATAAAAGCCACATAAAAATTAGTACAGTGACCATCCACATAGACACTGGTTGGCTTAAAAAATATAGCATTTCAGGGGTGCCTGGGTGGCTCAGGTGGTTAAGCATCTGACTCTGGATTTCGGCTTATCTCATGATCCCAGGACCAAGGGATTGAGTCCCAAGATGGCCTGTTTAAGATTCTCTCTCTGTCTCTTTCTCTCTCTCCTCCTGCCCCTCCCCCGCTTGTGTGCATGCTCGCTCTCTCTTAAAAAAAAAAAAAAAAAAAGAAGAAGAAGAAAATACAGCATTTCTAATGCAGTTAGTACAGTTTAAGCCTTTTAAGCCCCAGGGGTTCCTCTTCTAGTTCTCACTTCTGCCCTGACTCCCACCCCACTGGTACCTTCTACTCTAAACGTGTTTATCATGCATTGCTTTTTGTATCTCCCCCTTGAGTCATCCATATCAGAGGCAAGAGGGCTGAAGTCTTTATACCCACTGCCCCTGCCAGTTATCCATCAGAGGCTGTCCCTTGAAGGGATGTGGATTCCAAGTTGCTTCCCAACTCCTTTTGCCAGCAGGCAAAGTGGGTGCTAGCAGTCTTTAGAGCAGTCTTCTGACAAAGCCCCAGATGCTGACTGGTACAGTAAATGCATACTGGGAGCCTGTGTATATAAAGATGGTAAAGGAGATGAGAAACATGAGAAGCATGCTGTCAGTGTTGGCCACCTGCCACATCACGTGGGTACACCACACTTTATTTTCTCGTGGCCATTTAATTCATGCAGATCTTTATTCCATTTTTTTAAAAGATTTTATTTTTAACTAGTCTCTACACCCAACATGGGGCTTGAACTTACAAACCCGAGATCAAGAGTCACATGCTTTACCGACTGAGCCAGCCAGGAGCCCCTGCTCAGTCTTTAATAAAAGATGCTAAGAGTATACCATAAAACATAGGCACCTTCAAGCATTCCCTAAAGATTTATTTTATTTTGCAATTTAAGAAAAAATATAAATCATCCATAAAATTCTTCTGTATGAAAAATCACTTTAAGAGAGGGAGACTGTTTATTCTGGATTGTCAGAGACAAAGTGAACTGGGAGATGAGTTAGAACTCCTTAAAGAGAGCAGTTTGTTTTGATGTCTTAGGTCCGGATGCTGCAGGCAAGGGATCCTTGCTGTAAGTGGGGACAGGGCCTGTGTCCGGGCCTCTGAAGGTACCCTCATCAAAGAAGAATCCTCTGTTCTCCAGGGTGCTTCCAATCCCTTTTTAACTTTCCAGTTTACAGCTTGCTTAATCCTTGGCTATTTCATGTAATGCTTTAAAACATATGTTTCACCTTTACTGTCTTTTTTCTCACTTGTTTAATTCATATTTATTTTTTAAGGTTTTTTTGTTTGTTTATTTAAGTGGGGATCAGGAGATATTTGCAAAAAGGGACAGGCTAATTGCCCAATCCCAAGGCAAAGAGGCTTGATAGCTTGAGATCTGTTCCCTCCTTCCTCATCTCTCCAGTCTCTGTACTCCTTCACTCTTAGATTTTTGAAATACTAAAAAAGATTTCTATCTTCTATTTGAGCTAGCTCCAGAGGGTCTCCAGGACCCAAAAGGAAGGCTTGTGGGAAAGGAAGGCGTACTAAATCATACATAAACAATGCTTCTGACATGTTGACATAAATGAAGGGGAAAGGTATACTTTTCTACCCCCAAGAGCAGAGTACTTTCCACAAATGTGCTGAGGACCAGTATAAGAGCAGTGCTGACTTTGTCCATGCAGCTCACGGACATCATGAGAGAAATCCAACTGTGAACCCCCTTCCCCCACCCCCAAGTTGTGTGTATTAGTTTCAGACCAAAAGAGAAATTTTGAAAGATGTGATGGGGTAGTAATGCGTAAAGAGAATCCCTGAAATGAAAGCAAATCTCATTACAACTGTGATTTCAGGATTCTTTTACTCAACTATGAGAATTTTCCTTTTAATGGCTTGACTTTTAAAAATAACCAACTAACACACAACAACCACACAGAGAACACAAACTGATCACCTTCCAAGGGAGAATTTTATACTCCTTCCAGTTTTCAGCTCTTAAGGAGCTGGTTAGTATGAGGAACTGACTGTGTCCCTCCAAAAATCCTATGTTGAAATCCTAACCTCAATGTGATGATGGTATTTAGAGGTGGAGCCTGTAGGAGATAATTAGGTTTAGATGAGGTCATAAGGATTAGTGTCCCCAAGATGGGATTAGTGTCCTGATAAGAAGAAAAGGCTAGAGCTCTCTCTTTTTTCCACCATGTGAGGACACAGTGAGAGAGCAACTGTCTGCCAGCCAGGGAAAGAGCCCTCACCAGGGAAATGAACAAGCTGGCATCTGGATATTGAACTTCCAACCTCCAGAGCTATGAGAAATAAATTCCTGCTGTTTAAGCCACCCAGTCTATGGTGTTTTGTTATGGCAGCCCAAAATGACTGGAGAGTTAGGTTGAGAAAATTTCTAATAGGTATTTTAGTCTGGATGTCTGCAAACCTGATTATACTACTTGTAGTATAATTGTAGAATTTGCCACTTGAATACCTGAGTTTTATGAACTATAAACTGTCTCAGTAATAGTGCCCCATCCATCACAAACTCCAGTGTTCTATAAAGTTTCTTGAGTGTTTGAAGCCAGGGGAAGAACTCTTACAGTATATTAATATCTTTCTTTAAATGAATGTAGGGGCTTGAGTCCACCCCCCCCCCCCACGATGCCAAGTTAGCTGACCAACATTAGGGAGCCTGGTCTTAACTACAATTCTTTCCCCTCTAAACTTCTCTTGATAATGTTCCACAAAAAACCTCTTTATCAATATTTTCCATTTATATGAAAAATGCAGTGTCTAGTATGAGGACTAGAAAGAGACTGGTGGTGCTATGGTACCACACAAAGAGATGTTATTTTTGGATTTACAAAGGCAGCAGGGAACTAGCATTTTCTACTGTATTAAGGGAAGTAACTTGCCTTAGAAATAAAGTGAAAGAGAATGCATCTAACGTAAACTTTGAGCAAATGTATTGATACAAACAAGAAAGGCCTCATTGAAAAATGGAAGAATTCAGATTGGATCAAAATAGAACTATTGCTTTACATATATTTTTACTGAGAAAAACTTGGGATTTAATATTAGGATGTCATTTTTTTAAATGTTTATTTATTTTTGAGACAGAGAGAGAGCATGAGCAGGGGAGGGACAAAGAGAGGGAGACATAGAATCTAAAGCAGGCTCCAGGCTGAGCTGTCAGCACAGAGCCCAACGTGGGGCTCGAACCCACAAACTGTGAGATCATGACCTGACCCAAAGTCAGAGGCTCAACCGACTGAGCCACCCAGGAGCCCCTAGGATGTCATTTTCTTATACACTGGATAGATCTACGGTAAAATGTATTTTGTTTTATTTTCATAACCTGGTTTCAAGATATTTTAAGTCATCCTTTTGTCATCCCGATGAAATTGGAATTAAAGAATACTCTCCAGATATTGTCATCTATTGATACCTTCACCGGCAGACCGTGTCTGACCATGACGGCTAAGATTCTGGGACAGCGCAGACAAAATCAGGCACGGAATACATCTTACAGAATCCTGTTTTAATGGGGCACATTTCTGTCACATTGTGCTACATTCATATTTCATTTTTATTTTTCTCATTCTTGTGTGTCTGCCTCTTGTAAATTGTGGCCTAGTTCATTCATCCTCTCTTCTGCCTTGCATTGTGCCAGACAAGTTAAATACAAGCCATGTGCAGTGAGGGACAAGAGACTTCCTAAATGAGTCTGGACACCCTTCACATTCCAAAGTTCAGATTCACACGTACTGCATTTCCTGCCAATGTGAATGGCAGGATGGCTACAATCTAGACAGTGGAGAGACATGAGGAGCTTCAAAAAACTTTTATTAGAGACTATCCTGGAAATGTGACCTGGATTAACATTAAAAATTCAAAGTTGGAAAACTAGTAAAAATGGATGTATAGTGATAGTTTTAAAAATTCCAGAGAACAGTGCAAAATACCAAAGGGAGTATTAATAAATGGCATTATATCTTAAGATTGTTAATATAATCCTCTTTCTGTCAGTGTTTTATAAGGTTTCAAGAATAGGAATTAAAAACAAAAAAAGAAATATTTAGCCAGAAGCTTAATTCAAAATATCACAAAAAATGGACTGCTTTGGTTTTTGAGACTTCCTTATATTCCCTCGTTTCAGGATAAGAAAATTAGCCGTTTACAAATACACTTCCTTATGATCTTATTAGGTGCTAAAATGCTTTTGTATTTGTCTGGGCTATTTTCTAATACTTGAATAAACTGTAATAGTGTTGGTAGGAGGGAGAAATTCTTACTTGAACAGATGTGGTCTAAATTCTGTGGTTTTATAATCTAAAGTATAATATGAAGTAATGCAGAAAAATAGTTTAGAATTGTTTTATTGACAATTAACTTATATATTACTATCCTCACATCCAAAATAGATTGGGAAAACATATCTATAAAATAAATGACATTTATTTTTCAAAGTAGTGCCTGCAATTGCTATTATTATTTCTGGTAATTTCCCCAATACAATAGAAAATCTACTGGAGTATTGTATATTTTAATACTCTTTTCAGGTTTAACTCTTGACTGTTTCTCTCTTTATTAATAAGAGTTTAATCAGGTTTGCTGGTTTTTTATTTACATTTTTCTCTTACATGTATCAATGAGATATAAGCTACTGAGCCCAAATCTGTAGAATTTCTCACTGCTTTAAATCCCCTGCTAAAATCATGGTTGTACTGCACTCTGGCCCTTAATTAAATGGCCTCTTCATGGTCTCTTAAATATTCTCAAAACTAGGAGTTTCACTCCAATGCAAAAAAACTTAGCATTGGTATTTAAAAGTGTCAATGAAGAGTCTGCATTTTTTTTTTCCATTAAGTTTTTCTCTATTCTGGTCTTTCACCTGATTTTATCTTTTTTAACTGTTTGTTTATTTTGAGAGAGACAGAGAGAGTGAGGGGGAGGGACAGAGAAAGAGGGGGAGAGAGAGAGAATCCCAAGCAGGCTCCATGCTCAGCACAGGGCCTAACATGGGGGCTCTATCCCATGACTGCATCCCAGGACTGAGAGCACAGCCTGAGCCAAAATCAAGAGTCGGACGCTCAACCGAATGAGCCACCCAGGTGTCCCCTACCTGATTTATTTCAAACATACACTGCTTTCGCTTACTTTAACAATTCCTTTTTTCTGTTTTTGTATATATATATATTTTCCACAGGGATTATGTTTCCACTCGTACCTTAAATTTTATAGGTGAGAACAATGGTAAATTATTTTAAAGTCTACATTTTTGTCTCAATTTAAATGTGAGAAATTTCTCAGTTAAATATTAGGATTCAATCAGTTTTCTCTGATCTTTCCTCTGTTCTTATAGGTAAATGATTCAGAGTTATTAAGCTTTAATAAACAACACACAAATAAAATCCTTGTAGATCAGAGCTCATTAAAATATACATCTTCTAGGGGCACCTGGGTGGCTCAGTAATTTAAGAGTCTGAATTTGGCTCAGGTCATGATCTCACAGTTTAAGAGTTTGAGTCCTGCATTGGGCTCTGTGCTGACAGCTCAGAGCCTGGAACCTGTTTCAGATTCTGTGTCTCCCTCTTTCTCTGCCCCTCCCCTGATCGTGCTCTGTCTCTCTCTTTCTCAACAATAAATAAAAACATTAAAAAAATAAAAAATATATACACCTTCTTTTTCAGACAATATTAAGCTAAGAAAAACAAAGTTGCTTTTTCTGGATTTCAAAAATTTTCAGATGTCCTGTGTCCCATTCATTCACCACAAGGGGGCATGTCTATACAGATGCATGGATTCCCTGTGGTAGCATCATTTGATGATTTCATGAAGGTTTTGTTTTATTTTGTTTTGCTTTATTATGCCTTTATGTCTTTTTTTCCTTAGTATGTGCAGTTTTTATCAACTAATCCTAAGACTACTGTGGTTTCTAAGGATGAGTGTGGAGAATGCATTTCACTTTAGAACCAGAAAAAATATTCTAGGTCAAAATCTAGAAACTAAACTTCCTACAGTTTCTTCCATTTCCCATAAGGTATACTGGAGTTCAAATAAAACCTAATCATTTCCAAGTACCCTCAAACCCCATCAGCTTTAGATACATTAAACAATCAATGGCATAATTTGAAAAATACACAACTGTTTCAAGACTGAGATAAAATTGTGCACCTGGTGCAACTAAATGACTTTGCTATCTGAAAAAATTTCTTCATGTTTTTGGGCAAGCTATATATCATAGTTTAGGGTATGTTCACAATATGTTACAGGTCTTCAATAAGTGCCCAGAGAGGGGCATACATTTCTACATCAGTCAGTACTGGAGAGAAATGAAGTACATATTCAGATTAATGTCAGATAAGCTATTAATTTTTGTTTTGTGGTATGTTCTCTTATTGTAATGCCAACAATTCCAACTTCTCATCGCCCTCACCACTTTCCTCCCTTCCTCTCGCATCCCCTTTCCCTCTGTACTGACAAATATTTTACCTGCCTGGGACTTCAGTCAGGCTGGTGGAGGAAATGACTGGATATGTGTCCAGATTGTATTAGAGCAGCTAATCAGGATGGAACCTTTAAATAACTTGTGTCACAATTAGCTGGGTGTTTATTAGGGATCCAGATTTGCAGATCATACCTTGCTACTCCTCCCCCAGACCTACTGAATGCAAATGAATCTCTGAGGCTGGAAACTGGGAATCTGCATTTTAAGTAAGTGCCTTAGGTGATTTTTATGCTGTTAATCCCAAAAGAAGCTATGATCCGCACTTCAGTTTATTTATTATCCTGGTTGTTGTAACACTTCTGTAAAGTGGAGAGTGGACAGCTTTGTTAATTCTACTCAAGATGTGGAAATTGAGGAGCTCAGGCTCCCCAAGGCACAACAGTTTTAAATTAATGATCCACGTTTATTCACTGAATTATTGCCAAACTGAGATTAAAATTCAAGCTCCAAATTTATAATCCACTGTTTTTTAACCATATTATGTCTGTAATGTTTGTTTTCTCCATTACTTAATGATTCCATATACACGTTGGGGTATTGAAATGTCTTGCTTATGAAACTCCATGGAGGTTGGCATGAAGATGAGGGGACACAGTGTACCCCTTGATTTTGTTAGTTACTATTTTATATTAGAGCACAATTCAGTTCTATTGAATTTGTGTCCTCCTTTGAGTAGCAATTATTTCTAAAAGCAAATGTATTTGTAACTTTAGTACAAGAGTCAGAAAATTTTTCTAAAGACAAAAAAAAAAAAAAGAAATCTCAGCTTTTGCAAAAATAAATGGTACAAACACTTAAATTAAAGAAGTTACCTTCCCTTAAAGAGATTTTACTTGTACAGCATATATGAAAAATAAACTTTTGAACCACTAAAAAGAAAAAGGTAACGATTCGGTTTCTATAAAAAGAAGAGAATTAAGGACCAGAATGTGTTGAGACCTAAATTATGCAACATATACAGGCAAGAGTAATCTAGAAAACATTATCTTTATGTATAATTCATCTAGCAGCTGCCTATTTGTGACACATATTATACACTGATTAAGAGCATGGTTAAACAACTGAATAATGTGCATGCTTCATATAATAACACCCTGTTCTTATTGCAAGTTTAAAGAGGCAAAACTAGGTACAGTGAAACTTTCTGTGTTTATGTTAATTCGAACAAGTCATGATCTGAATATATAAAAATACTGATGGATCATGGATGCATTCAGAGCTATTCTTTGCAGAGAGAGGCCCAAGGGAGAGTTTGGGGAAAACTTTTTGCAGCCTCCTTTTCGGCAGCCTTCTTTAACTTCCCTGTAATGAGCCATGACTACAAATGTTTGTCCTTTGAAACCCTGATTGGTAAGTAAGCTAGCATAAACCAAGCAGGGGTAGTCAGGTGACAAAATGAATAAATACGAGAAAAGTATTTATTTCTTAACAAGGATGCCAATAAATTTTTGTAATGTTTGAAATTCAATTTCATGTCTTTTAAAAGCAGACTCCAAGAGTCTGTAGTGCTTTGTCTAGCACTCCTAATGATTGTTTATGGGCTTGGAAAACTTGATGACTGTGGGTCTTAATGGTAGGCCCTGGAGTGACAATGAGGGATAGGTATTGAATTGAAATTCTGAGGAAGAATCTGAGGTTTCTTGGACTATTGCCCAGAATTCCATTTTAAAAATCAGTAATGGTAATGTTCATTTCCTTACTCTTATCTTTCATTTAAAAATAAATGTAGTACAGTGAAATGACCTTGAGCCATCTTTTTGATTGGAGAAGTTGCATTAAAACAATTACATAAACGTGTTCTTTAGTCACTGATTAATACCAAGGTGAAACGTTATATATACTGGTCAGAAGGATATCTTGGAGCTCTGCTAGGAGCTATTTCTCTATTTTTATTATATATATATATATATATATACATATATATATATATATATACACATATATATACATATATATACATATATATATACATATATATATCTTTTATCATAAAAGTAAATTATCATCACAGCATAATTTTAAAAGTTCAGTAAGCAAAATATACATTACCAAAGACTAAGAGATCAATCTCTTTATTTCTCAATCTTCAAGACTTTCAACTACTACTATCTATGGCCTTCTGCATGGGACTCAGAGGTGAGAGATGGAAGGGAATTTGCAAATGATAGAAGAGAATTTTCAAAGGGAAGTATTGGAAGAGGAGGAGGAGGAAGATTCAATTGTGGGACACTCTCCCTTAACATTGTCATTACTGCAATGGTTAAATGACACCATTTCCAATGGAAGAACCATGTGAGCTGTGCATACCACTTAATTTCTTTGGGTCTCAATTTCCTCATTTGTTTAAAACACACACACACACACACACACACACACACACACACACACACACACCTAGGCAAAGCTATTGACACAAGATGTCCCAAATCTCCCCACCACTCTTTATTTTCTCTATTGCCAGTTTCCACCAAGCTGCCATTGTTTCCTGTCTAGGGTGGGGTGAATGAGTCTCCTTGCTATCTCTCTCATTGACCCTCTACAATTAATTCATTCTCAACATATCAGCCAGAGTGAGCTCTTAAAAACACAAATTCTGTTATGTCATCACCGGCTTAAAATCTTCCAATGAGTTCCCTTTGCAATTAGAATAAAATATCTACTTCTTTCCATGACCTTTGAGTTTCTGCAGGATTTGGCCCCTCTGTCCTCATTTCCTACTAATCCCTCAATGTATCAGCTATCCTGGACTTATTCCTACTCTTAAGATATGCCAAGCTTCTCCCTACCTTAGGATCTATATTTGTTTTCATATTAGAACATTTGACTTCAGATCTTTTCTTGGCGTGTACCTTTATAACTTTCAGGTCTCATTTCAAATACCATCTCATTAAAGAAGTACTTCCTGAACATACCTTCCAAGGTAGCTACTCCCTTTTATTTATAAATCTTTTTTTTTTTTTTTCAACGTTTATTTATTTTTGGGACAGAGAGAGACAGAGCATGAACGGGCGAGGGGCAGAGAGAGAGGGAGACACAGAATCGGAAACAGGCTCCAGGCTCTGAGCCATCAGCCCAGAGCCCGACGCGGGGCTCGAACTCACGGACCGCGAGATCGTGACCTGGCTGAAGTCGGACGCTTAACCGACTGCGCCACCCAGGCGCCCCTACTCCCTTTTATTTAAAAAATAATTATAAAAAAATATTATATATCCAGTATTTATCATTATCTGAGATTGAGATTCAGTTAAAAAAATAACTTTATTATTTTTATATAACAATTATTTTTATTCCCACCATGCTCAATACTGTAAACTCCATGAGAAAAGCTTGTTTATTGGAATATCTCCAGTGCCCAGAACAGTATCTGGCACATAGTTGGCACTCAGTACACATGTGCTGTATAAATCTCAGATTTTAACAATACATTCACTAGCATGAATATTTAATGTCTGTTCTCTCCTCAGATTCTAAGCACTTTTAGTTCCATTATCCAACTTGTTGCTTAATAATATTAAGAAATATATGTTAAATGAATAAATTATGATAACTGCATCTTCAGACTAACTGTACATTTACAGTCTTCTTAGTCTTGTTAGTTTGTATGACTAAGGTGATATTTTACTCAAACTTTCATTTTGAATTTTTCTATTTATATCCTCTATTAATATGGAGGTTTTCTATTTATTTATTTTTTACTTTTTCATAACATAACTGTTTTTTTTTTTAATTTTTAGTATTTATTGATTTTGAAGGGGAGAGACAGAATGCAAGCAGACAAGGGACAAAGACAGAGGGAGACACAGAATCGGAAGCGGGCTCCAGGCTTTGACCTGTCAGCACAGAGCCCAATGTGGGGCTTGAACTCACAAACAGTGAGATCATGCCCTGAGCCGAAGTCAGTCACTTAACCAACTGAGCTAGCCAGGCACCCATCTATTTATTGATTACTATATAAGAATGTCTTTGGATTCCAAGTCATAGAGTTATAGATGCGAAATTCTCAGGAACTCAAGCAAATATGACATTTAATTAAATTATAAGCAAATATGGAGTAAGTGGTTTCCACTTGCACACTATAAATCGTTGTATTGACACAGAAGTGCAACGATTTCATCAGAGAACCAGGATCTCTGTCATCAAGTGCTCTAGTACTGTACTATATCCCTGCATCATGAACTAGGTTTTTTTGAATTTTCCTCCTTGGCCATCCTCAGCTTTGGGTTTGTCTCCTTCGGCTTGTTGCTTCATGTATGAAAGATGGCTGTCACAGCTTTAAGTGCTGTCTTTCCAAAATATATTCAAGGCAATAAAGGAAAGTAAGGGCCAGTATTAGACAGCTCTTTAGTCAATATTATTTTGGATAGACCTCAACCAGAAAATTTTCTAGAAGTTGTGCTTCTCACTTTCCTTTACTTCTAAGTGACAAAAGTGTAAAATGTAAGTGTCAGAGGACAATGGTATAAATATAACTGGCTTATATAAATCATGATTTTATTAGATCTGAGCTCATTACAAACATCCAAACTTAAAGATTTTGTTAGCAAGAAAGAGATGACAAGAGATGTTTAATAGGTAGCTAGCAGGGTTGACTACTGACAGTTATAAATAACTGATAACCTTTTTCAATTTCTTTGCTATTGACATGAAGCTTTTTATACTGGGAATAAGTAAGCTTTTCCACAGAGCTTTGATGTGATTTTTCCCACATTTATTTATAATGTTCTTCTTTCCAATTTTTATTGTCAACAACAACAAAAAGCATTATTTCAACATCAGAAGTGGAACTCGCAATTAAGCATTAATAATGACTGTTTCTTCAGGTGATATCTTTGAAGCTCTAGGTTTGAAGTCAGCAGCTTTGTGTTCATTGTCTTACTTCATCTTTTTCTGCACAAGCAAGATGGGCCAGTGAGCACTGTACTTTCTGCTTGCTGAACATCTGCTGATTGATCTTTCTCAGTAAATCAATTTGGTTTGGGTTTGTTCTAAAATCACTGGGAGCAGGGAGACTAACTCTGAATTAGACAGTGTTGGATGTTGCCAACACACAAAAAAAAACAGCACTTGGTATTTGCTGTGGTTCTTGGTTAATCATCAGGTGTATGCTGAATACTTTTCAGCATTTGATTATTCCTCATTGATTACCAGTTAGGTTAGAAGGACTGGATGTATGTCAGATGATTACAGGGATTAAAATTTTATGTATTATGTGATTTTATGAACTATTTGTCTTGTATCTTATCTATGCTGTAGGCATACTTTTGTGCTCAAAGCTTTTGACAGTATGTGTTCACAGACTTTAAAACAGAGTTTTTCCCTGTGACTCATTGTTGTAAATGCTTCAATATGTGCTACATTTGTTGCTTTGTAATGCGATTTTTTCATTTCTTTCTGATGCATTAAGGATTATTTTAGGCTTATTTATTTGATGGGTTGTGATTAACAGTGATATTAGAGAAGAAATAAATGTAATTTTATGGAAAAATGTTATAGTTTCAGTTACTTTCTACCCTTTTCTTATTGGTTTAGTTATCAGCAATTAATAAAGCAGCTATTAAATAGCATATTGTCTTAAGTTCTGGAAATCCTTTCAAAAATGTAAATGATAAATCTTTTCTCCAGGGTTTTACACAAATCTAAAGGAATTCATTACTTTAACAAATAAAACAAATTACCTGAAAGTCACACACCAAACTTTGAGTACTAAGCAGAAAGTTTCTTAGTGGTTTCATCTTCAATAATGCCCTTCCAGGTCTAAGGCCT
Source organism: Puma concolor (assembly GCF_028749965.1). NCBI lineage: Eukaryota > Metazoa > Chordata > Mammalia > Carnivora > Felidae > Puma > Puma concolor. Next base: position 114,369,813 of record NC_141675.1, read on the forward strand.
TAGCTTCTTTTCTTTAAAATGCATTTTAGACTGGGGTGCCTGGGTGGCTTAATTGGTTAAGCCTCCGACTTCGGCTCAGGTCATGATCTCGCAGTCCATGAGTTCAAGCCCCGTGTTGGGCTCTGTACTGACAGCTCAGAGCCTGGAACCTGCCTCAGATTCTGTCTCCCTCTCTCTCTGCCCCTCCTCTGCTCCTCCTCTGCCCCTCCTCTGCTCATGCTCTATCTGTCTCTCAAAAATAAATAAACAAAACAACAAAAAAAATTTAAATGCATTCTAGAAAGACAAAGGGCTTGTTTTTGTAGATGATTTGCACAAATGGTAAATGGAGATTTTCCCAAAGCATGGCTTGGCTTCTTAATGGGATGTATGACTTAGCTAGATGGTCCTCTCTATCTTCCAGATTTCTGATAGAGCTGTTTGTTCAGTACTTTTCTCTTCTGTGTATGATGGTAATCTTCAAATCTTTTTCATTTGTTTTTCTACAAAGAACTCTGTAATGATAACAAACTGTTGTTTCCTATGCTTCAGAAATGAAGCTTTTTCAGGAAATGGCTCTTTAGATACTAATTTTCTCTGGTATTTTATTGATTGATTGATTTTTAATTTACATTCAAGTTAGTTAGCATATGTGCAATAATGATTTCAGGAATAGATTCCAGTGATTCATCCCCTATGTGTAAAATCCAGTGCTCATCCCAACAACTGTCTTCCTTAATGCCCCTTACCCATTTAGCCCATCCCCCACCCACAGCCCCTCCGGCAACCCTCAGTTTGTTCTCTGTATTTAAGAGTCTCCTATGTTTTGTCTTCCATCCCTGTTTTTATGTTATTTTTCTTCCCTTCTCTTATGTTCATCTGCTTTTGATTCCCATTTCCATATTATGCTCAACATCTGTTGTTATCAGTTCACTCAAGTAGCACAGTTCAAAGAAGTTCTGTGCTGACAACTACCATTAAGAGTTTGGGTCTCTCAGTCTGTGATCCAAGCTGGTGTGTGTAGTGTTCACCTCTTGAACAGTTATTGAAGAGGACTCTTGCTTTGCATTGAACAAAGCTCTCTTTGGTTTAGTATAAAGCTTTGTTGCCCTTTCGTCCCCACTGTTGTGGATTTGCTTTCTGGCATTTGGCCTCAGAGTGCAGAGACGTTCATTTCAGAGAATACAGCTTCCACACATTAGATCATTAGAATTCCCTTTACAGAAAGTTTATATTGACAAAGATGAATAAAAACTATTAGATTTTCTTCTCACGAATTAGTCCATGAGATATTTGCTGGTTCAAGGGCACATTTTTCCTTTGAAATTAGGAAACCTAATATGACACATTGATTTCTTTCTCTTCAGCTCATTATAATGGTCTATATATCAGACTGATTTTGACTGAGTGCTATCATAGTGTGTGAGGAGTCATTCTTTTGTTTTCCCCAAACTGTATAATTCCTTTCTTAGTGACGAATTTGGTTCCTCTCACCGGGATTTCATTGTTTTTCATTCTTCCAAGATTTATTTGTTCACCACCATTTTATTGAAAAATAAGTTATTTAAATCTTCACATACAGCATTCTGATAACATTGCTATTTTTCTTACTTTTTCCCTTTATAAAAAGTATTTACATTCACCTAGGCTGCTGAATTTACATTTGCCTAGAAGAAACTGTCATTTCCCTTACTTTAATTTTTCAGTGAATTTTGTGCAGGTGCCTGTCCTTATATTCTATTTATGTTATTAGATGTAGCCTTTGGGGACTACTAGGCTTCATAGTCATCCACCTAAGATAAGAGTCTGCCTTTGTTTTTTTTTTAAATTTTTTTTAATGTTTATTTATTTTTGACAGAGAGAGAGACAGGGCATGAGTGGGGGAGGAGCAGAGAGAGAGGTGGACACAGAATCCAAAGCAGGCTCCAGGCTCTGAGCTGTCAGCACAGAGCCCAACCTGGGGCTCAAACCCACGAACTGTGAGATCATGACCTGAGCCGAAGTCGGATGCCCAACCGACTGAGCCACCCAGGCACTCCAAGAGTCTGCCTTTCTGCTTGAAACAGTCATACCGCCTCCATTTTTAGCTTGGCTAAATCTGAAGGAGCAATTGAAAAAAAAATCATTCTTCTGGTTCACTTAAGGTAGACTTAGTGTAACATGCATCTTACCAAATGCTATATCTTAGTACAATGTCACCTCTACCATCAGTGACTTGAAACACTAGTAGGATACCTAAACATAAAGTTTCATTTTTCAAAATCTAAGAAATTAGAAACATTTCTCAGTGAGAGTTCTTTTATTCAGTGCATCAGATATAAGATTTAAAAATTTTTAATGTTTATTTATTTTTGAGAGAGAGAGAGAGAGAGTGACCAGTAGAGGGGCAGAGAGTGTGGGAAACACAGAATCTGAAGCAGGCTCCAGGCTCTGAGCTGTCAGCACAGAGCCTGACATGGGGCTTGAACTCTCAAACAGTAAGATCATGACCTGAGCTGAAGTCTGAGGCTTAACCGACTGGTGCCCCAGATATTATAAGATTTTAAATAAAAATATGTAAAATTTTTTTTTTACTGCAAAACTTTTTACTGTAACTCTTTTATTTAAAGTATACAGAAAATGAATGAAAATTCTGAGTATGTTTTATTAGCAGGTTCAGCATAATCTCCAGGTGAATCTTAATTACTCATGTTAAAGTACTTAAAGGCAGAATAGTGAATGATCTAAAATAATTTTTATCTCACCTTTACTGAAAATATTTATTCTTAAAGGTGGACATATCTCAACATTCAAAAATTCCCTTCAGAAAGTCAAGCCAATTTATAAGCACTTGAATTAGGTAAAGGAGGGAGCTTGGGTAGATTTCCCCTCAACTTTGGCATACACATGTAAATAAGTCCCCCTCCTGCTGCTCCATTATTTGCTATAATTAGCTCCATGTTGGGTATAGACCATGACTTTTTAGATTGATGGATTTGACTTCTCTTATACCTTATGTAGAAGAGGGGAAGTTAAGAGGTGGAGCTTGGAAGAGGTCTTATGAAAGCAAAGTAAATAGAATTAAGATGTTAACAGAATTGTGATTATGCAGATTATGTGCTGTCAGTTGTGAGTGTCCATATTTCCACTAAGAAAGTAATATTCATATGGAATTGCTGCTCTTGAAGGAAAAAGCAAAGTTTGCCATGGATAACATAAAATGAACACAATTTAAAGTTAGAATCAAAGAGTTTTAGAATTTTTAGCAGATATAGTGATAAAATAATTCTTCCATTTTGTTTTGATCTTTAAAGTATAAAAAAAGTAATCATTATAGTTGAAAAAATCTGTACAGTGACTGCCATTGTATTTTAAATAAAATTTATCTCTTGAAACAGGCAAGTGTGAGCCATAATATATCTTTGAATGTTCTTTTCAGGTAAATAGGACATCATTTCCATAAACGAGAACAATGAGTCCTAACATTTTCAAGGTAAGTTTAAGACTGGTTACTTAGCAATATTCCAATGAGAGAGAGAGTCCCTCCCATGGAATTGGATATAAAACATTGTCCATGTGAATGTGTGTCAAGATTCAGAAAAGAGAGATTTCTTAGCATCTAAATTATAAACAGACAGAAAACCATGTAATCAAATGAGAACAATTCAAACTCAGTAAATATTGTATGATTAAGTCAGCCATGTATCAATAATTGTACATGTATTGTCAGGTGGGGTTCATAATCATTCGCCAATCTCTCCTTACTAAGTGCCTGGTAAGGTTAGCATGTAAACAAAAGGCCTCAGTCCTTATCTAGATCCCATTTTTTGGCATTTTTGTCCTAGCTTTAGCCCCCATGCACATTTCTTGGTTTTCATTAAATTATCAGTTCTCAATGTCCCTTTGCAAAGGCTTGATGTATTTTAGCACAGGGCTTACCAGGAAATTCTCCTACTACTACTGGCACTTTTAGTTCTGCATTGCCCCTTCTTGGTGTCTGCACACTTATTGGTTTTATTATGTTTTACTATATTTGGTTACTCTTGGTCCCCTCTCTGTGTTATCATTTATCCATTCTCAAGAATCCCTTGATTTTTGGTTATTGGCTCTCCAAAGGAATAGGACCTTGAATGTGGTAACTCTATAATAAATTCCATGGAGTACATGCTGAATGAATAGGTCTTAGATCTGAAGCAGAACATCAAAACATTCTTAAGTTATAGGAAGACATACTAAAATTTCTACTTGTATTTGTCATAACTCTCATTCCTTTATTTACCTTAGTGTTTTATAATGTGGATAATATGGTCTTATATACTACATGTATATATCTTCTTCTGCTTTTTTTTTACACGTATATATCTTCTAAATAAGGCACTAGAATAATTGTTACTAGTTGTTGGCAAAGTAATCTCTCTTGTCACATCTCTTTCTGGTCTGGTCACACTGGCTCCAATGGTCATTCTGCTCATCTGCTACATGCTGATCAGTAAGTTCAGTGCTATGGTCAGTATTGGAATCACACGGGTCACTCTATCTTTCAAGCCTGTCTGTTTACCAGTTCTTACTGCTCTTCTCTGTGGTATGTGGCTCTCTAAATTGGTAAAGTCATCTTAATGGAAAATGTCTATTTATTCTGCTCCTATTTTGATTAGGAAGGGATAGTTTCCATGTAGCATACTTATATTCCAAGAATTGTTTTCCTGAAGATTACAAAAAAAATACTCATCTATGATGTCTCCCTGTTTTTCTTTTTAATTTTAATTTATTTTAATGTTTTTTTTTCAGAGAGAAAGAGAAAGAGAGAGAGAGAGAGAGCACGCGCGTGCGTGCTCACGCGCGAATGGGGGAAGGGCAGAGAGAGAGGGAGACACAGAATCTGAAACAAGCTCCAGGCTCTGAGCTGTCACCACAGAGCCCAACGGATGCAGGGCTCAAACTCACAAACTGCGAGATCATGACCTGAGCTGAAGTTGCACAGCCTAACCAACTGAACCACCCAGGTGCCCCTGTTTTTAAAACACTTCACAAGCCTTCCTTTCCGAACACTTCTGATGCTGATTATAAAAACATTTATAAATAATAAGGAAGTAACAATTATAGTTACACATAAGAGAAAAAAATCAAAATCATTTAAGGTAAAAGATATATTCTATGAAAGTTATATACAGGTAACACTTAAAAAAAATAAAATCATATTTTAAAAAATGTATCAATGGAGCATGCTCTTTAAAGTTATTTTCATGTAGGGGCGCCTGGGTGGCGCAGTCGGTTAAGCGTCCGACTTCAGCCAGGTCACGATCTCGCGGTCCGTGAGTTCGAGCCCCGCGTCAGGCTCTGGGCTGATGGCTCAGAGCCTGGAGCCTGTTTCCAATTCTGTGTCTCCCTCTCTCTCTGCCCCTCCCCGGTTCATGCTCTGTCTCTCTCTGTCCCAAAAATAAATAAACGTTGAAAAAAAAATTTTAAAGTTATTTTCATGTAAATGTTTTTATAAAAACAAAGAATAACTTCATATAAATAACCATCCTTCTGTATTTTATTATACAGGATGTGCTTGAATTTAGGTATATCTTCACTAGGCAGTAGAGTTTTCTAAGAATCTCATTCCTTTTAATAGGAAATACAGAAAGAATTTGGGGACTAAGTAATTTATATAAAGTCCTAAAAATGTGATATGCAATTGCAACAGAATGCCAATGCTCAATCTCACATTACCCTGACGACTTTGAAACAGAGTGCCTGTGACCCTTTGCTATAATTTTGCTTTGTAATCTAATGCCGTTAACGGCCATCTCTAATAGAGATTCTCTGTCTTGATTAATGTTGTCGCCATTCAACTAGTTGTTCAATCTAGAATTATTGGTGTCATTTTTAAATCCTTCTTCCTCCTTATAATTCATATCTAATTAGTTACTGAGTCTTGTAAATTGTATCATCATCATAATAATTTTCAATTCTCTACTCTGCTCTTTATTCCAATTGCTACTGCCCTAATTAAAGCCATATGGCCTTTCTGGTCTACAGCAATAATGCCTTAACTTGTTTCCTATAACCAGTCTTCCTGTCCTTCAATCCTTCCCTCCTTCACACTGTTGTCAATAATCTCATAAGACATACATGTATTTTGTTATTCCCCTATTTAAATAAATCAGTGTCTCTTAATTTTAATAGAAAACCTTCAAATTTTGAAGTGCCACCCACCTACCTTCACAATTATTCCTAAGAAACCTGGGTTGTCCACTGCTCCTCTCCATTCTAAACTGTCCACATTTCCATCAACACATCCATTCACTTCCACAAATTTCCATATCTTTTTCCTCTTTTTGTTTCCTCTATCTCAATTCCCCAACAATCTGCCTAGTGAATTTTTTTAACATTTGGTTCAAATTTTAATTTTTTGTAAAGTCTTCTCCAGAATTCTGCTTTTTGGTACTTCCATATTTCTTTTTAGACCTATATGTCAACAATTAATGCTCTGAATAACAAGAAAGCATGAGTCTACCCTGTAAAAGGGTAAACTCTTTGAAGGCAAGAATGCTGGCGTTTTACTTTAAAATGGTCATATTCATTATAAAGTGAGGTAATCAGTATGATATTTTGTACCCCAGGAGCCTTTGAAGAGTTAGGTATTTCTGAGATTAAAAAAAAAAAAAAAGCCCTTAATCACAATCCCTTCAACAATGATGTTGGAAAACCTGAACAGCTGTATGCAAAAGAGTGAAACTGGACCACTTTCTTACACCATACACAAAATAAACTTAAAATGGCTTAAAGACTTAAATGTGAGATCTGAAACCATAAAAATCCTAGAAGAGAGCACAGATATAATTCTTTGGCATTGGCCACAGCAACATTTTTCTAGATATGTCTCCCAAGGCAAAGGAAACAAAAGCAAAATTAAACTATTGGGACTATATCAAAATAAAAAGCTACTGCAGAGTAAAGGAAATAATCAACAAAACAAAAATACAACCTACTGAGTGGGAGAAAATATTTTGAAATGATATGTCTGATAAGGGGTTAGTTTCCAAAATATATAAAAAACTTAAAGGACTCAACATCTAAAAAAAACCCCAAATAATCCAATTAAAAATGAGTAGAAGACATGAACAGACATTTCTCCAAAGAAGATATACAGATGGCCAACAGACACATTAAAAGATACTCTACATCATTCATCATCAGGGAAATGCAAATCAAAACCATAATAAGATCACCTCACAACTATCAAAGCGACTAAAATCAAATACATAAGAAACAAATACACAACAATAGGTGTTGGCGAGGATGTGGAGAGAAAGGAACCGTTGTGTACTGTTGGTGGGAATGCAAGTGGTGCAGCCACTGTGGGAAACAGTATGGAGTTTCCTCAAAAAATTAAAAACAGAAATACCATATGATCCAGTAATTTCACTAATGGGTATTTACCCAAAGAATATTAAAACACTAATTTGAAAAGATATATGAACCCCTGTGTTTACTGCAGCATTAATTAAAATAGCCAAGAAGCAACCCAAATGTCCAATGGTAGATGAATGGATAAAGAAGGTGTGGTATATACAGACAATGGAATATTACTCAGCCATAAAAAGAAGGAAGTCTTGCCATTTGCAACAACATGATGAATCTAGAAGGTATAATGCTAAGTGAAATAAATCAGTCAGAGAAAGACAAATGCCATATGATTTCACTCATATGTGGAATTTAAGAAACAAAGCAAACAAACAAAGGAAAAGAGAGAAAAAAACAACACCAGAGTCTTAACTATAGAGAACAAACTGGTGGTTGTCAAAGGAGAGGTGGCTGGGGGAATGGGTGAAATAGGTGAAGGCGATTAAGGGTACACTTATGTGATGAGCCCTGAGGAATGTACAGAATTATTGAGTCACTGTATTGTATACATGAAACTAATATAACACTGTACATTAATTAAACTGGCATTAAAAACAATAAAAAGTACTGAATCACATTATTTATCATTCAACTGATACCTCTTAAATTCAGAAACTTATTTCTTAATTGAGACCTAATCTATAGTTTCTAAGAGGCACTTTTGGAGAATTAATATTCTGGTTACCTAACTTGATGTTTAATTCTGTAATCAGATTAAATTATAATAGCATTGTTCCAGTCTCTAAAATCATGTAAGACAGAAGAACATGCTTGGAATCTGGATTTCAAATCTGATACAATAAAACTTATATATGCTTCAAATTTTGGGGGACCCTGCCAATTTTATTAGTACCTTAAATTTAGTTATGAGCTTCCCATTTTATTTTTTTTTTATTTTTATTTTTTTTATTTTTTTTTTCAACGTTTATTTATTTTTGGGACAGAGAGAGACAGAGCATGAACGGGGGAGGGGCAGAGAGAGAGGAAGACACAGAATCGGAAACAGGCTCCAGGCTCTGAGCCATCAGCCCAGAGCCTGACGCGGGGCTCGAACTCACGGACCGCGAGATCGTGACCTGGCTGAAGTCGGACGCTTAACCGACTGCGCCACCCAGGCGCCCCATGAGCTTCCCATTTTAAAAAGTAGTTAAAATATTATTTAATAAGGATTTCAAGTATATCATATAGGCATACAAAGAGTCTAGTAGTTATTTCCTATTTTATTCTTTATTTCCTGTATCATTTTGTTCTTTTAGTAGATCACATTTGTTAGAATTTTTATAAATATTATATTGCATAATATTTTTAAAAATGTTTTTAATGTTTATTATTTTTGAGAGAGAGACACAGAGCATGAGGGGGGAGGGGCAGAAAGAGAGGGAGACACAGAATCCAAAGCAAGCTCCAGGCTCCAAGCTGTCACTATACAGCCTGATGTGGGGCTCAAACTCATGGACCAAGAGATCATGACTTGAGCCAAAGTTGGACGCTTAACTGACTGAGCCACCCAGGTGCCTCATATATTGCATAGTATTTATATAATAATTTTAAACACCATTCTCCAAGGTTGAAAATAATATGCATAATATAAAAATCTTATCTACACTGTTCTGTAACTTGAAAAGTTGCTTCAAGCTATTCATCAATAAAAAGAAGAGAAAAGCCTTGAAAAAAAAGAAAAATGTATGACATCTTCCAATTAGAAAATAGAGTTGGAAAATACTGCTTTTAGGGCACCTGGTTGGCTCAATCAGTTAAGTATCCGACTTCGGTTCAGGTAATGATCTCACAGTTCGTGGTTCTACCCTGACAGCTCAGAGCCTGGAGCCTGCTTTGGCTTCAGTGTCTCCCTCTCTCTCTGCCCCTCCCCCAGTCACACTCTGTCTCCCTCAATCATAAAATAAACATTAAAAATTTTTTGAAAAAAAAAAAAAGAAAATACTTCTCTTTTGAAACGAACAATTTATTTTGAGACATGATAGATTTTTATTTTTATGAAGGCTTTTGGTCAAATTAAAAGATAAATAGATATTGCTACCTTATATGTCAGGCTCTAAGAGATTAATTCATTTTGCTTAGAAAATAATGAAAATATCATCAATAAAGTGATATAGAGCATTTTACACCGTAAATATGGTAAGGGCATAATATGCTTCATTCATAATATTAAACTTGCATCCCTTCTGGAGTAATTGAATACAGTGATGTTTCAAAAAAAAACCTCATAGAAAATGAGATAGAAGGGAGCTAAATAATGGATTTGCCTCTTTTAAAATAATGTGTAAGGTTAGAGAAAAGAGGAGAGGATAAAAACAACTTGAATAATTTTACTGACTTACTTTTCATTGAAGGTGACTGCCAAGTCAATGGTGAAGGTTTTGTTTAAAAAAGAACAACATATAGTATAGTTTTACAAATTATTAGGTTTAAGATAGCTGAAGAGGGGCGCCTGGGTGGCGCAGTCGGTTAAGCGTCCGACTTCAGCCAGGTCACGATCTCGCGGCCCGTGAGTTCGAGCCCCGCGTCAGGCTCTGGGCTGATGGCTCGGAGCCTGGAGCCTGTTTCCGATTCTGTGTCTCCCTCTCTCTCTGCCCCTCCCCCGTTCATGCTCTGTCTCTGTCCCCAAAATAAATAAACGTTGAAAAAAAAAATTAAAAAAAAAAAAAAAAAGATAGCTGAAGAAAGACTTTGAGCCTGAAATCATTGAAACAATAATCAAAAAGGTTGGTGGAATTAACTGGTTTTGGGGCATTCAGAAATGCTTAAACTATTAATGAATTAAGTTGAGATCATATAATCTACAATGATAGTTTGGTTCTAAAGTTTTAGCCTATTCTTCTTGCTCGCACAATTCCCAAGCATCAGTCAGAAAAAAGTTTAGAGGGTACTTATGTATCTCTAGAGAAACCTATCTTGTTCATCTTTAAGTATGATCAGATCAATCCATAACATTTGTTGTGAGGGCAAAAAAAAGTAATTTCATAACCATTGTTTCTTCACTATCACTGACTTAATTGATTCACCATTGTCCTGTATAGAACTCCATTTAGGAAATAATTATTAAACATCAAAAATGCCTTGGGAAAAGGAAGATTTGTTGTAAAGGCAGTCATGACATGGAACTCAAGCATGATATTAAAGTCCAGTACAATGAAAGAAAGAAAACAGTTAAATATAAGAAAGTGTTTCTGTTTTTGGTTTTAAACCAGGCACTCAGATAAAGCAATTATTTCTCAATTAAATAATGATGTTAAATTGTGAAAATGAGAGGTGTGAGTAGAAAATCAGGAAAGCCAAAAAGGATTATTCTTATAACATTAAAAACAATAAAAGTGAACAACCTATATATTGGAAAAGGACATGCAAACTTACAGTTGTTGTATAAGCAGCCTCTGGATCATCTTCCAGTACCCGGGAGAGACCAAAATCGGAAACTTTGCATACTAAGTTGCTGTTGACCAATATATTCCTAGCTGCTAGATCACGATGAACATAGCCCATATCAGAAAGATACTTCATTCCTGATGCAATGCCTCGGAGCATACCGACCAACTGGATGACTGTGAAATGGCCATCATGTTTCTGAAAGAGAATTACAATTGTTTACATTGATTTATTTTAATGTAGCATGTGTGCGTGCCTGCATGCATGTGTGTATACATGTGTGTGTAGCATTAAGTAAAACCCTTGAATTTATTTTACTGGATCCAATAATATAAGAATCAAATTTGCTGATCATGAAATGTAAGAATTTGTTTGACATTTAAAAGAAAGGAAAAAGTCTAGCTGGAAGTGACAAAGGAGAACAAAGGATAAAAGAGAACCAACCAAATTAACTTCTAGAAAGAAAGATTTCAAAAACTTTAAGAAGAGAGACTGAAGTCAAATTAGGTAGCAGCAATGACTCCCAGAGAATAGAATTTGCTTCCCATAGTTGTGAGTTCGGGTGGGCAGAAGGACTGCAAAACCCCTTGGTTTGGATAAAAGTTGTGTGATAAACTCAAAATATGAGTAGAAATGATTACTAGGGAAAAGAAAACTTGTTTGCCTAAACAAGAAACAAGTTTAGGGAAGCTATGGGAAAGAGAGAAAAAAAATACATGCAAACAGAAAATAACGAGATTTTCCAATTCTTTCATTATATAGAGCAAATAGAAAGGAAGTTGTTGGCAACTGACTGAAATCAGGACTATTTTAGTGCCCAGGTGGGAAGATTAAATAAAATCATATGAATAACAAGCCAGGCACAGCACTGGTATGTAGCAGACAATCCCTTGATTGTGCTATTTCTTCTCATTTGATTTAAAAATAACATGCTTTTTTAAAAAAATTTACATCCAAATTAGTTAGCATATAGTGCAACAATGATTTCAGGAATGTAAGGGGCACTGAGGGATCTACTTCTGAAACATGCTTTTTTAAAAAGGAAAAGAATCTAATTGTCATCCATGTAAGATGTGTGCCTCAATAAGGTCAGATACAAACAATACTCTAGAAATTAGAGAAAAATAAAATAAAAATATTTTAAGTTTGGAAAATAACGCATATTGCTCTACAAAGTTATTTGGAGATAGTTGCCTTAAAAGGAGTTATAGAGAAACATGAAAAATTCCCAGTTGTTTTTATATATTAGGTGACATTTATTTATGAATGTTATTAAAATGAATATCTAGTAAGAGACAGATGCATAAATAAGAGTTATCTTAAAATTTGCAAAGTTAAACAAGTTTTAATGGATACCTGATTTTGAACTATAGTGTGGATTTAAATACAGGGATGATCTGACCATATCACAGTGACACAGTATCCTATACAATGAGGATTCATTCGTCACTTAAATGAATAAGCTTATACTACAAATGAAATAAACTTTGTCTTTATATCAACTCATCTTCCTGATAGCTCTCTGATAATATCTCCCAACTCAAGTGCAGAGTAAGGAAAAGAACTCTCAAAAGAAACAGTCTATGTAGCAAGAGTATCCATTTGTGCAGGTCCTTCTGTATAATTAATGTATAAAAGATAACCTAGCAAAGAAAATCTTTGGCGTTATTAGCTCTTTATGTTTCCAATCCATCTTCCTAGACAGTGCACTATTAGATGAAATCTGCCTCTTCTATAATGTACACTACCTACCTCTCCTCTATTAGGACTCTCAAAGCCACTGAATAGAATTCAAAGCATAAATTCTTTCAGCCTAGAAAGGATTACACTACATTTAAAGAGGTGGCTCTTTTACCTATTAGAAATGAAGTTGTCTGGTACAGATCTCATCAATGTAGAATTTCTGCATGGTAGGAAATGTGAATGGACCATCTGAAAACTAAGGAATGCCTCAGTTTTCTTATCTCTACAATGAGAATAGAATAATCTAACTCAGAGGTGCAGTGAGAATCACATATAAAACATATAGCACAGCCCCTGACTTAATTTAATAGTTATTATTTCATAAAACCTTATAGTACTACAATTACATGTATTTCTTATAATTTTAATATAAATTAATATTTAATATAAATATTTAATTTAATATCAGAAATTCTCCTCTCACTTTCCTGAAAAATCAATGGGCAACATACACCTTTACATCATAAAAAGAAATAATTTATTTAATACCAGGTTGAAATTTAATTTCCTATCTTTTCTGAGAGTGACACAAAGCACCAAGTTATTTCTTTAAAAAAAAAAAAAGACCACTTTTTTAGAGCACTTTTAGGTTCACAGCAAAATTAAGAGGAAGAGACAGAGATTTCCTATATATCTTCTGCCCTTTGCACATGCATATGCATAACTTCCCCCAAAATCATTCCCCACCAGAATGGTACATTTGATACAATTGATGAACCTACATTGATACAGCACGATCATCCAAAATGCATGGTTTGCATTAGGGTTCATTCTTTGTGTTCTACATTCTACGGATTTGGACAAATTTATAAAGACATAAACACATTATAGTTTCATACAGAGTATTTTCACTGTCTTAAAAATCCTCTGTGCTTCATCTATTCACCAACACCACCACTCCTCCCTCCCCCATCTCCAATCCTTGGCTACCACTGATCTTTTACTTTCTTCATAGTTTTGCCTTTTCTAGAATGTCATATAGTGGAATCACAGAGTAGGCCGTCTTTGCAGATAGGTTTCTTTCACTTCATAATATGCATTTAAGATTCTTCCATGTTTTCCATGGCTTGATGACTCTATTCTTTTTAGTGCTGAATAAAATTCCTTTGTCTGGATGCATAACAGTTTCATTTATCCATTCACTTACGAAGGACATCTTCGTTGCTTCCAAGTTTTGGCGATTACAAATAAAGCTGCTATAAACATCGGTGTTCATAGCATGTTTGTAGTTGCAGGCTTTTATGTGGATGCAAGCTTTAAACTCCTTTGGTTAAGTGCCAGGGAGGGTGACAGCTGGATCATATAGTAAGAATATGTTTAGTTTTGTTAGGAGACCCCCAAACTATCTTCCAAAATGGCTGTACCATTTTGCATTCCCACCAGCAATGAATGCGTGGCTTCACATCCTTAGCAACATTTAGTGTCAGTGTTACCAGTTTGGGCCATTCTAATAGGTGCATAGTGGTACCTCATTATTTCAGTTTGCATTTTCCTGATGACATACAGTGTGAAGCATCCTTTCATAAGCTTATTTGCCATCTGTATATCTTTGGTGCCGTGACTGTTAAGGCCTTTGGTCCATTTTTAAAATGGCTGGTTTTCTTGTTGTTGAATTTTAAGAGTTCTTTGTATATTTTAGTCAAGTCCTTTATCAGATGTGTCTTTTGCAAATATTTTCTCCCAGTCTATGGCTTGTCTTCTCATTCTCTTAACATCATCTTTTGCAGAGCATAAGTTTTAAATTTTAATGAAGTCCAGCTCATCAATTATTTTTTTCTTGGATTGTGTCATTGTAGTTGTATCTAAAAAGTGTTTGCCATATCCAATATCATCTAGGTTTTTCTATGTTCTCTTCTAGCATTATTATAATTTTGTGTTTAACATTTAGGTCTGTGATACATTTTGCCTTAATTTTTGTGAAGGGTGTAAGGTTCTGTGTTTAGTTCTTTTGTTGTTGATTTTGCTTTTTGTTTGTTTTTATTTTTTGCATGTGGATATCCAGTTGTTCCAGCACCACTTATTGAAAAGACAAGGTTTGCTCCATGGTATTGCTTTTTCTCTTTTGTCAAAGACTAGTTGACTATGTTTATTATAGACTTTCTATTCTGTTCCATTGGCCTGTTTGTCTATTCTTTCATCCATATCACACTGTCTGGATTATTGTTTATAAGTCTTGAAGTCAGGTAGTACCAGTCCTGTGAGTTTGTTCTTTTTTGATATTGTGTTATCCATTCTAGGCCTTCTACCTCTACATATAAACTTCAGAATCACTTTGTTGATGTCCACAAAATAACTTTCTGGGATTTTTATTGGGTTGCATTAAAAATATATATCAAGTTGGAAAGAAGTGACATTTAAATAATACTGAGTTTCCTTAATCATTAATATGGAATATCTCTCCATATGTTTAGTTCTTCTTTGATTTTGTTAATCAGAGTTAAGGTTTTCCTCATACAGATATTGCACATACTTTGTTAGATTTATACCTAAGTTTTTCATTTTGAGGGTGCTAATGTAAATGGTATATGTTTTTAATTTCAAATTCCACTTGTTCATTGGTGATATGTAGGAAAGCAATTGACTTTTATATATTGTATATTAACTTCGTATTCTTCAACATTGCAGATTGCAAGGTTTTGTCAGATTTTCTACATAGACAATATGTTATTTGTAATAAGGACAGTTTTATTTTTTCCTTCCTAATCTGTGTACTTTCCTCACTTTTTCTTGTCTTCTTACATTAGCTACTGCTTCCAGTATGATAGTCAAAAGGAGTAGTGAGAGTGACATACTTGCCTTGTTCCTGATCCTGGTGGGACAACTTTAAGTTTCTCACCATTAAGTATGATAACTATAGGTTTTTTTTGTAGACAGTTTTTATTAAATTTAAGAACTTTCCTTCTATTTCTAGTTTACTGAAAGTTTTTTTTTAAATCATAAACTGGTGTTCAATTTTATCAAGTACCTTTTTCTATTTATGTGATCATATGATTTTTCTTTTTTAGTCATTTGATGTGATAGATGACATTAATTGATTTTTGAAAGTTGAACTATTCTTGCACATCAGGGTAAATCCCATTTGGTTGTGGCTGTAATTCTTTTATACAGTGCTGGATTTGATTTGCTAATATTTTTGTTCCAAGTTATTTTTTAACAGCTTTATTGAAATACGATTCACATACCATATAATTTATATTTTTAAACTATGCAGATTTATCATTTTTAGTGTATTCACAGAGTTAGGGTAACTATCACCATAATCAGCTTTAAAACTTTATAATGATTCCCCAAAGACATTTTATACTAATTGGCAGCCATCCCCCATCTCCTCCAATTTCCCCCACCAGCCCTAGACAACTACTAATCAACTTTCTATCTCTATAGGTTTGCCTATTCTGGGTATTTCATTTAAATGTAACCATAAAGCATGTGGTCTTTTGTGACTGTATTCTTTCACTTAATATAATCTTTCAAGGTTCACTCAATATTTTATTATTTTTACTGATGTATAATATTCTATTCATTTATTAGTACCTCTATCGGTTGATTGGTTGATAAACAGTAGAGTTATTTCCATTTTTTGGCTATCATACGATATATATATATATATATATATATATATATATATATATATATATCCCTCCTTTTTTTTAAGATGAAGGCACTTAAGTTCTATTCTTTTTAGCAAATATCAATTATACAATGCAGTGTTATCAATGATAGTCACTATGTTATATGTTAGATCCTCAGGACTTACTCTAACAGAATGTGTGCATCCTTTTTCAAACCACCCTATTTCCCCTACTTCCCCCACCCTTGGCAACCACTTTGCCACTCTCTGTTTCTATAAGTTTTATTTACTATTATTATTATTATTATTATTATTATTATTATTATTATTTTCCACATATAAGTGATGCCAGCAATATTTGTCTTTCTC
This sequence comes from Puma concolor, assembly GCF_028749965.1. Classification (NCBI taxonomy): domain Eukaryota; kingdom Metazoa; phylum Chordata; class Mammalia; order Carnivora; family Felidae; genus Puma; species Puma concolor. Next base: position 114,386,230 of record NC_141675.1, read on the forward strand.
CGTCTGACTTACTTCACTTAGCACGGTATCTTTCAGGTTTACCCATGTTGTGGTAAATGGCAGGATTTCCTTTTATTTAAAGGCTGATTAATATTCCATTATATCTTTTCCAGGTTTTCTTAATTCATTCATCCATCAACAGACACTTAGGTCTTAGATTATTTCCATATCTTGGCTGTTGTGAATAATGCTGCAGTGAACATGGGAGTGCAGATATCTCTTAGAGATAATGGTTTAATTTCCTTTGGATATATTCCCAAAAGTGGAATGCTGGATCATATGATAGTTCTATTTCTAATTTCTTGAGGACCCTCTATACTGTTTTCCAGATTTTCTGCACCCATTTACATTCCAACCAACAATGTACAACGGTTCCCCATCTTCATATCCTTGTCAGCATTTTTATTTTTGTCTTCTTGATAATAGCCATCCTTAGAGATGTGGAGTAATATCTCATTGTGGTTTTGATTTGCATTTCCCTGGTGATTAGTGATGTTAACCATCTTTTCATCTACCTGTTGGCTATTTGTATATCTTCTTTGGAAAAATGTCTATTTGGGTCCTTTGCCCATTTTAAAAATTGGGTTATTTGTTTGTTTGTTTACTGTTGAGTTGTATGAGTTCCTTGTATACTTGGGTATTAACCCCTTGTTGAATATACGATTGACAAATGCTTTCTCCCATTCCAGAGGTTACCTTTTCATTTTGTTGATAGTTTCTTTTGATGTGCAGAAACTTTTTAGTTTGGTGTAGTCCCATTTGTCTATTTTAGTTTTGTTGTCTTTGCTTTTGGGGTCAATCCAAAAAATCACTGCCAAGACCAAAGTCAAGGGACTTATCCTCTATGTTTTCTTCTAGGAGTTTTATGGTTTCAGGTCTTATGTTCAAGTTTTTAGTCCATTTTGAGTTAATCTTTGTGTATGGCATAATATAGGGGTTCAGTTTCATTCTTTTGAATGTGGCTGTCCAGTTTTCCTAGCACCATTTGTTGAAGAGACTTGTAATTTCCCATTGTTTTTTCTTAGCTCTTTTTCATAAATTAATTGACCATATTTGCATTGGTTTATTTCTGGGCTCTCAATTCTGTTCCATTGATCTATGTGTCTGTTTTTATGCCAGCTTCATACTGTTTTTATTACTAGACCTTTGTAATATAGCTTGAAATTAGGAAATGTGATGCCTCCAGCTTTGTTCTTTTTCTCAAGATTGATTTGCCTTTTGGGGCTCTTTTATGGTTCCATACAAATTTTAGGATTATTTGTTGTAATTTTGTGAAAAATCCCATTGGAATTTTGATCGAATTGTATGAGTCTGTAGATTGTTTTGGGTAGTATGGACATTTTAAAGATATTACTTCTTCCACTCCATGAGTATTCTGTACAGAATAATTTTCCATTTTTTGGTGTTATCTTCAATTTCTTTTTTCAGTATTTTATAGTTATCAGTGTACAGATCTTTCACTTCTGTGGGTAAACTTATTCCTAATTGTTTTATTCCTTTTCGATAAAATTGTAAATGGGATGTTTTTCTTCATTCCTCTGACAGTGTTTTGTTAGTGTATAGAAATGCAACTAATTTTTGTATATTGATTTTGTATCCTGCAACTTTACTGTATTTATTACTAACAGGTTTTTGGTGGTGTCTTTAGGGTTTTCTGTATATAATATCATGTTACCTGCAAATGGAGACAGTTTGACTTTTTCTTTAATGATTTAGATGCCTTTTATTTCTTTTTCTTGACTAATTGCTTCAGCTAGGACTTCCAATGCTATGTTGACTAAGAGTGGCAAGAATGGACATCTTTGTCATGTTCCTAATCTTAGAGGAAAAGGTTTCACTTTTTACCATTATGTATGATGTTCACTATGGGTTTCTCATATATGGCCTTCATGACATTGATACTGAATTTTGTCAGATACTTTTTCTGCATATATTGAGATGATCATAGGGTTTTTATCCTTCATTTTGTTGATGTGGTATATCACATTGATTGATTTGTGAATGTTGAACCATCCTCGCATCCCTATAATAACTCCCACTTGATCACATTGTATGATCCTTTTAATGCACTGTTGAATTTAGCTGGCTAATATTTTGTTGAAGATTTTTGCATTTATGTTCATCAGGGATATTGGCATGTAGTTTTCTTTTCTTAAAAAAAATTTTAATGTTTATTTACCTTGAGAGAAAGAGAGAGAGAGAGAGAGAGAGAGAGAGAGAGATACAGAGAGCATGCGGGGAAGGGGCAGAGAGAGAGACACACACACACACACAGAATCTGAAGGAGGCTCCAGGCTCCAAGCCATCAGCACAGAGCCTGACACGGGGCCTGAACTTACGAACTGTGAGCTCATGACCTGAGCTGACATCAGACGCTCAACCGAGTGACCCAGGCGCCCTGTAGCTTTCATTTTTAATTAACATTTAAAAGTAATACTTTTTGCTTATGACCACCAGGAGGCTGAGTTTCCACTCATCTGAGTGGGTATTTTGAGTGTAGTGCTGCTGATGAAATTTAGAGGCTTTTTTTTTTTAAGGAAGAAAAAGATGAATTTTATCCCAGATATTTCACAAGTCTGAGTAATGTGGTGACTTTTCAACTTCTAGACTATGTGTTTCTATTGTATTGTGGAGTCAAATTAGAATTCTAGAAAGCACAAAGGGAAAAGGCAGGCCAAGGAAACAATGCTTCCATTTGGCAAGAATTGTGCTTCTTCCTTGTGAGAAGATAAAATGCTGTGAGAGGGCCATCTGTGTTTTGAAATAGCATTTTCACTTCGTCAGCAAAAATTCACAAAATTGATTAAATATAGCAAAAGTGACTTTCCACAATATATTTACTTGAAATATTTATACAATTAATATTGTTAATGAAAGAAAATGTGTAGAAATTTTTGTTAAACTGTTTTTATGATTCCTCTTATTTAGACCCAATATAGGCTATCGAGTTGTCACAAAGAGTTTAATTTTTGCCAGCAGAGGAAGCTTTTGTTTGCCAAAAGAAGAACCATTTTCACATAATCATCCATATCCAAGTTCAGGGAAGTCCAAAATTTGTCAAAACCCAAAAGGGCCTAAAGCAATAGACATCTTTTACTTGAAAGCTTTTGAGGTTAAATCTTATTTAGCACAATATAATTAAGCCAACATTTATTAAGCATTCCAGTTAGCTCTTGATGCATAACAAACTATCCACAAAACTTAGTAACTTAAAATAATGACAGTCATCTGTTTGGGTCACAAATGTGTAGCGTGGGGGCACCTGGGTGGCTCAGTCAGTTAAGTGTCTGACTCTTGATGGTGGCTCAGGTCATGATCTCATGGTTCATAGGTTCAAGCTCCACATTGTGCTCTGAGCACTGACATTGCAGAGCTTGCTTCCGAGTCTCTCTTTCTCTCCCTCTCTCTTTCCCTCCTCTGCTTGATCTCTCTCAAAATAAATAAATAAATAAATAAATAAATAAATAAATAAATAAATTTTAAAAAATCCACTAATGTGCAGCTTGGCTAGGGGTTGGCTCTGACGGTTCATGTCTGTTCAGGAGTCATTAAGTAGGGCAGCTCATCTGGGCCTGGAAGCAGTTTCCAAGATGACTCATTCATAAGTCTATCAAGTTTGGGCTGGCCATTGACCAGGAGTTCAAATGAGACTGTAGCTGGGAGCCCTTGGCTCTTCTTTACATGGACCTCTCCGTGGGATAGACTGTGCTTCCTCACAGCATGGTGAATGGGTTCTAAGAATAAATGTTCTAAGGCATAGGAAGTGGGAGCTGCCAATTTCTTAATCCTGATACTGGCTCAGAAACTGGTCAAACTATATTTTGTAGTTTTCAGTATATAAATCTTGCACTTTTTTTACTAAATGTAATTATTTTATTCTTTTTGATGCTGATGCACATTTATATGCCATAGATCCATAGTTTTCACCAAATTCTCAAATAGATCTCTGACTTAAAAAAGCCAAAGAGCCATTAATCTAGTCAATGCCCCCTCTTTTCCAGTTTAACAGAGGGGAGACTGAGTCCTAGGAAAGTTATACAATTCATCCAAGATAAGTAAATGAGAGAGTTGGGCTTCAAATGCAGGTAGATGACTTCTGAATGGTTAACGAATATTTGTCAAATTATAACCTAAGATTCAGCTTCATAGGGGAAGAAGCATCCATTACCTGCATATTTTATTCTAATTATTAACTTGAGCTTACCAATGGAGTCTCACAAAATTGGCTATTGCTCCAAACTGAGCTCTAAAGCCAACCAAAACCAAAGCAAAACAAAATTAAAGCAAATAAAATGACAAATAATGAAACATATTTTTCTGATTATGGAAATAATATGAACCCATTGTGAAACATTTGGAATACAACAGAGAGGGAGGCAAACCATAAGAAACTCTTAAATATAGAGAACAAACTGAGGGCTTATGGGAGGGGCAGGGGAGAGGAGAAAATGAGTGATGGGCATTGAGAAGGGCACTTGTTGGGATGAGCACTGGGTGTTGGATGTAAGTGATGAATCATGGGAATCTACTCCCAAAGCCAAGAGCACACTGTATACACTGTAAGTTTAACTTTACAATAAATTATATTTAAAAAAACCATACAACATAAAAAAATTTTGGAATACATTAGGAAACTATAAAAAGAGATAAAATTCATTCATATTTAAGAGTCACCATTTGGTAGTCTAATTTTTTATGTTATTAAAATTAATCTCATATTGTTAATAGTATATTATGAAAATAGCAATGATATTACCCTATAAAATATTGTCTACAAAGATGATATAGTTTATGTTGTATAAATGTACCATATTCCTATAAGTTTTGCTTATTTTCAGTTTTTTATTATTAATTAAAACTTCAGTGAACAATAACATATACCCATCTTTGCATGAGGATAAATTCTAGAAGACTTTATACATTAAAGACATAAACATTATGAAAACCCTTGATGTAGGCTGACCAATTGCTTTTCAGAAAAAATGTTATTATGCTAATCTCTATAAGCCTACATGACAGGGTAGATCTCAGCACACCCTTGCCACTATTCACTAAAGCAAGAAAAGTTTTGTAGCAAGTACTGAAAAAATGCCATTCCCTGTATTTTATTTATTTTTATTATTTATTTTTATTTCTTATTAGAATGTAAGATCTGCAAGGGCTGGGATTTCTGTTAATTTTGTCTACTACTCATCTCTAATGCCTTGAGGAATGCCTGGTACATAGCAGGTGTTCAACAAGTATCTACAGAATAAATGAATAAATGAATAAATGAATGAACGAATGCATGTATCCTTTGAGGTGCCTTGCTCCTGTGGTTCACTCCTGATGGTTTTCTTAAAGCTTTTATTCAAATTCCAGTTAGTTAACATGAGTGTAATATTAGTTTCAAGTATTCAATATAGTAGTTTAATACTTCCATATAACACCTCATGCTCATCACAGCAAGTGCCCTTCTTAATCTCCATTACCTTTTTACCCATCCCCCTACCCACCTTCCCTCTCGTAACCATCAGTTTGTTCTCTATAGTTAAGAGTGTTTCCTGGTTTGCCTCCCTCTTCCCCACCCCCCCTTTGCTTATTTGTTTCGTGTCTTAAATCCCACATACAAGTGAAATCGTATGGTATTGGTCTTTCCCTGACTGACTTATTTCACTTATTTCACCTCCAGGTCCATCCATGTTGCCGCAAATGATACGATTTCATTATTTTTTATGGTTGGGTAATATTCCATCATATCTATATACCACATCTTCTTTATCCATTCACCCAGTCAATGGACATGTGGGTTCTTCCCATAGTTTGGCTGTTGATGACAATGCTGCTATAAACATCGGGGTGAATGTATCCCTTTGATTTCGTATTTTTGTATTCTATGGGTAAATACCTAGAAGTATGATTGCTGGATTGTAGGATAGTTCTATTTTTAACTTTTTGAGGAAACTCCATACTGTTTTCCAGAGTGTCTGCACCAGTTTGCATTCCTACCAACAGTGCGAGAGGGTTCCCTTTTCTCCACATCCTTGTCAACACCTGTTTTTTCTTGTATTATTGATTTTAGCCATTCTGTCAGGTGTGAAATGATATTGCATGTAGTTTTTTTGTGGTGTCTTTGTCTGGCTTTGTTATTAGGGTAATACTGGTCTTGTTAGAGGTTTTTTTTTTTTTTTTTTTTTTTTTTACTGTTTTTAAATTTTTTTTTTTTTTGAGAGAGAGAGAGAGTTTGTGTGAGCGGGGAGGGGCATAAAGAGAGGGAGAGAGAGAATCCAGGCAAGCTTGGCACCATCAGTGCAGAGCCTCATGCAGGGCTTGATCCCACCAACTGTGAGATCATGACCTGAACCGAAATCAAGAGTCAGATGCTCAAAGACTGAGCAACCCGGTGCTCCAGTAGTACTGGTCTTGCAAATAAGTTTGGGAGTGTTCCCTCCTCTTCTATTTTATGCAAGTTAGTTAAAAATTATTTTAACTACTCTTTACCACCAACCTTTGGAGAGAATTAAATTAACTGCTTTCATTCAGTATTACAGCAATCACAATTCCAACAGCAATACATGGCCTCCTTAAAATTTTTTTTTTCAATGTTTATTTATTTTTGGGACAGAGAGAGACAGAGCATGAACGGGGGAGGGGCAGAGAGAGAGGGAGACACAGAATTGGAAACAGGCTCCAGGCTCTGAGCCATCAGCCCAGAGATACATGGCCTCCTTAAAAATGAGATTTTGGTGTTTGTAAAGAAGATAAACCACTTACTCCATGTTCTGTCATGGGACCATACAACGTAGAATATGTACTTCTAATTCCCATGGCCAAGACATTTTCAGGGGTCCATGAGGTCGAAGCTATTTTTACAACAGCACTAAGACATATATCTGCTTTTTTTCACTATGGCAATATTTGTACTAATGGAACAAAACTCTTCTGGGTAAAACTGCAGAACCCGTAACACAAATCAAGGGTCAAGGTTGTGGCACCAAACCAAACTGTACTAGTATCCTCCATCCTCACGTTCTTCTCTGCCACATGAACTAAACAAACGCACAAAAAGAAGACAGTTTTGTATATGAGTGAGAATATATTTGATGAAGCAGTAATATTTATTTATTTTATTAAATGTCAGCCCCTGATTACACACTCTCAGGATCAACCCCTGTGGGGGGTAGAAGAGAGCAGGACCGGGCAGTAGAAGAACTTAAAGTGCAGTGCATTTACAACGAACGCCTTGATATATCCTATGGAATATCCTGGATCTGGGAGAACTCTTTGGAGTTGGTTCAAATTGAGGAAAAGTGTCTGGGTCCTTATTACCCTCACATCACTCAACCATTGGCTGAAAGCTGCTCCTGTAAAGTGTCACGATCTTTGATATGATAGCTTTCTCTACCTAGGCCATTTCCCAGAGAGGGGCTCAGGTAAGGAGTATCAGCTGCCAAAACTCTAGAACTTAGAGCAATAGGGGAGATGATCTTGATGTTTCCCCCAGTGAAGTGTCTTCATGTGTATCTCCTTTTAGAATCTGCTTCCCAGCGTGCCCAACCTGTGACAATCTCTCTCTCTTTCTCTCTCTCTCTCCTATTTATAGAATGTGGGCTTGATGAAAGAGAAGTTCCAAGCATAGTTTTATATTCTTTTAGGAACTCTTACTACTATTATTGATGCATTATTCTAGGGGAAAAATGCTAACATTCCTTAAACACTACAAACCAGTTGCAGTTATAAACTTCTTATTCTGATCTTACTCAATGTTTGTTAACAATTCTGTGATATAAGTGTATTTATTATCTCCAATTACAGATGGTCAAACTGAAGGACAAAGATATTTAATAACCTAATAAATAGTAGAGTCAGGGCTTGAATCTAGGCAGACTAATTCCAGAGCCTGTATTCTTTTTAATTGGAGTTGTCTAAAAAGGAGTTGACCCAAACTTTACCATAATGACCCAGTCTGGGCTAGTTTGGGCAGCATAATTTGCTTAATAAAGCAAGGTATAAAAGAGCTCTGAGAACTCTAAGCCAAAAACAAACAAACAAGAACATTCTAGGTTAACCAACAAATGAGGACCTACTTATCTATGTCGCTGAGTGGAATAGTCCCATTTATTCACACATGAGGTATGGCATAAATCTATTTCTCTACAAATGATACAACTCTCTCCTTTATGCAAAATCTATATTCCCTTTTCTAGTCCTTGTCAACATAGGCTCCTCAGGTGTGGTTTAGGACATACTGGTTTTCTTGAACATGGTAAATGGCTAATAAATGGTGACCAAGTTAAATAACTTTTGGTACCATCTTGTAGTGCACTGGTTGCTATATTATTCCTATTGTCTTATATTTTAAAAAAGCTGCTTTCTTTCCTTAAGCTAGGACACAGGTTTTCTCCCTTTTATGTAGCAGCTCCATCACAGCATCCGCTATACTGCCATGCCTTGTGTCAGCACTCGATAAATATTAATTCAAACTGAATTGAATTGTTTATGAGGGGAGGAGAAAAATGTGAGAGTACTGAGATTTAATATCTTTGGGCTTCCTACTAGAGATTAATCAAAAAGAAACTATGAATTTTTTTTTTATGACACATGGTTTTTCCCCAGGAAGGCAGATTCAAATGAAAGAGAGTGAATGTGGCATATTTACACACTGCATCTCAGAGCTTAGTAGCTAGGATTCAGTTTGTCTTCATTCTTCTTTTTCTCTGCTGTCTCAGCCTGATTGCAGAGAAACATGGAGCTTAACCTCTATGTGCCAGAGAGGGTGAGCCTGACGGGGAGGTGATTTCTGAAAGCTATACATAATAATGCCTGCTACTTCTGAACACTGCAGAGCTCCACTGGACTGTCTCTCAGACCCCAAAGCAAAACATCCACCAGACTTGAGCAGTCATTGGCAAGTCACACTGTCTTCACAATGCAAGTAATGCAAACTCTGGATGATGCTTCTCAAGGCCCTGCTTGAAGTGTTCTGCTGCATAAACACTTTAAGCCTCTCAGGAGTCCATTCATCTTAGGTTGAGCTCAAGAACCTAGCCTGTGCTGAGGACAAATGTAGGATTCGAGTGCTATGCTGTCTTGAAATCATCACATCGTTGTCTATTTTTTGGAAAAAAAATTCAAATTCTATGAAAACACAAATATCAGCACATTGCTCCTTTCCTTTAAAACCTTCCGATGACCTTCAGTGAAGAATCAAGTGCAGTATTTAATACAGACATGACCCTTGCTTCCATCTCTACTGTCATGTAACTTATTCTCATTCAATTTCTGTGTGTGTGTTTAATTCACCCATACAACTTGTTATTTCATGTCTGGTGTGCTGTGCTTATACAGTTCCCTCTTCCAGGAATGTCCATGTAGTCTTCGGTCACGTGAATTTTTCAGGAGAAGTATCATGTCTTCTAGGAGGTCTTGGATGAATCCCCAAGTTCATTCTTTCAAATAATCTCACTGAGAATCTACTACAGGTCAGTTATTGCTCTAACTGCTAGAGTCAGAGTGGGAATCAAAAGAGAAAGGTGCCTGTTCCAGAAGCACCAACATTTAATTGGAGGCAGAAAGACAGAAAATAAATAGGTAAGAAATACATGAGATACTTTTAAATAATGAAGAACTATAAAATAAATAAAATGGAGTAATGTGAAAAGAAGATGATGTGATGGAGGGTGTGAGTAGTTCCCAGCAGGAACAAATGGCTTAAGTTGAGAATGAGTTTGGCATGCTTGATGAATAAAAGACAATGAGGCCAGAACTTGTTGAGTGACAGGGAGACTAGAGAGGTAGGCACAGGCAATATCAGGTAGGGTCATGTAAACTATGGCGAATAGTCTGAAATATATTCTAAAATAATGACAAGTTAGAGAAAAATTTTGATTGATTGATTGAGAATGTGAGCAAGTGGGGGAGGGGCAGAGAGAGGGAGCGAAAGAGAATCTGCACTATCGGTGTAGAGCCTGATGTGGGGCTCGAACTCATCGTGGGGTTCGAACTCATGAAACATGACCTGAACCAAAGTTGGTTCGAGAAGTTAGAGAAGAATTTTAATTGGGGAGTGATAAACTCTGACTTGCAAATGAAAACGTTAGCAGAGAGATCAAGCTGGAGGCTTTTAGAGTAACACAGGAGAGAGAAACTGGTGACTTGAATCACAGTTGAGATCTACTTTCAAGGCATAGCCAGCAGGACCTACAATACATTGGACCAGTCAGGAAAGTGGAAGAATAAAGTGGGACCAAGTTTCTTTCTTATTGCTCTCAAAGCATCCTGTCTACACCAACACTGGTTAAAACCATATGCATATATGTCTGTCTCTCCCACTGGCTTGAACATAATCTCATCTAGGGCAACTGTCTCAGTCATCTTTGAAATCTCAGGACCTAGAACCATATCTGGCATGTGGCAGATATTCAACAGATATTCACTGGATTGAACTGAACTGAATTTATTTATTTTTCTCTTAATGGAGTGAAGTACTTCAGGTTATTAGTCAGTAGGAGGATACTTTAATGAAATATTTTTCATGGACTTACTATAAGAGATTCTTTGAAAGAATCGTGAGTGAAGAAGTATTCACTACACTTGCAACCCCATCTTTACTTCTGGGGTTAAGACGGGTTTGACTCTGACTGTGACCATCAGATTTTTACATTTTCACTAAAGAGTGATAAAAATGGGGCTAAATAAGTTAGATATATTTCTACTATATTTCTTTGTAGTTTTTCACTGGAGAATAGTGATGTTGAACCCATCAAAAGAATTGCCTTACCAACTATCAAAAGTCTGTGAACCACAACATAAATCATTGTCCTAAAACTTTGTTGTTGAAAATGTGCAATACTCCTTTATATATAGTAAATGACTATAGTGATTCAGTGTCCTGAAAATGTTAAATATGAATGAGAAACAGTGTTACATATGGTAGGTGATAAGCTGCTATTATAGAGTAGAATTAATAAAAATTGCACGTCATCATTTAGCAAACATTTACAGAGAATCCAATTCATTGTGCAGTGTCTTGGTTACCTACAATAAATAAATCAACTTCAAAGATTCCTCACAAATCTGGTGTAATGACACTATTGGATAATGACAATTGATGCTCTAAAATGAAGTAATGAAAGTTTGATTCATATGCACGTCAAAAGACATTTTTGATTCACTAACCACAAGTGATAAGGAAAGGCACCAGCCTTTCAAAACAGAATGACACAAACAGAAGGGTTAGTTGAAGCCTTGTAAAATGATTACTTCCAAAATGCTAACTTGAGCTATAAAAGGGCTGTAAAAAACATGTACCTCACTAAGTGTTTTACAAAAGACTGAGGTATATAACCAGTGGACTCTGTAAACCTCTTGTCCCCCAACTTCTGTGTTGCCAGAGCTTGGGGGATATGGGAAGATGCTAATCAACAGGCATAAAGTTTCAGTTAAGGAAGATGAGTAAGCTCTAGAGATCTGCTGTACAATGCACCTATAGTCAACAATACTGTTTTGTACACTTAAAAATTTGTTAAGAGAGTAGATCTCCTGTTAAGTGTTATTTCCAGAAGAAAAAAAAATCTATTTGTGTTTACAAGTCCATGTAAAAGAAGCAAACTCTGGAGGAATTAAAATAGTATTTGTGAATCACAAGCAATAGTATGAGTTAGTTTAACCATATATCTTGTTAAAATCTATGGTGATGAGAGAATGAGAGCTTAGAATAGGGTATGTGTGTGGGGTCCAGGTTATAGGTGATTCAACGAGGTGGAAAAAGACCTAACCTGTGGATAAGAGGAGATGGGGAGTGTGTGCCACCACGTGGGATTTAAAACAGTAAAAGTTGGATATTTGAGGAGCTAGGAAGAGGACATGAATAAAGGGATGGATGCCACAGAAAAATGGACTCAAAAAAATTTTTGCCCAAGGCAAATCATGTAGAAGGGAGAAAAACACTCTTTTTTGGTTTTGAAGGAAACTCCTGGCCCATTTCGGTATTGGAAGTTACATCCTTTAGCTGTGGTCTGTGTTAAAGAGGCTTTTATGGATCTGCCTAGGGACTTAAGCAATATCTTTGAAAGAAATATTTATGGGAAAGTGCATTTGAGTTTTCAACAATTGATTTATAAGTGACTTTGCAGAAAACAGACCTTGGAGGGTTACTTCTATAACTTAAGTTTAAAGTTAAATTTCAGTTTTTATATGTTCCTAAATCAGAAAGTTGACCATGCTGTGACTTTAAAAAATACTCCTGAATTTGAAAAAGAGATGGCTAAGGTTATTTATAGATTTGAAAAGACCAAGTCATTTTTTGTTTTAAAATAACCACTGAACAAATAAGAGTTAGTAACTCCTTTTTACCGAAGTCTTGGTTCTTGTGGCCTCCCCAGTTGAAAATCTTATTATAATTTCCTGTTGAATATTTACTAAATCCTCCAAGGCTTTTTCTTGTGTAGTCATTATGGATTTGCACTTAAGCTGGGCAGAGCTGGAAAGGCTACCAATAACAGAATCAGAAATTTCAATCACAAGGAAACTAAAAATGTCATTTCTAAAATACCGAAAAAAATCTAGGAAGAGAGTAGATATGGATTTGTGAAACATGGTAGTTGGGTTTCAGAATTACATGTTAAAGGCTTAAAGTGAATCTGAATATAATATAGCTTTAGTTTACAAAGCTTACTACTGAATTTAATTTTTTTTTTAATTTTTAAAAAGATTTTTGCTTAGGTTTATGTGACGGCAACCTACACTAGCTACTGTGTGCTTCACTTAAGTAAAGCCAAGACAATTTAAACTTCTTTTGTCTGACATCTGGGAAAGGTGTCAGAGTGCCAAAGCCTTGATGAAGCATCATTAGAGTGCATAAAATTACCCAGGGAAGAATTTGCAAGATACATCTGCTTGAGTCTGTATATATATTTTATAAAATCTCTCTAGGATGGTGATTCTGATTTGCAAGCATGGCTGGGAACTACCAAGACTCAGGTCTAATATTTGGTTCCATAAATCTAAAATCTCCTGTATGGTCCAAATAAGGATGTAGGAATGACTATAGAAGAGCTCAGGAAAATGCATGGAATAGCTCTTTATATTACTATAATTATGAACTCTACACCAATTTAAAAAAATCAGCACAAAGACCTGTATGCAAAAGAATTAGTGAGGAAAATTGTAAACTACAACTTCATGGTACCAGGTACTACAAATGACACAACACACTTACAGTACTATAATGTTAAAAGAGATAAATTTAGGCTTTTGGAAGTTGATGATTGAATTTCTAAATTTAAAATAAAAAGCTCAGCCACCCATATGCTTGGTTCCAAGTACACCCTGCTTTCATATATTTGGATGCTTACTGTCATATTATTTTTAGAATAGCATTTGGTATTAAGCTGGCACAGGCATGAAAAATAATAACATTCATCTACATGAAGTTTTACATATATTTTTTGGAAAAAAAGGAATTAAGAGGATTAATTCAACTCTATTATGGTTTCAAATAAACTATTGGTAGGTGAGTGCTACTTAATTTTTTTCACTGTTGAATATCAAATGAATGTGATGTAGATTAATTTTGCTCTCATACCCCAGCACAAATATAATTCCACACAACACAATTTACAAGAAAAGTGTGCTAATAAAATACAGCTCTCATTATTAATATATAACTAGCATAAGGTAAAATGCCATCTTTACTAGATTTATAATTTGACTACATAAATATTTAAAAGATCCCTTTAATTTTTTAAATTAATATTTGCTTTGCATTTGTTCAAGGGAACTCTTCAAATGACTCACACTGCTTTTGAAATGCTGATATGCACTTATATGTATTATTTAAATACTCATATTCTTGACGTATATCTAGATTTTTTTAAATGGTGAAAATAAAACTATTTTTAGCCACTAGAAAAAACAGACCAGGAAGTAACAGAAAAACAATTTTAAAACTGTTAGTGACATCTTCTGAAATGTGTGTATGTATATGTGTGTATGTGTGTATGTGTAATATATATATGTATACATATATGCATATATGTATATGTGTATATATATTATATATTTAAAATGTTTAAATTAATTTTTATTTATTTTCTTTAAAGTTTATTTTGAGAGAGAGAGAGAGAGAGAGAGAGAGAGAGAGAGAGAGAGAGAGCGCAAGAGCACACACAAGTAGGGGAGGGGCAGAGAGAAGGAGAGACAGAATCCAAGGCAAACTGCACTATCAGTGCAGAGCCTGATGCAGGGTTTGAACTCACAAACTTGCGAGATTGTGACCTGAGCTTAACCGACTGCACACCCAGGTGCCCACATTGTTTATTTATTTTTGAGAGGGAGAGTGAGAGCATGAGCATGGATGAGGGGCAGAGAAGGGAGTGGAGGACACCAAATCCCCGCAGAGCCCCACATGGGGCTCAATCCCACAAACCATGAGATCATGATTTATGCCGAAATCATGGATGCTTAACTGACTGAGCCACCCAGGCACCCCTGAAATATATTATAATAATAGATACATTATGGAAACTTTAATAAGTACCTAGACACATATTCTAGGGGTTTTAGGTCTATTAACTATTTAATACAATATAATACAATAACTGTAAGAAGTAGTTATTGCCTCTTATTGACGTTATTTTATGGATGTTAGTTGTCCTTCAATCTTCCCTTTTGCTTCTACACTTTATCCAATCTAACAGCAAATCCTATTGGCTCTACTTTCAAAATACAGCACAAAATCTAGTATTTTCCATCAACTCAACTACAACAATCCTCATCTAAAGTCACTTTCATCCCTTTACCTGGATATTTATTGCAAAAGCCTCCTAATTTCCTTCCATCCATCTGTACTTCACTACAGTCTCTGAATATAGCAACAGGAGTGATATTTTTAAGACACAGATTATATTGTGTCTGTACCCTAAACCCTACAACAGCTTCATGTCTTACTCAGAGAAAACACAAAGTCATTACAATGGCCAACAATGTCCCAATTCATTGTTTTTACAACTTGGTTGCATATTACACTCAACTGGGAGAACTTTGAACAAATATTGATGCATGTGTTGCACCAAGAGATTCTGATTTAATTCACCTGTGATGCAGGCTGCAACTTGGGATTGTTAAAAGTTCTCTAAATCAAATGAATATAACATACAGCCAAGGTTGAGAATCATTTCCCTTCAACATTTGAGTCCGTTTCTGCCTCCATCAACTCTCTGATTATCTTCTACCACCTATTCTAGCCATCATGACAGGGTGACTACATATTTTATTAACCCAACTGCAGCGTAAAAGGGTCAATATTAGCAATTTTGAAGGGACCATAGACATGATGGACCATAGACATAGCACTGTCTTAGGCAAAAGAGGCATATAGTCATAAAGCATAAAGACAATTTGTAGCTCCTTGGGTATAAAATGCTCCAACCTGAGGGCATTGGAACCTATTCTCTTTGGAACACTTCTCCCCAGGTATCCATTTGGCTTGCTCCCTCACCTTCTTCCACCTTTCCTCATATGACACTTTTCAGTAAGACCTGATGTGTTCACTCAATGTAATACTGAAACCTAATCTCACTCCCACCTTCACTGCTCCTGCTTTTTCTCTCCATCTGATGTACCATATATTTTGCTGAATCCTTTATTTCCCTTCCACTAGATTTTTTATCTCTGTTTTGTTCACTTCTGTATTCAAGGCTCCAGAATAGTACCTGGGGTTCTACAGTGTGTGAACACATATTTGTGCAAAAAAAATGAATGAATGCTTTATCAGCTGTTTCATAATGGGCAAGTTACCTATTGTGATTTGCCTCAGTTTCCTCATTAGTAAAATGGGGATAATAGTAACACTTACCTCATAATGTTGTCGTAAGCACCTGGTGAGTTAATGAATTCATGGAATTGAGAAATACCCAAGTCATAGAAAGCACACATAAATGTTATCTACATTAGTTAATTAAAGATATTCATCTTCATTTTTGCTTTAGCCACACCTGGAAATTGTCACCCCTAAAACTGCCTTGCTTCAGAAATCTTAAGTAAGTATCAATCTAGTGTGTTTGTAAACCAGACCTCAGGAGAAAAACAAAACAAACAAGCCCCAATTTGTGGTGTTTGCCCATTTGTGTGGTGTAAATACTTTCCTCATACCCAATTTCAAGCTACTAATACTTTAACAACCAGTTTTCTAAATTCCTGGCCATTTAATCATCATCTTTTGCAAGCTGGTATAATCTGTGGTATAACAAACCACTGCTAGTACCCTAGTTTCTGGTACACTTTTCTTTTCCTTCAGCTCTCTCATCCTCACCATACAACTATCCTTCCTCTTGTATGTAATAACAACACGCAGCTGATGACATTTCTACTCGTTTCTAGTCTATCAGTCTCTTTATTTCCTTCTTTCTCTATCCTGGATTCACCAGTTGCTTACCTGAAAGATTCTTTTTCCACCACTCCAATTCTCCTTTAATACCGGTGTTTCTGTTGTACTTGCTCTACACACAACACTACCCCCCACCCCCCAACTTTGGTCTGATCAGCCACTTTTCCTTTTAACTTCAGCAATTATTTTAAACATTGACTTTAAATTAAGGTTTGTTCTCAAACTCCCAAATAAACTCTCCTACTTCATATAGAAATGCAACAATATCAGGTATCATTTCCTTCAATTTAATGCTTCTCATAAATCTCTCTAGGTCCACAACACACAACCCCATGAGTCTTGGAAGATGTGGAGGCTTCTACTATTCAAAGCCAATCCTCTACCAAGGTCCTTGATTTTGTACTTTCTCATATCCTGAGATATTTTGCCTTGCCAATGTATGTTCTTTAATTCCCTATCCCCCAGTGTACAAATTCTCTAAATTTCTTTCTATTAAAAAATACCCTTTGCTTTTCTTTTTGTCTACTAGCATTTGATTTACCTCTTGTCTTGCTACCTCAGCTACTGTTTACCTAAACAATGGTCTCCATTACCAACTCCTATTTATCTTTCAATCTCATTTTGCCCTATACATTCTGTCTGGGATCAACCCATTAAACATGCGCTTGTTGAGATCACTGAGGACTTAAGTAGTAAATCCCATAGATGCTTTCCAGTTTTTGTTTTCCTGACTTTCTCTGCTGCACTGGCGACAACTGCTTATTTGCTCTTGCCTGATGTGTAGGACTCCATGTCCTCATCTTCCTCCTTGTTCTTTTTTGACCACTTATTCTTAGTTACCTTTGGAGACTCCACCCAGCAACTTCCTCTGAGTGGCACATCACGGAGTTCCAACCTTGTTCAACTCCTTGCCTTTCTCTAAACTTCTTCCTAAAAAATATCATGGTTTGGGTTTTATAACCACTTTTATGCTAATGACTGCCAGATCTTTAACTTTGGTCAAGATTTTTCTCCTGAGCTTCAGATTTATATTTCTTATTGCTGTCTGGACATTTTCACTGCATGCTCCATAGACCTCTCAAATGGAATATGACCCAAATGAAATTCATCATCTCCCAACTACCAGCCCATCCTGTTCCTATGCTGTATCTTCCTATCAGTTGGTAGCACTACCTTCCACACATTCTTTTTGTTCCTAAGCATCCTTTCCTGACCACGTTTTGAAATATGGTTTCCCTATTCAATCTGATCCTGTCAGCTTCTGTTTTTAGTAATTCTCCCCCAACCTTTTGTTTTTTTTCTGTTGTTATATGGATGACACTCCCTCTTGCTTGCTCATGTGACTGTGCTTTGCAAATAATGTATCTGTAACATCAAACGAGTTGAGGTGGCAGCAAGAGGCTGTAGCAAGAACACAATAACATATTAAACTGAAACCAGTGGTATTATTTTTTTGAATAACTGAATTTTGTGATTTGATAACATTTTTGTGGTTGGCATGTGGTATCTCAAGGTTTTAAAGTATTTTATAACTATTATTATTTGGATTGCTAATTAATATTGTTATAAAAATGTAAGTCCAAAAATTTAGGGGGAAAGCAGTTGCCAGGTTAAGTGTCACAAAAAGCGTTTATGAAATCCATATACATAGTTCAAGAGAGATTGTATAGGGATGATGGTCAAGATTACACTTAATTCACACTAGTGTATTTCCTTAGAAAAGTTAGGAAAATTTGCACATCAGTAAGGTCATACATTCTGAGCAACAGGGCTGATGCTCTCCTTACTAAGTCAGAATGCATTTTTTTTTTAAATTGAAAACACACACACAGTCACATACCTACGTATATCCCATCTGCGTGTGCACATGCACACACGCGCACATACACAAACACAGGCACTTAACCACACCACCTCTTGCCAATATGTATCTGGAGGAATGTCCATAAGGATCCTGAACAACAGAAGATTTATGAATCCAGTGCAATATCACAGCCAGCCAGCTACCACCACTGTCACTAGATTGTAATTTTGTACTTAGTTTTGCTACCACTGTTTCATATAAAAGTAAATTGAAGTGATTTTCAAATATGTGGGAGACCAAAGGGAAATCTTTTCTGCTTCTAGCAAGCACAGAATGCTATTAATGAGCCATGGATGACTTCCCTACAATGCAATGTACTTAGCCACTTCCTCTTTCTGTGCTCACAGAAGCTGCGATTATCAAATTCTAAAGCAGTAGTTTGAAAAATGACTTCGTTTTTGAGAATTTGTGGGAGATGTGTGTATATATATATATATATATATATATATATATATATATATATATATGCCTGCCATGGGGAGTTGAGCATCTGCTATTGACATAAAGTTTATATACCACTTTGAGCTTCTGGGATAAAAGAGATATGATTACAAAGAAGGGTAAGAATATTAAAGAAGAGTAAGAAGGGAGTATTTGGCCGTGTTTTTTTTTTTTCTTTCTCATGCATGCGATTTTTATCTTAATAGAAATTCTATGTGCAGACAGGAGACAAGTTCACATGGGATATGGCAGTGAACTTATAAAAAGAATAAGTAATTTTATTTAAAAAAGTGTATGAGAACATGGCTTTTTGAGTCAGAGACTTGAGTTTGAATGATCACTCTACCACTTAGTGTGTTATGTATTATTTTATAAGCTTTAAAATAATCAACTCAATGACACGTGTATGAGGTAGATGCTGTTAATATTCCCATTTTATAGATAAGTAAGCAGAGGCACAGAGAAGTTAGTAACTTTCCCAAGTCACAAGGTCACATAGCTGGGAGGGATAGAACCAAGATGATCTGGCATATATTGACATTCAGATTCTTACAGCAGTGGTAATGATAGCCACCATTAACTGAACATCTATTCTTTCCCAGACTGTGTGGCATCTTACCTATATAATGTACAAAGGTCAAAAAATATTAGTTTTTAAATTTTAAATCATGAAATATACCACTTATAAACAGGTATCAAGATGCTTCTACATAAATATTTTATTGATAAGCTATTATATTTTCTTTATAATATATTGTAATTAATTCATGATTCAGCAGGATAAAAAGGATATCTGAAGCTAAGAATTCTTTCCTAATTTGCTGTGGCAGTCATTTGATCCCATTTTCAAGAGCAATTTAGATTGAGTATGTGCTGCATTTATTTGCCATTATATTCAGCTCTAGGATATAGTTGATGCAAAAAAAAAAATCCATAACTTATCCCAAGCATCATTAGAGAATAAGTCATGTTGGTATATGTCTGATAAGAATGAGTTTTTGAATAAACATAATGGAAGGTCCTAACTATATATGCATTTCAAAGTACCATAGGTGGTCCTGATAATTTATTCTAAAATAATTTAGCACATTTACAGGAGAAATGAATACAAGTTATAAAATAACATCCTGAGAATGGCTACAGAAAAAATAAAAACAAATAGTTCATGTCCCCAAACACCTATGAATTTCATTTTGCTTTAAATAGCATTCTTGGTTGAGAGACTGCATTGTGTGAGGAGTATTGCTCTGTAATAACTTGACGATTTTGCTGAATTCAGCTTCTGGCATTGAATCTGGGCATCAAGTCCAGTCACAGGGTAAATATATCATTACTGCTAATATTGAGAGAAGTCAGAAAAAGAGGGCATGAACTCAAGAAAAATAAATGAAAATGAGATTTAAAAAAAGAAAGGTAAGACGCAGAACTTAACCAAATAACATAGAACAAAAAATTAAATGAAGAAAGAATGCTTGAGACTGTTTTTATCCTATGAAAATGAAGATAAAAAGTAATATAATATATTCTAAATAGCAAAAGTCCAGTCATGTTATAAGTAAGAAAATGGCCATATCTCTGCAGATAGATGAATATTTGAGAATACAATGACATTCAAATATGTGACCTCTGCTGGGGATGAAAAATATTTACTGTAGTAATTATTTTTTGTATTCTGTTTTTTTTTTTTTTTACTATCAGTGAGTATTTTTTGTAGCATATGATGGCTTTTTAAATATTAAAGACATTATAAATACATTTGAAATATAACTTCAAGATTGCTCTGTTATTCTCTACTACTATGTGAGACAAATGATTTTTGTATACACCATACTTTCAAGGATAAGTCATTTTAAAAAGAATGCTTTAAAATTTTTTGTTCTGAAAAAAATATCTGCTAGGGTTTTTTCTTTTTTCTTTTGTTTTCTGAAAGTCAGGCAAACAAACTTAAGAGTGATAAAACCAGTTTTCTGATATGAACTTGAATCATTATTCGTAAATATACATCAATTTAAGGGGCTCAGCATTATAGATCATGCATAAAACATCATGCTGAATAGTTAAATGTGATAAAACAAAATGAATGTTTATGTGAGACAACTGAGTTTCATTTAATCTCTTTATAACATCATTTGGAAATATATATATATTAATAAGGCATGTGAATTTATAGGAGAAATCAATTATATTATTATATGTATATACTCCTCCCATTGGTAACACACTAATGTATCACAGTATCGGAGAAATGCACCCTAGAGAAAATGTTGCTATTCTTCATGGAAAAATCCATGAATAACATTATGTAAAAATTAATTTATGATAAATGATTTAAATCTAGAACTCAGAATATCTTATTTAAATGCCATCAGAAAAGAACACCTCACCCGTAAAAAGGAGTCTAGGGATCCATTCTCCATATATTCCACCACAATCATTACTGGTCTGCCTGCAAAAAGAGCAAAAGAACACACAAGGATTAGAGCAATTACGGAAATATGTGCTGCAGTAAGAGATTTCCAGCTGTGGCAGCTAAATCATTTGTATTTTATTAATAGAA
This sequence comes from Puma concolor, assembly GCF_028749965.1. Classification (NCBI taxonomy): domain Eukaryota; kingdom Metazoa; phylum Chordata; class Mammalia; order Carnivora; family Felidae; genus Puma; species Puma concolor. The sequence continues at coordinate 114,407,458 of NC_141675.1, forward strand.
ACTTCATTTGCCAACGTGCTTCTACAAAAGTCTCCCTATTACACGTAGGCATCTCCCCTTTTTTTATGGCATCATTTCTGTTGAGTTCATATAAGGAATACAAATTACAAAGGAATTAAGCATTTCCTTTTCTGAAGCCCTGCAATCACTTGTTTATATTATGTTCTTTTTGTCCTGAGCTTTTCCTAAAAGATCATGAACAAGCTGAAGGCAGGGTTTAAGCAGTCCCTGTAGCTGCCCTGGCACTTGCAGAACACCTTGTCCTATAGTGGTGCAGTCACTGTGGCTGAATTACATTAGACTGGGCATTTCTGAAATATTCCTAAGGCAAAGAGGAAAGGAGAAATTCATAAATTCTCTTTAAGAAATTATAAACCATTAGTCATAGTCTGCTTTTAAGGACTTTTAAGTAGAAAAATGTCAGTAGAGGGGCGCCTGGGTGGCGCAGTCGGTTAAGCGTCCGACTTCAGCCAGGTCACGATCTCGCGGTCCGTGAGTTCGAGCCCCGCATCAGGCTCTGGGCTGATGGCTCAGAGCCTGGAGCCTGTTTCACACTCTGTGTCTCCCTCTCTCTCTGCCCCTCCCCCGTTCATGCTCTGTCTCTCTCTGTCCCAAAAATAAATAAACGTTGGAAAAAAAAAAATTAAAAAAAAAAAAAAAAAAAAAAAAGAAAAATGTCAGTAGATTGATGAATGCTACCAAGCTGGTGGGCTTTGCAATAGTTCTTGATCATGTCTTTATTGGACATAGATTAGATCAACAAAACATTGATGGCAGTGCATGAAAATAAGTAGCTCTGATTTTGTAGTCTAGTAACAGAAGCTAAAATCAGAAACTGAACATCATTTATTTCTTCTTTATCATATCTATTTGCAATTGCTACAGTTCCCAATACCTCTATTAGGTAGAATATTTGACATAAATAACTTAGATTTGTTTCAAAGAAAATAATGTATTTGTTCTGCCAAATTGCTCAAGTTTAAAAGATAAACTAATTTCAGATGAAGAGAAAATATTTACCCGAAATAAACATATATGACATACTTATTTTTTACTTCTATATTCCTTGCTTCTCATTGAAATTTTTAGCAATTGAATCTGCACTGTGCACATTTTTTCCTCGTAAGTACAAAGAAGATCTGGAAAGAAATTATGTGTACCAATGATGGAAATATTAGACCTCATATTGTAATTCATGTCTCTGTTATGAACTCAAAGCCTTGTGGGTTAAAAAGGGTGACTGTAACAAATTAGTACAATGTCTGCAAATGCTAGATTTTACATTTGAATCTATATTTTAAAGAAAGATGTGCTAAAGGTTAAATGTAGTAATAAAGCTCCCAATTTATCATGCATAGTATTAGAATCCAAAGAAATTTCCCATTTTGGTGGATTTCCATAATGTTCCTCAAAGTCATTACTTTCACCCAAACACAGATATAGAACTTTATCAGAAAATCCTGAGGTCAAATGAACTGTCAGCACTACTGTAGCAAGGAACTAGAAGATCCAGATTTTAAATCTGACACTTTGTCATGAAATCTTTTATTTGGCCATTGGTTTCAGAGAGCTTGGAAACAGGAGCTGGATGCAAACACTTGGTTAGCAAGGTAGGGAAAATAAAAGATCATTTTTTATACTTATATATGGAAATTCTGAGACCGGTATTCCAGTTTCAATTGTAATGGATCATGGATGTTAAGGGGAAATGCTGGGTTACTACAGTGACTGCCTGAGTTCACCTACCCAGAGTTAACCTTTTCAATCTACCTTGACCATGCTGCCAGAGAAACATATATATACCTCTCCCTAAGAATGTCAGTTTTGATACAAAAGAGCTTGCAAGCACTTTGCTTGTATTAATACAAATTATTATTAGCCTTATTACACAGATAAGGAAATTGAGATAGAAAATTAAAGCACTTGCCCATCAAAGAGCTAAGTGGCAGTGTCGAGTAGTCTGTCTCAGAGTTTAAGCTCTTAACTTTTATGCCGTAGGTGCCTCTCAGACATAATTTATAGATCAAAGCCGTAAGGCTTATCCTCCTTTGCTGGACCTCATCTCTCCTAACTAGCTCTGTCCTCTCCTGCTCCATTTGTTGTTATTATCATCTATACTGGTTCAATCCTGCCTCCTCTCCTTTCCCTTTTGGTATTCCCCTGCCAGGATTATTTCCCAATTTGCTTCTCCCTGATCTCACCTCACACCTCTTCCGTGAAAGTCCCCATGGTGATATTTCCTCTAGTGGCATTCCCATCACATCTATTGTCTGCACTATGAAATGTGCAATGTGAAACTATGAATGTGAAATGTTCTATATTAGGTTGTTTTTCTCTCTTATTTTCCCATAGATGCTATGTCTCCCCCCATTCATTAGGTTTCTCAAAGCTACCTCCCGTAAGGCTGAGCAGAGTAGGTGCTTTATAGTAACGAGTTGATTTTTCTCAATGACTTCGTAATTCCTCAGAGAGTAACACTGAAGTATTTCAGCAAGATTCTAATCTATGTGAATACCAAGTACTTTGAAATTAGTTCTATCTATAACTCCTTGGGAGACACTTTATACAATCTTAAAATTCATTAGTGACAAGTTTCATCTTCTCATTAAAGATAATAAAGAGTCAAATGAAGACTCCCCTGGTTTCCTGTGAATTATAAGCTTCCCACCTGAGCTCTGCATCTTTTGTATTTTGTGCAGTAATGCCAATTTAGAGCTGCTATTATTAAACTAAGGAGTTGTTTTATTAGAATACTGCTGGAATCTAACCTGTTATTTGTTTCCTAGTGATTTTCTATAGGAGGGTTAGTTACACTGTGAAGATTACAAGCAACTTTATAGTCTATGATTACATTTTATAATCAACAAAATAGATAAGTATAGGGAAATTATGAAAGGATGGTATTCAAATATGTGGCTAGGTGAGAGAATCCTATTGGCAACAGTGCTTTGTCTGTTATATTTTTAAATATGTAAAAATTATACAATACATTATTGCTCTTGGAAAATATATTTGGAGGTGATTCTATTTTTATAGTTTCAAAACATTTCAGCTTTTCTCACCTGTTTTCCAATTTTGGCCACTTCCCCAAGTGCCTCATGTTACAGAATAAACTTACTATTTGCTTTGTACTGAAGTCAATGGACAAACTCCAGGATTCTTGAATGTTAGTCAAGTCTCAACATCTCTAGACTTTTTTTTAGAAGTCTCAATGGCTTGCTTTAAGAAATTTTCAAAAACACTTCTTGAAGTCACACAAAAAAGTTAATTTCTTTCATTTTCCTTCAAAAAGTAGCCCAGAAATGTTTATTGGTATGTTAAATTACATTGAAATCAAAACCCTGTAAGAAATCACTTATATCCTGAACACAATGAATCACAAAATCCCAGATCATCTTTTTCTGTTTTAGACAAAAATTACTTCCTTTAACTGGGACTTTAATGTACTATTGACTAGTGATTTTTTTTCAAATTTACAGTTTCCTAATACTTAAGATGATTTTGATATGGGTGGTGTTGAGAAACCATATGGTGATAAGAGTATATTTTTCTTGTGCTGTTGTTAAAGAAAACAAAATAAAGGAATTCTTTAAATGTTCTAGGGAAAACATTTTGCAAGTGAAATAGTGTTGTTTGTTTGTTTATTTGTTTGCCTCAAGAAGGTATGTGAAAGAAGGGGATTACAGGGATTTAACATTTTCATATAAGCAATGAGTTTGTACTGGATGTAGAATTTTGTATCAGCTTGGCCATTTCTAATATGATGTCAGTAATATCAAGAATCTAAAGAAATCACAATGACCCCCAAACTCTATTGTATATTTAAAACAATTTTAGTTTATTTAACATTATATCATGTCTATATTTTATCTACCACATAATAAAGTTTGTGGTGATAATTTGGATTGACAGTTACATTGCCTGTATTTATCCCCTCCCCAGGTGCAATTCAGGACTTTGGAGCCAGTTACTTAATCTATTTCTACCTCCCCTGTTTCTGCTGTAGAGATAGTGAATTATAATGATCTCAAATGGATTTGATAATAAATACTTTTCTTATCCCTCTAAGGCATTCAAAAGATATGGATTTGAATAAATTTGAACAAAGTTATAATATATTAAATAATTATTTTTATTCACCAGATAAGTACTAAAATTGGGGAATTATTTTTCCCTTATACTGTTGACTGGTGATTATCATATCATGTCCCATGTGAATCTTAACTTTAAGGGATTCAAATAAAATCTTAACATTTCCCCTGAACCTGCTTTCCCTCCTATATTCCTGTTGGGGTTAAAACATCACCATCTACTTAGTTACCCAGGCTTGAAATCCCATTTTAATATTGGACTTTTCACTTTATCAAACCCCTGTCCATGAGTTACTAAGTTGTGCTGATTCTATATAAAATCTAATATCACTGCCCATATTCTGCCTTTATTTTCTCTTGCTTCACTTATTACAATAATCATTTGCTGGTTGTACTTGTTAATACTTATATAATCACTGTTTCAAAGAATGATCCAACTTTTTTTTTTTTTTAGCGCCTACTATATATATACTATATATATAAGAGTACTAGTATAAGTACTCTTCTAGTTTCTGAAGAAACACAATCAATACAAGGTCCTTGCTCTCATGGAGTGTATAGTGAAAAGGAGAACAGAAATAGGTAAACAGTCAATTACTATAAAGGGCTAATGTTTCATACCCTCCTTTAAGAACTTGCTTTACTTATTGTCTTGTTTGCTGCAGAATTAAAATCTACACTGCTTGGCAATAAATTCCTTCACAATCTCTTCTCTGCCTTTGTTCTAGTGTCATCTTTTACCTCCCACTAGTTCCCTAACTCCTGTTTTTCAAATTATCTAGGGGACTCATAATTCATGAAGTGTGGCTTTACTTGTACCTCCCTGTCTTCCTTGGAAGACTGCCTTCTCACTGTTTCCACTTGGTAAAACCATATACTTAAAAAAGAAAAAGTAGAACTTAAATACTGTCTCCACTGTCAATTCTATGAATCACTTTCCCTTTTAGGAAGAACTGATTGTTTACTTTCTCCTCCTTTTATATCTTAATCAAGTGTATGTGATACACTTATGGTATGGAATTGGTATTTGCTGTGTAGGTGTCTGCCTCCCTCTATAAAATGCCCTGGAGGTCAGGAAGTGTGCTTAGTTCTTCTCAGTAAATTCACTATTGAGCACAGAATTAGGCACCTAATAGGTACTCAATTTCATTTTTTTAAGATGCAATGCCAGAAGGAACATATATAAAGATGTTCTTTATGACTGATTCTAGACCAAGAAAAGAGTTATTGAAATTACAGGATGGCAAATCAATAAATTTTAAATTATTTTCATTGTAAAATATATAGTTTTGAAGAAAGAAAACTTCAAAATTTAGCTCTGCTACCTATTCACTTCATGATCTTGGACAAGTTATTTTTGTTCTTTCAGTTTTTGCATTTAAAAAATGAGCATAATATTATATACTACATATGGTTTTCAAAGAATTAGATGAGACAACATAATTAGCACAGTGTCTGGCAATAGTTGGCACTTAAAAATGTTGGTGTACATTTACTTTCCTTCCTTTCTGTGCACAATTATCCGCTTTCCCCTTATTATAGTTGCCCACTATGTAACAAAAAGTTTTACAAAAGTGGATCATTTCCATATTTTATTGTAGTTTGGTATGGACATGAAAATTCTTTTATATCCTATGGCAAAGTAAAAATCACCACTAGTTAAATGTTTTATATAATACAGTAAATTCTCAGTTTTAGCACTGAAATTCTTATGTCTCAGGCAAATTGGGATAGTTGGTTACCTTACACCTTGTGTGCTCTGCACAGTGCAATTAGAAGTTGTGGGATTAGTATTAGATGATATGATATTAAAGACTTTTGCACTTTGGGCAAGTGACTTTTCATAACTCACGCTACTGCCTGTCTCTTCATTCATGTATATTTGTATATTACATATTATTACATAATAATAACACTTCCTCTATTGTGTGAGAAGTGAGATTAAATGAGAAAATGTGTTTAAAACACAGGGAATAGTACATTATACTAAATACTGAATCACCCAATAACAGCTTAAAGAATGAATGGATAAATGCAAATATCATATCCTACCTTACTGGCTTGATGTTAAGTCCTAAACTAAGAAGTGGTTTTCGGAGTTAAAAAGGTTCATAACCAAAAATGGCTGTCAGTATATTTAGGAGCTTTCTTGATGGCCTCAGAAGTCTACTTAAATCCTACACACCTGAAACTGACAGGTTTGAAGTTGTTTTAAAGAACAAGATGGTTTCTCCTAGAGTAAAATAATCAAAATGGGTATTTTATTACTTTAAATGACACACTATAATACATAGTTTCTTTGGAATAGCTTCTGTAGGAAATAGATTCTTATCCCCATTAACAAGCTATGCTGTCTTTTGTACTCTACACATTTGTACCTGTAACAATGTGGTTTTTTGCTTAGTTTGGAATTGGTTTTAACCTTAAATCTATTTGAAATTCCTGAATCTACATGATGGCTCTGTTGATTTGGTTCCATGTTTTCTCTTAGCTTCTTTATTTCATTTTTTAAATTTAGAAGCCATCCAAATGCTCTGGAAAATGAGGAAGAATAAATTATTTTACCCAATGATAAAATCGCTGAGCAGAAATTAGGAGGAGGGACTACATTTGTGAAATCTGTAGCATTTCTTCATCTGGATTTGTTTCAGAGTAAATAAAAGGTGTGAGGTCTGAGAAATGAGACGTAATTTTCCTGCCAGTTCCAGAGAACAGTGGCATACCATCTGCATCAATTAACTTCAGTAATAGTCAGTACTCTCCTGCCTACTGAAAATTACCACATGGGAAAAAAGACTTCTCTGTAATTAGACATGTCTTGTTGACAATGAAAGTTACTGCCAATGATGCCTAATGTTAGATTTTGTTTTCACTCTAAGACACTAACCATATTGCAAAATTTTAATAACATATGGATTTTTAAGAGCGGCTCTCTTGTTTTTTTCATTACATCCATATTTACAAAAGTGTTATGACAATGATAAAATTAAAGGTACGTGTTTTAAAATGATCTGGTTTATGACTTTTTGCTTTCAACTATAGTGAAATGATTATACACCAATCAATTATTTAATTACCACTAGGTAGGAAGGAACAAAATGCATCAGAGCATTCTCATGATTTGAAATACTATGTAATACCTAAGTTCAAAACTGAATTAAACCATGTGACAAATAAATAATTTTATGCTGCCTTTGTTCTTGTTTTATTTTCTGTGAAACACTTTTGTGTAGGTAATTTAAAAATAGATACTACATCTAAGTGAGCACATATGTAATGAATGGCTAACTTTAAAAAATAAGTTTTTCAATATGCCATGCACTATTCTAAGGGTTTTACAGGCGTGACTTCATTTAACCCTCATACCAACCCCTGTGGTGAAGATAAATACTAGTTCAGTTTAACAGCTCAGATTATGGATGCACTGAGAGTTTAAGCAACTTGCCCAAGGATGCACAGTGAGCAACTGGCAGAGCCAAGACTTGAATGCAGGAGATCTAGCTCCAGGGTCTGAGTTCTTGACCATCTTCTGATACCCCCAAATGATACTTGGGTCTCCACTAGTAATTTGAAGACATAAAGCATTACCCTAAATATCTGTGCCTCATCTTAGAAACACATTCTGGAAATGCATTATGGATTGGGCACTGTGTTGCTCCCAAAGATGTTTTGTCCTTGAGAAGTTGCAGGATTTTAAGGTTTTATTTATTTATTTATTTATTTATTTATTTATTTATTTATTTAGAGACAGAGACGATGCAGGGGGCGGAGGGGCAGAGAGAGGGATACAGAGAATTCCAAGCAGGCTCTGCACTGTCAGCATGGAGCCTGATGAGGGGCTTGAACTCAGGAAAACCACAAGATCATGACATATGCCAATACCAAGAGTCAGATGCTTATCCAACTGAGCCACCCAGGCACCCTGAGAAGTTCTTGGATCTTAAAGCCTCATAAAGCTCTATAATATTCTATATAAACAGGCAATACAGGCTAAGGAAACTTGCTGGAAAAAACCCTTTAGATTTTGCTTTCCCCATTCTTAAGCATCGATTGATGATAATAATGCTGAGGATCCTTCAAGGAAATATTTTAAGAGAGTCTTGAAGCTTTTGAGAGAAGGTAGCATATTTTCCAGTAGTGTTTCAAATGGTATCCTTTATTTCTGGTTTCATAAGTGTCTTATGGTTATACAACTAATCAAATATTCAGCGTTTTGGTCTTTTGTACCATTTGCTAATCAAAAGAAAATCAACACAAAATCTAAAAATAAAACAAATGTCCAGAGAGGACAGATTTAATTCTAGCTACATAGGTTATTTATGGTGAGATTTTCAACAACGGAGAAAGTATTTCTTAAATGAAACACATATATAAGTTAAACTACCAACTACTTTCCTTTTTCCCTTCCAGGAAAGTTACTACTTATTTTTGAGCCTTTTCTGTAATTCTTATAAGGAGTTTAATTTAAAAAAAAAAAAAGAAAGTTCAGTTTTGCTAATTAAACTTTCTTTTAAGACCTCTGTGAACCCAACTATGAAAACCCTACGTTGTGCCACGGGCACCTTCCACTGTGCTTTGTCCTACAAGGCAAAAGAATGCTGCGATGTGACAAGTTTTATAACAGGGTTGGTCTATCCCCACTTATTTATGTTCACAAGTGGCCCAGCAGCCCATGAGGGCATGCATACAGCCCTCTGGGAGAGGAAAAGACATTTGAGCAGCTCAGTTACTTATCGTGTTTCCAATTAAGGTGTAAACACAAAGACACAGCAATTCCAACCAACACAGAAATTAAACACTAATTCACGTGGAGACCCAGTTAATTTAGCAAGCTGTATAAAGTTTTTTTTTTTTAGAATTTCTCTTTGTGAAAAGAAAATGATTCCGGGATGAATCTTTTGAAAGTGTTGATAGTTTCTTTGAATAGCATCAAAAAAGAGGACACATTTGTAATAATAAAACATGAAGATCTCTAGGGAGTAGACATATATTCTCAACTGAGAATTTAAACAGCCATATAAATAAGGTCCAGATTTTTAAGATTCAAACTTCTTAAATTATATTAAGATAAAAGTCGCATTTATGCCAATAAGAATGTATAATAACTAAGGTCAAAAGCTAATAGTATTTAAAGATTCTGAAAATAGTAAAAAAACACTAGTAAAGTAGAAGTAAAAAGAACTAGTAAAAAATGTGGGGATTACTTAAAGACTTAATATCTTTCATGTTTTTCTCGGAAAAGAATAGAAATTCTCTTTTTTTCCATTTTCTATATGAGTGTATATATATAATTTATTGTCAAATTGGTTTCCATGCAACACCCAATGCTCATCCCAACAGGTGCCCTCCTCAATGCACATCACCCACTCTCCCCTCTCTCCCACCCTCCGTAAACCCTCAGTTTGTTTTCAGTATTTAAGAGTCTCTTATGGTTTGCCTCCTTCCCTCACTGTAACTTTTTTTCCCCCTTCCCCTCCCCTATGGTCTTCTGCTAAGTTTCTCAGGATCCATATATGAGTGAAAACATATGGTATCTGTCTTTCTCTGACTGACTTATTTCACTTAGCATAATACTCTCCAGTTCCATCCACGTTACTACAAAGGGCCAGATTTCATTCTTTCTAATTGCCAAGTAGTATTCCATTGTACGTATAAACCACATCTTCTTTATCCATTCGTCAGTTGATGGACATTTAGGTTCTTTCCGTAATTTGGCTACTGCTGAAAGTGCTACTATAAATATTAGGGTGCAAGTGCCCCTATGCATCAGCACTCCTGTATCCCTTGGGTAAATTCCTAGCAGTGCTATTGCTGGGTGATAGGGTATTTCTATTTTTAATTTTTTGAAGAACCTCCACACTGTTTTCCAGAGTGGCTGCACCAGTTTGCATTCCCACCAACAGTGAAAGAGGGTTCCCATTTCTCCACATCTTCACCAGCATCTATAGGCTCCTAATTTCTTCATTTTAGCCACTTAGACTGTTGGGAGGTGGAATCTCAGTATGGTTTCGATTTGTATTTCCCTGATGAGGAGTAATGTTGAGCATCTTTTCATGTGCCTGTTGGCCATCTGGATGTCTTCTTTAGAGAAGTGTCTATTCATGTCCTCTGCCCATTTCTTCACTGGATTATTTGTTTTTCGGGTGTGGAGTTTGGTGAGTTCTTTATAGATTTTGGATACTAGCCGTTTGTCTGATATGTCATTTGCAAATATCTTTTCCCATTCCATCAGTTGCCTTTTAGTTTTGTTGATTGTTTCCTTTGCAGTGCAGAAGCTTTTTGTCTTCATGAGGTCCCAATAGTTCATTTTTGCTTTTAATTCCCTTGCCTTTGGAGATGTGTCAAGTAAGAAATTGCTGCAGCTGAGGTCAGAGAAGTTTTTTCCTGCTTTCTCCTCTAGGGTTTTGATGGTCTCCTGTCTCACATTCAGGTTCTTCATCCACATTGAGTTTCTTTTTGTGAACAGTGTGAGAAAGTGGTCTAGTTTCATTCTTCTGCATGTTGCTATCCAGTTCTCCCAGCACCATTTGTTAAAGAGACGGTCTTTTTTCCAATGGATATTCTTTCCTGCTTTGTCAAAGATTAGTTGGCCATACATTTGTGGGTCCAATTCTGGAGTCTCTATTCTTTTCCATTGGTGTATGTGTCTGTTTTTGTGCCAATACCATTCTTTGTTGATGATTCATCTCGGTAGTAGAGGCTGAAGTCTGGGATTGTGATGTCTCCTGCTTTGGTCTTCTTCTTCAAAATTACTTTGGCTATTTGGGGCCTTTTGTGGTTCCACACAAATTTTAGGATTGCTTGTTCTAGCTTCAAGAAGAATGCTGGTGCAATTTTGATCGGGATTGCATTTAATGTGTAGATTGCTTTGGGTAATATTCACATTTTAACAATATTTATTCTTCCAATCCATGAGTATGGAATATTTTTCCATTTCTTTGTATCTTCTTCAATTTCCTTCATAATCTTTCTGTAGTTTTCAGCATACAGATCTTTTACATCTTTGGTTAGGTGTATTCCTAGGTATTATATGATTCTTGTTGCAATTATGAATGGGATCAGTTTGTCTTTCTGTTGCTTCATTATTGGTGTATGAAAATGCAACTGATCTGTACATTAATTTTGTATCCTGTGACTTTGATGAATTTGTGTATCAGTTCTAGCAGACTTTTGGTGAAGTCTATCAGGTTTTCCATGTGTAGTATCATGTCATCTGCAAAAAGTGAAAGCTTGACTTCATCTTTGCGAATTTTGATGCATTTGATTTCCTTTTGTTGTCTGATTGCTGATGCTAGAACTTCCAACACTATGTTAAACAACAGCAGTGAGAGTGGACATCCCTGTCGTGTTCCTTTCTCAGGAGGAAAGCTCTCAGTTTTTCCCCACTGAGGATGGTATTAGCTGTGGGCTTTTCATAAATGGCTTTTATGATGTTTAAGTATTTTCCTTCTATCCTGACTTTCTCCAGGGTCTTTATTAAGAAAGGATGCTGAATTTGTCAAATGCTTTTTCTGCATCGATTGACAGGATCATATGGTTATCTTTTATTAATGTGATGTATCACGTTGATTGACTTGTGAATATTGAACCAGCCCTGCAGCCCAGGAATGAATCCCACTTGATCATGGTAAATAATTCTTTTATATGCTGTTGAATTCGATTTGCTAGTATCTTGTTGAGAATTTTTGCATTCATATTCATCAGGGATATTGGCCTGTAGCTCTCTCTTTTTGCTGGGTCTCTGTCTGGTTTGGGAATCAAAGCAATGCTGGCTTCATAGAATGAGTCTGGAAGTTTTCCTTACCTTTCTAATTTTTGGAACAGCTTGAGAAGGATAGGTATTATCCTGCTTTAAATGTCTGGTAGAATTCCCCAGAGATTTTTGATAACTAACTCAATTTCTTCACTAGTTATGGGTCTGTTCAAATTTTCTATTTCTTCCCATTTGAGTTTTGGAAGTGCATGGGTGTTTAGAAATTTGTTCATTTCTGCCAGGTTGTGCAGTTTATTGGCATATAATTTTTCATACTATTCCCTGATAATTGCTTGTATTCCTGAGGGATTTGTTGTAATAATTCCATTTTCATTCATGATTTTATCTATTTGGGTCCTTTCTCTTTTCTTTTTGAGAAGTCTGGCTAGAGGTTTATCAATTTTGTTTATTTTTTCATAAAACCAAGTCTTGGTTTAATTGACCTGCTCTACTATTTTTTAGATTCTATATTGTTTATTTATTATTTCTCTTCTTCTTCTGGGTTTGGGGTGTCTTTGCTATTCTGCTTCTAGCTCCTTTAGGTGTACTGTTAGATTTTGTATTTGGGATTTTTCTTGTTTCTTGAGATAGCCCTGGATTGCAATGTATTTTCCTCTCAGGACTGCCTTACTGCATCCTAAAGCGTTTGGATTGTATTATCATTTTCATTTGTTTCCATATATTTAAATTTCTTCTCTAATTGCGTGGTTGACCCATTCATTCTTTAGTAGGATGTTCTTTAGCCTCCATGCTTTTGGAGGCTCTCCAGACTTTTCTCTGTGGTTGATTTCAAGTTTCATAGCATTGTGATATGAAAGTGTGCATGGTATGATCTCAGTTATTTTATACTTATTAAGGGCTGTTTTGTGACCCAGTATGTGATCTACCTTGGAGAATGTTCCATGTGCACTTGAGAAGAGTGCACATGAGCAATTTTCCGTTGCTTTGGGGTGTAGAGTTCTAAATATATCTGTCAAGTTCATCTGATCCAATATATCATTCAGGGCCCTTGTTTCTTTATTGATTCTCTGTCTATATGATCTACCCATTGTTGTAAGTGAAGTATTAAAGTCCCCTGCATTTACCACATTCTTATCAATGAAGTTGCTTATGTTTGTGATTGTTTTATATATTTGGGTGTGCTGCATTTGGTGCTTAGATATTTATAATTGTTAGTTCTTCCTGATGGATAGACCCTGTAATTATTATATAATGCCCTTCTTCATCTCTTGTTGCAGCCTTTAAATTAAAGTCTAGTTTGTCTGATATAAGTATGGCTACTCTGCCTTTTTTTTTTTTTTTTTTTTGACTTCCAGTAGCATGATAGATAGTTCTCCATCCCCTCACTTTCAATCTGAAGGTGTCCTCAGGTCTAAAATGAGTCTCTTGTAGACAGCACATAGATGGGTCTTGTTTTTTTATCCATTCTGATACCCTATGTCTTTTGGTTGGAGCATTTAGTCCATTTACATTCAGTGTTATTACTGAAAGATATGGGTTAGAGTCATTGTGATATCTGTAGAGGTTTCATGCTTGTAGTGGTGTCTCTGGTACTTTGTGGTTCTTGCAACTTTTCACTCACAGAGTCCCCCTTAGGATCTCTTGTAGGGCTAGTCTAGTGGTGATGAATTCCTTCTGTTTTTGTTTGTTGGCAAAAACCTTTATCTCTCCTTCTATTCTGAATGACAGACTTGCTGGGTAAAGGATTCTTGGTTGCATATTTTTTCTGTTAATCACATTGAAGATTTCCTGCCATTCCTTTCTGGCCTGCCAAGTTTCAGTAGATAAGTCTGCTACTACCCTCATGTGTCTACCTTTGTATGTTAAGGTCCGTTTATCCCTAGCTGCTTTCAAAATTCTCTCTTTATCCTTGTATTTTGTCAGTTTCACTATGATATGTCATGCAGAAGATCTATTGAAGTTATGTCTGAAGGGAGTTCTCTGTGCCTCTTGGATTTCAATGCCTGTTTCCTTTCCCAGATCGGGGAAGTTCTCAGCTATGATTTGTTCAAGTACACCTTTAGCCCCTTTTTCTCTCTCTTCTGGATTTCCTATGATATGTATATTGTTCCATTTGAATGCATCACTTAGTTCTCTAATTCTCCCCTAGTACTCCTGGATTTTTTTCTCTCTCTTTTTCTTAGCTTCCTCTTTTTTCCATAATTTTACCTTCTAATTCACCTATTCTCTCTTCTGCCTCTTCAATCCATGCTGTGATCGCCTCCATTTTATTTTGCACCTCATTTATAGCATTTTTAATTCATCATGACTATTTTTTAGTCCCTTGATCTCCGTAGCAATAGATTCTCTGCTGTCCTCTATGCTTTTTTCAAGCCCAGCAATTAATTTTATGACTATTATTCTAAATTCTTGTTCAGTTATATTGGTTAAATTGGTTTTGATAAATTAATTAGCTGTTGCTATTTCCTGGAATTTCTTTTGAGGAGAATTCTTCTGTTTTGTCATTTTGGCGAGTTTTCTGTCCCTTATGTGTTCTAAAAGCTTGTTGTGTGCTCTGCACCTGCCAGCACTGCTATATTAAATGATGGTCATACACTGTCCAGGGCCTGGCCGTTCAGGAGGTATTTTTTTGGGAGATTGTTACTTGTTCTTTGTTGTTGTGACTTTGGCTATTTTATTACCCTACTCGTAGTGACATTTTGGACCCTCCACCAGGTGTGCTTTGATTTGTTCCTTGGAGTAGCCCTTCTAAGTTCTGTGGTTCAGGTCGTGCAGATTGTTATGTTAATCCTCAAATTAGTTTCCTAAGTGTGCAAGATGGTTTCCTAGGTGTGCAGATGGATAGTGTTGATCTGGCTGCATTTCAGAGAGGATAGATGCAAAAAAACTTCCATGCTTTTCTGCCATCTTGGCCCCTCCCCTTGAAATTCTCTTTATAAATGTTCAAGAATTTGATATCCAATGCATCTTGCGGCTCTATTTTTAAAATTTTTCTTTTAAATGCACTGTCGATTTTACATGAGGATAATGATGTTCATTTATGTCAACTACACATAACTCTCTAAAACATTGAGTTTATAAGAACCTAGGATTCTTCATTTATGGATTTCAAGGTGTCCAGAGACCTCCTGAAATTGTATGCACATATTTACATATATGATCATATGTCTATTTTCTTGGTGAAGAGTCTGTTATTTTTGACCAAGAAACAGTATAATCCATTAGAAATCTGAGTCCATGACCTGTATTACAACATCAGGACTCTATAGGAGTCCTTAAATTCATAAATTCTGCAATTGATTAAAGGTTTCATAAACTGGATATTATTTGAAAGTTTGAATTATACCTTCAATTTTGTATATGCTCCCATCCTGAGTTTTCTTATCCCATGTGGGATAAGAAACATCTTCACATTGTCTTCTGTAAGTTTTTAATTATTTTTTAACCTGTTGTGTATTTTTCCTCAGTAAGTCAAAGAACCGTGCTCTTTGGAACCAACTGACTTGAAGCCACAGAGGAAGCAGACTAAACACACATTGACATTATCCGGCCAGCCCCTCTTGCACAGGTTTTGAAACTATCAGTATATCCCAAAAAGTGTTTTTAAATAACCATCTAACATAGCAATAAGAGTGTGCAGATATTTTAAAGGGGTAGTTTATTGGGGACATGACTAGAAATACAATTACTCATATCACTTTCCTTGTGCTTCTCTTGGCTGGGAGTGGTCTCTGTCATTTATCAGTGACTCTCTTTTCTCTATGCCACTCCTCAGTCCTGAGATAGAATAATCTTGTTTTCCTGCCCATTCCTGCCCCAGATTTCCCATGCCAGTTTTTTAATAGTTGCAGTTCTGCAGCGTTTCCTTCTGAAGCTTGCAGATGCACACACTTTCGAGGAGGAGGGTTCTCTGGGGAGAACCATATAAAATAAGTACTGAGTAGGGGCTATTGGGTCCTAGGTGGAATCACACAAATGTCAAGGAACAAAGAATCCAGGAGTTAGGAATCCAGATGAAAGTTTTTCTTTTTTGTTTTTTAACCATAGTTCATGTTTTGAATAGTTTATTCAGGATTTTACTTTGTATGCTTAATCCAGTTTTTCCTATACCCTTTATAATTAGCTTTTGGTTTGAGTGGGCACATGCAACTACTGATTCACACACACCTCACTCAAGGTAATTGGCAACATTCTCAGCTGCAGAAATGTATAAAATATACATCCTTTAATTAAAGAGCTTTTCTCCTCTTAAAAATCTCTTACTTAAAAAGTAAACCACTGTCTCTTATCTTTTATGCATATTTATTACAACAATATTTTGTTAAAGATAAAATAAGGTCAATTGTCATCTATACTACATAAAAATATGAAAAGAATAATCATCCTCAGAACTATAGCCAATATAAATTATTTTGTCAGAAATGATTAATTTTGAAATATCAAATTATGGATCTCAAGCAAAGTTACTGACCTTTTTTAGAATGCCTGAACATATAAAAAATGAGATGGTTTACTTTGATTTTTCTGAACTGCAGTTCAATTGTATTTATTTATTTTTTTTTAATTTTTTTTTTCAACGTTTTTATTTATTTTTTTTGGGACAGAGAGAGACAGAGCATGAACGGGGGAGGGGCAGAGAGAGAGGGAGACACAGAATCGGAAACAGGCTCCAGGCTCCGAGCCATCAGCCCAGAGCCCGACGCAGGGCTCGAACTCACGGACCACGAGATCGTGACCTGGCTGAAGCCGGACGCTTAACCGACTGCACCACCCAGGCGCCCCTCAATTGTATTTAAAAGTTATATACTTTCCTACTGTTGATTTCCCTTGGCATACTGAGTTCATGCCAATTTTCCTTAACTTACATATATTCTTTCAAAGTCTGCCACTTAGTCTTATATATTTGTGTTACTGCTTTTCTTCAGTCCTCTGTATGCATCAAAACTGATATTATATTCACTAGCTCTGAGAATCTCTGCAGCTTCAACTTTATTTATCATTCCTAACTTATTTCTACCATCTAAACTATATGCCTTCTGAATAAAAATTTTTTGCCTGAATAATAGTGCATGTAATATTTGCCCTGACTCCATATCAGATAGGATTTCACATGAAATATGGAAAGGAAAATATTGATAATCATGGTTAATGGATTTTGAAGACATTTTAATATTGGCTTAGCTCTGTAAGTCCTTTGCTATAGAAATGGTCTACTTAGATCTGTTGTTAGTGTATAGAAAATCGGACTGTGAATTCATTTCCTAACATTGCTAATCAGGGGGCACTCATGAGGATATGAAAAAGTCTGGCTATCTGAGTAGAAGGCTCATTCAAATCTTTTTTCAAAGGGTAAAAAAATAATAGTAAACATTATTTTAGTTATATATTTAGTGACTGCAAATCTGGTGTTTGGGTCCCATATGTTCGTATTTCTCCTGCTATCTGTTTCAGTGTAAGCAGAGGAGTCTCGTGGGATTGATTCACTCCATCTTTGCCATTTACTTTGAACCTAACACATGGAAGGCAATGAAGAGAAGCTCAGGTAAAAATGTCAAAAGAGGTGTTTTATATATAGCATTGTATTTAAAGCACTAGCAGACAAACTGAGATGGTGTTTCAGAAGAACAGTCCTTCAACAACTGAAGAGCTTCCAAGATTAACCACAAAGGAAGTATTAGGAAGATCTTGAACAATGATTTCTTTCAGAATTTATCTATTTCTAAATCCCTCATGCTGCCTGTTTCCTTTGTTTTCTCTTTCATAGACTTTGGTTATAATTGATAAATCTTGTTAGTTTAAAGTGTATGTTTGAGTTTGGTCTTGAATCATGTGTGTGTGTGTGTGTGTGTGTGTGTGTGTATAATTAAGTAAATATTATATATATATTTGTGTGTGTATAATGTGTGTATATGCATATAAATATTATATATAGTAAATTATATATATTTACATATAAATATATATGTAATATTTACCTAATTAAAGAAAAATACAGTCTCCCACAACTGACTAAAAACTGCTAAAATATGTAACCTAGAATTTTGATGATCTAAACCTACTAACCTAGGTTATTATTTTATGAGTAAATATTAGATAATGAGTATGCTTTTATATTTTATAAGTAGGTCTAGTTTTTAAGACACATTGTAATGTCTGGATCTTAGTGTAAATTTAAGATACTACACGATGTCAGATAGTTATTGCTGTGCAGTGACAGAAAAGAATAAATCAGGAAATGTCCATATATTATCCTATCATTGTAACTGTGTAATTTTATTTCTCAATAACTTTATTATGCTGGTTTTATTTGTATATGCTATATGTATGAAATCACCAAAAACATAAAGGGTTTGGGTAGAGGCAGAGTCTGTCATATGATAAGCCACAAATCTAAGACCCTATTTGTAATCAGTGCTCTGTGACAGATAAAAATGTTCCATCCTACTTTCAGATACTGTATGCCTACAGAATTAAATCAAAGAAATAACTTGATGGAGGCACCTGGCTTGCTCAGTTGTTTAAGCATCCAACTTCAGCTCAGGTCATGATCTCGCAGTCTGTGAGTTCTAGCTCCATGTCGGGCTCTGTGCTGACAGCTCAGAGCCTGGAGCCTGCTGCGGATTCTATGTGTTTTTCTCTCTCTCTGCCCCTCCTCTGTTCATGCTCTCTCTCTCTCTCTCTCTTGAAAATAAATAAACATTAAAAAATTAAAAAAAAGAAATAACTACATGTATTAAAGAGGACAATTTATTTCCATTTTAGAGTACGTGACTGATTATACATTTAGAAAGGGGGCATTACTTCTTTTCAGAGAGGTAGAATTTGATTCTAATTTTTTAAAGTTTATGTATTTTTCAGAGAGAGAGCGAGAGAGCGAGAGAGAGAAAGAATTAGTGGGAGAGGGGCGGAGAGAGAGAGGAGGACAGAGGATCTGAAGCAGGCTCTGTGTTCACAGCAGAGACCCAGATGCAGGGCTTGAATTCATGAACTCTGAGATCGCAACCTGAGCTGAAGTCAGCCCTTAACTAACTAAGCCACCCGGGTGCCCCAAATTTGACTTTAATAAGGAGGTATACAGCAGGGGAAGACTTTGCATTAAAAAATATAATATCAGTTCTGCCATTCTACCTTCTCCTCTTTCAGCTTCCTTCTCTCTTCTATTTCCTTCTCTCCTCTTGTCTCTTCTTCTCTCCTGTGACTTTTCTTACTTTATTGAGTAACTACTGCTTGAAAGGCACTGCATCAAAGAATATTACTGGGTGATCAAAAATAATGAAATCTTGCCATTTGCAACAATGTATCTAGATGGAACTAGAGTGTAAGTGAAATAAGTGTGTCAAAGACAAATATCATATGATTTCATTCATATGTGGAATTTAAGAAACAAAAGAGATGAACATAGGGGAAGGGAAAGAAAAATAAGATAAAAACAGGGAGGGAGGCAAACCATAAGAGACTCTTAACTATAGAGAACAAACTGAGGGTTGCTGGAGGAGAGGTTGGGGGGGGATTGGGCTAAACGGGTGATGGGCATTAAGGAGGGCACTTGTTGGGATAAGCAGTGGGTGTTATACATAAGCGATGAATCACTAAATTCTACCCCTGAAACCAGTACTACACTATATGTTAATTAACTTGAATTTAAATAAATTTAAAAAAAGAAAGAAAATAAATATATGAATATACTTGCTATTTAATTTTCAGTCAATTAGTTTCTGGCATTTTTCTCTATTTGGAACTAAGAAAGATAACTCTTTACTACGACCTTTCTAGAAATAAAAAAGGTCATATAGATAGTATAAACAATTGACAATAGTTAAATAAATACTGATTTTAGGCTTGTCTGCTTTCTGGGTCTCATAATTAAATGATTCATTGCAGTTAGTGCAAAAATAAGTACTATAGGGGCACCTGGGTGGCTCAGTGGGTTGAGTCCCACTCCTGGTTTTGGCTCAGGTCATGATCTCACAGTTCATGAGTGCAACTCCCCCATTGGGCTCTGCGCTGACAGAGCAGAGCCTGCTTGGTATTCCCTCTCTCACTCGTTACCCCTCCCGTGTGTGTGTGTGCTCTCTGTCTCTCTCTCAAATTAAATAAATAGACTTAAAAAAATAAGTACTATATAAACACTGTTCCTTGATAGCATAGTGTGACATGAATACAAAGAAATGATTTTATAAGAAACATCATCGTGTATCTCATTTAAATTCGATTAAGATAAGTAACTGGGAACTAAATTAGCACCATCATTAGAACAGGCTTTGTGATTTCCTTGAATCACATAGCTAATGTCTTTTGAGACCCTCAAAGTACTGTGACAAAGAATCAATTGGGATAAAGCAAATTGATTGCTGCCCAGTCGCCATCAAACATTGGCCAACTGTTCAAAGTGCCACGGTACAGGTCAAGGGAGGAACTATTTTCTTGATGATGTCTTAAACCTAACGGGTGATGAGTTCATTTATTAGATAGCAAAGAAATACTTTTAAAAAATATGAAAGAATAAAAACTCATGATTACTACTTCATTCTCCTTTACACAAAATTATAAAGGAAATTCTCGGGAAATAACCTATAGATGAATGCAAGAGGATAAAAATTACCTTTGAAATTGTAGCAGTCATTACTGAATAGTGCCAGAGGAAATGCACAGGGATCACTTATCAAAGTGATATAAGCCAGGAAAAGTGAGTTGAGTTAATTTCAGTTTGAGGGAGCAGGAACAAGTTTAGATCTATAAATTTTTTATGAAGCAATTTTGTTACACCTGATTTGTATGTAAGTCATGGAAACTGAACTGAGTTTTCTTTCCTATGAAAGCTGGAGGCAAATTTGGCTTAAAGCCTAGAAGAACAGAGTGCTAGAGTGTTCTTTCAGATCTCTCTCTAGAAAGTTGCTTCTGTGTATGTGCTATAGAAACATCATCTTTCTTCTATTATTCTCAGTGGCTAAATGACAAGGGTTATTTATTTATTTATTTTTAGCAGTGATGCTGAATAATTCAAGTTACTTCTGAACTTTGTAATGTCATTTCTGCCAAACATACCTAAATCCACTGAGATTTGTCATTAAGAGTTAAGGATTAAGCTATAAAACTACAAATCATCCATTCCTCAATTCTAATCACTGAGATATTAATAATATATGTGAAAACTGCCTTTTTATATTTGCAGCTCTGAGAGCTTAGCTTACATAGATTTTTATTTTGTGTCTTTTGCAACACCCCCATCACCACCAACAGTAAGAATAGTAACATTTCTGAGCAACTGATACCATTTTTGTTTCTAAAGAGGAAAAAAAAGTGGCACTCATTAGAATTAAAACTGCTAGTTTTAAATTCATGTAGTTTTGGTTCCTACTGTATCAGTGGCATTGCTGGCCACAAAGCCTCCAACCATATCGGTAATTGTCCAATGATAAAACCAAACGACATCAAAGCATATTTACGATTTGCTATTTTGTATGTTTTAATTAAGAAGGCAAGGGTAATTGAAGAGCAACAGAAAAATAGAAATGTAATACTGTTAGGCCTTGTTGGTATAATATTGTTAAGAAAAGCAAGAAATGTGCGTGTTGGAATTTTGTTTTTATTGGATTTCCTAGTGTCTTCAAACATTCCCAGGAATGGTTGGCTGGGCCAGCCCTTCTGAATACATTGATGTCATCACCATAATTTGTGGCACAATTATGACTAAAAAACAGCAGAATTACACTAATTAAAAAAAATGTTTTTGATACAGCAGGGAGAGGGGCAGAAGGCGAAGGAAAGAGAATCTTAAGCAGGCTCCACACCCAGTGGGGGGGCTGACGTGGGCTGGATCTCATGAACTATGAGATCATGACTTGAGTCAGAATCAAGTCAGACACTTAAGAAACTGAGCCACCAAGGTGCCCCTAGAATTACAATAAATAAAGCTCCAAGGGGCGCTTGGGTAGCTCAGTTGGTTAAGGGTCCGACTCTTGATTTCAGCTCAGGTCATGATCTCATGGTTGTGAGATTGAGGCCCATGACGTGCCCACTGGGCGTGGAGCCTGCTTAAGATTCTCTCTCTCCCTCGCCCTCTGCTTCTCTCTCTCAAAAAACAAAACAAAACAAAACTCCAAGAATCAATACCCTAATTCTATTTCTCTAAGACACATATAAAATATACAAGTGGGTTTATATCTTTTATACAACAGAAGAAGGCAGCTTGATATTTTATAAATTGACCGGGAAAAAAACAATTTGTTTCTGAAATAATATCATGGATAATCCAGAAAGTGATTTACTAAACTTTGAAATTTCATTTCATTTCATTTCATTTCATTTCATTTCATTTCATTTCATTTCATTTCATTTCATTTCATTTCATTTTTAAAAGTATTTTTTACCATTTTTTTTTAATGTTTATTCATTTTGTGAGACAGACACAGAGAGTGAGTGGGGAAGGGACAGAGAGAGGAAGAGGCACAGAATCTGAAGCAGGCTCCAGGCTCTGAGCTGTCAGCACAGAGGCTGACAAGGGGCTCAAACTCATGAGCCACGAGATCATGCCCTGAGCTGAAGTCAGGTGCTTCACCAAACTGAGCCACCCAGGCGCCCCTGAAATTGCATTTTAAAATTTTCGATTTCTGGGGTGCCTGCCTGGCTCAGTCGGTTAGACATCCAGCTCTTGATTTTGGTTCAGGCCGTGATCTCATCGTTGGTAGGATCAAGCCCTGGAGTGCTGTCAGCATAGAGCCTGTGCTCCTCTCTCACTTGCTCTCTGTTTCTCTGTGTCTCAAAATAAATAAATAAACATGAAGAAAAATGCTCAATTCCCTGTATTTTCTTTCTTTCATTGATAAAATACAGCTTTGGTCAGACTGACATGTTTAAGGGGAAACTGCATTAATTTTCTTTTTCAAAAAAGTTCTTCAAGTTTCAAATTTGCTACTTTCTGGCTTTTCTTCCAATCATTTCTCTTTAGTAAAATTAAACTTTAATTAAATCTCTATAAACTTGCGCAAACATGGAATTGCCTGTCAATAATGCTGTTTTTAATTCTCTTTTCTAGTGAATTCCAAGTGGCAAAGTAGCTCCACTTTATCTTATTTGTATTCTTGAGTTATAAAATTTGAGATCTGAAGCTCTAGTCCTTATTTATGTAAAAATTATTCTAGAGGAGGCAGCAGCAGTATGCTAACTGGGTGTTCAGGTTACAGATCTGTCTTCCACTTCCTTTTACCACTTTCACGGCATTAGATATTATAAATGTGGTCCCTGAATTAAAGAAAGGTCACTTGTATTTTCTTTCAACAATATATCTTAGAAATATTTATTTCTGTATTGTGTATCTTTCAGTTGTGAGCACAGTCCTGTGCTGTATATGGTGGCAGAAAACTTCACCTGAAATACCTACCAGCAGGAATCCTGGGGGGCAGAGATCCTCCCCCTGGCACTGGATGCGGGGCCTGGATGCTATTTAAAAACCCTGCCCTCAGGAAGCTGGGGCAAAACGCCTCCACCCCAATGGCCGGGAAGGATCCTTTTAAGAGATAAAAATGGACATTAATCAAAATCTATTTGTGGAAAAGCTGTTGATCATTTAACTGGGGAAAAAAATCCTATCATTAATAAAAACATCAAACCTTACAAGGAAGCTATAAAATTAAAAGGAATGAATGCATTTTTATTCATAATTAAAAAAAAAATCAACTTAGGTTTTGAAAAGAAAGTACTCTTAACTAGTTACAATCCCAAACGATGTACAAGTAGTAGAATGTGAAGATAAAATTTCTAAACCTACATTTGACAAAGCAGATATAAATAAAAGTCACTGAGGTTGTCTATTTGCAGAGTCGTCCACATGAGTGACAGACATGCAGGAGACAGCCACAGCGGGATCTGAGATCAAAGCTGCACTGGAAGAAGCAGTGTTTTGCTTTAGGTCTATCAGCAGTGGTGCTTAAAATGAGGAAAGCTTTTACACCACCCAGCAATTATATATGTTTTTGAAATAGCGGTAAGGAAATCCATATCCACAATTCTTAATTTGTTACACCTTTCTATTAGGGAGAAGACAGAGCTTTCAAAGGTAGAGCCACACGCTTTTTCACTTTTAAGAAGGCTACTGCGAAGCAAAAAAAACCCAACAGGAAACCACTTGGAAGTTTATTCATAAGATTATATCATGAATTGTGAATAAAAGAATGTCAGAGCTGGAAAAGACATCATAGGTCATCCAGTCAAAAAATTCTCATTTATAGACTAGCAAACTAAGGCATGAAAAAGGGAAGTGATGTCACATAGGTGGCAGACTCCTAGGACAAAATCTTCCCAGTGTAGATTAAAAATAAATAATGAGCCATTTCCTATTTGGGAGATTGCTACTCTCTGAATATGAATCAGAAACCCTTCAGTTCGGAATAACAGCATTATAATTTGGTATCTCAATGACCTGAAAGACACTAAAATCATTCAGAAGAAAATTTAATATACATGCACTATCAGTGCATGGGCAGTACTGGTAATTGATATGGTATATCTAAGTTTAATCACAGTAAGTTACACTGATGGTTATAAGGAATGCACATCATTTGGGGCCCCTGAAGTTCCAATCAGGCCCAGCAGTTTTCAAATAAAGAGACCTTGAATCAATCCTCTCAGGCTCAGTTTTAGCAAGTCTTACATTTTTGAAGAGACTTCACTCTGTTCCTTGACACAAATTTCGCACCTAAAATATGTTAAAATTCATAGCCTCTTTGAAATCTGACCAGGATTAAAGGGACCTGGTATAACACATTCTATACAACTTGCTTCTACAGAGAGAGCTGATGCTAAAGAAAAGCCAGGATTTCTTAGATCTTTAGAAATGCTTAGAAAGCGAAGTTACAATGTATATTTTAATGGGTGAGGCCTATTTATTGTGCATTGGAATAAAGAAAGCATGGAAAGAAAATCAAATGCTGTAATTAAGCTGGTTTTGCTGTTGATTTTATGAGGCTTTAGTGGAAAGGTCCAGCAGAGTTTGAATCCCTTAAACATGAAGAGATGTGGCTAAAGTGCCAAGCAGTAGTTCTGAGGGAACTTTTGATGAACAATGAATCTAATTTCTCCTTTGCTATTACATGGGGTGTATATATCATTGAGCACAAATATTTCCTCATGTACAATGTTTCCCATGCAAGGCATTTTCCACGTTGCAATGTTTCAACACTGTCTGAGAAAGTACCCATCACCAGGGAGCATTACTGAATACCAGGTAGAGACAATTATATATTTATACCGTATTCTTAAAGTTACAAAAGAAGTGGTGATTTTACAACAGAGAAAATAATTATAAGAAATTCAGATTTTATTATAGGCGGTAAAAACAGAAATATTCCAATTCTAGCTGATTATGGACTTATTGAAGCCAAGTGATAAGAAGTTTGGTTCAAGAATATGAGATTGTAGGGGCACCTGGGTGGCTCAATTGGTTAAGTTGGTTAATTTCATTCAGCTCAGGTCATGATCTCATGGTTCGTTCAGTTTGAGGCCAGGGCAGAGCCTGCTTGCCATTCTCTCTTTCTCCCTCTCTCTGCCCCTCCCCTGCTTGTGTGCACACTCTCGCTCAAAAGCAAACGAACAAACAAACAAACTTAGAAAAAAGAATACTAGATTGTAAAAAAAAACAAAAAACAAAAAACAAAAGAACATAATCATGCACAGGAAAGGAAAAAGAATATAAATGCAATTATCTCAAAAGAAATTTTGAGAAAAACAAAAGTGTGTAGAGCAGACTTTAAATAATTTTAATATGCTTCAGATTTAGAGATTTTTATCTTTCTTTTTATCATTTTGCCATATTATGTGAAACTGTTAACTTAGAAAAGATGTCCATTATTTTAACTCCTTGAAAGAAACAAAATACAAATATTATTTTAGTGCTATGATTACATTGATTACTATTTCTATTGTTGTGACACCCTGTCATATTTAACAGCAGCTTTCATTTTCCTAAATCTGCTGCATCATTCATAATGGCTTTGTGATGTTTCTTTACTGTGGGTTAAAAGGTCTTTCATTTATTGTGGCATTTCTTCCTTAAGGGACTGTCATTTTTTAATATATGAAACAAACAGAAAAGCTGGTGTACATGAATACGTATTCAATTGAAATATGATATTATGTGATAATAATGCCTTATCAGTTTCCTCCTTAGGGTCAGTCATGTCAATAGAGATTGCATGAAACATTATAGCTCTGTTTTCACAATTGAATAATGAAGCTGAATTTATTTGTTATAATTCCCTTATCTCTTAATCTACAAGAAATTAAGTTCAGGAACCTTCTGGGATTTGATATGAAGTAATTTTAGTCTGGTTTGCTCTACTGCTTAAGTTGCTGGCCCTCGCTGTCTTTATTTATTTATTTTTTTAATACGTAATTGTAGCAAAGAAAAAAGAGAGACACCAACCAAGAAACACACTCTTAACTGTACTGAACAAACTGATGGCTATCAGAGGGGAGGTGGGTGGGGCGACGGGTGAAATAGGTGATGGGGATTAAGGAGTGCACTTGTGATGAACACTGGGTGTTGTATGGAAGTGTTGAATCACTGTATTGTACACCTGAAACTAATATTACACTGTATGTAAACTATAGTGGATTTAAAAACAAACAAAACAACAACAACAACAAAATAAATAAGCAATTGTGGAACTTATTAATTATATTGTAGTTAAAGAATGAACAACATCAAACACCTGTAGCAGGATAAATATAAATGTCCATCAGTATTTTGTTTTTACGTGCATTCAACAGATTCTTTGTCAATATAAATTAGATTTTTATTTGATGAAAGTATTCCTTTAGCCACTACAAATTTGAAATATAAGATGTGTCACTTCACACATGCTTTTCTACATCTCAAACAAGTGAGTTTCCAATTTGTTAGTGATCTGGAGTCGGTGAGTTAAAGAGACACCAGGATAGGACACTAGCATTATATTATCTCTAATATAGAGTTACCAGATAATCAGGTGTCCTGTATTTTCATTTGCTAACTCTGGCAACACTACTCAAATATAATTCCAAACACTTCTGAGTATCACACTAACAAAAGACACTATTAACTACTGGTATAAGGTACATTAACATAAGTTACTCGCTGCAGGAGTTAATTTATCCGTCCTTCAGTAGTTCAGTGGTTGTCAAGGTTGCTTAGGGAGTACTGCAAATTATGACTGGGGAAAGACATTATTTAGCGAGTGAGGGTCCGCATGTGAACTAAAGGCATCGCAATAACTGGTATACCCACTGCACAAAGGAGCATTTCCCTCAAAATGCTAGTAACACCACTGAGAAACATTGTCTGAGCGTAAACCATCCTTAAAATAATGGTTGCTAGTAACCACAGCGTAAAAAATGCAGAAGTTGACATGGCCCGAATTTTGACATCTGGTCTGATCAATTAATGGAGGATTCTGATTGCCCAGATTATCTGAAAGTAATGTGGTCTATAGAGTAACCAGTTTTCAATGAGTTATAGTAAAATATATTTAACACTTAAACCAAATGAGACAAAATTTTATTTTGATATTGCAGTGATCTCTTTGAAATAACTTTACATTGGACATTCAATATCATTAAGAATTTGTGTAAAAAGTTGACTATGACTTTAAACTCTATGCCTTAATTTCCTTATACGTAAAGTGAAAATAACAATTGACCCTACCTCATGGGGCTGCTTGTAAGGGTTAAAGTAAATAATCATAAATATAAGACAATATCCTTAAATGGTCCTAATTTCTTTTTTAAAAAAGAAATCTCTTTGGGTGAGAAACCGAGGTAGGCTGATTAAATTTTCTAATGCAGAACTACTGCCCTCCACCATTCACATACACAAAAACAGAACACATAAAAATCTCTTCTTTGGGGGCGCCTGGGTGGCGCAGTCGGTTAAGCGTCCGACTTCAACCAGGTCACGATCTCACGGTCCGTGAGTTCGAGCCCCGCGTCGGGCTCTGGGCTGATGGCTCAGAGCCTGGAGCCTGTTTCCGATTCTGTGTCTCCCTCTCTCTCTGCCCCTCGCCCGTTCATGCTCTGTCTCTCTCTGTCCCAAAAATAAATAAACTTTGAAAAAAAAAAAAAATCTCTTCTTTGAAGATCATGCATCAGTAATTTAATTTTGTCTGAAAAATTTAATAAAGGAAATATCCCTACAATAATGACTTTTTTTCAGATGTGGCTACTTCAAATCGTCGCCATCTTGTTTTGTTTTTGCAGATACACATTTTGACCTATGTGTAGAAAAAGAACACCCAGACGCAGTTAAATACAGTTTAGAATTGTAAACTGGAAATATATGCGCCCATGTGTATTAAATAAATTGTAAATAAAATATATTCATAATACTCCCCATGTATAATGCTCAACATTTTTATTGTTAGAGGTGTATACTCAGAGAATTTTGGATAATGCTTGTTTAAACAATAAAACAGTGAGAAAAATGCTGAAGTGTTTATGAAGGAAAACATTTACTTCAAGAGCTTTAACAATTAGGGCAAGGCCTTGATTTCACCTGGCCTCAGGCAGTCATCCCAGAAGCCATGTTGTTCCTTATACAGTGGTTCTCAACCTTGTGTATACATTAGAAAATAGGTAGTCAAGGTCCAAGCAAACACACAGAACACACAGAAAACGGAAAAGCCACGTCTCCAACTGCTAAAAAGAGCTCTTTGTCAACTATAATGTGATGCAAGGATGATCTAC
This sequence comes from Puma concolor, assembly GCF_028749965.1. NCBI lineage: Eukaryota > Metazoa > Chordata > Mammalia > Carnivora > Felidae > Puma > Puma concolor. The sequence continues at coordinate 114,435,979 of NC_141675.1, forward strand.
ACTGATACAAAAAGAAATCACAAAAAGCCCTAAATATGTAGCATCTCGCGTATATTGTGCATGTGTGGTATGAGTATTGTTTGAAATTAAGTGTCAAAATAAGCTGAACTTAATCATCAGATCCTATAGTGATACAGTTTATGCTGTTAGTATATAAAATGAATATTATGTCAAAATAATTTTATTCCTTTTGTATTTTGTGTTTTATAATAATATAAAAGGTAACAAAGTATATCTGAATAAATATATAACATAAACAAATTAGTATTCACATAGTAGAGAGTTTTGGCTCAAACATGTCTACTGAAAAGGGAATGACTAAAATTTTGGAGAGTTGAGAATTGAGTATGTATGCATCAGAGTAGAGATCCTTTCTTCAGCCTTAAGTATCCAGTATTCAGTTCTTTAACAGGCATATGGTAGCTACTACATGACTGTGTGGTTTAGGTTAATGATGGTACCTCTGAGCTACAGTGTGAATGAGCAAAGTTCAATGATGACATAGTCTGTTAAACCGAAGGCTATCTCAAGGGCTATTTTTCTTGAGGAATTCTCACTTCAGAACGTTCAAAGATTCTCCACTCGTTCTCTATTTATACATATGCCTGCCTATCCATCCATATGTCTATCTACCTGCTGTTTTTCTACCTGTCCATTCCACTCATCCTGCGTCAGAAAGTGTGTTTCCTTCCAGTCCTAGTGTATCTCATGTTTTCTCTCCTGTGTGCCTCTCTTCTCTTTCTGTTCCAAAAATTTATAGAGTACACATTCTCTCTCCTACCAAGAGAAGTACAAACTAAACAAAACAAAACCATAAGCTCATTGTTTGTTTGAACATATGCTTCCTAATTTTTTGTGATGGTGGTTGAAGGCTCAGACTCTTAAGAGTTATATGACCATTGAAGGAAGACCAGAAAGAGTAAGAAGCCATTTTCAAAAAAGGCATTCAAAGAATACATTTTGTTTTTTACTCCAAAGAAATCTTTAATTCTCTTTACTTAATAACATGTAGGAAAAACTAAGCTGCTGTGCCTAGTTTGGTGGAGAAAAGATACCTGCCTCATCGTGGTGTAGTAGGTGGGCCAGCTGGGACCCCAACATTGTCTGCTTTAACTTGATCAGAAGTTGCACAGAGTAGGGTTTCAATAAAGGCAAATGGAATAAGTGGATTGAAAAAATGATTAGATGAAAAGTAATAAATTGCTCCTTCGGCAAATATCTTGCGAGGATCTAAAGGAGTACTGAGCCTGTTCAACTGCTTCCTAGGCCAACAGCCTAGATGAGACCTAATTATCAATTAGGCCTAACATGTGAAAGGGAACTATTACATTCATAAATAACTCATTCATACACTTATTCATTTGTTCAGTAAATATTTTGAAGCACCTATTTTTTTTGTTTGTTTTGTTTTTGCTTGGCACTACAACATACATTTCTAGTACAAAAAGAGGAAATCAATTTTTGATAGGATACTGTTATTTTCAGGAAATGATTCTAACTAAGCTAAGCCAAAGTTACAATTACAAAATCTTTTCATTTCCTAAATTATTATAAATGGAAATATGCCTACAACTAAATTCATGTTTTCCTCTTTAGCTAGCTACACAGCTAATCTCCATGAAGATTCTGCAGCACCAAATACAATTAAAGATCATGCAACCATTACTGTTTGTTTTTGGCTTTTTTTTAATCCTTCAGGTCACTGCAATATGAATTTTATAGATTTATCATCCTGTTGTTGTTCAATAGGTCACAATAAAAGTATTGAAGCAAAAAGGGTAGTTTCATGGCTGGATTTTTATGAGTTATTTCTGCAATGCTTTTAAAAAGAAATTTGTAGCTTTCCTTGAGTTATTTTTAAACTTTTAGGATATGCATGATAAAATTATGGTGGTTGTATTTTTTTAAAGCTAGCATTAACAAAGAGAATTAAGATATTCTGAAGCTGATCAAAAAAGACATTTATTAAAGTATTTTTAAATTTATATTTAAAGTAGACATTCTCTGACTCTTTAAAAACAAATGTTTTAAATGTCTGAGTTTCCTTATCTGTAAAATGATGAACTTGGACTAGCACTTAGCCGAATTTCCTTTAAGTTCTAAAAATCTGTTTACATAATTTTTATCCCATTTGTTACATTGAATTATATTTTCCCCAAATACGGATTATGTCCAGTGGTCTTACCTATGTTTGTATGTGGTGGGACTTGGAATCTTAATTATTAAAAAACTGTCCTGACTAAATTTGCAATATGCCAACACATTCATCAGTTTTTTGAAAATGCCTAGGCTTGAGACCAGAATTTTGATTCTACCATTCACCAGCTGATTCATCTAGGGTAAATTATTTAGCTTCTCTGATAATTTCTTCATCTGAAAAATGGAGCTAAAAATAAACATATCACTTATACTGGTTTACTGCACATCATGGGAAGTGCCTGTTAGCGGCTAAAAGTAAGCGTTCAATAGTGAGAGAGAAATATTATCTTCTTTAATTCCCTAAACTTGACCTACCATGGCATGTCTCTATGCCTCCGTGACATTTCCTCTTGAAAAGCCCTTCTGGCCTCTGGTTACTGTCAAAACATGCCCGACATACCCAGGGAGAACTCATATTCTTTCCTCTGTGCCCCCATTTAGTCTTAGCTACTAGAACAGAGGTAGAACACTATCATAGATACATTATTTATTTGTTTACAATTTTGTAATACCAAATGCAAATGCCTTTATGGCCCTTCGGGTATAATAAATAGGTATGTCAAATTGATGACCAAAAATAACTGATGACAAAGGCACTGGGTCAAATGAAAGTTCTGGCTAAGGGCAACAAATTCAGATGTTTTAAACAACACTGTAGAAATCAAATCAAAAACATACCTCTTAGCTGAGTTCAGCCTGTGGGCTGCCATCAGGTGACTTCTGGCTTACATGTCTGTCTTTTCTACTAGGATGTGATCCCTGAAGAACAGGGACAAGTCATGCATGTTTTATTCTCCTCTGTATGTCCAGTCCCAGAGCTTGCACATAGTGGGGGCTCGATGTAATGTTTATTGAGTTGAATTAAAACCACCTTTATATGAATAGTTCAAAGGCAGTTTGACTTTATTTGGATAAATAACAGACTGAGTTTTCTTGATATCAGAGATTTTAAAACCATGTATACTCTAATAATATAAATATCCTCAAAACTGTGTATAATTATTAAAGTTCAATGAGATTTGTGACTTTCCACGAAGTGCTTATGAAGAAGCACTTAGGAATGAGGGACAAGTAAAATTCTAATAAAAAAATTTAAATTCCAGAGTTCTTTTATCTAAGAAGTGGTGAAGGGGTGACCTGTACTTGAAAAGCATGTCTTCCTGATGGAGTCACCACACAGGGCCTTGGTCAGCGGACTGCTACCCAGCTTTTCTTTCTGGGGTCAGACTTCATATGTTCTTTAAACAACACCCAACAGCAACAACAACAAAACCCTATATGTTCTTTTATAAAAATGCTTTTTACCTTGGGTGCCAAGGTGTCAGTTAAGGAGCTGCTAAGCAGCATTTATCCATGTGTATGAGAGCTAGATCTATTTAGCTTTGCAGCCAGAGTGTGCTATGTATTTAATATTTATAAACTGTGGGTATATCTGGCACATTATTAAAGGGAAGTTTGTACACTTGATAAAGAGGTCATGAGGCAGGCTGCCTCTGCCTCTTTGTAATTTTCTAAGGCTGCCTTCAGTCGGGATTAGTCATTGGTTGCTAGCATGTACCTTGCTGTCAGGTGTATCACACTGTTGTCTCTCATGTACAAAGCATGAAAGAGAATGTTTATGGATTTAGTTTCACTTCCAGATATGGGTGATAACATCATTGGCCATCTTATCTACCAAAAAATGTGCTAAAACATAATACCAAACATGTCTCATTAAAGGCTAAGTGATTGAAATTCCTTTCAAAGACCTGTTAGCTCTTTAAGGTCAGAACGGTACTGATTTGGAGAGAAGGCAAACCAAGAAACAGACTCTTCACCATAGAGAACAAACTAATGGCTACCAGAGTGAGGTGTAGGTGTGGGTGTGGGTGGGGGGGGTGATATAGGTGATGGTGATTAAGGAGTGCACTTGTTGCGATGAGCACTGGGTATTGTATGGAAGCACCGAGTCACTGTATTGTATATCTGAAACTAATATTACACTGTATGTTAACTAAGCGGAATTTAAATAAAACCCTAAAAAAAAGAATGGTATTCATTTGACATGTATGTGGTACGGATTAGATAACAAGATAATTTGGTTTAATAGTTATCATTTCGAGAGTTTGGTCTTGAAAATAATCAAGGAACACAGTAAGTCTTGAAAATAATTGAGAATAGCCAATAGAGAACAAAACTAATCAAGACCCCAATGACTTTGCATCAATTCTGATACCGTAAGTGTATGACTGAAGTAGTACCATAAAGGTGTGGTGGTGGCAAAGACATGTCCACTTTTCCAGGTAGCCAATTTGCACTCAAGGTAAACATGTGGGATTTCCTTCCATGTCCCTCCCTGCGTGGTGTAGACACTTAGGTGGACACATCCTTGAGTCCTTTCAATTCAGATCATGTTATTCCTCATTAAAAAAATTCACATTCTCCCTACTGATGAATTCAAACCCAAGGAATAAGTATGGTTTCAGAGGTAGGTGGGCCAGGTTGCACTGCTTCCAGTCCAGGCCTTGCCTCCTTTCCTATTCCATCATGGGCTCAAGATGCTGCTGTACCAGACTCGAAAGGAATTCAGTCTCTTGGCCCTGACCTTGTCAGTCCTATCAAGACACGTGTGGTTCTCAAATATAGACATTCTGATGGGAGTTTGTGAATTAAATAACAAATGATTTAGTTTGTTTGGTGTATAGAACAGACCAAGATCAAGACGCAAATTGAGAAATTCCATAGTCAACTAATGCAACTTACAGTAGCCAAGGAATCCCGCAGTGTTGCCATGGAAACGGACCAAATGATTTGAAATGAAGACTGTTTTGTCATATTCTTAGGAAGTAAATATCTTTTGAATTTGAGAAAGTGTTTGTACAGAAAATACTTTATGTAACTAAGTGGGCTATTCAGAAGCTGAGAGATCATTTTTTTTTTTTTTGTACTTTGTTTTCTAATGTTTTCTTTACAGAGTGAAAAATGTAAATGCTTTCAGTCAGGAAGCTTTTATTTAGTTTTGGAAATTGAACAGGAAATGCATCTATCTTGCAATCTTTTTGCACATTATTGGATGTTGGGCAAAATATATAACTATTCTCTGGTAATTTTGTATCAGTAATTTGAAAATGAGATATCAATTCTTCCTTAAATTTGGTCAATCTCTCTTTAAAAGAAAATTAATTGTCACCATTTTGCTAGATTGATCTCTTTCTTCTGAAGCATAAAATTTATGCTAATGATGACCAACAAATATAAAATATGGTAATGGAATTAATTGCACAGCAGTGTACCTATTTATTAGCATAGTGTCAATATCTTAAAGTTACTACAAAAACAAAAATGCTTTACCTTAAACTTTTCAAATTTAAACTATACTTTTATTTATTTATTTATTTTTTTCAACGTTTATTTATTTTTGGCACAGAGAGAGACAGAGCATGATGGGGGAGGGGCAGAGAGAGAGGGAGACACAGAATCAGAAACAGGCTCCAGGCTCTGAGCCATCAGCCCAGAGCCTGACGCAGGGCTCGAACTCACGGACCGCGAGATCGTGACCTGGCTGAAGTCGGACGCTTAACCGACTGCACCACCCAGGCGCCCTTAAACTATACTTTTAAATATAAGGGATTCATACTATCATTAGCTTGTTGAGCAAAGACTTACTTTGAATCTAGCTTTCCATGTTCAAAAACAGCTACAGTTACTTTAAATGCATACTGATCACTAATGGACTGAAACTACCATATTACAGAAATATTTGCCACATATTTCCCATTCATATTTTCTCAGAAGTGCTAAGGGTTTTTGAACTGTTAAATCTTTGCATGCCTCTATGACATCCCTGCCCATTTCTGTACTAACCTAGGTGTTAAACATGACTGTCATAAATGTTATACTTTCTTTTTTAAAAAAAAATTTTTACATTTATTTATTTTTGAGAGACAGAGTGAGACAAAGTGATAGTGGGGGAGAGGGCAGAGACGGAGACACAGGCTCGGAAGCAGACTCCAGGCTCCAAGCTGTCAGCACAGAGCCTGACACGGGGCTCGAACCCATAAACCTCAAGATCATGACCTGAGCTGAAGTCAGATGCTCAACTGACTGAGCCACCCAGGTGCCCCATAAATGTTATACTTTCTGTTAAACTGAAAGTATGGTGTTGTTTGATGTTTATCTTATATTTGCAACCTGAATTTTACCACCTAAGTGTAATGTTCACATGTTGATTACCACATTATTATTATTATTATTTTTTTTTTTTTTTTGAGAGAGAGAGATAGAGAGAGCAAGCAAGCAGGGGAGAGGGTCAGGGAGAGAGAATCTCAAGCAGGCTCTAGGCTCAGTGTGGAGCCCGATGTGGGGCTTGATCCCATTACCCTGGGATGACGACCTGAGCCAAAATCAAGAGTCAGCCACTCAACCGCTGAGCAACCCAGGCACTCCAAGATATTTTTTGTTAAAAAAATGGTTTCAAAAATTCTTGACTTTTTACTCCAAACACATAAGAATTTTCATTGTTACTTAAATGTGTGGCTCACTCCTTCCAACACAAAGTAAGAATGCCCTATCTTGGCCTGACCCATTCTAAATGCCCTGATTAAATGCCATCTCTTTTAAGAGGCTTTCCGTTTTCTCACGGCTGGAATAATCTGCCCTCATCTGTGCTCCCTCAGGAGGCAGTAAAGCTGCCATGGAAAGCACACAGGTGCTGAAGTCAGAGGGGCTCTGTTTCAAGACATTGCTGTGCCCTAGCCTGCTGGATGATGTATTCAAGTCACTTCAACTCCCTGAGCCTCAATTCCCATTTCAGTAACATGTAGAAAACAGTCTGTTATGAAGACAATTATACAAGACAGTGTTTTAAAAAATATCTGATACAAAGCAGTCACTCACATAAGGCCTCTTCCAACCTTTCTTGGCCCTTTTCCCTCTCTCACTTACATTTTTCCTTGCTGTATAATTGTTTCTGTTCATGACACAGCTTACAATAAGTTATTTGAAGAGTTTCTCATTTTTGTATTTTTATTTCTGACAGAACTGGGCATGGTATGCTGCATACAGGGTCAGTTGTGAAGGTAAACACAGGAAGTATAAAGCACATCCACATCTCCCTGACTCATGACAATGTTACTGATGGTTTTGAGAGCAGCTTCTGAGGGTGGAATGACAAAATCCATGTAATTGGTTTAGTGGGTTAGTCAAAAATAGAGTCATTAAAAGTGTTATGGCATGCAAAGCCATACTCTCTAGCTCATATGCTCTTTATTCTCAGACAGACAGATGGGGACACTTAATGACACAAACAGCCAGACAAGGGGCCTCCATACATACCCTCCACTTCATTTCTTTCAGTATTCTATATGTGTCCTCTCATTTATGCATTTAAGGGACAAAGAGAGAGAAGATTTCAAGGGCAGAGCAATCTTGACTGCTTGAGCCCAAGAGAAATGTGCAGCACGGAACTAAGGATGATGTTCTCTGAGGGAGAGACTGACTCACCATTCATTTTCTGTGGGCCTAATTCTCCTAGATCTGAGCCAGCAAATTCAACTGTGGCCTGAAGCAAACTAATAACAGTGTGTTGGGATCTATCTCTAAATATGATCATAAGTGTGAAATGGGCTTGAAGAGAGTCAGGCCTTATTCAGTTTTATGTATCTTTTAATTTTTATTGAGGCCATTCCCATTTTTAAGCTTGGTGCCTTTAGGAACCATATTAACTTCCAGGTCTGATCTGAGGTAACACTCATTGCTGGTAATAAGGGAGAAAAATAGAAACAGGCTCAAAGAAGTCTGATTTTATTACTCTTAAGCCACATGAACTGGGCCTGTCCAGATTGCCTAAAATAATACCTCCACCGACAATCTCCCAGCTCCTTGCTGTGCCACCATTTTCACTACTGCTGACCATTAGGTCATCCATGGCAGCCATTAGACTGAGTTCAAAATGAGGGTCGAGGTACATCCTATTCTGTGAGAATTGCTGAAGGAGATTCATGGATTTTATAAAGAGAGAAAGTGAGAAAAAGGGAGCTAGCAGGTGTTGTTCACTGTTGAAAATGCCCCGATCAATGTATTTTTCAGAGCTAATTCCAAAGCAGTTTCAGCCTCTTGTATTATTAGATTACTAGTTCACTTAGCATACATGTTTTTTTATTACGTTTTCAATATTGGCTTGGATGTAAATTTGGGTAGTTTGCTAAGATATTCTCGTGGTGGTGCATGATTATAGCTTCTTGGATATAGCGACAGTGTGAGAGGAATGGCAGCTTCTGACATGATATATCTGGAAAGGAAAACATTTGGAAGCAGTTTGAGTGCATTTTATTTCTGCATGGACTCTTTGGGCACCCAGCCACTTTCAAAAGCATTATTTAACAAATTATGGCACCACAAAAAGTATTTTATGCTCTGGATGTTAGTTTTCAAAAGAGGAACCAATAAATGTCTGGAGTAGAGAGAAGTACTATCTAAGAGACGTACTGGAGTGAGTTAAAATTAAAAGGACATTTATATTTGTAAGTGAAAAATAAAAACTTACTGCTTTCAAAGTATTACATTCAATTTTATTGCTACTTAAATAGACTCATTTTGTGTACATGTTGTGTTAATAGAGAAAAAAGATGTTTGTTTATTGATACTTTTAAGGAGCTGAATTATTATATGGTGATGAGTTTATCACCACATTTTATAGTTTCAGAGTTTAGGGAACAATGATGCACTTTTGTTTATATCTGATTTCTAAAAAAAATCCAAACAAAATGGCTCTCTCATTTACCCTTTAAATACTGGCACATGTGCTCTTAAATGGAGCAGGCCGTTGTTATTGTCTGAGCCATAGGTAAATATTGTGTCATATGAATCACCCTTTAGCGTCAATAAGGTTGGGCCAGTGGAGAAGTGGGGTGATGAAACTACTCCCTGGAAGAATGCTGCTCACCCATGTGAGGTAATTTTAGTGTGCTGGCAGAGGTAATTTCCTAAATGGCACCCTGGTGCCCTAGAAGACTTAATTCACTTCAGCTGAATGAGCAGTTGGATCAAGCTCAATCATGGAGAGTTACCCCATTCATAGGGATCAAAGGCATAGAGATCTCAAATTGAATTTTCTTTAATTGGGTGCATATAACTTTAGGGTAACCTGGGTGCAGGTTTGGGAAAATATAAATGAATGCAGCCTAATTAGAAAGCTCTATTTAAACTTGCTTTTCAAATCACATTTTTGCAGTACTAGATGGCAGTGACCTAAGAAGATGGAGTACTTCCAAGAAAGGAAAAAGCAAGTGACAATGTCACTGCTTAACTGTAATCACAAACTCTTAGTTTGGAAAGAGTCCCAGAAAGTTCGTATTTAAGTACAGATGTAGGTATAATCTAGCAAACTGTATTTATAGAAAAGAAGTGCTGGCAAAGATAAATAATAGATAGTGGAATAGGCTTGTCAAGAAATAAACAATGAAAAGGAGATAGATTTTTGGGTAAATGACATATATAGATCAAAGAAAATTGTTGCATAAAGATAAAGTTGCATGTTTGTGTGTGTATGTGTGAGTGTGTTTATAAAGTACTGATTCACCAAACTTTAAGCACAATCTCATACAATGAACAAATGTGAGACTTTCAAATATTCAGTCTTTAATGAGACAAAAAAGTATAGTTTCCTCAGCTTTTTTTAATTTATAAAATGTATATCATGAAAAAACCATAAGAATAATCACTAGGTGAAGATACCCCATCTGAAAGAACTTTTACAACCTAATCAGCCTCTTATATCATATGCTGGACGTTCCACAAATGGAACAACGTTGGTTTATTCTTAATTTTGGAGTAAAGTTCTACATCCCTAGTCATGCTCTGACCTCATGGTGGCCAAGATTGACAGTGGCCCGTAAATATCTCTTTCCTCCTTTTTCGTACTTTCAGATTCCTTGATTTTTAGCTGGCACATAGCTGGCCAGAATAAAGACCATATTTTTTCCAGCTTTCTGATGCATCCAGATGAGGTTATTTGATTAAGTTGTATGTGATCAAGTAAGTGTATGTGTCCCAGAAGGAGGAAATAGACCATGTTTACCCTTTCCTCTTTCTGAAATCATGGGACATAAGCATCCATCCTAGGTAGTGTGCTAAAGACAGCCCACTCAAGGATGATGCCTGCGTCTTTGAAAATCATGAAGCCCTCCTATTAGCCATAGATTGCTCTGAATGTTGCTTACGTATGAAAGAAATAATTTTTATTCTTTTAACCCACTGTTATTTGGAATTTTCTGTTACTCCCAACAGAATCTAATCTTAAACTGATTTTTGATTTGCCTCGTTTAACATGCCTGGTTCCTGAATTAACTGTACCAATATCCTATGATTGCTTTATCTCTTTGAATTTGAAACAGCCTTAACAATTATCATTTTGGCTATTCTAGACTATTCTTGTACATCTGCACCATTAGATAATTTCTATGAGGCCAATATCCTATGATCTTGTTCACTGTATCCTTAACACTTAAAAACTGATAAATGACCAGATGAATCTTATCATATATTTTCTACCATTTTTAGATATAAACCTTTTACTTTTGACAAGAATTAATTCTGATTAATAAATGCAAGCACCCCACAAGTCATTTCTAATCTAGTTTTAATGCCATAGTTTTGTACATGAATGAGTTTTTATTTTTACCTTTCAACCATAAAATAAAGTGTATACATAAAATAAAGATGGTATGCTTTGAATTTAGAAAAACAAGTAGTCTGCCTCAATTGAATTCTTTTTCCACTTAACTTCTGTAACTTTGGGATCAACCTGAGGACAGAAAATATTGCTGACCCAAAAAGAACCCAAGCTTGTCAAGATTTATATGTCAGGGTATACTTAAGCTATTCTGACAGAAGACTTCCCCAAACTTTGTGCCTCCACCTGAATGTCGGCTGGTCAGGCTGGTTGGTGAGTGGAATGGAGGGAGTGTTTGAATGTTTGTACAACTCTCTAGTGGGTGAGATCAATACACTGTTTGTCTCCCACTGATACTATGAACATCATAGGTAGATGTAGCTGCTCCGTGATTACTCAAGGGAAACATTTACTGAATAACTTCTGTGGAATGTGTAAACTTCTTGAAGCTTTATAGAAATCTAATACATTTTTTGACAATTTTATGATGTGTATTTATAATTTATCTAGAGGATACAAAACAATTTTTTTACAGAAGTATAATTAACATACATTATTAGTTTCAGGTATGCAACATAGAAATCTAATACATTTTGGGGCGCCTGGGTGGCGCAGTCGGTTAAGCGTCCGACTTCAGCCAGGTCACGATCTCGCGCTCCGTGAGTTCGAGCCCCGCGTCAGGCTCTGGGCTGATGGCTCAGAGCCTGGAGCCTGTTTCCGATTCTGTGTCTCCCTCTCTCTCTGCCCCTCCCCCGTCCATGCTCTGTCTCTCTCTGTCCCAAAAATAAATAAACGTTGAAAAAAAAAATTAAAAAAAAAAAAAAAAAAAAAAAAAAAAAGAAATCTAATACATTTTGATGGAACTCATTTGTCATTGACACCTTCTATATAGGATGGGTATTTTCTCTTGGAAAAAAAAGATTTCACAGAAAATCTCTTTTGAGATAGCCTTCCTATTCAAACTCCCCCATTCCTCAGGATAGCAAGGATCTAAGGATCATAATTCCTATAATTCTTTCCCCAACATACATACACACACACACACACACACACACACACACACACACACACACACCCTGTATCCCTTCACTTAGTGAATGGACTTGACCATTCAGCTAATTGCTAAGTTGGAAACTTGAGGATCATTTAGACCTCTCTCACATTTGTCATCCTAAGGTGCAGTGTTCTATGGATTCCATGTAGAAAATATTGTTGTGAGTCATCTCCTTCTTGCATCTTTACCACAACTGTAAAACTTCTTTAAGTCCACCATTACTTTTACTCGGGACCATTGGAGCCATTTGTTAATTGACTTCCCTATCTTCAGGTTAGCGTCCCTCCAATTGCCCTTACATCAGCTGGCAGGAAGGCATTACCAAGATGCAAATGTGTTTATGTGATTTCCCTGCTTAAACCTTTTAAAAGCTCCCCGCAGATTTAAGAATAATGTTTATAATTTAAATTACACTGTAATGCACAAAGATATTCTTATTAAAATTTAAACAATTCAGAACAGTGAAAATTCCCTTTTATCATTCATTTAATCCCTGCCTTTTACTGCTATCATTTTGTTTTTTTTTTTTTTTTTTTTTTTTTTTTTTTTTTTTTTTTTTATTTATATATGAAATTTATTGTCAAATTGGTTTCCATACAACACCCAGTGCTCATCCCAAAAGGTGCCCTCCTCAGTACCCATCACCCACCCTCTCCTCCCTCCCACCCCCCATCAACCCTTAGTTTGTTCTCAGTTCTCAACAGTCTCTTATGCTTTGGCTCTCTCCCACTCTAACCTCTTTTTTTTTTTTTTTTTTGTTCCCCTCCCCCATGGGTTTCTCTTAAGTTTCTCAGGATCCACATAAGAGTGAAACCATATGGTATCTGTCTTTCTCTGTATGGCTTATTTCACTTAGCATCACACTCTCCAGTTCCATCCACGTTGCTACAAAAGGCCATATTTCATTTTTTCTCATTGCCACGTAGTACTCCATTGTGTATATAAACCACAATTTCTTTATCCATTCATCAGTTGATGGACATTTAGGCTCTTTCCATAATTTGGCTATTGTTGAGAGTGCTGCTATGAACATTGGGGTACAAGTGCCCCTATGCATCAGTACTCCTGTGTCCCTTGGATAAATTCCTAGCAGTGCTATTGCTGGGTCATAGGGTAGGTCTATTTTTAATTTTCTGAGGAACCTCCACACTGCTTTCCAGAGCGGCTGCACCAATTTGCATTCCCACCAACAGTGCAAGAGGGTTCCCGTTTCTCCACATCCTCTCCAGCATCTATAGTCTCCTGATTTGTTCATTTTGGCCACTCTGACTGGCGTGAGGTGATATCTGAGTGTGGTTTTGATTTGTATTTCCCTGATAAGAAGCGACGCTGAACATCTTTTCATGTGCCTGTTGGCCATCCGGATGTCTTCTTTAGAGAAGTGTCTATTCATGTTTTCTGCCCATTTCTTCACTGGGTTATTTGCTTTTCGGGTGTGGAGTTTGGTGAGCTCTTTATAGATTTTGGATACTAGCCCTTTGTCCGATATGTCATTTGCAAATATCTTTTCCCATTCCGTTGGTTGCCTTTTAGTTTTGTTGGTTGTTTCCTTTGCTGTGCAGAAGCTTTTTATCTTCATAAGGTCCCAGGAATTCACTTTTGCTTTTAATTCCCTTGCCTTTGGGGATGTGTCGAGTAAGAGATTGCTACGGCTGAGGTCAGAGAGGTCTTTTCCTGCTTTCTCCTCTAAGGTTTTGATGGTTTCCTGTCTCACATTCAGGTCCTTTATCCATTTTGAGTTTATTTTTGTGAATGGTGTGAGAAAGTGGTCTAGTTTCAACCTTCTGCATGTTGCTGTCCAGTTCTCCCAGCACCATTTGTTAAAGAGACTGTCTTTTTTCCATTGGATGTTCTTTCCTGCTTTGTCAAAGATGAGTTGGCCGTACGTTTGTGGGTCTAGTTCCGGGGTTTCTATTCTATTCCATTGGTCTATGTGTCTGTTTTGGTGCCAATACCATGCTGTCTTGATGATGACAGCTTTGTAGTAGAGGCTAAAGTCTGGGATTGTGATGCCTCCTGCTTTGGTCTTCTTCTTCAAAATTACTTTGGCTATTCGGGGCCTTTTGTGGTTCCATATGAATTTTAGGATTGCTTGTTCTAGTTTCGAGAAGAATGCTGGTGCAATTTTGATTGGGATTGCATTGAATGTGTAGATAGCTTTGGGTAGTATTGACATTTTGACAATATTTATTCTTCCAATCCATGAGCAGGGAATGTCTTTCCATTTCTTTAAATCTTCTTCAATTACCTTCATAAGCTTTCTATAGTTTTCAGCATACAGATCCTTTACATCTTTGGTTAGATTGATTCCTAGGTATTTTATGCTTCTTGGTGCAATTGTGAATGGGATCAGTTTCTTTATTTGTCTTTCTGTTGCTTCATTGTTAGTGTATAAGAATGCAACTGATTTCTGTACATTGATTTTGTATCCTGCAGCTTTGCTGAATTCATGTATCAGTTCTAGCAGACTTTTGGTGGAGTCTATCGGATTTTCCATGTATAATATCATGTCATCTGCAAAGAGCGAAAGCTTGACTTCATCTTTGCCAATTTTGACGCCTTTGATTTCCTTTTGTTGTCTGATTGCTGATGCTAGAACTTCCAGCACTATGTTAAACAACAGCGGTGAGAGTGGGCATCCCTGTCGTGTTCCTGATCTCAGGGAAAAAGCTCTCAGTTTTTCCCCGTTGAGGATGATGTTAGCTGTGGGCTTTTCATAAATGGCTTTTATGATCTTTAAGTATGTTCCTTCTATCCCGACTTTCTCAAGAGTTTTTATTAAGAAAGGGTGCTGGATTTTGTCAAAGGCCTTTTCTGCATCGATTGACAGGATCATATGGTTTTTCTCTTTTTTTTTGTTAATGTGATGTATCACGTTGATTGATTTGCGAATGTTGAACCAGCCCTGCATCCCAGGAATGAATCCCACTTGATCATGGTGAATAATTCTTTTTATATGCCGTTGAATTCGATTTGCTAGTATCTTATTGAGAATTTTTGCATCCATATTCATCAGGGATATTGGCCGGTAGTTCTCTTTTTTTACTGGGTCTCTGTCTGGTTTAGGAATCAAAGTAATACTGGCTTCATAGAATGAGTCTGGAAGTTTTCCTTCCCTTTCTATTTCTTGGAATAGCTTGAGAAGGATAGGTATTATCTCTGCTTTAAACGTCTGGTAGAACTCCCCTGGGAAGCCATCTGGTCCTGGACTCTTATTTGTTGGGAGATTTTTGATAACCGATTCAATTTCTTCGCTGGTGATGGGTCTGTTCAAGCTTTCTATTTCCTCCTGATTGAGTTTTGGAAGAGTGTGGGTGTTCAGGAATTTGTCCCTTTCTTCCAGGTTGTCCAATTTGTTGGCATATAATTTTTCATAGTATTCCCTGATAATTGTTTGTATCTCTGAGGGATTGGTTGTAATAATTCCATTTTCATTCATGATTTTATCTATTTGGGTCATCTCCCTTTTCTTTTTGAGAAGCCTGGCTAGAGGTTTGTCAATTTTGTTTATTTTTTCAAAAAACCAACTCTTGGTTTCGTTGATCTGCTCTACAGTTTTTTTAGATTCTATATTGTTTATTTCTGCTCTGATCTTTATTATTTCTCTTCTTCTGCTGGGTTTAGGCTGCCTTTGCTGTTCTGCTTCTATTTCCTTTAGGTGTGCTGTTAGATTTTGTATTTGGGATTTTTCTTGTTTCTTGAGATAGGCCTGGATTGCAATGTATTTTCCTCTCAGGACTGCCTTCGCTGCGTCCCAAAGCGTTTGGATTGTTGTATTTTCATTTTCGTTTGTTTCCATATATTTTTTAATTTCTTCTCTAATTGCCTGGTTGACCCACTCATTCGTTAGTAGGGTGTTCTTTAACCTCCATGCTTTTGGAGGTTTTCCAGACTTTTTTCTGTGGTTGATTTCAAGCTTCATAGCGTTGTGGTCTGAAAGTATGCATGGTATGATTTCAATTCTTGTAAACTTATGAAGGGCTGTTTTGTGACCCAGTATATGATCTATCTTGGAGAATGTTCCATGTGCACTCGAGAAGAAAGTATATTCTGTTGCTTTGGGATGCAGAGTTCTAAATATATCTGTCAAGTCCATCTGATCCAATGTCTCATTCAGGGCCCTTGTTTCTTTATTGATCGTGTGTCTAGATGATCTATCCATTTCTGTAAGTGGGGTGTTAAAGTCCCCTGCAATTACCACATTCTTATCAATAAGGTTGCTTGTGTTTATGAGTAATTGTTTTATATATTTGGGCGCTCCGGTATTCGGCGCATAGACATTTATAATTGTTAGCTCTTCCTGATGGATAGACCCTGTCACTATTATATAATGTCCTTCTTCATCTCTTGTTACAGCCTTTAATTTAAAGTCTAGTTTGTCTGATATAAGGATGGCTACTCCAGCTTTCTTTTGGCTTCCAGTTGCATGATAAATAGTTCTCCATCCCCTCACTCTCAATCTAAAGGTGTCCTCAGGTCTAAAATGAGTCTCTTGTAGACAGCAAATAGATGGGTCTTGTTTTTTTATCCATTCTGATACCCTATGTCTTTTGGTTGGCGCATTTAATCCATTTACATTCAGTGTTATTATAGAAAGATATGGGTTTAGAGTCATTGTGATGTCTGTATGTTTTATGCTTGTAGTGATGTCTCTGGTACTTTGTCTCACAGGGTCCCCCTTAGGATCTCTTGGAGGGCTGGTTTAGTGGTGACAAATTCCTTCAGTTTTTGTTTGTTTGGGAAGACCTTTATCTCTCCTTCTATTCTAAATGACAGACTTGCTGGATAAAGGATTCTCGGCTGCATATTTTTTCTGTCTAGCACACTGAAAATCTCGTGCCAATTCTTTCTGGCCTGCCAAGTTTCAAAAGAGAGATCAGTCACGAGTCTTATAGGTCTCCCTTTATATGTGAGGGCACGTTTACCCCTTGCTGCTTTCAGAATTTTCTCTTTATCCTTGTATTTTGCCAGTTTCACTATGATATGTCGTGCAGAAGATCGATTCAAGTTACGTCTGAAGGGAGTTCTCTGTGCCTCTTGGATTTCAATGCCTTTTTCCTTCCCCACTTCAGGGAAGTTCTCAGCTATTATTTCTTCAAGTACCCCTTCAGCACCTTTCCCTCTCTCTTCCTCCTCTGGGATACCAATGATGCGTAGATTATTTCTTTTTAGTGTATCACTTAGTTCTCTAATTTTCCCCTCATATTCCTGGATTTTTTTATCCCTCTTTTTCTCAGCTTCCTCTTTTTCCATAACTTTATCTTCTAGTTCACCTATTCTCTCCTCTGCCTCTTCAATCCGAGCCGTGGTGGTTTCCATTTTGTTATGCATTTCGTTTAAAGCGTTTTTCAGCTCCTCGTGACTGTTCCTTAGTCCCTTGATCTCTGTAGCAAGAGATTCTCTGCTGTCAGCTATACTGTTTTCAAGCCCAGCGATTAATTTTATGACTATTATTCTAAATTCACTTTCTGTTATATTATTTAAATCCTTTTTGATCAGCTCATTAGCTGTTGTTATTTCCTGGAGATTCTTCTGAGGGGAATTCTTCCGCTTGGTCATTTTGGATAGTCCCTGGCGTGGTGAGGACCTGCAGGGCACTTCCCCTGTGCTGTGGTGTATAACTGGAGTTGGTGGGCGGAGCCGCAGTCAGACCTGATGTCTGCTCCCAGCCCACCGCTGTGGCCACAGTCAGACTGGTGCGTGCCTTCTCTTCCCCTCTCCTAGGGGCGGGATTCACTGTGGGGTGGGGTGGTCTGTCTGGGCTACTTGCACACTGCCAGGCTTGTTATGCTGGGGATCTGGCGTCTTAGCTGGGGTGGGTAGGCAAGGTGCACAGGGGCAGGAGGGGCAGGCTTAGCTTGCTTCTCCTTAGGTGATCCACTTCAGGAGGGGCCCTGTGGCAGCAGGAGGGAGTCAGATCCGCTGCCGGAGGTTTGGCTCCGCAGAAGCGCAGAGTTGGGTGTTTGCGCGGAGCGAGCAAGTTCCCTGGCAGGAACTGGTTCTCTTTGGGATTTTGGCTGGGGGATGGGCGGGGAAGATGGCGCTGGCGAGCGCCTTTGTTCCCCACCAAACTGAGCTCTGTCGTCCGGGGGCTCAGCTGCTCTCCTTCCCTTTGTCCTCCAGCCTTCCCGCTTTCTGAGCAGAGCTGTTAGCTTATGACCTCCCAGACGCTAAGTCGCGCTTGCTGTCGGAACACAGTCCGTCAGGCCCCTCCGCTTTTTGCAAGCCAGACTCGGGGGCTCTGCTTGGCCGGCGAGCCGCCCCTCTGCCCCGGCTCCCTCCCGCCGGTCCGTGGAGCGCGCACCGCCTCGCCGCCCTTCCTACCCTCTTCCGTGGGCCTCTCGTCTGCGCTTGGCTCCGGCGACTCCGTTCTGCTAATCCTCTGGTGGTTTTCTGGGTTATTTAGGCAGGTGTAGGTGGAATCTAAGTGATCAGCAGGACGCGCGGTGAGCCCAGCGTCCTCCTACGCCGCCATCTTCCTCAAGGTCCGACCGGCGCAGTCGGTTTAAATGAAGAGTTATCGGGGCGCCTGGGTGGCGCAGTCGGTTTAAATGAAGAGTTATCGGGGCGCCTGGGTGGCTCAGTCGGTTGAGCGTCCGACTTCAGCCAGGTCACGATCTCGCGGTCCTACTGCTATCATTTTGATGTGTGCACTCTCAGATGTTTTTGTATGCTATGTATGTTTATAAAAGTAGATATGTAAATATGCTTCTTTATGTTTAAACTTGATTACATGTCTTGGAGACCCTCCTTGATATTGATCTACCTCCTTTTTAATTGCATTATAATATTCACTAGGACAAATAAGCAATAATTTATCTAACCATCTCCTTCTTGGTGAGTATTTGGGTTATTGTGTGTATACCTAGAATAGTTACATCATTGTAGGGTTTATGAGTTGAACAATATGTTAATTTTAAAATATGATAAATGCTTTCAAATAGTCCACAAGAAGTCTGTCAACTGTGTCAATTTATACTCCTACCAATAGTGAATGACAAGTATGTTCTTATTTTCTCATCCCCTCCCTAGCAGTGGTATTATCAATCTTTTGCTAATTAGGTAAAAACTATTGAAATTTTTGGTATTAATTTGCATATCTTGGGTAATAGTGAGATTAAATACGTTTTCATATTTTTACTAATCATATTTGTTTTTATGCAAATTGGCTACTCATATTTTTGCTCCATTTTATATAATGGAGTCTTTTAAAAGTGATTTGTAGGAACTCATCATCTAATTTCCATACTAATCATTTGCTTAATAAATATTGCAGTTTTTCTCTTTATCCATTGTTTTTCAACTTGTCAATCTCTCTGGCCACATTTCCCAAAATTGCTTTAATCTAATGACCCTTTGCTCCCAGAGTAAGGAAATGCTTATAGGCTTATAAACCTATTAACCTGTTTCACATTTCTGTAGCTTCTTCCTACATGTTCTTTCTGCTAATAATATATCCTTTCCTCACCCTTCTAACCAAATTAATTCTTACTTGTTCTTCAAGACTCTGCTTAAGTGTTAATTCCTCTAAGAAAGTTTCTTTTATTCTCATTCTTCTTTAGATGGATCTAATGTGCTTAGCCTGAACCTCATGCACTCGTCCATTACCTATTATTGCACTCAAGTATCAATCCTCCACATCTCTTGTCACTTCTACTAGACTTATATACTCTTTGGGAGTACAGATGGAACATTATTTGTATTAGAATCCTATTAACTGCTCAATATATGTTTGTTGATTGAATGACTCTATAAATTCAGCCTTTAGGATAAATTATTAAAACCATTCCTCTATTTGATAATGCAATTTGGATTTCTCTGAGAGAAACCTACAGTTCTTCTCAAAGCAATTAAATACTTTCTTCTAAGTTGTTTAAATAAAAGAGGGTGAAAAGTTATTTGGTGCACATTATATGATAGGTTGATAAATAATATAATATTAAAATATCATGGCTATCATTTAGGCAAAGTATCTTAGAATTGGGAAGAGCATGAACATTGTGGACATTCTTTTACTGTTCTATTTGCATCTCTGTAACTATGCTCTGTGTCAGTCTGTTTCATCGTTGGGCTTTCTGAACTCATATAAAATCAATACAAAATTTGCCTTCGTGCAACTTCCATCTGTTGGTTTTCACAGTTGTATGTAACAACACTTACCATATCTGGAGAATCCTATTATTGCCACTTACATTTTCTTACTACATTTTGACTGTAGGATAAACATACCTTGATCTATTAGACACTTATTTTAAGTCACACCACCTTAGTTACCCTACTGTTGGAAAAAATATACTTGGTCAATATTGCCTTTAAAATACGTTATGTGGAACTGATCACAGTACACCAGATATAGACTATTAAAGGAATCCTTCAGTCATTCAAAATGGTCCCTTTCCCAATGATATCAATGGAACCAAAAATGTAGTTAGCTTTTTGGAAATAGCTATGTCACACTGTAATCTATTATTGAACTTGTGGCCAACAAAAATTCACTGGCATTTTTCAGTTGACCAGCATTAAAGCTTTACTCTACCTAATATAATATGAAAGCACACTGTTTTATATTTATTCTTTTAAGCTCTTGCTTGTTTTGGCCCTTGTCAGGTATCATGAATTCCTTGTATGCGAGTAAGAAGAATATTATTACCCTTTCTACCCTTTACATATTTTCAAAATTTCTTTATTTCTTTTTTAATGTTTATTTATTTAATTTTGAGAGAGAGAAAGAGAGAGAGAAAAGATGGCAGAGAGAGAAGCAAAGATGGCAACCAGGCTCCACACCGTCAGCACAGAGCCCAATGTGGGGCTCAAACACACAAACCTTGAGATCATGACCTGAGACGAAATCAAGAGTTGGATGCTCAACTGACTGAGCTACTTAGGTGCCCTAGTCCAACAATTTCTTTTTTTTTTAATGTTTATGTATTTTTGAGAGAGAGAGGGAGAGGGAGGGAGGGAGGGAGGGAGGGAGGGAGGGAGGGAGAGAGAGAGAGAGAACAAGCAGAGGATAGGCAGAGAGAGAAGGTGACACAGAATCCAAAGCTGACTTCAGGCTCTGAGCTGTCAGCACAGAGTCTGACGCAGGGCCCAAACCCATGACCATGACCATGACCTGAGCTAAAGTCAGATGATTAACTGATTGAGCTGCCCAGGTGTCCCCAACAATTTCTAAACTACGTCACTGGGAGGCAGAGTTATTCAAAATAGACAAAGTTGTTATTAAAAGGCCATGAGTTTGGAATTATTCTTTACTAAGAAATTTGGCTGTTATTTTGTCTTTTACTTAATTCAGCAGTGTCCTACATCTAGGGGTGCAATATAATCTATATGCATTTTGTTATGAAGGTGTGGGCAGAAAGCAGAAGATTTCATCTAACATAATTAAGGGCATAAGCTTTAGAGTCAGACAGACATGGATCACAGCTTGACTTTGACACCTACAAGCTGTATGATACTGCACAAGTTACTTACCATCCTTGAATTAAGCTCTTTATTTGAGAAATGGAGAAAATAAAAATTAGCTTTGTAGTGTTTGTGAGGATTTGTTAAACTATATATGAGAAATGTGCAACATGGTATCTGGCACATAGCAGGCAATCAACAGGCAAATGAGAAATTGTATCAGATTAAGTTGGTCACTCATGAGCCAGCTATGTAACAACACAAAGGAACCCTAAATTAATTTTTTAAAAAAGTCTTATACATTCATTCTGCCCTTGGATTTAAAATCTGGGAACCAGAAGGCCAAGAACTATGTGGTGTATAATTTACTATGATTCTGTTACCTAGCTAAGGTCTTATATTACCGTGAGTGCCTTAAAACTCAACAAGTATGTTAAAATATCACATAAAACACAAAACAGGAAAAAAGGAGCAACTACGGGATTAGTGTTTAAGATCACATAAGCATTAATCAGAACCATATAGATTTTTTGGTCCAAGAAAGCTTCTACTTTAGATAAACTGCCAAGATTAAAAGGATAGTTTGCATATATGGATAAAATGCTGACTAAAGGAAAAAAGTAAAACTGGATTAAAATAACCTTATGGTTTTATGAACAGAAAGTGGCAGCAGAGGTATACTGAAATGCTGCTAATGTGCTACACATTGCAGTGTTGGTCTTGAGTCCAGAGCTCTTTTATAAGCAAGTTTCATTGACCTTCTACATTTCACATTGACCTTGATGCTTATAAACACTGCAGGGCTTGGCAATTAGTCTTTGGTGAACTGAGAATTCACTTCTTTGTAGGTTCTTATTGTTCCATCTCAATTAAAAGCCATTTAATGGCAAGTTCATGGGGAGTCAAAGTAACAGAAAAATTAGGGTCTAATGTATGTTGTGTAGTGTGAAATAGAGAAAAGAGTTTCAAGTTGCAAGGCAGACTTTCTTTTGTCTTAGGGAAATAAGATTTATGACTTACATGTAATTTTTGTCCTTTGAAGGTTACATCATAATGAAATAATAAGAAAAAATGGCATTTGAGATGATAATGCAGTAGCCAGGTCACTGAGAAAGTGACTTCTCTAAAAGTACAAGAATTTAACTCACAACTCAGCTTTAGAATCTATCAATTAGCACTTACGTTTTGGAGAAATTACCTGACATAAGCGATTGTTTCAAAAGACGATATTTTAACTCTAGAACTTTTTAAAAAAGGAGTGTTTTCCTCTTGAATCTTCTTTGTGTCAACCCCTATAATCCCATTTCTACCATTTTACCTCTGGCCCTTACTACCCTTAATTGTGACTATTGCAATAGGCTGCTAATTGGTCCCTCTGCTTCTACTCTTTCCGTATTCGGGTTTATTAAGTTTTTGGGCTACCCTGGCAGCAGTATTTTGTAACTACTGAGACTGCTGCCCCGGATGACAACTCCCTACTGTGATACATGTGACGTGTTTCTATGTGACAACAGAATCTGACCTGGGCTCTGCCTACCATGTGCAATTCCATTCATCTGGGACTCTACCCCTGAATTTGGGCTTTGAGTTTCAAACTGTTTTTCCCTGACTCTCTATGTGAAGTATTTCAGTCTGACCTTTCTAGGTTCTTAACAGAATCTGAAGATGACTTCTTTGTTGCCACATTCTGGCTTCTGAACTCTACGGTTGCTTGTGGAAGGATATTATTTCCTTGCACTCTGGCCGGAATTTAACCTCTAGCTTATTCTAGCCATTTTGTACATGACCCCTTCAGGAAGACTTGTCATCTTTCTATTCTTCAAGACTTTCTAACATTCAAAAAAAAACCTTTCTAGTATTAAAAACTTTCCATTTCATTTTCGGTAGGGTTAAAATAGTATGGTTTAGTATTTAAGGCTTTCCATAATATGATTTAACATATCTTTTGGATTTCTACCCTAATACCTCATCATGTAAACCTAATGCTTAAGGCAGACTGAGATGCTCCCTGTCTCCGAAATACAGAAATGCTCTTCTTGTCTTTGTGCCTTTGCTCATACTGCTCCCCTGACCTAGGATCCCTGGCATATGATCTTTTTGCTTGTTTGAATCCCAGGCACCTTTATCCTCCCAATTCATGGCCTTTTTCCTCCATAATATTCTCCTGACCACTCACTTCTATGACTCCTTCACATTTGTATTTGTATCACACTTTTATTTCATTTTCATGTATTTTTTTATTCTACTTACACGGACTTCAACCATAAAATTGCTGTTGGCAGCTGGGTAACATGTTAGTAGTGCAACCCAGTAATCGTGCCAGTGGATACTTCACAGTAAAAGAGTTTCTTTCATATAGAATTCAACAGGGTTTGATTCAACAAAAGCCATGGTGACTTACATAATGCCCCTCTGGTTCTGCATCCTTGTACAGAGAAAAGCCGTCAGAGGGTAATGGTTGATCACAGCAAGCATTTGCTCAACATGCAACAGGAAAGAAGGAACTCTGTTATTTTATATAAGTGGGTATATTTTTACACGCATATTGGAAAGTACCAGTAGCTACAGAAATATGTTTATAATAAGTTCAGTGTTTTCAATATATGCTGATGCAAGAATAAGAATTCTTTCCAATTAAAACAGAAGTCTTGTTATAATCTTTTATCATGAGAAGTATTTTTATCAATGTATATAACATTTACTATGTTCTTAATATTCACAAATACATTCTTAATAATATAAATATATATTCAGTTAATCTTCCTAACAATCCAATGAAAAAAGAACTACTACATCTTTTTATTTTCTTTTGACAGAGAAATAAACTTGCTCAAAGTCACCTAAATAAGTGACAGAACAGGAAATATAAGCAACCTGATGAGAGAGATAAGTGTATGTAAAATAATAAGGATAACACAGCATTTTAGATGCCAAGTTAGATATTTGAGGAGGGCACAGTAGGGGCAAAAGGAAGTCATGATTCTATAGGAAGTAGGGAAGCCTTGATTTGAACCTAAAAAGGAAAAGTGATACTAAGAAAGAAGAGAGGAACATTCCAGGCAGAAGGAGCTGCTTCTAGGGAGTATGGTGCTCTCTGAGTGCTTTAAGTGATTGAATGGAGCTGGAACATGTACAGCAATTATCAAAATGATCTGAGAGAGGAAGCAAGTGCCAGATCAACAGAGGACTTGAATACTCTGCTAAAAAACTTGAATTTTCTATATTAAACTGTGAGTAAACTTGAAAACTTTTAAGCAGGGGAGAATTTTATCTGTTTTGCATCTTAGAAAGATCACTCCTGCAGCTCTGGGTAGAGTGAGTTGGAGAATGGCAAAAATGGAGGCAAGAGATAAAAGTTATGTGATTCTCCCTTTTTTTTTAAAAAAAATTAATGTTTATTTATTTTTGAGACAGAGAGAGACAGAGCATGAGCAGGGGAGGGGCAGAGAGAGAGAGAGAGGGAGACACAGAATCGGAAGCACGCTCTAGGCTCCGAGCTGTCAGCACAGAGCCCGATGTGGGGCTCGAGCCCACAGACCGGACTGTGAGATCATGACCTGAGCTGAAGTTGGATGCTTACTGACTGAGCCACCCAGGCGTCCCATGTTAATTCAGAAACAAAATGATGAAAAACTTAATAAAGTTAGTAATGAAGATGAACTGAGGGAGATAGATTTAAGAAGCAAGAGAACGTGGATCTGGATTAGATGTGAAGAGTAAGAGAAAGGGGCAATCTATGATGCATCCTGGATTTATGATGGAGAAGCAAGAAAGATCATGACTTCTATTTTGGACATATTCTGAGTGGTGTATTTGATATCCAGATGGAGAAGAGCACCCAGCCATTGCATATTTGGAGCTCCGGGGAGTGGTGCTGGCTACGACTGAATTTGGTAATGCATGAATGGTCAGGATGAGCACAGTAAAAAGAAGGTTGGCGGTCAAACATTGGTCTCCACAAACCTTAAGGGCAGAGAAAGAGGAGGACATGATAAAGTCAGAGAATAGCTAGTCAGAGGAGTAGGAGGAGAGCTGGGAGAGAAAGGGAATTGAGTAGGACAAGACAGGCTTTCTAGGAGGGAATAGGCAAAATGGCTAGTGTTATAAAGATATAATGAGATGCCCAACACTAATAAAATGGTTGGTAAATATTATTTTCAAAATATCAAAAGACTTAAAATAGGTAAGTAATACTATATTTCAAAAACATTAAAATAAAATAAGTTCAAGTTTAATCCTGACTGACTCCAATGTGGCTGTTTCTTACAGATGATATAAAGAATAGCATGAGCTGGATGGTTTGCACCAAGGGAACTTTATTCTCACATAGTTCTGGAGGCTGGAAGCCTGAAATCAGGGTGCTTGTCCCATTGATTCCTACTAGGAGCTCTAAGGGAGAATTTGTTCCATGCTTCTATCTGCTGGAGACCATTGTCAATCTTTACTGTTCCTTGGCTGGTAAAAAAGTCACTCCACTCTCTATTTCTGTTTTCACATGGCTGTCTTCTCCCTATGTGTCTCTGTGTCTTCCCATGGCATACTCCTCCCTTTATATCTTCTCTCCTCTTCTTATAAGGACACCAGTCATATTAGATTAAGGGCCTACCTTACTCCATTATGATCTCATCTTAACTAATTACATCTATCACCATTCTACTTCCAAATAAGGTCACATACTGAAGTACAGTCAGAGAGGACATGAACATGTCTTTTTGGGGGACACAATTCAATCCATAACAGTGGCTATCACTATACTGGACACTGCCACACATTATCATATGAAATCTTCATACCACTCTGTAAAGAATGTATTATTAGCCCCATTTAATGGACAACATTGCTAGATTTCTTCTATCGTATGCTGCATGAATAATGTCCTTGGAAGTTGTGTAATAGAGCAGGACTGAATTTTTTTTTAGCACATATGCCGTTTTTACCAAGTTTTTTTCTTTATGAAATAATTCATAGAATTGCAATGATGAATGTATTTTTTAAATTTAAATTCCAGTTTATTAACTTACAGTGTAGTATTGGTTTCGGGAGTAGAATTTAGTGGTGATGAATGTATTTTTAATAACTTACATATGAAGACAGTAAACTCAGAAAGGCTTGTCAACCTACTCAAGGTCATACAATTAGATCTTTCTGCCTTTATTCCCAATGCTCTTTCCATAACACTATAATATTAAGTGTGCCAGATGTGATGTCATCTTCAGAATAAAAAATGAACCCAATTGAATACAGTAGACATCTGCTTTTGCTTGCCTGCAATCCATTTTCTTTGGGTCTTAGGAGAACACGCTGACTTTCCTTAAAAACAACCTTTGCTTTCTCTAATTTCATGTGGTTTCTATTCTGTAGTGGTGAAGTTTCAAGCCACCCCTCCATTCCACCTGAGCTCCAGAGATAAGCCTATAGCGTGTCAGATCGATGACGCTCATTCCAGGATGTTGTTACAAAGAACAGGGAATAAAGGCAACTATTCATTGGAATTGAAGTAGGTAGGGGATTAACATCAAAATACAGTGGGCTGTCACATGGCGACAGTTGACCCTGAGAGTGAAGCCATTATAGAATAAAGCATAGCCAATAGATTGAAAGCAACTTTTGTTTTTAATTCTAGATCCAGCCATACCTGCAGCTAAAAGATCCTAGATTTCTAGTTACAAGAGTCACATAACCTCTTTGGATTAAGACAATATGACTTGTCTTTTATTCTATTTATCATGTCTACTAATGAACAGAAGTTCTTAATTTTAAGGCAACCAAATATATAAATAAATCTTTTCCTCTACGGGTTAAAAAAAAAAAGACAATATGACTTGGATTTCTGTGACTTCTTACAAAAGCTGCCTTGATTTTACAAATAAATTTGAATAATCAACATATAAAACTGACTTCAAGTCATCATTGTCCAATATAATCCTAACTTTAGTAATAACTAAGTATGTGACTTTTAGCAGATTCATTCTTTAAAGTTTCAGGTTTCTCATTGAAATCGAGGAGGTTTGGCTAGATAGAGTAAGCACTGAAATTGTCTTCTGGTAGGATTGATAAATTCTATAAAGGCTCTTCCTATCTTTATGATGTCTTCCAGGGGCAAGACCTTGAAAATTCTTAAATCTTAATAAACATGTGTGAATGTATATTTGTATTCATAATGTGTAAATTCTGATATTTTACTATATTAATATCTAATACATTCAAGTTACATTCTGATATTTAGTTACAATCAGAGCTTACTTAGTATGATTTTAAGAAGTTAGAATTATTTAGAAAGCAGAATTTAAAAACTTTCTTTCAGAATTTATAAATCATACACATAGTTATTCCATTACACATATTCCTTTCTCTTTAAAAGATGTATTAGAGATAATAATCACCTGTAAGAATAAGATTGTTAATATTGCTACAAATGCACAATTACTTGATTTTTTTTTCCGTAAGCTAATTTTCCTTGGATATTTATAATGGACTTTATAAATCATGGCATCTGATTAATGTAGGGGACTTCAAGGAGCTGTTCCTGACTGCTCAGATTCCTTTTGATATTTATTCAATTGATTTCTTCAGGCCCTTGTGAAACAAAATTTTCTTTTTTAAAAAAATGTATTTTAGCAGGAGACTCCTTAGGCTCTCTTCTGGTCTTTATTACACTCTGTAAACCACTTCTGTCTTGGTATATGGATTGGATATCACTGATATCACCTCTATGCTGATGGGAGTCCTCTATCCTCCTTTTTCTACTCTCTTTTCTGACATTGGGAATGATATTTTTTCTGCCTTGAAGGTCTGTATATGCCAGACATTTACCCGGACCATGCCTAAGCTTTCATTCTTGTATGACCTCTGATTATGCAGCAATTGGTCTTAAAGGGTATAACAGCTGCTGACAGCTTTTTCAGGTTTGAGATTAGCTTCAGAGATCTTTGCACATTTAATAGTAATTCTATGTATTGATCAAATTCAACAAAATGTTACTATTTTCTTCTTCCTTTTTTTTTTTCTTTTACATGATCCATTATGTATGAATTATTTTCTTTTTGGGAAAAGAAAAAGTTGGATAGCAATTTTTGTCATGACTTATGTATCATGGGTTTTAACACTTAATATGACTTGCAGTTTTTATCTATTGAATCTTTCTTTAAATGCCAACCATGCACCATGCAGCAATGTACTGGGCCTGGAGGTACTGAGAACAATCTGAAAAATTTGCCTTTTAGTTAAATTGGCTTTATGGCCCATTTTTGTGAATATGCTATTTTTAATGTTTGTTTTATTTCCTTACAGTAAACAAAGTGTTCATAAGAAAAAAAAAATACTGGATCATATACTCAGCATTCAGAATGTATAATTTTAGCAATCAATTTAAATTTTACTGTGAAAAAATTAACTGCAAAATTTTATATACAATATAATATTTTGTAATTAATATAATATCTAAACAGTTAATATATTTAAGTAAGTAATATAATATTTTATAATTATAAAACTATATAACAGAATTGTCATTATTATTATGAAGCATGACAAGCATAAAGTTAAAACTACAAATACTTCAAAATGGTATGAAACAATAACAAAAAAGTCTACCAGCACCTGTAACCCTCTTTTTACATGGTTCTGATTAAAGGCTTAGATATATTTTTATTAAAGCCTTTTAAAGTATTATTTTACTTCCATTTGTCTTTTCTAGGATACATTAATGTTGCCTGTACCTGTATATGCTGGCAATATATACTATGTATGTAGCATACAGAAGAATAACGGAAGGCAATGGAAAACAGGAAAGAGGACGAAAGAGAAACAGCCATGACACTGGGAGAGACAGGAAAAAAAAACACATGTGAGGGGGAAACAGTAATGTCTACAATTTACTCATTGATTGAATGAAAAGTAGCCAGTGGCCTAGTAAAAGTCTCAGCTCTCTAAAGAACCTGAAGTGAAGGCTACCAATCTTGAAACTGTCTGTGGGAGACAGTAGCTGAGTGGATGCCCTTATCCAAAGACAGGAAGTTCTGCGGCAGTTAGCTGCCTATGGCTGTGAGAACAGCCTCCCATTCAGGCTGGAGATGCCTTCAGCCAGCTAAAAAAGCCTCTCATCTCAGCTGTATCACCCTCCGACAATTCAAGTGGTCTCTCTTCTTCTGTCCTCTCCTAAGCTTCAGTAGATAAACTCTACTGTGAGAAAGAAAATCCGATTAATATCTTATTAATTGCCAAATCTACTACGTCTCTCCCTGTACTTGTGCTGAGGGAACCAGTTCTCTGCCATGAATCGGTAAAGAATAGGTACGTGGAGTTGAACAAAGGAGACCAAGATGAACAACCAGAGCAGGTGGCTCGTCTACAGCAGCTACAGTTGATGAAATAGAAGGGTCATTGTACATGTGCACTGAGAATTCTTGAGATAATAAGTAAGATTTTATTTTTTTCAACATTTATTTTTGGGACAGAGAGAGACAGAGCATGAACGGGGGAGGGGCAGAGAGAGAGGGAGACACAGAACCGGAAACAGGCTCCAGGCTCTGAGCCATCAGCCCAGAGCCTGACGCGGGGCTCGAACTCACGGACCGCGAGATCGTGACCTGGCTGAAGTCGGACGCTTAACCGACTGCGCCACCCAGGCGCCCCCTGATAATAAGTAAGATTTTAAAAAGCGAAAGGAAAAATGCACCAAAGAAATTGGAAAAAAGGAGGACACTACTGAAAATTCAATACTCATTTTTAAAAGATCTTAAGATCATAGGAGAATGGAAGATCTCGACTTAAGATATGAAATATGAAGGAGGACAGACTCAGGGATATTAAGTGTGCATGTTCTGTGAGTTCCAGCAGGAGTGAAAAAATTGAGGAGAAGCAATTTTCAAAGAAACAACTGAAGAGAACTACCCTGAAGTGGAGAAAAAGTGAATTTACAGTTCTTGAAGCACATGAGAGCCAATCAAGATGTATGTAAAGAAGACATATTCCTGGATATATCTTGGAGTCATATAAGATGAAGAGACTATCTTATACCTTTCCAGATAGAGACAGGAAGTTAACATCAATGTCTCTCATTAATAATGAATTACATACTCCAGGTTAATAAAGAGTTAGGAATATGAATAGGCAATTGTCAGAGACAGAGATGAAAATGGTCAATAAACATAAAAAATAATGCATATATAGTTTTTAAATAATGCATAAGAAATTATGCATTATAAAAACATAATATACAATATAAATACATAATTATATATTCTATAAAATATACAATATATGAAATAATATAAAGGTAAAAATAATGCATATATAGTTTTTTATAATGCATAAAATTAACATATATAGTTAAAGATGCAAATTAAAACAATAATGAGGTGTTTTATGATCAATTAGATTGGTAAAAATTTTATTAAAGATGAATAATTGGTAGAATTAAGTAAAAACCAATGAGCATTCATTCTTTTAAGAGGATTCTAAATTTGCACAATATTTTGGAAAGTAACTTGCAGTATCTATTTAAAATTTTTTTTAATGTTTATTTATTTTTGAGAGAGATAGAGAGAGCACAAGCAGGGGAGGGGCAGAGAGAGAGGGAGACACAGAATCTGAAGCAGGTTCCAGGCTCTGAGCTATCAGCACAGAACCCAATGCAGGGCTCAAACTCACGAACCGTCAAATCATGACCTGATCCGAAGTCGGACACTTAACCGCCTGAGCCACCCAAGCGCCCTTGCAGTATCTATTTTAAAATAGTATCACCCACACTTTGACTTAAGAATTACAACTCTAGGAATCTATCCTATGATAATAAAAGCATAATGTGGATCCAAATTATAGCACAGTTTATAAAAAAAAAAAAAACGGAAGCAATCTAAATGTTTACTGTTAAGTGAAATGTTAAATAAAATATAATATAACCATATAACTTAAGGCAGACATGAAAAAGAGGGATATTTATATGTGCTAATCTGGAACATAATATTGTAGCATGGCTATCATGCCCCAACACATGTTATTTCATTTTTCTACTGTGGAAAAGCCCATTTTTTAAAATTAATTTATTTTTTATTGAAAGCTAATTCACATACCATAAAATTTATCCCTCTAAAGGGTTTTAATTCTGTGATTTTAGTGGCGTGCAGCATTCAACACTATCTGGTAATGCTTTAAAATGTATCCAGGATTTGTTTTGATCAGGTATGGTAAGACAGACTGACAATGATAGTCATACAGGAATGAGTTTTTATATTCAAACATCCCTACCAGAAACAGGAAACATTACACACCACACAGGGCCACATGAGAAGCACCATGGTTGGTCAGGAGGTAACAAGAGTGAGGGGAAAATGTGGATGAGAGCCTTGCCTGGGATTTTAGCAAGAAGGAATGAGCAAGGCAATGTAAGCTGATCAAGCGAGTTTACAGTTGACTAGTTGAAATAATTTTTGGGGCTTCAGGGTATAGGGGCTGAGCCTAGTTGTCTGATACTTGGCTCTAGGATAGTTAGGACCAGGGAATAATAGTTTGGGATGGGAGAGTTCAATAAAGAAGGTGGCGGGTGTGGGGTGGGGGTATGTGTGTATAGGTTTTGGATTGATTTGTTTGCATATGAAAGGGCCACTTGTGAATGAGTCCACGACCCTCTCTAGGAATTGATTGCCCTGGAGGGGCAGTTTCTTTAGGATCAGCAAGTCCCAGATGTCAAAACATCAGAAAATACAGAAAATAAGAAGGCATTATTAATACAGATAACAATATCACTAAGATAGGGACTGCATTTCCCAGCCTCCCTTGCAGCTGTTCTCAACACAACTTTTGCAGAATGTTCTTAATGTGACTAGCAAGCAGCATCCTCCTTCCTGCTGGCTAGAGATGGTCAGGACAGGTAGAACTAGGGCAGAACCATAACAGGGAGATTGAAGTCCTATGCAGTGGGGAGTGGAAAATGAGATAGAAAGAAACTGATCTCAAATGATCATGGACCCTCTAAAAAGCTCTGTACTCATGTGAGGAAGAAATTTATATATTACTTAAACTACCATGATTATAGCTGTTAAGTTACTCATAGCCAAACCAAATGTTCAATAATAGAATGGCTAATTAAAAAAAAATATTGAAACTAATTTGTACAGCATGATTCCAGTGAATAAAACTGTATATAGAGAGGTACAGCCACAGATGCTTCTATATACATGTATAGAAAATTTAGGAAGATGATCTCTGGATTATTAACAGGGATTAACTCTAGGAGATGGAACTGGATGGCAGAAGAAAAATCACATTATGTTTAACAAAGTTTTTTTTTTAAATGGCAAGTTATGATTTGTTTTTACTCTTTATATTTTTGATTTTGTTTAAGTACAAATTTAAATAGCAAAAAGGTCCACTTATTTTCTTAGCTCCTTTTACAAGCAGCTATTAAAAAAATAAAAATTATAGTTAATAAACAGCATAATCATAGGTATACTAGTTTGTTGCTGTTAGCAATGTATTTGGTTTCCTAAAATATTTTTCTTCTCAGTCTGTTGTGAATCACCCTGCAAATCTGATAGTGTCTCCTATTGTTATATATAGATTATACACACAAGCATAGAGTTATGCTTATAACTATCAAGACCAAACAAATTAATTTTCTAGAGATTTTTTTAAAAATCCATGAAGTGAACACTAATTACTTCTTTGTTGTCTTTCCTTTTGGGAAATGTCCCTTGTTTGTTCCAAGCTATTCTTGTAAGTTTTTCTCCTTCCAGAGGGGGAGGTATGTGACACAGTCTGGCCAGAGCGTCCCATCCACCTGGACACACTTATACCAAAGATGGGCATGTGGCCCAGCTAGGGACAATTTAGTCAATAGATCTGCAGGGAGTCATCTTTCCAACAAGGAGAAAGAATCTGCCTAAAAAGGAAGCCAAAGGGAGCATGCAGAGAAAAGTAGAGGCTATCTATGTAATCTATCATCTATCTATCTATCTATCTATCTATCTATCTATCTATCTAACCATTCATCCATCCATCCATCCATCCATCCATCAGTGATTTCACTGTTTTTTTGAACCCCTGCATATAGCTGTTCTTGGATTACTACACTTCTCAGGTATGTGGCTCAGTAAATTATTTTTGTTTTTTCTTAAATTAGGATGAGTTGGTTTTATGTTGCTGATTAATTTACTATTTTATTTGGGGAGATGTTTCCCTCCATTGTTTCAAGGGTTTGGTTATAGAAAAAAGTATGTATACATATAACATTCTATTTATAAACTGGCCAACTCTCTTGCAAATTGAGTCTATTAGAAATGAAACCTAACTCGTAGGTAGAGGCATATGGAATTTCCTACATTCAATAATTTTTCATCTATAAAAGTGGCAATTTCATCAGGCTGTTCAATTTAATATAAAGATATTTTTCATCATAGCTTAGAAACAAAATACCAACACAATATTTGTTTATTTTAGGAAGTACAGACACTATGAAAAATAACAAATGAAAACAAAACAAAATTATTCTAAAGCTGTAATCCAAAAATAAACACTAACTTGGTTTAGAAAATAATTTTATTGGAACAAAAAACTATTAAGTTAATAATAAGTTTGTTATTTTGGGAATCTATTTAGCTAAAAAAAACGCATGTTGCTTTCCAATAAATATGCTTCATAAGTTAATTTACTTTCTAAAAATTTTCTGCTTCAAGCTTTTCTTTGAGTTCATTTTTATTAACTAATTTGCTAACAGGCTAATTCATCTAAACTGGAATGATTTCTCTATACAATTCTCAACATATGCAGTGTTTGATAACTTCATTATTTACTACATAATCCCAATTCCAGAGTCTTTATATTAATGATATGCCTGGTTTATAAATAATTATAAAAAGGTAAGAATCCTATTATATACAATTTGATATATTATAAAAATATTTCATAGTGCTTTAGTCTACATTTTAAGTTTTAGACTGAATAATCTATTTGGTCTAAACAATCTATATTTGGTAATGTGCCGAAATAATGGCATGAGTAAAACTGGGAATTCTAGAAATGCTAGTATGGTATTGTTTTAATGATATTGTTAAAATGGTTCATTTATTTATAAAGCAAATCTCCACTGAGTGTTTACTTCTGTATATTCTAGAACATTCGTTGGTGCAGAGTATTCTAAGCACATCAGAATGAAGACTACACCATTTATAAAATTATATGTACAAGAGAAGAAAATAAGGCAAGATATAGGATAAAGAGTGTCTGGGGAGAGGAGGTAGGTATTCTTATTTTCAGACACCAGTCTGGTAAGGATATTTGGTAAAATCATGGCAGTGAACAAGAACATGGGGAGCCCTGAAGCAGCAGTGAGCTTGGTGTGTTCCAGGAACACAGATGATCTGGAGCAAAGGGTGGTAGGAGGGGACAGAAGTAGAAGACAACATCTGAGAAGAAAGCAGGGTCCAGATCATTAAAGGCATTGCAGACCAAAGTAAAGATTGGCAATTTTTTTTCCTAAGTGCAGTTTGCACATTTTTCTTTAAATCACTCTGAGTATGAAAGTGGGTTGTGGTAAGGGCAACAGTGAAAGCAAGAAGAGGAGTTACAACGCAATTGCATTAGTTTCAGAAAGATATCTTTAATTTAAGGTATGAGAGAGTCACAAAGTAGACATTAACAGGCTCCACAATATGTTCATTTAACTATAACTGTCCTGACCATTGAGGACAATATTTTGTAGGACAAATTTCCATTTGGGCAAATAAAAAGGACATGAAACATTTAAAAATAATAATAAAGAAAAAGTTACAGCTTTTGAAAATCAGAATATAGGTTTCCCTCGCTATGGGAAAGTAGAGGTTTCCTGCGAAAATTTTGGAAAGCTGAAATGATATAAAGCAAAGAATATTCCCTACTTTCTGGAAGTTTGCCTGAGACCACATTTTTAGGGAAGATCTACACTATTATGGTACTAGCATATGGTATTTATAACTAGATAATAATTGTTTTCGCATCAATAAGGAGGTAGTTTCTGAACAAAATGTAGAAACTACAAAACTAGTATTTACTGCAATACCCACCTTTAGTGTTACGCAGAGAAGTTAATGTTTGATATAGGTGTACTTTATCTTTCCATGATTAACATCAAGATTCTAAATGATAGTATGGCTTTTGTCATCATGTCTTCGAATAACACATTATTTCTTAAAAGAAGGTTTTTTCCCCCTATTGTATAGGAGACATCTTTAACACAAGCAGAAATATACCCCTCAACCATGAAATTTACAACTGGATTCTTCATAAGCTTTTGAAGGGATTCAAATTTGATTTAGAGAGGGATTTGTTCCATTCATACTAGCTTTCCTACAATATTTTTCTTATCGGCTTTCCTGGACAGTTCTCAATTTCTTAATTAGTAAGAAGTGTAGACATCTATACTTAGACTGAAGGGTGGGCCACTTTAAGAACTGAGAATTTCCCTGTAGCTAAAACTTGGGGAAGATACCAAATGATTAGTAGCAATATTTTACCTATAGGAATGGTTTCATTTGTTTCACCTTATAAAACAATAGTAGTTTTAAGCTTTACATGTTGTACAATTAAAACTTTAATCATGTGGCAAATGTAGTCTTCCAAATGTTTTACTTGAAGGTAGTGTGAAATATTTTCTGAATCTATTATCAATCAATGCTATGACCCAGGACTATTGTTTGATTCAGGCAGAAAAAACTTGGAATACTGACAGTGACATAAGGGAAACTATTTTTTAATATATAAAGTTATTTACCTAAAATGTAAGATAATGATATGAATTACAAATCCTTTTTTAGGGAAATAACTAGTTTCTGCATTTTTTGAAACAAACTAAGAAATCCCATTAGACTGATCCTTGATTCTTCCTTTCTTTGGAGTGGCCCCTTTCTTTGCTTGATTTTCTCCAGCAGCCTTATGTTTCCTATCCAGACCTGTTTTCCCCCGGGAATATCCTGGGATTTCTTGCAATGATATGTAATCTATATTAAAGAAATCATTAAATCACAGAAACTGTAGCTAATGGAAGGCATTTCTGTATACTTTCATTCCAGTGTAATGGAATACTTCAGTGATTAGGTACATGAAATAGTGATCAAGTCGCAGAGGTGCTATAGCTTTCTATATTTATGGATAGCTGTACCAAATACAATAGCATGTCTCATATAATATATAGCTATGCCAAAATGAAAACTGAACTTATTTCAAGGAAATCATGCCATTAATGTTTAGGGGAAAGGTCGATGCATTATATTCAGGGCTAAGAAACCTGAAATAGTCATTGCATCTGAATGAAAAGGAGAAAAAACCTCACTGATGTCTCTGGTTGGCATTTGTGATGAGTGGAAAATGAATAAATTCACTTGCAGTGATTGATGTAACCTAATAAAAATGTCAATAAATTCACATCACTGTGTTGCTATATCTCAATCACGAGCGGACTAAGTTGTGCCTACTTTCTTTTCTCAGGCATAGGAAACACACTACCATATTTCTTCATCCATTCTGACGTTGGGATTGAATGATAAGTGATATGATTTAGACTACATAACGTAGAAGTACGTAAAGATGAATTAGTTGTGTTCCTACTTCCAAGTTGATTCTTATCTACAGTAGAAAGAGACACGTACCTAAATAATTATAATGCAATGTAGTAGGCAGCGAAAATTTCAGAGGACAAAAACAGCTAAAAATATGATTGTTGCTCAGAGGAATGAAAAACTACAAAAGTACAGAGAATCACAATTATGACAAAAGCTGCCAATTTCATATAAATGTGATTGATGTTAGACAGTGTTCAGATTTAGAACTGGCCTTGAAGTCTGAAAAATTAAGTTCCTTCTTTCCTTCTTTCTTCTTTCTCTTCTTTTTATTCTACCCCTATCTTCTCCTTCCTTTCTCCCTTTCATACCATTTTCTTTCATCCATATGCACTTAGTGCTTACTCCATGCTCAGCACCATGCCAGGTGCCACAATAAATAAAATAAAAACTGTCTTCAACAGACCTTGACCTCCCCCCAAATGCCCATTCCAGTACAAAGGATTTCCCAGTCTATTCAAAAGGAAATAAGTTTAAAATACATAGTAGGGGATATATATTAGAAATTTGGGAGGAGGGAGATGGAGGGGAGAATGAAGTAGAGTTGGGATAGAAAATTGAGATTAAGTGGAGAAAATGAGGTAGCCATACACAGCCATACACATTCTTTATTATCGAGAAACTAAGGGTCATCAGAAACCAAATAAACCTATTTCAGAGAGATTCTAGCTGCTCAGAGTACATGAGTACAGCTTTGGTATCTAAGCGAAACACTGAGGAACCAAGTAGAGAAAGACTATTTCCTTGCTCCACTTAGCACAGGACCCCGCAAAATTCTGGGGTTTTGAAAACCCAGATAAATGCATTAATGGCAAGATTGTTTTATTCTACTGATAGGCAGTGACTGGGCTGGGGAAGCCTCCATAATAGCTGTTAGCAGGTAGTGTGTACATAAGAGGGAGCCCCAACAGGTAACAACTAACAGATTGGTTGGACTGTTTCAGAACAAAACCTCAGGGGCATCAGAAAAGGGTGCTAAGGCCCTAATCCTATGGTATAAGGGCTAAGAATACAACAGACTTCTGGGCCACACATATAAATGGTGGTTATAGTACAACATGTTAAGTGCAATGCAGATGACTAACCCACTGCAGAGATCTAGAAAGAAAGTTTCATATAAGCTGTGTCATCCCTTTATAAGTAGAGTTTCATGGCTGAATTAAGGGTGATGGGAGCAGAGGAGAGGGAGAATTTCCCCAAAATATGTGAAATAAGAAACAGCATAGTGTGTTCAGGGGAATTACCAAGGATTCACTGTTAATAGAATATAAACTTAAAGGTATAAAAGGCAGAAGATAAAGCTAAAGGTATGTTGTGAGTGGGGCCAATCAAATAGAACCTTGAATTTCTAGCTTTGGCAGCATGAGGTTTGTCTGGTGGGTGAAGCAGGTAAAGGAGAGCTATTGAAGCAAAGAAGGAACCTTAAAAATGAGTAAAACAGTTTTATTTAAAAAACAACTAATTTGACAAATGGTGATAAAATGATAAATATGCAAAAAAAAAAAAAAAAAAAAAACAACCCAAAAACAAAAACAAAAAAACCTTGGCCCATACCTCACATTTCATACAAAACTAAACTCAAAATGGATCATAGACTTACATGCAAAGTGCAAAGCT
Source organism: Puma concolor (assembly GCF_028749965.1). Taxonomy (NCBI): domain Eukaryota; kingdom Metazoa; phylum Chordata; class Mammalia; order Carnivora; family Felidae; genus Puma; species Puma concolor. The sequence goes on from NC_141675.1 coordinate 114,474,494, forward strand.
ATAAAACTTCTAGAGGAAAGAAGAACAAATCTTTGTAACTTTGGGTTAGGTAAAGTTTTAGATATCACACCAAGAAGTATAATCCATAAAAGAAAAAAAATATAAATTAGATATAACCAAATCTTATAAAACTTACTCTGTTAAAGACACACTTCATAGAACAACAACACAAAAATAAATAAAAAACAAAAATGAAAACAAACATAAAAAAACAAGCTAAAAACCAGAAAAAATCTACAAATCACATTTCTGACAAAGAACTGTATCTAGAAAATATTTTTTCAAACTTTAAAAACTCAAAATTAAGAAAAAAGTAACCCAGTGCAAGAAAATAGGTAAAAATCTGAAGACACATTTCACCAAGAAGATATATATGGATAGCAAATAAACATATGAAAAGATGATAAAATTAATAGTCATTAGGGAATGCAAATTAAAATGACAATAAGATACTGATATAGGTTCACTAGAATGGCTAATTTTTTTAAAAAAGTTACAAAACCAAGATCGTCAATAGCACAGAACCACTGAAACCCATCATTACTAGTGGAGATGTAAAATGGTACATCGGGTTTGGAAAACATTTTGGCAGTTTCTCACAAAATTAAACACATATTTATCTTTTAATCTAGTCATTCCATACCCAAACATTTACCCAAGTTAAATGTAAATATGTGTTCCCACAAACACCTGTGCATTAATGTTCACAGAATTTTACTAACAATCATCTAAACTGAAAGCAGACCATATGTCCTTCAACTACTGAATGTATCACCAAACTATGGTACATCTGTACAAAGAAATATTACTCCATAATAACAACAACAAAGGTGAATGACTCTCAAGCGCATTCTAAGAGAAAGCAGCCAGACTCAAAAGGCTTCATTTTGTATAATTCTATCTATAGAACATTCTGAAATACAACTGTTCCTTAAAGAAGTATTCTGATTAATAAACATAGAAGAGCTAAAGAAACAGAATACTCACCATTAGAAAATAGCAGTAATAACTGCTGTAGGCAAGATCTACTATGGATAAAATTAGTAGGGAAAAGTTTGAAAAGAAACAGGATATTTGTATAATTTAAATTATCTTCCCCCAAACATATATTAATTACAAAAGGGGAAAAGTAACTTTATAGTGGGTAATCTAGAAGGCAAAACCTTAACCAAGTGATTGATGTTAGCATCCCAGGAATAAGGCATATGGACATGATGTTCACAAAGGTATATAATGTCTGTGATACTCCAGCCAAAAATTCATAACCACAAATCAAATTATGGAAAAACAACAGACACATCTAGACTGAGGGACAGTCTACAAAATAACTGACTAGTACTCTTGAAAAGTGTCAAGGTCATGAGAGACAAGGAAACATTGCAGAATTGCCACAGATTAGAAGATCCTAAGGGGATGTGGGAACTCTCACAGGACCCTGGGACAGATGAGGACAGTAGTGAAAAGGCTGATAGAATTTGGACAAAATTCTGTAGTTTGGTAAATAGTTCTGTACTGATATTTATTTCTTGGCTTTGATAATAATCCTATGGTTAATGTAAAATATTAACATCAGGGGAAACCGAGTGAAGTTTATGTGGGAACTATATTATTTTCACAACTTTTTCTTTAAGTTTGAAATTATGTCAAAATGAAAATTGGAGAAAAGTCAGAGTAACATATTCCAACAACAACAAAATAAGCATTAAAATATGCATCATCATGAAATTAAATAAGGAGCTTGCTAAATTTTTATTCATTAAGTTTATGGGTAGTTTTTTTTTAATTTTTATTTTCGGGGGAGAAGGGCAGAGAGAGAGGGAGAGAGAGAATCCCAAATAGCCTCTGCACTGTCAGTGCTGAGCCCAACATGGGGCTCGAACCTATGAACTGTGTGAGATCACGACCTAAGCTGAACCAAGGGTTGGACACTTAACAGACTAAGGCACCCAGGAGTTCCTGGATAGTTTTTTATTAGAAGCCACATATGCAAGGAGCCCATAATTATTTGCAGTGATTAAGACTTCTACTGTTCTTTATCCAGTCCTACATAAGACCATCAGGAACCTGGTGAAATTTCCTCAGTAATGACTGTTTGCCTGAACTTCCAGTCTGGTAGAATGGTTCTCATGCTCCTGATGTCATGATGCCAATTTATGTCTATTATATAGAGTTATCTATAGCTCTTCTCAAATTCGGCACCATCAAACTTTTCACCAGAAGAACAAAAAACTTCATCATGAATGATTTAGAAGGAATTTTTATTTTTGAAAATGAGTAAGATTTCACCCTCTAGATAATTCTATTCATTTTGATTTTGAGATATTAAAGGGCAGCATTAGGTATACATAAGATTGTATTTATATTCCTTTTTCTCTCCTAGTTCTATACTTTACAGTGCTATCTTCATATTGAGCAACTTGTTACTAGAATTTTTAACCTGTTACATCTTATTACAGTCTACCTGATAATTAGCAGGCTGGTTAGGGAGAGGGGAGAACCACAGGAAGGACACATTGAGTTAGAGGCAGATCTAGAAAGGTGATTAAACCGAATGACCTTGAGAAAACCCAGATACTTAAACACAGAAGGAACAAAAATAAATTCCTCCTGAACACTGAAGAAGTACCTTCTCTCTTGTAAATAGGGAAGCACACTCTGGCAGAGTATAAGCTGCTGCTCCCAATTAGCCCCAGTGCTGCTTGAATGGAGTGAGGTACGCAAGGCTACCAGAGTATGTCATCTTGTTACTATTTCTTATAGTCACAGTGAGTTCATTTTATTTTTATTTTATTTTTAATTTTTTAAATGTTTATTCATTTTTTGAGACAGAGAGAGACAGAGCATGAGCAGGGGAGGGATAGAGAGAGAGGGAGACACAGAATCTGAAGCAGGCTCCAGACTCTGAGCTGTCAGCACAGAGCCGATGCGATGCGGGGCTTGAATTCATGAGCCATGAGATTATGACCTGAGCCAAAGTCGGATGCTCAACCGACTGAGCCACCCAGACACCCCTAGTTCATTTTCTATTTATCAATATGTATACATTATAATTCCAAGTGGCAAATGCTTTGCAGCAAATATCCCAAGAATCCACTGAGACTCCAAAAATTGCACAATTATAATTCATCACTATTTTCAGTAGCAGCAAATAGTAGATATTAGGAGAAGAGAGAAAAGATTAAGACAAATTAGGATTTCTTCTCTTATTGCTGCCTCTCATCGTTCCTTTTGTTAACCACATTTGTTAACCACATTTGTTAACCACAATCTTTGGGGTAACAGTTCTGTCATGATCTCCAAGTTCTCTTGTGTCCTCAGTGATACTCACAACCTTTCTAAGTTTTCCTGGTCTGTTTTCTTTCTCACTCTTCTCAGGGCTATTTCAAACATTCAGGAATACCCCAAGCCCTTTACCTATCACTTGAGCAAATGACCTTGCCCCTTACATGACTGAAAAAAAAAAGGAGGCTGGTAACTCCAGAGGTGTCTGGGCCTTCTAGGTACCAATATCCTTTTCATATCATAGTTATCTATGTACCCATTGGGGTCAGCTTGGTACATTTGCATTCAGCTCCTCAGGGATTTCAAAGAGGGAGAGATACATGGAATAAATGAGGGTAAGTTTTAAGATGCTTTTGTCATTCAGCAGGAATGTAATCTACAATTCAAGAGACTGGAGAAGAATGAAACCAGAGGACATAGATGTATGGACCTGACCCAGGAGGACAGGTATTCTGGCTTTCTTTTTCACTGCCAAATGCCTAATGCTTATTAAAGTGCCTGGCACACAGTAGTTAGGTACATAATAAATATTACTTGAATGAATGAATAACATAGCATGGTAAGCATCTGGAATGTAAGTAAGAAATCAACACAATCTAATTTGCATTTTAACCTATCAGTCTGACTGCAGTGTGCACATACCTTATAGTCCACTGCAATCTGACCATCTTCATATAAGCTGTAATGGGCTGTGCCCTCCTGATTGCCTCACCCAACAGATGATTCTCAATCCTTGTCTTACTTGGCTTCCCAGCTCCCTTTACTCTATTGGCCTCTCCCTCATTCTTAGGAACCTTTCTTCTAGGTTGTTTCTTCTGTATCTTTTGTAAGCTTTTCATCTTCAGTTTGCCTGTTAAGGATAGTTCTCCTCAACCTTCTGGGTAAGCTTGTCCTCCCAATAGCTTCAACTACCAATCACCATCCATCTTTTTGTTTGTTTGCTTGTTTATTTTTGAGACAGAGAGAGACAGAGCATGAAAGGGGGAGGGTCAGAGAGAGAGAGAGAGATGCAGAATCTGAAGCAGGCTCCAGGCTCTGAGCTGTCAGCACAGAGCCCGACGCGGGGCTCGAACTCACAGACCATGAGATCATGACCTGAGCTGAAGTCGGATGCTTAACCGACTGAGCCACCCAGGTGCCCCTCACCATCCATCTGATGAGTACTCTTAAATTTTCACCTGCAGCCTAGACGTCCACCCAGTTTCCAGAGGATTCCTGGATTTCTTTAAGTGTCCCAGGCACCTCAGATACAACATCAAGTTAGAATTCATCATTTTCTCTCCAAATCTGCATTTCTCCAGAATTTCTTCTCTTGTGTTAAACCAGAAACTTGTAAGACATCTGAAATCAGTCACTGAAGTCTCCCAATTTAACTCTGGAAATATCTCTTGACTCTATTCCCTTCTTCTTATCTTTACTTATCTAATTTAGTTTCCCATTATGTTTTACTTGGATTACTACACTTGTCCCCTCACTGTTTTGCCTGCCTATGGTTCTTTTCCTTTGAATATGTAATCTGTATTACATATTACTTTGCCTCTGATGTTTTGGATGCCCGAATCTGTATTACTGCTATTACTTTGCCTCTGATGTTTTGGATGCCCGAAACATGCCAACTTCTTTCTTAGTCACAAGAGTTTCTGTTTTCTCTGCCTGAATATTCTCCTACCAAATCTTGGCAGGGCTTGATCTTTCACTTCATTTGGTTTTTTTTTCTCTTTACCTAAAATTATATTCATGCATTTAATTACTTTTGGTTTCCTCCAGTAGATAGAAGCTCTTTTTCAATACCATATTACCACTGACTAGATGAGTGGGCACCCAGTAAGTAAATATTCACTGAATAAATGGATGAATAAATTAACAATAACTGTATCCAGAACAACACATGCCACACATCACACTGGGAAATAGTGGCCTGCTTGTCTGTTGCTCCCAGTGGACAGACACCAACAAGTGGGTTTCTCACGAACACTGAGTGCTTCTTTTCTATAGCTCTAGGTTTTAATCAGAAATAATTTCTAAAACCTGGTGGTGCTCAATAACTGTCTCGGAAAACAAAGCAAAACAAACCTCTCAAACTATCTTAGCTAGCAGAATGGCTGAACTCCAGAGGCCGGTGGGTTGGGGGGGAAAACTATCTAATTTATTTTATTAGAATCAGTTTTGCAGTATATTTACCCCTACAATGTACATTCCTTATATCCAAACCTTGATTTTGCCTTACAGGAAAATTTTACCTATACATTCTCTCACAGATTGTTAAAATAAAACTTTATTAAAGGGACTTTTTGTTTCTTCTGGAACCTCTCTATCTTCTCATTGGATTACTGATACAAACCTGAAGTTATTTAAAAAATTACAAGTGGGGTGATAAGTTACCAATGGCACAAATTTTCCTCACCAACATCTGTGACCCTCTTCCTTTGGCAAAGGAATGGAACACAAAATATTAGGGCTAAATGTGACTTTTACTGTTTTCTAGTCCAATCTGCACTTTTCAATCTTTTGTGTAGATTAAAAAAAACAAAAACAAAAACAACTGACGCCTAAAGACGTGGAGGACTTGGTCAAGACCCTGTAACTGGTAGCTGGACGCACACCAGGTGGAGAGGCAGATATCACATTGGTGGCAACAGTAATAGTCAGAAATTTTGGGCGATGTATTACTTGACAAGCAGAATGCAATTCTGGAACCAGAGGGGCACTTCTCATGCAGTCACTGTACAATGTATCTGACTGACTTGAATCTACTCCCTTAGAGCCTGTGTAGACCCACTGAAACTGTCTGAAAGGAACCCACAGTACTCTGCCATATTTAAAGAGGTTTGGGCATGCTGGCACTTTCTTGTTATAGCTCCTGTTCTGTCCCCACAGAATGTCTTTAGGAAAATCCTACAATGAAATGAAGTTACGTTTGGGAATTCATTTGCTATCCTCATTGGTTTCTATTACTCCTTACTAGATCTATGATTTACCTGAGATATAGTTGGTATATCTAAATTTAATTATCAGCCTCTAAGCTGGGAGATAGGCACTTCATCAGTTCTCTCTTGTTCCTTCCATCATCATGATTCAAACTGCTGGGCCAGGCTTCAGGAGTGTGGTTACTGCACTGTATGTCTTCATCATTTAACCACTATTCTTATCTTTTTATAGGAGGGTAGTACTTTCTCTTTTGGTTAAGAAACTAATGACACTGGTGTATACCTTACCAGTTACAAATTGCTACTATGCATGCTACTAATGGCTACAAGTCTGTTCTCTAACTAATGGCTTCTATTTGCTTGTTGGACAAAAAGTATGTGCTAAGCGTATGGTTTAGCTCGGTTAATCTCTGTTTATATCAGTTTTATCTTAACAGGTTAATGAAATTGTGATGCGTATCAAATAAATAGGTTCAACTTTTATCGCACACACTTTTTATATAATGCAGCTTTTAATCATTTAACTTTCAAGTTTAAAATAAAAGTAGTTATATGCTTTGAATATGAAAGAGCAAAGTGTTCCCAAGAACTTTGTAATATGTATCTCTTGGAGATAAAACGTATACATAAGATAAAAAGTATCCCTATTAAGAATTTATAAAAGGATCTGATGAAGATTTTGATCTATAATTTTGCATTACTTTCAACTGAGAGTCTGTGAGTTTATTTCTCAGAACCCCAGGATAGTCTACTAACATGACTGCATAAACTTATGCTTCATCTTTATCTTTGTCAGTATTATCTTTTATGCAATATGGTAGTCCTTAGGGAGCATTAATTGCTAGCTATCTTTTAGCTACTTAAGGGCAATCTTGGAACAATTACCATGTGTTTATGGGAATGAGGCATTCATTTATTTATTGCCTTTCTCCTAAAAATCTCATAGCACTTGAGTCAAGAAGATAAGAGTATAAATATGACCACTTATCTTTGTGGGAATTACCCCTTTCTCTATCTCTACCATCCACCTCAGCAACAGCCCAGCACCCTTATATGGGCTCACTTTTACAAGTTCAAACTGTAATGATGATTGCCATTCAAAAGCATATTGCATCTGTCCTTTCTCAACTATCTTTTCCTCCCTTTCCTTCCCCCCACTTCTTTCTTTTTTCTTGAAGTGGAACAAGGACCCTGACTTAGGAAGCATACAAATCTGGTTTTGTAGAGGTCACTGGTCCCATTTTTAGACAAGATTATTAGACATATGAAACAATCACTGCATTGGGGAGTATTTCAAATGGGCAGACACGTGCCACAGACTATCTCACTAAACCTATTCAGTTGATTTAGGATAAATAAATCTTACTACTTCATAGAGCTATATAAATCTTTTCCCTTTTCATTACTTTTATCCATATCTATCTATATCTATATCTATATCTATATCTATATCTATATCTATATCTATATCTATATCTAGCATATAAAATATATGGCAATATGTGACATAACAAAGTCATATAATGTGATTTACCAGAGGGAGAAAACAAAGATCTGATACTTTTCAACCTCTGAATTTATTGTTTGACACATTTCCAGATATTACAAGCAAAAATACATATAAGAAGACCTCAACATTATATTTAAATTATTATTTTAAATGCTTTGCAAAGATTCATGACCCAACTTCAAAAGTATATTTTTCCTTCCAGAGAGATATAAGATAGAAGGAGGACTTGAAAAGTTCATGCCAAATTAACACCAAGGAAGTCAGACAATATAAACAATAATTAACATATTGTTTCTACTCTCTCTTTCTATCTCTTTTAGATTATAGTCTTTACTAGCTATTATGGCATAGCTGGTTCTTTACAAATTTTACATTTTAGAAGTAATTTATTTTACTAACCTAAATATTTTCTCTATTTTAAAAAGTGGTATTATATTATTTTATTCATATTGTCATTTATTTAATGTCACTTAATTCAGATAAGATGAAGATAATTAAAGTATAAAACTGATTCATTCACTATGATATAGAAAAAGGAAAAAAAAAATCAACCCAACACACACACACACACACACACACACACACACACACACACACCCCATGGGTTTTAGAGGTCTTTTTGACTCAGCCTGAATACCAGCCATGCTACTTGCCATACTACTGGATTAGAGGTTTTTCTGCAGGTTAATTAACCTGTCTGAGCTTCAGTGGACAATGATACTCATAGTAGCTGCCGTGAAAATGAAATGGTCAACTGTAGGTGTAAAATGTCTGGCACATAGCACCAATAATGGCTATCGTTTAATGTGGCTTATTATGACACATACTATGCTAAATGCTTTATATATTAACAAATTTAATCCTTACAGTATTACTATAGAGTAGGAGTTATTTCGGTCTTATTTTCACAGATGTGGAAGTAAAGGAGAGAGATGGTAAATAATTTACCTAAAGCTGTATAACTCTTAAGTGGCAGGAGTTTTCAAAACTCAGTGGCTTAAACATTTATCTTCTCTCATGATTTTATGGGTTGACTGGATTGAGGTAGGTGGTTCCTTTGCTCTAGAAGATGTCAACTGCAGCTGTAGCCATCTGGCTTTGGTGGTGGTGGTAGTGGGGAGAGGTGGCAATGTCTGAGATGGTTTATCACAAGCCTGGCATTCAGTGCGGACTGTCTGCGGGCAGCTCAGATAGACCTGTCGACTGGACATTCTACTTTTCCTCCTCTTTGCAATACTGCTCGAAGCTTCACCATAGGGACTGGTTTTGCTCAGTGTTGGAGGCTGGGTTACAGGAAGCAGTGTTGTAAGAGGACAAGCCCCAAAGTGCAAACGTGTAAGATGCTTCCACACAGACAGACACATGGACAAGTCCAGAACCAATGGAGAGAGCAACACAGGACATAAATACCGGAAGGCCCCATTAAGGTCACTAAAGTAACAGACCAGTGCAACAGCTGTCTTCAAAAGTACACTTTTGGGTCTTCCAGACTGTCAAGGCTAACTGTTATCTTCTGTTCCCCTTGGGCAGCATGTTGGTCAATGCCTTATGAGAGGGACTTAGGAGTTTCATACACATACTCAGTTGTATGCTTTTAGTAAGCTTTTATACTTGCCTGTTTTCAAATATGATGTGAAGTTTTAATTTTATATAAGTGGTTTAAGAGAAATATCAGTTTTATGAAAAAATGCTTCTCAAAGATTTAAATTACATTTTTTTGTTTTTTTTTTAAATGCCATTTGCTATTGGGTTTTATAAGTTATAATTTTTAGTGAATAAGGAGAAATGAGCTAAGGTTTATGTCCTGTCATTATTCAAATAAAAGTGTTTATATAGCAATCTATTTTTTAGAGTATAAGATTAATTTTATATTAAGAAATATTAAGAAAGTTCAAAGGGATGGCTTTGAGCTCACTATTTCTGTAAAAACAGGATTTTTTCCCCTTGAATTTTTAATTCTTTTTTCCATTTTATATAAATTAAAGTAATTTAGTTCTAATGGCATTTATGTAGATGGGTTCCATATAAAAATGTTTGTTTAGAAGTTCTACTTCAGATAAAGCATCCTTATTTGTATATGAAATTTATTTCCAAGCAGAAGTATTTTACCTTAATGACCTAAAATATTTTAACTGTTTCTTCTATTAATATTGAAATTTTAACAGCTTTAGAAGAAGTAAACAGCTTATAGAGATTAGAAAAATATGTAGCCCTTTACTTTTGATTCATTACTTCAATTTAAACTAGCAAATGATTTACAGGTAATAAATACCATTTCAAAGCTGTTTGGTGACCAGTGCAAACTCTGATAATGTCATAGCCTAATATCAAGATTCTGAGGGGTTCAGAAGATGATATCTGAACTACATTATCTTCTTTTTTTAAATTTTTAATATTTTTATTTATTTTTGACAGAGAGAGAGAGAGAGAGAGAGAGCGGACAGTGAAAGGGCAGAGAGAGGGAGAAACAGAATCGGAAGCAGGCTCCACGCTCTTAGCCATCAGGGGGCCCAAACTCATGAACAGTGAAATCATGACCTGAGCTGAAGTCAGATACTTAACCGACTGAGCCACCCAGGCGTCCCCTGAACTAGATTATCCTCTTAATGGCTGTGGTATTGCTAGTGAGGTTTTCGTTTGTTTGTTAATTTTAAGGAACTAAGATAGAGATATACAAAAGAAGTAATGAAGAGAATCAGTACTTACTTTTTGTGACAACACCTTCCAGTCGAATGATATTTGGGTGGTCAAACTGACCCATGATACTAGCTTCTCTTAGAAAATCTCTTCTTTGTCGATCCATGTGGCCACCTTTCAAAGTTTTGATGGCAACGGGGATCTCTCTTTTCCCTGGTGTCTTCAATCGCCCACTACAGACTTCTCCAAATTCTCCTTAAAATATGAACAAAAGTAGTTGTTTAAGCAGAATACTTACATTCCAGAGGAACTGAGTTGTCATACGGTACTGTTTTTTTTTTTTTGTTTTAACATGACTGTCAACTGTGTCATTTCCACATGGAGATTTCTTTCTTAAAAATTAAACTTATAATGATGATGTGCTTGATCAGCATCATTTATAATGAATAATGGAATGCACTTTCATATGGTAAGGCACAGGAACTGCCATTGATAGATCTCCCTGATCTGCAGAGAAATTATGACTAGCAGAATGGGTGATGCTAATGTAATTCTATAGAAAAGCAATCACTGTATAACATTTCCTGTTCCTGTTCTCAATACTGAAATATGGGCCAAATGTCTGCTCTATTCAGGGAATCCATCAGGCATGTGTAGCTGACTTGATCCTGCAGACCATATATCTGAGCTTCACTACCACCAGAAATCAATGCTAGGGTCAACTGGTACATGAACATATTGAAATGACTACACTGAACTCAACTATAATAGGTGATTATACAGGCTAAATTACAAGTCACATGGTTGGAATACAAACATAGTAAGATAATTTATGGCTCAGCAATGGCTTTATTGGGAAGTAATGAATAGTAGGCAAATATTTATCACAAATTTAATATACATATTTAATATATATATTAAATATACATATTTAATATGTATACATACACACATATGTATATGTATACATATACATATACGTATACATATATATGTATACATATACACATATCCAGTGCTACAGTGCTGTGAGTTCAAAGAAGTGTAAGACTTGGTCTCTGTTCTTAGGAGCTTACAGTCTAGCAGAAGAGTTTAGCTGAACAAATATAACACTCAAGAACATAAGAACCAATCTCTGCAAATGGTGTATTAGTTAACTAAGAACAGTGGCAGCTAGAAGGCTTCCTGGAGCAGGTGAAACTTTTGCTGATGTTGAGCGATAGGTACGATTTGGATATTCAAGAAAAGCAGTAACGTTCCAGGCAGGAGTGCACAGAGGGAGCGAGAAAAATGAAGACAATGTTTCAAAGGTCAGAAGCCAAGGGTGGCAAGTGAGCTTATCGTGGGAAAGAAGTTTGGAAGTTTTCTTAGTGCAATGCAATAAATTCAATAAAACTTGAAATTCCAGACTTAACTTTTCTGAGGCCAATTACCTACATTTGCTTAAGAGCATGATGCTTGATCACCAATTTATTAATCTATCAAGTAAAGATAATAATAAAATCTTCCATAATTCTATAATGTCCCTTCCTCATCAGGATACCGGGAAGATCAAAAGTGATGCTATATATAAAAGTGCTTATCAACTGTAAAGTGCTGTTCATGTACTTTAAGTTATATGAATCTTTGGAATGGTGAAAGAAATGAAAATTAAAGTATCTTCAGTTAGTTTATTAGCTAGCAGTTCTGGCTAATAGTTCAATGTAATGTAAATTTAAGTGTAGAGAACCAAATTAAATTTTTGAAGTACCATAGATTTCAATTATCCTTATTTGGTCCAAAGAAGAACCAATTCATTATAATCAACTAAATATTGACTATACATGAATATTAACCACCTTCTGCTATAAATGCTAAGATATTTTTTAAGTGAAAAAAAAAAAAAAACACTAGGAAGGAAATAAGCCAAAATATTGCTTCTAAATTATGTGTAAACATGTCTATTAGAAATAGAAAGCAGTCTAACAAGAGAGTTTACTCTATTTACGTTAAACCAACAAACAAGCAAATAGAAAACTCAGACTAGAGTGGGGTTCCCAAGTTCAGTGCATATGATATTAGAGTTTTATAAATCTTGTTTAATTTGACATCAAAACAAGAAAAGTCTGTTTTTACTTAATGATACTCTCAACCTGTTGGAGGTTAAATGTTTCATGTTGACAGGAAAAGGAGGCTGTAGTTTTTCAGTTTTGTAATTACAAAAAAAAAATTTTTAAAGATTTTCTCTCAGACATTAAAAAAATGGCAATTGGTAGAGATGTTTGACATTTTACTATTGAAGCTCTGAAACTTGAGAGAAAGGTATGTACCTATGTCTAAATTAATGTCTTATACATCCAGGCCTACTAAGGTACTTCAAATTCCTTCTTGGACCACTGTGGTTTGTTATAATAAATATCCACAATAAAACAGATATTTCTTTTTTTTATTTTGCCTTAATAAGTTTGCTAGTGAAAATAGAAGCTCACCAATATTTTAAAACTCCTCACCTGTCTTGAGCCCATAATGCAAGTGATTTTCTGTTAGCATTTCATAGTAATCCAAATAAACTTTTGAATGTAGTGAAATAAATAGAAAACACTGGTGTTATTTGATCAAGACAGGCAGAGTGGTAATTTTCTTTGTTTTTTTTGTTCTCTGAAATTTATGTATCCTATTATCACCAGGTAGGTGTTTTCTTCATGTCAAACTTTGTACCATCAAGCTGTTATCACACTTATTTCAGTGACACTAAATATGGTTGCCTCAATTAAAGATCTGAGACTCCTAGTGCATTCTTCAGGCAAAGCCCAAAAATTGCAGTCAGGAAATGTATTAAAACCCTTATCTGTGGAAGGCCTGAATGTATAAGACATATCAGAGAGGAAAAAATAATCTAAATCAAATGCATAGTTTAAGATATTGCCAAAGGCTGTTCCATTATATTATTGTCCTTGTAGCAGGAGTTGAGGCCCTGTACATAACCATCAGTAAGATAAATTATTCTTCACTATGATGTGTGAACATTTTTATATACTGGTTAGTGCATCATTAACTCATTGACTACAGGAATATGGTGCTAACTATAGTTTTTTTTCTTTTCCAATCATTGTCGCCATCATTATTACACAGGTAGCACTTATACATTGCTTACCATGAACCAGATCTAAAAACTAAATATATATTTTGATCTTGACAACAAACATTTGTGGTGGGTACCATTATTATCCCCACTTTGCAGATGAAGAAGCTGAGATACATGGGCTAAATAACCTGCCTATCGTGACACAACTAGAAAGTGGTAAAACTGTAATTTGAACTCAGGAAGTCTGGCTCCAGGGTCTGTGCTTATAACTACCATTTAGTGGTGTCTGGGATGTTTATTATTATTAATATTATGTTATTATATTATAATAACAATTAGTATTGGATTTTCCATATAAAGTCTACATAACCAAATTAAAACTGTGAGAGAATGGTGGAGGTGGTGAGGGACCATCCATTTGGGGGACTGTCACCTCACAATCTCTTGGAAGATTTCCAAAATTTGCTCTTCCATGTCTGAGACTCTGGTTTCCCCTACCTCCAACCCCTTGAGAGTCAATGAAGCCAAGAGCCACACTCTTGATGGCTTTTTAGAACATATCTCTCAGGTATAATGAGGTATTTCTTTCCTTACACTTGCTATTTCCCTCTGATAGGAATGTTCTCCACAAAGTGTCCTCTTTCCTCCCTTGTCCATCTTCCTCAGTCCTCTATGGGGATGGTTTCTCATAAGCAGTAAAGGCCAAGATTTGAGGTCCCTCCTGCAGAAAACTTGCTCTGATAAATCCATCTAATTTAATCTCCACTACTAGCAGTCCCTTCTAAATGAGAAAGAAAAAATTAGCAGCTCAACAATCAGAAGCTGTCCTCGGTCTCACAGTTGGGCTATGTAGCTCTCCTATCACACACTATACCAGCCTTGACAAGGTTACTCTGAGACCATGACAAAATGAGACAGAGCAAGGTCACTGTGTACTTTGCCTAAGCACAGACAAAAGGCAAGGTCACATGCCAAAATACTAAATATGCCCTCCTCTCTTGGCTAGAATGAATAATGGCTCTTTCTTCACCAATTCTATCCTTATCCTTGTTCTTGTCTCCCCTCTGTGGAGATAAGATTCATTAAGATATTGTGGTGTAAGTCCTAAAATTAAAGCCCAATATTATGTGCTGTTTTAATATCTGGGGGAAACTGGGAAGGCCTCAAACAGCCTTCCCACAGGCTCTCCCTCCCACTCAGCTCCCATATATATGGTTCTCTAGCCAAATATCCCTCTTTACCAAATGGCTCATATATAGTTCTTCCTTATCCCCATGTAGCAGGTTTCACTTTCCTGTCAGTCTGTGGAATGATTCAAACAAGCCAATCACATCCTCCTAAGGGAAACAGAGGGTGCCTTATCCTCTTGGTACTACAAAGCCTGTCTCTTACAGCCTCCCTGGTTGTTTGGTAGGTTCCCAAGTGCAACCTCCAGGTGGCCCTGTGTAGTGTGTGGTGTCCTCTTCCTCCCTGGGCTGTGAGTACATGTAATTGATAAATATCTACCAACCTCACCTGCCTAACATAGGGTGTTGTGTTTTTGGCATTCCATGACTCTAGGGTAAGAATCTCTACCTCATCAACAGGGTGAAGCACTGTTCCTCAAAAAATTAAAAAAAAAAAAAAGAAATACCATGTGACCCAGTAATTCCACTACTGGGTATTTACCCAAAGAAAATGAAAACAGGATATTGAAGATATATCTACACTCCCATGTTCATTGCAGCATTATTTATGATAGCCAAGATAAGGAAGCAACCTAAGTGTCCATCAATTGGCAAATGGATAAAGAAGATGTATATATACAACAGAGTATTACTCAGCCAATAAAAAGAATGAGACTTTGCCATTTGCAACAACATGGTTGGACCTAGAGGGCATTATGCTAAGTGAAGTAAGTCAAACACCATATTATTTCACTTACGTGTGGAATCTAAAAAACAAAATGAACAAATAAAGAAAAAAGCAGAAACAGACCTATAAATACGGAGAACGAACTGGTGATCACCAAAGGGGAGAGGGTAGGGGTATAGGCAAAAAGGGGTGAAGGGGAGTGGGAAGTTCAGGCTTCCAGTTATGGGATGAATAAGTCACAGGGATGAAAGGTGCAGCATAGGGAATATAGTCCATGGTATTATAATAGTGTTTTATGGTGACAGGTGATAGTTACACTTGTGATGAATATAGCATAACACATAGAATTGCTGAGTCACTATGTTGTACACTTGAAACTAATGTAACATTGTGTGTCAACTACGTGTATCAATAAAAATAGAATAAAAAATACTTAATACAAAACACACACACACACACACACTCAATTATAGAATCGTTGCTGCTTTCTGGCAGCATCTAATCTAATCTTCTTCCTTAGATTGCCTAAATCACCCAATGAAAGCCCAAATCCTTTAGTAGGTTTCATTTAAATTTCCCTTACTGACACACGCTACAGTTCCACATGTTGTGTGTTTTTCCCTTGCTAAAATGAAAAATAAACCCAACTTTTTAAACTACAGTGTGTTCCTGGGATCTTTGGCTTTGAAAGTATTAGCATAATATATTTACTGTATACCATTTCTGACTATCTGAAATTTCTGTGAAATTCATGTTTAACTATTTTACACATTTGGTAGGTATTTCTCCATTTGAAAATCTCTCCTTGATCATGTCCACTATAATGTAAGCCACGAAGGCATGGACCTTAACATCTCTATTTTCTATTGTATGCACAGTGCCTAGTACATAATAAACAACTCTTTAATATTTGTTGAATGAAGGAAATGAATAAATCAAGGGGAAAAAGCCTCAAGACCCAGAGTTGGGATATATTAGTGGACAGGGATTTTCCAATATGATAACATTTTTTTAGTTGCATAGTATCCTTTGTTTTCTTCTCATTGTGTACAGTTAAGAGAGGCCTCAGTATCTTCTGCATTCAGGTTTTTTTAACCTAATCATGCACAATCCACTTTCCTTCCTGTATGTAAAGGTAACAGGAAGAATATTTTTAAGTGTCATAGAGAGAAAGTGTTAAAAAAGAAGCGGCATAAAGGAAAAACATATAACCAATTTTTAATTTAGTTCTAGAGGGATATCTTAGTCTCTTGAGGTCTTAAGATAAATTCCATTATTATTAATGTTATCAGAAGGGTCACCTACCCAATTGTATTCAAGAACTTATGACTATTCTGTTGGATTTCTCCACAATACATAGCACACCTTCTACACATGAAAGAGAGTAACACTTTTAAAGAAAATTTATAATTTCACACCAGTTGAAATGATATTTGATATTGAATGCTTCTGATTCACTGTCACAGAAAGATTCAACATGATGCAAGATTTCTCATGTTTAACCAGACTTGTCAATAGGAATAGTTAAGACATGAGAAAGGACAGGTTCTTAGAAAATGGGTCCTCTGTTTCCACCTTCACCACTCATTTGTTTTGTGGTATTAGAGGAAGTCAAATTACTTTTTTCTTTTTAGTATCATTGACGCGGGAGGTGGGGTTGAGGGGGGGTTAAATACCTACCACCTAGCTACTTTTTGAGAGATAAAGATTAATGTGTAAATACTTGCCAAGTTTTTCGGTCCTAAAAAGTTTCCATGTAACCAGTAAATCTTTTAAAATTATCCTGATACCACAGAAGACATGTTAAATATGCTATTCTAAGTATCCTTCGTGACCAGGCTTTTAAAGTCTAGGTCAGGAAACATTTTGTATAAGACCTGTGAAGGAGTTTTTTAACTTCATCAAACAATGGGTAGGGACTTTTTCAGTGAATGAATTAAGTAACACATTATCCCATATTGTTCATTTTTTTCCCCACACCACATTCCAAATATTAGACAGCTTCTTTTTTCTTTCTGGGCAAGTGTTTTTTTGTTTTATTTTTGTTTTTGTTTTTTAAAGACATAATTCCTCTCAATTTTTGTGATTGGAATGTAGCAAGAGGACACAAGGCAGTAATTCAGAACATTAAGAAATGGCAGTTAAGTCTGACAGCAATGTGCATGTTAATCATTCCAGTTGCCTGGAAAGTTGACTCATGATTTCAGTGGATTTATCTCCCTTTCTTCCTTCCCCCAATATTTGGAGGGCTACATTGTATTTTAATGCTTGGTGCACTACAGTGTTTCTTTACACTAACTTCCTAGTTGACGTGCCCTTTTGTTCATAATCAGCCTCCAATTTCACATCCCAGTCAGTTGTCAGGAGTGGCCAGACTCTATGATCATAGGCATGCCTGCAGCAACGCTTCTTAACACACTTTTAAGACAGTATTTGATGTTTATGCATGCACACAGCAAATACATCTATTGCTGTCAAAGCTCTGTATTTGATAAAAATTTGTCTTTGTTTATATACTTGAGGCAAAAGCGGCCTTTGCTTTTCAATAAAATTCTGCCTTTCCTATTAGGCCACATGGGAGGGAGTTAAGAGGCGGGCAACAACCTGACAAGAAAATATTATGTGATTGATTCATTAATAATAACTTGAAGCTGTTTTTTCTATAAACATACCTTCAAAAGGCTGAGCTCACTGCTCCTTGATTTATCCTTCTCCATACCCTGGACCGACAATTATTCTAATGCTAGTACCTCTTGGTTTCAACTATTAACTCAGATTTCTCCTTACTAACTTTAAACATCCTAAAGGCAGAGACTATAATCTTATTGACCTTTCTATCTTAGTACCTTGCAAGACTCCTGACATCAAATAGGCACTCAGTAACTTGCTGAATGAATGAATCTGCCGTAAGCTTGAGATTTCTGTGTGTACCTCCAAGGAGGGGTTGAGGATTTAACTGTATGATTCAGGCACATGATTACTTACTATTAACTTAATTAAATTAATTAATTGAGCTATAGCTGACACACAATGTGACATCAGTCTCAGGTGTACAACAGTGATCTGACAAGTCTACCCATTGTGCTGTGATCACAAGTGTAGCTCCTACCATCTGTCACCACACAATACTATTACAATACCATTCGCTGACTATACACTCCATGCTGTGCCCTTCATCCTTGTGACTTACTCCTTCCATAACTGGAAGCCTGTACCTCCCACTTTTTGTTCTTTTCTGCTAATACATGCTCCCAAATGCAACTCTGCCCTCAAGGAGATTAAAATTGTCTCTATTTCTGACATCACAAGTCCAGTATATAACTTACATATTGAATACTCTTATTCACAACATTTTGACTTTTCAAACTCACTGATCCCTTTACTCCCAGAACACCTTTTAAATCTAATGTATTAGCCTCTACCAAAGGGTCTCGCACACCACTTCCTTCCTTGCCTGAAGGGATATGGAAAGAGTTTCTCTTTAGACTAAATGATTTGCATTTCAAAACTCTGCGTGTTGATCAAAATTGATTCTCCATTTTGCCATTCCAAGAATGATGTTAGAAATAAAATCTAATTAAAAAGTCTCTGTGACTCACAGAAAGTTGCTCAATGTCTTCAAGTTTTGGTTTCCTTATAAAACATTGACTATCTGCCTTGCAGAGTTATGGGAAGTAAAGATACCTAGTACTGCCTCTAGCAGCTCCTACTACTATCATCAAATACTTCCACTTGCCCTTCAGCCACCCGCCTCCCCTCTGCGAATGAAACCCAGGACCAACCCAACCATTTGCCAGTCCCTACTCCCACAATCAGGTTGCTGAGCACTCTGCACTGGATAACAGTGTTACTAGAAACAAATGGTTCTTTACTCAACTGTATTCTCCTTTCAGTATACATACTATCTATCACAGGGTGATACCTTTCACCATCACCAACTACTGCCTCTTGGCTGTGAAGTTCCAAATCTAAACTTGTAACACAGACTCTCTCTTGAACTTCAGACTTGTATAACCCAGGGGCCATCTTATCATCTCCTATATTAGATTGCTTGGGCTGCTATAAAAAAGTACCATACCCAGAGTGGCTTGAACAACAGCAGTTTATTGTCTCATAGTTCTCATAGTTCTGAGAACTGGGAAGTCCAAGATCATGGTGCCAGCTGGTTTAATTCCTGGTTGCAGCTCTCTTTCTGGCTTGCAGAAAGCCATCTTTGCTTTGTGTCTTCACATGGCCATTCCTTCAGAAGGCCCAACAGAGAGCTATCTCTCTTCACTTCCTTTAAAGCCACCAGTCCTATCAAATTAGGACTCCATCCTGAGGACCTCATTTATCCTTAATTGAAACTAGAAGACCTATTTTCAAATACAGACACATTAGGGGTTAGGGTTTCAACATACGACTTTTGGGAGGACACAATCCAGTCAACAGCTTGGCTTAAAACCCATTTTCCTATCTTCATCTCTTATTTCATTTAGTAGCCATAGTTGGTTGAATAACCAACTCTGGCTCCCCAGAGATATCTACTTACTAATCCATGAACATATGAATCTGTGAACATATTACCTTATATAGAAAAAGGGGCTCTGAAGATGAGTTAAATTAAAGATCTTGGGATGTGATTATTCTGAGTGATCCAGGTGGGGCCAAGGTAATCACAGGGGTATTTAGAAGAGGGAGGCATGAGGGACAGTCAGAGAAGGAGATGGGATGAAGGAAACAGAGGTAAGAGTGTCAGAGAGATATTTGAAGATGCTATGGTGCTGGCTTTGAAGATGGAAAGGGGGACACAAGCAAGGGAATACAGGTGACCTTTAGAAGCTGGAAGTCAAGGAAACAGATAAGTTCCCAGAATGAGTCAGTACTGACAATACCCTGACTTTAACTCAGTGATACTGATTTTGGATTTCTGACTGAAAAAATAAGGTGTGTGTTTTTTCAGCCCCTATTTGTGATAACATATGGATGGCTCTTAGCACAAGGCTTGGCTCAGAATGAGTTCTTAAATATTAGCTTGTATTTAAGCTGGACAATATCCTCCTTTTAAGTATAATTTCTTATTCCTCTCCAATGCATCCTTTTACACTCTTCTATTACTGTCACTTCTCTCAAACTCTCACAGGGGTTTTGTCTTCATTTCAATCTCCAGTATGTATCACAGCAAACACCGTGGGTAACAACCATTCACCGAATGCATGTGTGATTCAACAGACATCCTTCCAATAGACTCCTTCATCAGTACTTTACTCTCATGTTAAAACAGAGTCTTATTTGAGAGAGAAGCCATGAGAGAATATAATTTACCCCAGTTTGTGTGAATTCTTGCACTAGCACAAATAAGACATTTTGGAATTCAGTCAGGTAATAAAAATGATCAGTATTCACAGTGGAAGGGTTGTGTTTAGACAAGTATGACTAAGAGAAGCTAGTGGATTGTCAACTGTAATGGTCAAAATGTTTTCATAAATGAGGAAAAAGTATTTTTCCAAATATTCATAAATAATTATTTTGACTAAAACATCCAATAAGTGTCCCAAATTATTAAAAATAGTATTATGCAAGTTTTGTAGTAGCAAAAGCATAGCTTTAATATACTAAATGTTTATAAATAAAAATTATAATATTAGATCATTTTATCTTAAAGAAAATATGCATAGATAATCACACCTTTGTAAATTAAACCATGATTCAGAACTCTAGACATTTTAACATGATTTTATTTACTCTCAAGGGATAATAACAGGCAGATGTTCTAATAAAACAATAAACATTTAGAAAGTTTGCTTTGTGTTAAATTACTATCTTAACTAATGTAAACCCAATTTGAGGTACATTTCACTTTTGTTTTTCAGAAGACATTCATCAAACTTGATCTTTTCCAAAAGTTTATACTTCATTATTTTACTTATTCAAAAGATAGAGTTTACCAAGTCCTAGACTACAATACGTACCATTATTATATGTACAACCTAGAAAGTAAATGTTGCTGCTAATTAAGCTATGGATGCTATCAATTATAAGAAGCAACAAAATTCAGTGATACTAAAATGAGAAAATTTACTTGATCAAAAACGTGAAAGAAGAGAAGAAATCCAGAGGCCAAATAACTGGAATGCAATCTCATTTTGGTGCATATCCTCCTGACCTATTTCCTACACATAAAGTTTAAATTATTCTTTTCATAAAGTTGCAGGCATAATATATAGTATTTTTCTGTATACACTTGAGACTCTTATATTTGCTTACTACTATAGTACAGGTGATGCTTGATTAATGTGGGGCTTAGGGGTGCAGACCTCAGGCAGTCAAAATATGCATATTACTTCTGACTCCCCACTACTTAACTACTGATGGCCTACTATTGACGGAAAGCCTTACCAACAACATAAATCATTGATTAGCACATATTTTGTATGCTGTATGTATTATATACTGTGTGTTTACAATGAAGCATACTAGAGAATATACAATGTTATTAAGAAAATATGTCAAACTGAGTACTGTAC
The DNA here is from genome assembly GCF_028749965.1 of Puma concolor. NCBI lineage: Eukaryota > Metazoa > Chordata > Mammalia > Carnivora > Felidae > Puma > Puma concolor. The sequence goes on from NC_141675.1 coordinate 114,496,274, forward strand.
TGAGTACTGTACTATAAAAAAATGGTTTTTTTTTTAAATTTTTTTTTCAACGTTTTATTTATTTTTGGGACAGAGACAGACAGAGCATGAACGGGGGAGGGGCAGAGAGAGAGGGAGACGCAGAATCGGAAACAGGCTCCAGGCTCTGAGCCATCAGCCCAGAGCCTGACGCGGGGCTCGAACTCACGGACCGCGAGATCGTGACCTGGCTGAAGTCGGACGCTTAACCGACTGCGCCACCCAGGCGCCCCTAAAAAAAAATGGTTTTTAAGTAGACTTGTGCAGTTCAAACTCTGCTGTCCAAGGCCCAACTATACATGTAGTTTCCATGCTATTAAATGTAACTTATATTAACAAATCCCTTTTTAAAGAGCTTATATTCAGATGGCGGCGTAGGAGGACGCTGGGCTCACCGCGTCCTGCTGATCACTTAGATTCCACCTACACCTGCCTAAATAACCCAGAAAACCGCCAGAGGATTAGCAGAAAGGAGTCGCCGGAGCCAAGCGCAGACGAGAGGCCCACGGAAGAGGGTAGGAAGGGCGGCGAGGCGGTGCGCGCTCCACGGACTGGCGGGAGGGAGCCGGGGCGGAGGGGCAGCTCGCCGGCCAAGCAGAGCCCCCGAGTCTGGCTTGCAAAAAGCGGAGGGGCCTGACGGACTGTGTTCCGACGGCAAGCGCGACTTAGCGTCTGGGAAGTCATAAGTTAACAGCTCTGCTCAGAAAGCGGGAAGGCTGGAGGACAAAGGGAAGGAGAGCTGCTGAGCCCCCGGACGACAGAGCTCAGTTTGGTGGGGAACAAAGGCGCTCGCCAGCGCCATCTTCCCCGCCCATCCCCCAGCCAAAATCCCAAAGAGAACCAGTTCCTGCCAGGGAACTTGCTGGCTCCGCGCGCAAACACCCAACTCTGCGCTTCTGCGGAGCCAAACCTCCGGCAGCGGATCTGACTCCCTCCTGCTGCCACAGGGCCCCTCCTGAAGTGGATCACCTAAGGAGAAGCAAGCTAAGCCTGCCCCTCCTGCCCCTGTGCACCTTGCCTACCCACCCCAGCTAAGATGCCAGATCCCCAGCATCACAAGCCTGGCAGTGTGCAAGTAGCCCAGACAGACCACCCCACCCCACAGTGAATCCCGCCCCTAGGAGAGGGGAAGAGAAGGCACACACCAGTCTGACTGTGGCCCCAGCGGTGGGCTGGGGGCAGACATCAGGTCTGACTGCGGCTCCGCCCACCAACTCCAGTTATACACCACAGCACAGGGGAAGTGCCCTGCAGGTCCTCACCACGCCAGGGACTATCCAAAATGACCAAGCGGAAGAATTCCCCTCAGAAGAATCTCCAGGAAATAACAACAGCTAATGAGCTGATCAAAAAGGATTTAAATAATATAACAGAGTGAATTTAGAATAATAGTCATCAAATTAATCGCTGGGCTTGAAAACAGTATAGCTGACAGCAGAGAATCTCTTGCTACAGAGATCAAGGGACTAAGGAACAGTCACGAGGAGCTGAAAAACGCTTTAAACGAAATGCATAACAAAATGGAAACCACCACGGCTCGGATTGAAGAGGCAGAGGAGAGAATAGGTGAACTAGAAGATAAAGTTATGGAAAAAGAGGAAGCTGAGAAAAAGAGGGATAAAAAAATCCAGGAATATGAGGGGAAAATTAGAGAACTAAGTGATACACTAAAAAGAAATAATCTACGCATCATTGGTATCCCAGAGGAGGAAGAGAGAGGGAAAGGTGCTGAAGGGGTACTTGAAGAAATAATAGCTGAGAACTTCCCTGAAGTGGGGAAGGAAAAAGGCATTGAAATCCAAGAGGCACAGAGAACTCCCTTCAGACGTAACTTGAATCGATCTTCGGCACGACATATCATAGTGAAACTGGCAAAATACAAGGATAAAGAGAAAATTCTGAAAGCAGCAAGGGGTAAACGTGCCCTCACATATAAAGGGAGACCTATAAGACTCCTGACTGATCTCTCTTTTGAAACTTGGCAGGCCAGAAAGAACTGGCACGAGATTTTCAGTGTGCTAGACAGAAAAAATATGCAGCCGAGAATCCTTTATCCAGCAAGTCTGTCATTTAGAATAGAAGGAGAGATAAAGGTCTTCCCAAACAAACAAAAACTGAAGGAATTTGTCACCACTAAACCAGCCCTACAAGAGATCCTAAGGGGGACCCTGTGAGACAAAGTACCAGAGACATCACTACAAGCATAAAACATACAGACATCACAATGACTCTAAACCCATATCTTTCTATAATAACACTGAATGTAAATGGACTAAATGCGCCAACCAAAAGACATAGGGTATCAGAATGGATAAAAAAACAAGACCCATCTATTTGCTGTCTACAAGAGACTCATTTTAGACCTGAGGACACCTTTAGATTGAGAGTGAGGGGATGGAGAACTATTTATCATGCTACTGGAAGCCAAAAGAAAGCTGGAGTAGCCATACTTATATCAGACAAACTAGACTTTAAATTAAAGGCTGTAACAAGAGATGAAGAAGGACATTATATAATAGTGACAGGGTCTATCCATCAGGAAGAGCTAACAATTATAAATGTCTATGCGCCGAATACCGGAGCCCCCAAATATATAAAACAATTACTCATAAACACAAGCAACCTTATTGATAGGAATGTGGTAATTGCAGGGGACTTTAACACCCCACTTACAGAAATGGATAGATCATCTAGACACACGATCAATAAAGAAACAAGGGCCCTGAATGAGACATTGGATCAGATGGACTTGACAGATATATTTAGAACTCTGCATCCCAAAGCAACAGAATATACTTTCTTCTCGAGTGCACATGGAACATTCTCCAAGATAGATCATATACTGGGTCACAAAACAGCCCTTCATAAGTTTACAAGAATTGAAATCATACCATGCATACTTTCAGACCACAATGCTATGAAGCTTGAAATCAACCACAGAAAAAAGTCTGGAAAACCTCCAAAAGCATGGAGGTTAAAGAACACCCTACTAACGAATGAGTGGGTCAACCAGGCAATTAGAGAAGAAATTAAAAAATATATGGAAACAAACGAAAATGAAAATACAACAATCCAAACGCTTTGGGACGCAGCAAAGGCAGTCCTGAGAGGAAAATACATTGCAATCCAGGCCTATCTCAAGAAACAAGAAAAATCCCAAATACAAAATCTAACAGCACACCTAAAGGAACTAGAAGCAGAACAGCAAAGGCAGCCTAAACCCAGCAGAAGAAGAGAAATAATAAAGATCAGAGCAGAAATAAACAATATAGAATCTAAAAAAACTGTAGAGCAGATCAACGAAACCAAGAGTTGGTTTTTTGAAAAAATAAACAAAATTGACAAACCTCTAGCCAGGCTTCTCAAAAAGAAAAGGGAGATGACCCAAATAGATAAAATCATGAATGAAAATGGAATGATTACAACCAATCCCTCAGAGATACAAACAATTATCAGGGAATACTATGAAAAATTATATGCCAACAAATTGGACAACCTAGAAGAAATGGACAAATTCCTGAACACCCACACTCTTCCAAAACTCAATCAGGAGGAAATAGAAAGCTTGAACAGACCCATAACCAGCGAAGAAATTGAATCGGTTATCCAAAATCTCCCAACAAATAAGAGTCCAGGACCAGATGGCTTCCCAGGGGAGTTCTACCAGACGTTTAAAGCAGAGATAATACCTATCCTTCTCAAGCTATTCCAAGAAATAGAAAGGGAAGGAAAACTTCCAGACTCATTCTATGAAGCCAGCATTACTTTGATTCCTAAACCAGACAGAGACCCAGTAAAAAAAGAGAACTACAGGCCAATATCCCTGATGAATATGGATGCAAAAATTCTCAATAAGATACTAGCAAATCGAATTCAACGGCATATAAAAAGAATTATTCACCATGATCAAGTGGGATTCATTCCTGGGATGCAGGGCTGGTTCAACATTCGCAAATCAATCAACGTGATACATCACATTAACAAAAAAAAAGAGAAGAACCATATGATCCTGTCAATCGATGCAGAAAAGGCCTTTGATAAAATCCAGCACCATTTCTTAATAAAAACTCTTGAGAAAGTCGGGATAGAAGGAACATACTTAAAGATCATAAAAGCCATTTATGAAAAGCCCACAGCTAACATCATCCTCAATGGGGAAAAACTGAGAGCTTTTTCCCTGAGATCAGGAACACGACAGGGATGCCCACTCTCACCGCTGTTGTTTAACATAGTGCTGGAAGTTCTAGCATCAGCAATCAGACAACAAAAGGAAATCAAAGGCGTCAAAATTGGCAAAGATGAAGTCAAGCTTTCGCTCTTTGCAGATGACATGATATTATACATGGAAAATCCGATAGACTCCACCAAAAGTCTGCTAGAACTGATACATGAATTCAGCAAAGTTGCAGGATACAAAATCAATGTACAGAAATCAGTTGCATTCTTATACACTAACAATGAAGCAACAGAAAGACAAATAAAGAAACTGATCCCATTCACAATTGTACCAAGAAGCATAAAATACCTAGGAATTAATCTAACCAAAGATGTAAAGGATCTGTATGCTGAAAACTATAGAAAGCTTATGAAGGTAATTGAAGAAGATTTAAAGAAATGGAAAGACATTCCCTGCTCATGGATTGGAAGAATAAATATTATCAAAATGTCAATACTACCCAAAGCTATCTACACATTCAATGCAATCCCAATCAAAATCGCACCAGCATTCTTCTCGAAACTAGAACAAGCAATCCTAAAATTCATATGGAACCACAAAAGGCCCCGAATAGCCAAAGTAATTTTGAAGAAGACCAAAGCAGGAGGCATCACAATCCCAGACTTTAGCCTCTACTACAAAGCTGTCATCATCAAGACAGCATGGTATTGGCACAAAAACAGACACATAGACCAATGGAATAGAATAGAAACCCCAGAACTAGACCCACAAACGTATGGCCAACTCATCTTTGACAAAGCAGGAAAGAACATCCAATGGAAAAAAGACAGTCTCTTTAACAAATGGTGCTGGGAGAACTGGACAGCAACATGCAGAAGGTTGAAACTAGACCACTTTCTCACACCATTCACAAAAATAAACTCAAAATGGATAAAGGACCTGAATGTGAGACAGGAAACCATCAAAACCTTAGAGGAGAAAGCAGGAAAAGACCTCTCTGACCTCAGCCGTAGCAATCTCTTACTCGACACATCCCCAAAGGCAAGGGAATTAAAAGCAAAAGTGAATTGCTGGGACCTTATGAAGATAAAAAGCTTCTGCACAGCAAAGGAAACAACCAACAAAACTAAAAGGCAACCAACGGAATGGGAACAGATATTTGCAAATGACATATCGGACAAAGGGCTAGTATCCAAAATCTATAAAGAGCTCACCAAACTCCACACCCGAAAAGCAAATAACCCAGTGAAGAAATGGGCAGAAAACATGAATAGACACTTCTCTAAAGAAGACATCCGGATGGCCAACAGGCACATGAAAAGATGTTCAGCGTCGCTCCTTATCAGGGAAATACAAATCAAAACCACACTCAGATATCACCTCACGCCAGTCAGAGTGGCCAAAATGAACAAATCAGGAGACTATAGATGCTGGAGAGGATGTGGAGAAACGGGAACCCTCTTGCACTGTTGGTGGGAATGCAAATTGGTGCAGCCGCTCTGGAAAGCAGTGTGGAGGTTCCTCAGAAAATTAAAAATAGACCTACCCTATGACCCAGCAATAGCACTGCTAGGAATTTATCCAAGGGACACAGGAGTACTGATGCATAGGGGCACTTGTACCCCAATGTTCATAGCAGCACTCTCAACAATAGCCAAATTATGGAAAGAGCCTAAATGTCCATCAACTGATGAATGGATAAAGAAATTGTGGTTTATATACACAATGGAGTACTACGTGGCAATGAGAAAAAATGAAATATGGCCTTTTGTAGCAACGTGGATGGAACTGGAGAGTGTGATGCTAAGTGAAATAAGCCATACAGAGAAAGACAGATACCATTTGGTTTCACTCTTATGTGGATCCTGAGAAACTTAAGAGAAACCCATGGGGGAGGGGAACAAAAAAAAAAAAAAAAAAAAAAAAAAAAAGAGGTTAGAGTGGGAGAGAGCCAAAGCATAAGAGACTGTTGAGAACTGAGAACAAACTAAGGGTTGATGGGGGGTGGGAGGGAGGAGAGGGTGGGTGATGGGTACTGAGGAGGGCACCTTTTGGGATGAGCACTGGGTGTTGTATGGAAACCAATTTGACAATAAATTTCATATATAAAAAAAAATAAATAAAATAAAATAAAATAAAAAAATAAAAAAAAAAAAAAAAGAAGGGAGAAAGTCAGAAATCAATATATTAGAAATAAATACATTTATTTTTAAGGTATTTCAGTGCTTATCTCATTTTGTAGACCATTGAAAATATAGTAGACTTGGTCTCTGGTAAAAGATAGTAGTGTACTATATGCTTAACCCCTTTCCCTCTATGAGGCCTCTCTAATAACAGAAAAGAAAAACCCTAAGTATAAACCCTTGTGGACAAAGGATAAAACGTGAGACTCCAGTGGATAAGAGTTACAGCAAATTTTTAAAAATAGAAAGTGTTTGAAGAGTAGGAGTATTAATGGGTATAGTATGTCATAGAAAGGGAGAGGGAGACAAGAGGTTGCTTTGTTGAGAGGAGAAAATTTCATATTGGAAACACAGATGGACTGCTGGCTTAGATGCACTCATTATGGGAAAGGGCAGGAGTGAGATGTAGGGACCCAAAAAACAGTAAGGGTATAGCTTTAAAGTTTAATACGGAAGAGTTAACCACTAACTACCATAAAATATCAAAAGATTCTTTTCTAGAAAAAAAAAAGAATATTCCCAAGCAAAATAAAAACCACATACTGGCATTTGAGTATCTCTAATAAAACAACCCCCTAACCACCCAAAATGACACCTACTGTAGACACATTTACATTCTTACACAGAACCACCAATCAGTAACTATTTGTGAATATGAATGGAAAGCCAAGGATTACTGGTCATGTGAGAAGAGTATATAGTATGAAAGAGAGGCAAAAAATAATACAACAGAAACAAGAAAACTAAAAGAAGCAATGATGATGTGTTATAATATGTTTAATCTATCAAGAAAGATCTAGATGTGAAAAGAAATAATAAAAAAAATAGAGAAGTATCTGGAAATTCAATGCTAAAAAAATACCCAATAGAAATCTTGGGAGATAGAATTATGTAGATATAGTTAAAGACATCTGCTAGAACCTAGAACAAATCTACCTACAAAGGACAAAGCAAACACCAAATATATGAATGTAATGCTTAAAATGGTAAAAACTCAATCCACGGGTTCCACAAATGACTAACAGACTAATAGAGCTCAGATGAGAAAAACCGCATGAAGGGTGGTAAGAGATACAGAGTTCAGCTATGGAATGAATAAGTCATGGGGATAAAAGGTAAAGCATAGGGAATATAGTTAATGGTATTATAATAGCACTGTATACTGACAGATGGTAGTTACTTGTGATGAATATATAGAGAGTTGTTGAATCACTATGTTTACACCTGAAATTAATGTAACATTGTGTGTTGCCTATAATAATAAAAAAGAAATTTTGATGGAAATCTTTCTAAATGTAATTCACACTTTCCTGCCCTCTCAAAGGAGAAATGGAACATAACTTATCCTAGAAAAAAAAAGGGGGGGGGGAAGAAAGAATACTAAAATTTTCCAAAAGCTAGCCTCTCTGGACTGAAAGAGCCTGCATGTGTATGGCACATTAATATGTCATTCCAAGGTAGAAGCCTCCAGGCATGGAACTGGTCAGCAGCTGTGTTGTCTGTCAGCTAAAAGACGGTAGAGCAGTACCTTTAAAATTCAGAGGGAAAGATAATTTTTAACTTACAATTCTGTCCAGACTAATTATTCACTGTGTTTAATTGAAAAGGCATTTTCAGATATAAAAGAATCTAGAAAATGTAATTCCTCTGCAAACTCCACTGTTAATTAGGAAGCCAATGGCAAAGTGAAGATAGTAAATCAAGAAAGAGATAAGAGATACATCATGGGATACAGGAAATAATGGATCCAACTTAGTTAAGTGACCAGAAGAAAGAATGAGACCCATGCATCAGTCCAAATGGAAGCAGGGGAGAAGGCTTTACAGGAATGTAGTTAGTTATGTGTCAGAATCTGGACATACTGAATGACGCTCAAGTCTCTAGCAATCTAGAGCAGGGGTTGGCAAACTTTTTCTGCCAAAGGCCAGATAATAAATATCTTAGGCTTGTGGACAATTCTGACTCTTTTGCAACTACTTAATTCTGCAGGTTGTAGCACCAGAGCAGCTATAGTGTGTCCCAGTAAAACAGGCAAGCTGGCCTGTGACCCATAGTTTGCTGAGTCCCGGTCTAGGGAAGCTCACCCATGGATTTCCAGCAGCATTACCAACAGGATATAGAAGAACAAACCGACTTTGGAGAAAGTGGTATCATTTAAAAGGACCTACACAATTCAGCAGTCAGGTTAAGAAAGGTTAAACGTTTTTCTCTTCCCAGCTTAGCAAAAAGTAATATCTGATGACCAGGAGCTCTCACATGAGGAATCTTAGCAGAAAGGACCAAAACAATTATAACATTAGTATAGCACTTTGAAATTAAGTTGTTTTCATATTTTCACTTTGATTATAGGCAAAAAACTATAAGCATAAAAATTAAGTACCTACATTGGTTGAAACAATATATAAAGACTTAAAGACAATATTTAAAGGTGAAAAGGTAACATTAGTGACAAAGGTAACAACCAAACTGAGAGAAGTAGGTTTTATAAGGAAGCTAAATCTTTATCTGTGATAATAAGAAGTCAATAGATAACATCTAATGTCAAAATAAATATGGACATAACCATCAGAATTAACAACAATCCATTAATAAGTATTGCCATGATGCATACAACGTGGAGCTAGAGGAGAGTGAAGGGAAGGGGTGGTGTGCTTGTGCTTTCGTTACAAGCCCTTCTATTTTCTTTAATTTTTCAGATATGTGAGAGTCACTTGGTTTTTTTTTTTTTTTTTTTTTTAAATTTTTTTTTCAACGTTTATTTATTTTTGGGACAGAGAGAGACAGAGCATGAATGGGGAGGGGCAGAGAGAGAGGGAGACACAGAATCAGAAACAGGCTCCAGGCTCCGAGCCATCAGCCCAGAGCCCGACGCGGGGCTCGAACTCACGGACCGCGAGATCGTGACCTGGCTGAAGTCGGACGCTTAACCGACTGCGCCACCCAGGCGCCCCGAGAGTCACTTGGTTTTAAAAATTAAAATTGATGACTAGAGTGCTGTTAAACTTCATGGAATAAAGTAAAAGTTGTCACTGTTCCCTGGTACTATGGACATTTGTTCCACCAATCGGCAAGTGAATCGTAATAGACCAATACATCAAATGTAAAAACAACAACCATACTTACTCTTTTTCATATTTAATATTTAAAAAATAAAAGTTAATTCTCCTCCCTCACCTCTTCATTTTTCTATCCTTAGCCAGGTATTAGCTTCTGCAATAACGGGGCCCACGACCCAAAAGGGAGCTGAGCAACGCCTTCTGGACTTCGCTTACAACTTTGTCAAGCAAGACATTCTGCCTACTCTTGGGAAGAACTCACTTTTCACTTCTCTCTCAGTGACATGGTCATGAGTATTTAAAAAAATGGGCATTGTATGTTAAGGATTTGCTTCCCACAGGACAGAGTTCTACACTGCAATTAATCTATTTATAACTTCCCAGTTATTTCCTATCTTCATAAGAGGTATAGATCATGGGGGTAAAGAAATGTTATTTACTATAGCAAGAGCATAGTGACTTTCACCTTTTTGTAGAAGTCACCGTCACAAGATCTGAACACAGTGTACATACTTAAAACTGAAAACTCTAAAATAGAGGATTCTGATCGTATTCACAAACAAAAGACAAAACAACATCAAAAGAGCCCAGAGTGACATTCTTGGCTTGAAGATTACTAGATTCTTCTACATATATTTCAACATGTCAAATCTTCTGAATATCCTTGTGTTCTTTATCTTAGTCATTCTGGTCAGACTTGTTCTGTGTGCCTTGCTCTCAAGAATCCCTGCATCCTTACTGGTTTCTCTGCTGCCAATCACTGCTAGTTGAATTCACCCTCCTCAAGACATCTGAGTGATCATTTTAATTGTAAATCTGATTGCATAATTCTAACATTCTCCACTTGCTTTCCAGTCTCTACAGGATGAAGTCATCTCTTAGGTCAGCCTATCTTGATCCATCAATTTAGCTTCTATGCCTTTTCTCTGAGAGGCTGATACATCCTTATCATAGCTCCATCACAATACTTAACCCTGGGAATGCACAAGGTGAATTACTGTCTCATCCCCTCATTCCAATCCTACACTAGGCTATAACCCTTTTAAGGATAAAAGTCATTTAATGGATGAATAAATACTTTCATCATTTTTGTATATTATAAATTCTGTATCCATTCATTAAGGTAATGTAGCACCTACAACATGCCAAATACTGTTTAAAGGGCTAAAGGGTATAGCAGTGATTAAGAGAGACAGAAGAAGACAGATGATAAGAAAAGACAAAACAAAAATAGGGCACTTGGTGATAATTGCTGTAGAGAAAAAGCAGGGTGATGGGGAAAGAGTGTGGGAGGAAGGTTGCTACTTTATAATCATCCCTACAGGTCTATTTGAGAAAGTAACATTGTCCCAGAAGTTGGAGGAACTGAGGAAAGAGCCATGGTGTCACTGGAGCTCGTGCTCTTGAGTCAAATGGAGCATCAAGTACAAAGGTCTTGAGATGGGAGTGAATGAGCCACATTTGAAGATGAGCAAGGAATTCACTGATTCCAAAGAGCAGTGAGTGACGGGGATGTTGTGGGAGATGAAGTTAAAGAGGTACCTAGTAGGTGAACAGGCTTCTACTCTGAATGAGTCAAGAAATGATTGGAAAGTTGTGAACAGAAAGCTACACAATCTGATTTAATTTGAATGCATGTATATATTCTGTGCTATATGTGCAGAACAGAGCACAGAGAGACACAGGTGGGAGGAAGGAGGCCAGGAGAGATGATCGTGGGTTGGGGCAAGGTTGTAGCTGTAAAATGATTGGCTCTGGGACATATTCTGAAGGCAGAGCTGACAGGGTTAGCTTAAGGACTGATATAGCATATAAAAACATGTGAACTGTTCTTCAAATGAAGGAAATTTGTGATGTCACCCCAAGAATAACCTCATGATAATAGTTAATGTCCACATTAATACTGGTCCTGGTATGGCAGTGGTTTTCGGTGGATCAATGCACTTAGAGTTAGCTAGTGGTGGCAGAGACAATTTATGCTATCACTACAAATAACTGAAACAGATAGTAAGTGTTACTATACACAGTCCTCTCGTATCATGGAGTTGAGAAGTGACTATTGATAGACAGATTGACAGATGGCTGGGTCGAAAGCAAAGAACACAGCCGAATTCACCTAAGAGAGGTGGAGATTGTGTTAATGAATGGTGGTTTAAGGAATGGCAATTTCATAAGCGACAGAAGATGCTATCCTTATGGAAAAAGTATAGATTCAAATATAAAAGGTTATTTGAAATACAGTTATGGTTGATAAGAGCATGGGCTCTGAACTCAGACTACTCTGGAGTTGAATTAGGCATTATTAAGTAGCTGGTTCACTGTGACCAAGTAATTTAATTTCCCTAAGGTCTTAGTCTCCCTGTCTGTAAAATGGACATATGTGACTCTTGTGGTTCTCAGCACTGTGAGGACTCAAAGAGATGATAATACATGTAAAGCTTGCTTCAATCATGTAAACATTTAGTAACTCTTGCCTACTGTTAATATTGAAGGAAAGATTCTGGCAGGAACAGAATACCAAAGGTTTCCCTTTAAAGAAAGAATTACATTAGAAAACATGGAAAGCCCATGTGCTTCAAATGATAAACAATCCTAATATACATTATATACCATCTCATCCTGTGAGTTCATTTACTCCACCATGAAAGTAATAAATAAGAAGCTATAAAATATCATATATATCTGCCTTGTTGCTGTGTCTTTCCATCTTTCAAAAAGTCAACAAATTGCTATTTGGACCTAGTTGTGAAAAGAGACATTTGAAATGTAAGGGCTGGAAACTTGGGAAAACTGACTATTTTTTAAAGTTTGTTTACTTATTTTTAGTAGAGAGAGAGAGAGAGAGCGAAAGAGAGAGAGAGAGAGAGAGAGAGAGAGAAAACAAGCAGGTGAGAGGCAGAGAGAAGGAGAGACAGAATCCCAAACAGGGTCCACACCATCAGTGCAGAGCCCGCTGTAGGGCTCAAACTCATGAGATCATGACCTGAGCTGACATCAAAAGTCATATGCTTAACCGACTGAGCCAACGAGGTGCTCAGCACAGATTCTGTGTCTTCCTCTTTCTCTGCCCCTACTCCACTTGTGCTCTGTCTCTCAAAAATAAATAAATGTTAAAAAAAGATAAAAAAGAAAAAGTGTGGACAACTCAGACTGGAAAAGAAAGATTTATGAGGGTCACATGCTGTCTTCATTTGAAGGGTCATGGAGTAGTGTAGGATTGGGGTTACTTTGTGTAAGTTAAATTTTGCAGAACAAGTACCAGTTTGCAGTATTGTAAGATTATATACAGTGTTATAAGGAAGCACACTTTTACTTGCATAGATTGTCAATATATTAGAACTGTTCCCCAGGGAGTGGGTTGCCTGGTGAGGCACTGAACATTTTCATTGGCCATGTTTTAATAAAGGTTGGATGGTCAGTTAGAATCAACTTAATCTCATTTGCTTCTCACAACAGTCATGATGTACACAGCAAAGGCATTTCATTTTTACTGCTTGCCCAATAAAAGCAAAAATTCCTCTTTTCTTTAAACATTTTAAACTTTATATGTAATTAAAGATAGAATGTCACCAAACCAAAAAAGTCCATTACAATTAACATCCAAGAAACAGGGCTAGAGTTATATTTGTGTCAAGAAAAAGGAGAAGCCTAGGCTTTGAAGAGAAATTATATATAGTAAAGAGCCCATGACATCAAACTAAAATCTCTTGAAATTGTCCCAAATTCCTCTGTACAATCTCCATATCTCTTCTTCAACCACTTATCTCCTTCCCCATATACATTGCCTTTTCCTCACCTTGATATTTCTTATCTTTCAAATGCCATCTTCCTAATGCAATCTAATTGTTGAGTCTGGAATGATCTCTAGACTCATGGAATTTCAATAGTGACTTACATGTATGTTTTGTTAACTTATGATGCTCCTTTCTACCTTGTCCTTTCTAACTCCTTTCTACTTCTCCATTCTGCCTTTCTTTAAAAATTGTTTTTAATTTTTTTTTTTTATTTTTGAGAGAGAGAGAGAGAGAGAGAGAGAGCACTCAAGGAAGGGACAGAAAGAGAGGGGGACACAGAATACGAAGCAGGCTCCAGGCTTTGAGCTAGCCGTCAGCACGGAGCCTGATGTGGGGCTCGAACCCACGAACTGTGAGATCATGACTTGAGGTGAAGTCAGACACTTAACTGACTGAGCCACCCAGGCGCCCCTCCATTCTACCTTTCATATTATACTTTCCTTCATGTCCTTCTTGGGCCTGAGTTCCTTTGTTATTCATTTTTGTAAACTGCATAGTACTTTAACCAAGGCAGATTACCTAGTCACTAAATAAAGGAAAACATGAATATCATTCATTAGGAATGCAAAGCAAAAATGATCATAGAGTTAAAGTAGCAAATAAATTCATAACCTATTATGCATGCTAGGCTTAACAAATAATGATTCATTTTTCTAAAGTAATCATCTATGTGGTAGATTGTAAAACAGGACTATAAATTCTTTTCAACCTTGTATGCATGCCCTTTGTAATGTGACTTCACTGTTCCTCTCATCAAGAGGGAGAATCTATTTTTCTGCCTTGTTACCTGGACTAGCACTGTGACTGCTTTGACCAACATAGTGTCAGAATTATGTTGTAGAAGTTCAGAGCCAGAGCCTAAAGAGGCTTTACAACTCTTTTTCTTATCTGCTTAGAACAGTGCCTTGAGACTTTCACATCTAGCCTGTTGCTGAGGGAGAAGCTACACACAACTAGATCCCCCTAGATCAACCACCTAACTGCAACATTGTCCAGATGAGCAATCTTTCATAGGAGTGACCCTGGGTGAGACCACAAGACAAAATCCTCACTTCTAGTGGAGCCCAAAGAAAACTGCTGACCCAGAGAATTATGACTAAATTAAATGATTAATATTTGAACCATTTAGTTTTGGGATGGTTTGTTACATAGCAAAAGATAACTGGGACAGGCTACAAAGATAAGTCATTAGTTAAATACATAGACTGAGAACAAAAGTATCACTATGGGAACAATGAACTAATTACCTCATGCTAAATGAACTACAGTATGACATAAGCAAATCATATAATAAGACTTATGATCTTAATTCACATGTCATTATTCACCAGTGTGGAATGATATCTTGCTAGCAGACTTTCTTGCTGGCTTTAGTGAAATAAGTTACCAAGTTGAAGAGGCCCACACAGCAGGAATCTGAGGGTGTTCTCCATCCAATAGGCAGTGAGGAATTAAAGCTTTCAGTGCAACAACCCTCAAGGAACTTTATCCTGATAGCCGTCATATTAGAGAGGTTGGAAGTATATCCTGGCCCACCTGAACTTCAGATGAGACCTTCATATGAGACCACATCCCTAGCTGACACCTTGACACAACTTTGTGAGCCACCCTGTAGGAACTAAGCTGTGCCTGAATTCCTGACCTATAGGAACTATAAAATAATAAATGTTCCTTTTTTAAGTTGTAACGTTTTTGTTAGGTAGCAAGAGATAAGGGACAGAAATTGTTGCTGATGATGTGTGTAGGTTTTCTCATGGCTTAAGAAAATGTATCATTTTTTTCTTTCTATACAAGGTATACTTAGAGGTCCCCTATCCCCTTGGAGTACCTTTTTTTTTTTTTTTTTGAAAACAGATGCCAAGTTTTATTCATTTGGGCAAATATGTTATCAATATTTACCAAAATATTCATCAAAGTTTGGAAAATTGCTAAGTTCTTTGTAAATTAAAAAAAAAAAACTCTTCAAAATTACCTCATCTATTACACAAAATCAATAGAAAGTAAAGTTACAATGTAATCGCTTCTGTAAGATTCTTTATTTCACTATGCTAATGCAAAGGCATATAATAATTTCTATGCTTTTGGTCTGATTTATTAAATAAATTACTAACATAAGGTACTGCAACTATTATAACTTACAACTGTCCTCTACAAATATGTTCTCTACTTATACTTTATATATATTATGCATTTGATTTTATATTATATTAATTGTTTGTGCTTTAACTTACCTCCACATTAGGGTTTTTCCTGATTACCAGATGGACATAGTCATTTAAAATAATTATTTAGAAATAATCCTATATTCCTCTAGTCATTCATTTATTTACTAGTTTATTTATTTACAAGTATTTCTCAAACAACTACTACGATGAGGCAACTTGCAAGACTGGGAAATGTGTACATGACATAGCAAATATACACTGAATGACCCCCAAATAAAGTGTAGAGTGTTGAAATAGAAGTAAATAAAATGAACTTAAAGTCTATGAACTTGATACGTAGCCCTATCTTTGAAAAATCAACTTATAAATTTCTTAGCTGTGCCAGGAATAAATTGATAAGACTAGTTTGTAACAGTTTTACATTAAAACACTGAAGTGAAAATTTTTTTTTGGTTAAAGTCATTTTATCATATGACTTCTTAAGATTAAAGTAAACATAAACACATATATAATAAATATAACCTCACAAGATACAGAGGAAACTAAGTTTTGAGTTTCTTTAATTAAAAAGAAACACAGAGAGAGGGGCCAAGATGGCAGAATAGCATGGAAGTTTTTTTTGCATCTCTTGTCCCTGAAATGCAGTCAGATCAATACAAAACTATCTTGCACACCTACAAAACTGATTTGAGGATTAACACAACAATCTGCACAATCTGAATCACAGAACTTGGCAGGTACACAGCATGGAGAGGTGAACTAGGGGAGAGAGAAGCTGTGGAGGGCAGGAAGCTGTTTTTGCTTGCAGAGAGAGGACAGACATGGGAGGAGAGTATGGGAAAGCACCTCCCCTCCCCCCCCCCCAAATAAAAAGCAGCTGGAGAGAAAAGAAAGAGTATGCAAGGAACTGAACAAAACAGGGAGAAAGGAGAGGGTATAAATTCCATTAAGAGTCTATAAACAGGGGGAGGGCAGAATCTGAAACTCCATAGTAGTTCGGTACTTGATGGTGCTCTGGTGGGAAGGATGAATCCCCAGGATCAGAGAGTAAGGTCTGAGGGGTCCTCAGGCCACATGGGAAGAGACGGCTCCCCTGCTGGGAGGACATTTGGTAGAGGCTGTGTAGCCACCCTACAGGCAGAGGTCCCAGCAGACCCCGGGGAACAACCACATTTGCTGGTGCTGGAACAAGGATGTTAAGAGTGACACCTGGTGCCAGATGTGTGTTGTGACTTACCATAATACCTGAAATCTGCCGCTAAATGATTGTGTGAACTTTCTCTGGGTGGGCTGGCACCTGGGCTCAGTCTATGGGCATCGGCAGCAGCATGGTCCTGCCAATGTTCTTGGGTGCAGGCAGGCACCCAGCCATTGCTTGGTGAGACCCTCCTCCAAAGGGTCAAAACAGGTCAAAGCCACAGTCCCTCAGAAGTGAGGGGTTAGGAAACACAGCCACATCTGAGATAAAACTAAGGAGAGAGGTGCCATCTGTCAACTTGACGGCTTGGTCATGGACTGTAAATGCGGGGAGATGAAGTTGGAGACAGGACAGGTGCATGATTGCTGATTGGGAAGAACAGATTTCCGATACTGGAGACTGGATGGCTGGGTGATGCCATTTTCACCCCCCCCCCCGCCCGCACATGTGCATACACACATACAGGCCCCACAACAATCCACCCCAAAAGCTAAGCAGCACTATCTAGTGGAGAACAGAGCCATCACACTAAGCCCCACCCAACTGGGCCAACCTCACTCTTCAAGAACACCACAAGTCTCTCTGCCTGCTTAGTTTACAGACTATAAAGTGCTTCATAGTTTGACTTCTAGGGGAAACTATGTAATTTCAATTGTCTTTCAGTCTGTTCCCTGGTCCATCTATTCAATTTTTTTTTTTATTTCATTTCTTTTCTTGAATAGAGAAAGAGAAAAAATTTATTTTTATTTTCCATTTTTATTAAAAATATTTTTCTTTAATTTTTTTCTACTATAATTTTTACTTTTTTGTAATTTTTTTAAATTCTATTTTACTTCCATCATTTCATTTTATTCTATTTTATTGTATTCATTTTTTTCAAATTTTCAAATGTTTTCCTTTTCTTTTTTCCTTTTTTTTCCTTTTCTTATCTTTCTCTTTTTTCTCTAATCTATCAAGCTCCTTTCAACAACCAGAACACCTAGGATCTAGCTTTGTTTATTTGATTATTTTGTGTTGTTTTTAATTTAAAATTTTTTACCTTATTAATTCCTTTTCTTCCTTCAAAATGACAAAATGAAGGAATTTACCCCCCAAAAAACAGGAGAAATGACAGCCAGGGACTTAATCAATACAGATACAAGCAAGATGTCTGAACCAGAATTTAGAATCACTACAATAAGAATGCTACCTAGCATTGAAAATAGATTAGAATCTTTTTATGCAGAGACAAAAGAAGTAAAAGCTAGTCAGGATGAAATAAAAAATGTTATAACTAAACTGCAATCTCAAATGGTTGCCACAGCAGCAAGGATAAATGAGGGAGAACAGTGAATCAACGAAACAGAGGACAAACTTATGGGGGGAAAGACGCAGACATCAAAATTGAGAAGCACAGGGAACTCACATTAGATTCAACAAAAACTGGCCATCAACAAGGCATATCATAGTCAAATTCACAAAATACTCAGGCAAGGAGAGAATAATGAAAGCAGCAAGGGAAAAAAAGTCCTTAACCTATAAGGGAAGACAGATCAGGTTTGCAGCAGACCTATCCACAGAAACTTGACAGGCCAGAAAAGAGTGGCAGGATATTTTCAATGTGCTGAATCAGAAAAATATGTAGCCAAGAATTCTTTATCCAGCAAGGCTGTCATTCAAAATAGGAGAGATAAAAAGTTTCCCAGACAGACAAACTTAAAGGAGTTCATGACCACTAAGCCAGCCCTGCAAGAAATTTTAAGGGGGCACTCTGAGGGGAGGAAAGATGGAAAAACAAAACAAAACAAACAAACAAACAAACAAAGAAAAACAAAAGCAACAAAGACTAGAAAGGACCAGAGAACACCACCAGAAACTCCAACTCTATAGGCAACACAATGGCAATAAATTCATATCTTTCAGTACTCACTCTAAATGTCAATGGACTAAATGCTCCAATCAAAATACATAGGGTAAGAGAATGGATAAGAAAACAAGAGCCATCTATACGCTGTTTACAAGAGACCCACTTTAGACCAAAGACACCTTCAGATTGAAAGTAAGGGGATGAAGAACCATCTATCGTGAGAATTGTCAACAAAAGAAAGCAGGAGTAGCCACACTTATATCAGACAATCTAGACTTTAAAATAAAGACTGTAACAAGGGATGAAGAAGGGCATTATATCATAATTAAGGGGTCTATCCACTAAGAGGATCTAACAATTGTAAACATTTATGTTCCAAATGTGAAAGGATCCAAATATATAAATCAATTAATCACAAACAAAGAAACTCATTGATAATAATACCATAATAGTAGGGGACTTCAACACCCCACTCACAGCAATGGGCAGATCATCTAGACAGAAAATCAAAAAGGAAACAATGGCTTTGAATGACACACTGGACTGGATGTACTTAACAGAAACATTTAGAACATTTCATCCTAAAGCAGCATAATACACATTCCCCAGTGCACGTGGAACATTCTCAAGATTAAATCACATACTGGGACGCAAATCAGCCCTCAACAAGTACAAAAAGATAGAGATCATACTGTGCATATTTTCAGACCACAACACCATGAAACTCAAAATCTACACAAGAAAAAAATCTGGAAAAAAACAAATACTTGGAGATTAAAAACCATCCTTCTAAAGGATGAATGAGCTAACCAAGAAGAGGAAATTAAAAAGTATATTAAAGGCAATGAAAATGATAACACCACAGCTCAAAACCTCTGGGACGCAGCAAAGGTGGTCATAAGAGGGAAGTATATAGCAATTCGGACCTTCCTAAAGAAGGAAGAAAGGTCTCAGATACACAACCTAACTTACAGCTTAAGGAGGTAGAAAAAGAAGAGCAAATAAAACCCCAAACAAGCAGAAGACAGGAAATAATAAAGATTAGAGCAGAAATTAATGCTACTGAAACCAACCAACCAAACAAACAAACAAACAAACAAACAAAAACAAAACAGTAGACAGATCAATGAAACCAGAAGCTAGTTCTTTGAAAGAATTAACAAAATTGATAAACCACTAGCTAGTTTGATCAAAAAGAAAAAGGAAAGGACCCCAAAAAATAAAATCAAGAATGAAAGAGGAGAGATCACAACCAAGACAGCAGAAATAAAAACAATAGTAAGAGAATATTATGAGCAATTATATGCCAATAAAATGGGCAATTGGGAAGAAATGGACAAATTCCTAGAAACATATACACTACCAAAACTGGAACAGGAAGAAATAGAAAATTTGAACAGACTCAAAACCAGTAAAGAAATTGAATCAGTAATTAAAAATATCCCAAAAAACAAGAGTCCAGGGCCAGATTGTTTTCCAAGGGAATTCTACCAAACATTTAAGGAAGAGTTAACACCTATTCTCTTGAAGCTCTTCCAAAAAATATAAATGGAAGGAAAACTTCCAAACTCTTTCTATGAAGCCAGCATTACCTCGATTCCAAAACCAGACAGAGACCCCACTAAAAAGGAGAACTGTAGACCAATTTCCCTGATGAACATGGATGCAAAAATCCTCAACAGGATATTAGCCAATGTTGGATGGATCCAACAATACATTAAAAAAATTATTCACCACGACCAAGTGGGATTTATACCTGAGATACAGGGCTGGTTTGATATCCACAAAACAATCAATGTGATACATCACATGAGTGAAAGAAAGTACAAGAACCACATGATCCTCTCAATAGTTGCAGAGAAAGCATTTGACAAAATACAGTGTGCTTTCTTGATAAAATCCCTCAAGAAAGTAGGGACAGAAGGATCATACCTCAAGATCTTAAAAGCCATATATGAAAGACCTACCACTAATACCATCCTCAATGGGGAAAAACTGAAAGCTTTTCCTCTAAGGTCAGAAATATGACAGAGTGTCCACTCTTGCCACTGTTAGTCAACATAGTATTGGAAGTCTTAGCCTCAGCAATCAGACAAAACAAAGGAATAAAAGGCATCCAAATTGGCCAGGAGGAGGTCAAACTTTCACTCTTCGCAGATGACATGATACTCTATGCGGAAAACCCAAAAGATACTATCAAAAAAACTGCTAGAACTGATCCATGAATACAGCAAAGTCACAGGATATAAAATCAATGCACAGAAATTGGTTGTATTCCTATACACCAGTAATGAAGCAACAGAAAGAGAAATCAGGGAATCTATCCCATTTACAATTGCACCAAAAACCATAAAATACCTAGGAATAAATCTAACCAAAGAGGTGAAAAATCCATATACTGAAAACTATAGAAAGCTTATGAAAGAAATTGAAGAAGACACAAAAAAATGGAAAAATATTCCATGCTCCTGGATTGGAAGAACAAATATCGTTAAAATGTCAATACAACTCAAAGCAATCTACATATTCAATGCAATCCTTATCAAAATAACACCAGTATTCTTCACAGAGCTAGAACAAACAATCCTAAAATCTGTATGGAACCAGAAAAGACCCTGAATAGCCAAAGCAATCTTGAAAAAGAAAACCAAAGTTGGAGGCATCATAATCCCAGACTTCAAGCTATACTACAAAGCTGTAATCATCAAGACAGTATGGTACTGGCACAAAAACAGAGACTCAGATCAATGGAACAGAATAGAGAACCCAGAAATGGACCATAAACATATGGCCAACTAATCTTTGACAAAGCAGGAAAGAATATCCAATGGAATAAAGACAGTCTCTTCAGCAAATGGTGCTGGGAAAGCTGGACAGCGGCATGTAAAAGAATGAACCTGAATCACTTTCTTACACCATACACAAAAATAAACTAAAAACGGATGAAAGACCTAAACATAAGACAGGAAGCCATCAAAATCCTAGAGGACAAAGCAGACAAAAACCTATTTGACCTCAGCTGTAGCAACTTCTTACTCAACACATCTCCAGAAGCAAGGGAAACAAAAGCAAAAATGAACTATTGGGACCTCATCAAAATAAAAAGCTTCTGCACAGCAAAGGAAATAATCAGCAAAACTAAAAGGCAACTGACAGAATGGGAGAAGATATTTGTAAATGACATATCAGATAAAGAAGACATCCAGATGGCCAACTGATGCATGAAAAAATGCTCAACATCACTCATCACCAGGGAAATACAAATCAAAACCACAATGAGATACTATCTCACACCTGTCAGAATAGCTAACATTAACAAATCAGGCAACAATAGATGTTGGCGAGGATGTGGAGAAAGGAACCCTTTTGCACTGCCGTTGGGAATGCAAGCTGGTGCAGCCACTCTGGCAAACAGTATGGAGTTTCCTCAAAAAATTAAAAATAGGACTACCCTACAACTCAGCAATTGCACTACTAGGTATCTATCCAAGGGATAAGGTGTGCTGTTTTGAAGGGGCACAAGCATCCCAATGTTTACAGCAGCACTATTGACAATGGCCAAAGTATGGAAAGAGCCCAAATGTCCATTGATGGGAAATGGATAAAGAAGATGTTGGGGGATAAAGAAGATGTGTATATATATATATATACACACACACATATATACATATATGTGTGTGTGTATACACACACAATGGAGTAGTACTTGGCAATGAAAAAGAATGAAATCTTGCCATTTGCAATTACATGGATGGAACTAGAGGGTATTATGCTAAGTGAAATTAGTCAGTCGGAGAAAGACAAATATCATATGACTCCATTCAAATGAAGAATTTAAGATACAAAACAGATGAACATAAGGGAAGGAAAGCAAAAATAATATAAAAACAGGGAAGGGGATAAAACATAAGAGACTCATATATAGAGAACAAACTGAGGGTTGCTGTAGGGGATGTGGAAGGGGAGATGGGGTAAATAGGTAAGGGGCATTAAGAAATCTACCCTGAAATCATTTTTGTACTGTATGCTAACTAATTTGAATGTAAATTGAAAAAATAAATTAATTAAAAAAAAGAAAGAAAAACAGGGGCACCTGGGTGGCTCAGTTTGAGCATATGAGTTTTGATTTCAGCTCAGGTCATGTGTGGGATCAAGCCCCACGATGGGCTCCATCCTGAGCATGGACCTTGCTTAAGATTCTCTCTCTCTCTCCCCTGTTCATGCTCTCCCTCTAAAATAAAAAAAAAATGTTTCAAAAAATAAAAAGAGGAAATAATTTGTTCATATACACATAGCTCTTAATGTACTGATAAAAATGAAACTTCATTTTTAACTACTAATTTTCAACTAACTCTGAAAATCATACATATCATTCTAGTTACTATGGCATTGATCATCAAATTCTGTATGGGAAGATATTTATATCAAATGTATTTTGAGAATTACATGTAGAGTGCCATTCTTCTTAGCCATTTCAACTAAATATAAAAACTATTTTGAATCTGATAGTCATGTTTCTGCCCTTTTACTGAGTGTTTACTGTATGACAGAGCCTCAGTATGTGTCATCTCTAAATTTTACACTAATCCTACATAATAGCTATTATTATTATTATTATTATTATTATTATTATGAATCCATTTTATAGGTAAGCAAACCAAATTTCTGAGAAATCACTAAATTGCTGAAGGTCATAGAGTAAAATAATAGTAATACTGTGATTCAAGCCTGGGTCTGTCCAGTTCCAGTCTGTCCTTTTTATTCATACTATAATGTCCAGGGAAAATGGATATAGCCCATCTCTCATTACATCATTTGATTTAGAATGCTATGAAATTCTTGACTAAAAGGCACAAAAGTCTTGCCAGAATCTGCCGTTGATCTTATTTTCAGTCTAATTGGTTGGGCAAAGGGGTTTCCAAGAATAGAAAAGAAAATTAATCTGACCTCTACCATAAATCCTTTAAACTGATGGACAAGAACAAAATTTACATTTGAGAAGATCATCTAATCAATCATGGAGGAAATAAGCCATAAACACAAGTTTCTTCTTGTAAAAAATGAATTGTGAGACTGCATCTGGAATACTGCCCACATTCCTCTTGTCATGTTGCAAACAAAATACAATATAGCTGTGGAAGAGGAACAAAAATAATATAGGGGATAAGAGAGTTCCTTTAAGATAACTAAAAAAATAATAGATTCTAGAAGGGTTAGTTGGAGGTTTGCAGGAGAATTAGCAGTGGCACCGGAAGTGAGCATTTTGCCCTGCATATTAGCAAGTACAACTATGACCTCAAAGGAGATGGCAATAACAGAACCAAATATTAGACTGAATAAATCACTGGTTTGTCATTCACTTTTTATATCCTCTTTGTTGTCCTTTTGACTTTCTTTTACCTGCAGATGCTTGCTGAGAAACCAACAGTTAAAACTTCCTGGACTATTCTAGGAAGAGAAAAAAAAAATGGTGACTAAGCCAAGAGAAGAGAAGGCTGATAGTGGAGGCAATAATGAGTTTTGTATAGATAAAGGAATAGAATATGAATGGCTGAGAGATATTATGCATTTCCACTGAGACTAGGGAAAGAGGGAAGGTCAAATATAAGAGGGTACCCTATGGGCTTACAGACACAAGGATGATTTTTTCAATGGAATAATGTTTCAAAATTATAGATACTCTGCAAGGCAAGTGTTTCTTCTAATGGTTTAGGTTCAGGACTGTCCTGAAAAAGGAAAAGCCTTTCAATGACCTTTTTCAGCCCATGATTAAAATTCAGTTTACCAGTCTTCTCATTATCTCTCAAGATATGTGTAAAATAATGATTCTATCCTAATCTGACCCGGTTCTTTTAGCCTGGGAATTTCTGTTTTACAGTCCTCTGGCCACAGTATTTCATTTTATGATGCAAAAAGTCAAAGAAGATAGATGCTCTTGATAGTCTCCTATGCAACAGAGCTGCTCACTTCATTTAAATGGAAATGCACATTTTCATGGAAATTCAGGCCTGTATTGATGAACAAAGATAAGCTGCCACTATTAAATAGAATAGTGATATACCAAAAAAAAAGTGTCCTAGAAAACTCATTAAAAAAAAAGTAAAATTTACAGTGAAAGATAAGGAATTTTAAGTATGTATGTGTATATACTGTATATATGTATATATATGTATATGCATGTGTGTGTGTATTAAGCCTAGATATTGCATAAGTTTTCTAAGGATTTGTCACATAATATTTGGATAGTTACAAAGTTGAAAATCCCAGGACAAAAGTTATAGAAGACAGGCTGACTACATATGTTTTTGATAAGCATAGTGACTTACTATGAAAAAAAAATAAGCACAGTGCCTCTTATAAGTAGATAACTAGCCATCTAACAAACATATCTGAGGGAGCATATAAAGAAATGTTATGGGTTATGTGTAATATCATTTCTCATTTTCTTTCTTAAAATTTTAATGCAGCTATTTTGGGGTTCATTTTTTAACAACCAATTGAAGAAGTATTTAATGACTCTGTATGTGTCTCCCAATTAGAAACCTGGAAAGCATTCTTTTTTTTTTTTTTAAACAGTAAAGATGCTATTTATTGCACCTTTAGATTTGCTAATTTTTCTCTGAGATAGCTCATTTGAATTACATTGATAAGCCAATTGCTCAGTGATGCATTACTTATTCTGAATAATCTTATCATTAGTTAAATTAGGGCTTTTAATATTCTGGAAAGACATACTTTTATTTAAGAAGGAGGAGGCAAATTTTAGAAAAGTAAATCCAAGCAATAAATAGCATTTGATTATGCTGGCATTAGAATAACATTTGTTATTTTTTTAAAAAAATAATAACATTTATTTATTTTTGAGAAAGAGGGAGAGAGAGAGAGAGAGAGAGCGCGCGAGCATGAGTGGGGAAGGAGCAGAAAGAAAGGGAGACAGGATCCAAAGCAAACTCCAGGCTCCAAGGTGTCAGCATGGAGCCGGACATGGGACTCAAACCCACAGACCATGAGATCATGACCTGAGCTGAAGTCTGACACTTAACCGATTGAGCCACCCAAGCATCCCCAGATAACATTTGTTCTTTAGAGCAAAACACAAGGAAAAGAATTCTAATAGGACTCACTGGCCAGCAGCAAATAACAGTCTTGCACATAAAAGTCCCTTCCCAACCCTATGAAAAATGCTTAATGGTCTGCACCTTTATTTATTTGAAATATTAACTTCTTTGGCCTCAGAAATACATTTATCTAATTTCTGGATTTTTTTTCAGTTTTTATATTCTCAAATTTCTCATATTTATCCATTATCCTCATATTTTGTTATATGAGAACAGGCGGGTATAGTTTTTGAGCTCTTATACAAAAATAATGTAGTGTTTGGAATCATAAAAGAACACAAATAAGCTTTCATATCTATAAATTCTCAAGCATTTTCATGAATGATAAAATATTAATAATAATAAATCTTAAGGATTGCAATTATTTCTAGATTGTATATATCTCTAATTGGTTCTTTCAGACTTTGGTTTATATGTAATTTATTTTCTTCACAAAATACATTTATTCTCTAAATATCCATACAGAATAAGAAATTCAATATTCTTTCATGAAAATGATTTCCTGATTGTCTTTCAGTTAAAATTTTTGTTTCAATGAGATATTAAATATCTTTAAACTACTTAAGATTTTTTAAAATTGGGAATGGTTCCTTTTTAAAGCACATTTTGATACCTTTTATGGACACAGTGTTTTGAGTTGAAGAGTAAACTAATAGCATAGATACAATATAACATAGTGGTTAAGAATAGCAGCTTGGGTAGGGATGGATAAATGGATAAAGAAAATGTGGTATATATATATATATATATATATATATATATATATATATATGCAATGGAGTATTACTCAGCAATCAAAAAGAATGAAATCTTGCCATTTGCAACTACGTGGAAGGAACTGGAGGGTATTATGCTAAGTGAAATTAGTCAGAGAAAGACAAATATCATATGAATTCACTCGTATGAGGACTTTAAGAGACAAAACAGATGAACATAGGGAAGGGAAACAAAAATAATATAAAAACAGGGAGGGGGACAAAACAAAAGAGACTCATAAATATGGAGAACAAACTGAGGGTTGCTGGAGGGGTTGTGGGAGGGGGGATGGTCTAAATGGGTAAGGGGCACTAAGGAATCTACTCCTGAAATCATTGCTTCACTATATACTAACTAATTTGGATGTAAATTTTAAAAAATAAAAAATAAAAAATAAAGTTAAATTATAAAAAAAAAATGTAGCTTGGGAGTCAGTCATAGCTGGGTGTGAACCCCAGGTCTTCTACGACCTAATCTTACAATCTTGAGCAGGCCACTTAATGTTTCTTAACCTCATTCTTCACCTATAAATGAGAATAATAATATCTTGTTCATGGCGTTATTATGACAACTTTATAAGAAAATATATGAAAAGCACTTAACACAGGGTCTGAACTTGAGTAGGTGCTCAATAAAAACTATGTGTTAATCATCATCATTATCAGAATTGAAGAATCTCCAAAGGGAAGTAGCAAAAAAAAAAAAAAAAAAAAAAAAGCTAGGGTAAGCATTATTATTACCAAAGGTTAACATTCAATTTCACAAGGGAGTTAGCTATTATGTTAAGACTTCAACAATAAAATACACTAAAGGAGACAGGTTAAGATGGCTTGCTGCATTCCTTGTGCTGAAGGCCAGGTGTTTATACATATATATCTCAAACCTGACGACAACCTCAGAAAGCAGGTAGGTATGCCCATTTTATAGATGAGGGAATTGAAGCTCAGAATGTGGCCCAAATCATGCAACTGTTAAACTGCAGAATCACTACTCGACTCTAATTTGTTTGACTCCACAGCCCTGTTTCAACTTAACTTCCAAATTCGAGTCAACTTTGGGAACTTTTCAAACTGGACCACGCAACCTTATTCAGACCAGATCTGAATCTGAAGCATGAGTTTATAGGCAGCTTACACTTTATCAACCCTCAGCTTTTATTTTCTCTTTCATCTACAATCTAACTCATCTAAAGGAACCCAAGAATTCAGAGGCCTAGTAAATATACCTGCTGCCTGCACATAGCTTCACTCTGCAGGCTCTTCTCTGCCTAGAGTTGGAACATTTCACTACCCTGGAAAGTGCCCAGGACAACATTTTAAACTATTTCTTTATAAACAAACAAACAAACAAACAAAAAAAAAACAAAACAAAACACATATAGGTCTTGTTGATTTTTCCTCAGCAATGAATGGTGAATCTCAGTATCCCCTCTCTGGCTTTCTCAGTGCTTCAATCAGAACTAAATATCTTTCCCCTGACAATTATTAAGACCTGATGTCTTGCTTCTCTCCCATCACCACTACTCCAACACACCTCTCTCTCCTCAAGTCATTTAATTTACATCTTCAAGGGAAATACCTAAAGCATACAGATGATGAGAAAATAGGAGTCTGAGAAGAAACAATCAAATAGGTGGGAAAAAGTAAAGGATATGAGACAACCTAAGGAAAGGCTTTATAGTAGTGGTGGGCAAGTAACCAATTGTGTAATTATGTCAGAGATGTTACATAATTCTATCAATTCTTCCATAGTTTGACCAAACAATGCTTTTTTCACACTACTTCTGTGACAAATGTCCACAGACTTACTAATTTTTTCCACATCCAAATAGAGTTTTAGGAACGTGACATAATGAGGTTAATTACAAAGTAGCACTGGCCAGGAATGCAAAGCGGAAAGTTATGTTACAGTATAACATATGTTACAACTTTGTAACATAAAGCATTTTTATTTTTATGATTTTTTTTTGAAGACAAACAATAAAAAGACAGCATATTGTATGAAACTTGAAGTAACCAAAGGTGAATAAATATAAAAAGGAATACTGGTGTATAGGATTGACTACCTGGTTTAGATATTCTTTCTTTGCCAAATGAGAGGAATCCCAATACAACTTATTAGATGTTAGACAGAATAGGGGGAATGATATTCAAGTAGTCTCTTTAACAGTCACTGCTTTGGCAATGTGTCATACTTTTTTTTTTTAGGACAAAATTTATATTCTGGTTGAAGAAAATGTAAAAAACTAAAAAGAATACTTATTTGTTATCATTTAAGATATTTGATATTATTTCTCAACATTATGATTTCAGACACTGCCATTTAATTTATGCACAAAGGACTACAATGGAAAATGCTTCTACTGTATCTACATGAGGACTGAACACTGCAGTATAAAAGGATATACCACGTTTTCTTGGGAACTTGAGGAAGAAAGCCAACAGTAGCATGCAATGGAATTATTTAACCTTCTCTCTTCTCTATTTCTCTGCTGTGTTAAGTAAATGAATCCCCAAACTAAATGACTATAATGTAATCACTCTTTCAATTATACCTTCAATGCCCATTGATGTGTTTTATGTTCAGCAGAAGAGAATAGAGAATCTGGTTTCATTCCAGGTTCTTAATCTTTCTGATAAGACAGCCTCTTCAGCTGTGAGCACTAGGATTAAGTGTATAGGCCCCTTGTGTCAGCTTTCAAAGGGAGCTCTAGCCTTGTAGGAGATGAGATGACCCATTGTGCATAGCGAATGAAGTGATATAATGAAGGACTCTCTCCAAATGTTTCTGGAATTCCTGTATAGTGCTAGATTACTGTGTATCTGGGAAACAGAGTCCATTCAATGTGACTAGTCATACAGAGTCCTGAGTTTAGAAGGGCTCTGTCACTTGTTTAATGCTCTGATGTCACTATCTTGAAATTCTTAGTAACTTTTTAACAAGAGACTCTACATTTTCATTCTGCATTGGTCTCTGCAGATTATGCAGCTGGTCCTCTTGTGGAGAAGGGCTTTGGAAAGAGACAAGGGATGGTCAGCTTCTTTCTTTGGCCTCTGCAAAGACATGATACCTGGCTGGAATGGTCAGGCTTTGTATGTACTGCTCAAAACAGTACATAACAGGTATCCAGCATCGAGAGGAGACCAATACCCCTCTTCAGGATCCAGTCTCCCTTCTCTACTTACACTTCCTCCTTCCCCTTCTTAGCTGTATGCATGGCTGTCCAGTCAGAGAATATGTTTCCAAACTCTCTTTGTGCCCAGGTAATTGAACTGGACCATTGAGATGTGAATAGACATGTTTACAAGTTCCGTGTTATTGTCTTACAGACAAAGCCAAAAAAAAAAAAAAAAAAAAAAGACTGAACTCTTTCCTTTTCTTTCTCACAGGTTGGAAGGCAGATGCATTGGTGTCCCAGCTTTGACCATTCAGAGGAAGATGACACACTAAGGAAAGGCAGAGCAAACAGTACAAGGAACTTGGGTCCTTTCAAGACCTCCTGAATGACCATTCCTCTGCTAACATGGACTGTTCCTTAGGTCAAGGACTTGAAAGAAGAATAAATATGCTGAGGTCTCTTTGTTATACCAACTTAGCCTCTGTCGTAAGTATGAACAGAATAAGGTCTTGGGAACTAATTCACAATAGTTTTGTATTTATATAGGACAGCTGAATAAAATAGTGTTCTGTTTGAACATTCTACATAGGGAAAATCACTAATTAGCACTTAAATGATATAAAACTATACTGAAGCTAATTTTACCCTCAATGATTTTTAGAACACTTCTGGATCCTGCAGAGCCAGTCATCAATATGAACACTAATTATACTATATATCTATAGATGTTGGGGCCTGAGCAAATCATTTATTTTGTTTTATTTTTAATTTATTTTTTTTAAAGAGAGAATGTACAAGCTGGGGAGAGGGGCAGAGAGAGAAAGAGAGAGAAAGTATCTTAAGCAGACTCCACGCTCAGCAAGGAGCCCAACCAGGGCTTAATCCCATGACCCTGGGATCACGACCTGAGATGAAATCAAGAGTCGAATGTTCAACCAACTGAGCCACCCAGGTACCCTGAGGGCCTCAGTAAATCTTTAACAACTTATGAAAAACTCCTGAAGTTACATCCTCAAAATGAATTCCTGTATGACCCTAGTTTCATTGTAAGTTACCTCCATACTGAAAGAAGACTACAGGAGTTAAAAATGACGTTTGCTTAGAAAATGAATTTAGGTGCTTACATACTTAAAAAAGTAACAGCATATAGAAAATAATTTTACTTCTCCTTTCTTGAAAATTTTCAAGACTAAACTGACTAAAACTGCTAAGATTTAAAATATTATGTTGATAACCTAGCTACAAAACCATCAAGGAATCATATCTTCAAAAGTACAGATTTTATGTTTACCTGCCCCAATGACTCTCTCAATGCGAATTCTTGAGGGATCAATCTCCTTTGCAAATTCATGAACTGCTAGGGATGGGTCTTCATATGTATCTGGATCTATGTAAGTTTTAATTCCTGGGAAGCGTACTGCAAACCAACAACAACAAAAAAAGATTGATTTAGTTTAAAAGTATTTTAGTGATTACACATCTTGTGTATGTTTAAAACAAGGATTGACATATTAAAGTCGTCATTCTTGTTAGTTACTTCAACTCTCTTTTCTTTCTGTCCCACTCCTCCTCACCCCCCAATAAAGAGTTGAGTACTTGGAATCAAAAATTTATTTACCTGTTAATGTAAAATGACCTGGTGGTTTAATAGAGAGTGAGCTGACAGGTTCCAGAAAACATATTTATTATATTTCTGTAAAACGTTTAATCAGCTCACTAATTCACAAACAACCCATACATTTTGTACTTGATCTAGCTCAGGACATGGGGGGAAAGGCATAAGCCTTTCTCCCAAAACCCTTTCTGCCAAAATGAGCAAGCCTGTTGGTGTCCCTCCTGGACACTTTGCACTCAGATGACAAACAGGGATGGCTGGAAAACTTGAATGTGTGGTTATTTTTTTCATTTGCCACTTCTTTCAGTATCTGAAGAAATCACAGACTGTGTGTAGATATTCCTCTGTTTTGGTGGTAGGTTTCTGTGTTCCAACAGATTTCTGGCTCCCGGAGGACAGGAGATCATTTCTTATACATCTTTGTATCTTTCCAAATACCTTAGGTATGGTTTTACAGGTAATAATCACACAGCAAACCTTTATTAAATATGAATTAGTAGGGATTAAAAGATCAATGCAAATTCGTGGCATAGTGAATAGGTGATACTTGGTTTTGTTGCTTTAGATTTTGAAAGCTGCATAATACCCCGAGTTATTTGTTGGCTAGGATTCCTTAGAAACATGCTCTTGCAAGAAAATTTCAAAAGCAAACAAATAAAAGCTAATGAAGTGAGTTTAGAGGAGGTGCTGAAATGTCCATTGTCAGCAGAATTTGCTTCATGAGTTCCTCTACACTTGTTGCCCCCTTTCATTCCTTTTTGCCTACTGTCTTCTGCTACCAGATGAACACCCATGAGAATATTAGTACTTCCCCAAATATCATCAGCAAAGCATTCTAGGTATACTTAGGCCTGACAATGATTCTGAAATACTATGCTTTATGTGACTTCCAAAGTTTAGATTGGAGGAAAAGACAACAGATAATCTTTACCTCTGGTTCATATTGCAGATACTTTTTTACTTAATGGGAGTTGTGGTTTCAGAATGAATACTCTATAAACTCAGATCCAGTGGCTACTATTAGATGATTAGTGGTATCTAATTGGATATGTGGTGTTAACATCACCTTCTTTTTTCTTGTAAACACAATATATGTCGACTATCTGGTTACTTATTTAACTTACCCATGGTTTCTTAAAACTCGGTTTGTTATCTTTCTTTTACTTCCTTGGCTGTCTTAGGTTATTTTCATTGCTTCTTGCTGGGCCCATCTGGTTTAGTTTATGCAAAAACTGCTAGTTGGAAAGCAGATAATAAATACCTCAGGAACATCTTTTTCCTTTGCATTTCAGTACTAAATGCCCTGCAGTGAGTCTTAAGGTTGCTCAGCATATGTCATCTATCCAGGTGTTTGGGTCCAGGTTTCTGCATCTGTTCGCAGCATTTCCAGCTCATCCCATGGCTGACAGTGGCTGTCTTAGCTTTCCCTTCTCTGCCAGTGCAGTGAGCCTCAAACGTATTGTAAGAAAAGAGCAGCCAGGGACACCTTGCTAAAAATGCGTATGTCTTGGCCCTACCATGCACCTTCTGAGTCAGAACTCTGGCTAGTGAACATGGAACATCCTAATACAGAAAGTCCTCAGACCACTGAGAAATCCTGTGAGCCTTAGAAATAGCCCTAAACCGTTCCTCACTTAAATCCTTTCTGCCTCCTTCAGAAAGTGATATAGGTTGAAAAGTCTCTTACTCCTTTTGCTCAATCTGAAGTAAAAAAATGAGTTGAAAGAGTTAAACAGCTTGCCTCACACATTATTTCTACACTGTGGTTAATTAGAGAACATCCCTTTCTGAGATGTTAATTCAGCATCTCACGACAGAGAAACCGTCTTGACAAAGTAGTTTGCCATTTGGAGGTGGAGGTGGAGGTGGGTGTTGGGGAGGAGAGGGTGGCAATTATCAAACCAACTATAGTGGTAATTATAGCTTGCTTGGGAAGAGATTCTACAAATGAATATAACCTTGTAGTCAGCTCAAGGATTTCATACATATTCTAAAAGTTAAAGAGCTGATTTTCTTTTTTAGTGTTAATGAATTGTAAATTGATTTGTTATATGTTTAAATGACAGTCCCTACAAGAAGGAATAAAAGTTCCCTAATATTTCTATGGCTAATGCTCCACTAAATTAAACCAACTTGCATTCAGGAGTCATTGTGAATGGTAAATAACTAGATATAAGCAGTCATCTTGTATTTTTAGCATATTCAGCCTTCGTGTTTTCCAGCAAGCAGAATTAGGGAAAAAGTACTAGCATTTAATGAGAAGCAGGTGCAATTTCCACCAACAAACCTGGAAACCAGATGAAAAGTCTTAATGCTGAAAGGTTGGAAGTACATTTTTTCAGGTTTTCTCAACTCAGTGGATACAAGTTTAAAATGAACTCTTGAGGGCTAGAGCAATGTAAAATAATGAAAGGGTCACTGTACTACTTACAATGCCCATTCTGCTGTAAGTGGTTTCTCCTCTTCTCTTCTGACTTCATTTTAGCTTTGATGTACCATTGGCACCTTTGAAAAGGGTAAGCAGAATCTTAGTTTTAGAATTATGCTGGATGAGAACCAAAACCAACTAAATTACCTATCACTAGTAGGCCAAGTTCTTATCACAAAGGCCATGTTTAAGAATATCTTTATATCACAAGTTTCTTTTTTTTTTTTTGTATAGATCAGAATTAATCCCAGATAAGAATAAAATACTCTCACGTGGATTGATTGGTTTGAATGATAGGAATCTTAGAGAATATTCTATAATCAGCAATAACCATCACATGCTTCCTTATAGAACTTCTAATGGCTGGAGCTGGTAGAAAGCATTAAAAGTCAAAATGAGAAAATGTTTTTGAGTCAGAATCTCAGAAATTTAGACAAATGTTTTCTAGTTTCATTGCTAAAGAGCATGCTTTCTTTTTATTGCAGAATTCTGTAAAGGTATGTTCTGTTCTCTCTTGGGATAATTGTGCTCTGAGAAAGAGTAGATGCTTATCTCGC
The DNA here is from genome assembly GCF_028749965.1 of Puma concolor. Classification (NCBI taxonomy): domain Eukaryota; kingdom Metazoa; phylum Chordata; class Mammalia; order Carnivora; family Felidae; genus Puma; species Puma concolor. Next base: position 114,530,303 of record NC_141675.1, read on the forward strand.
ATGACTTCTGCAACATGAATAAATTCTCCAGCATCCATGTGATTTGACAATTCATCAAACTTCTAATTCCAAATGGTTAAACAGACTACATCTGTGGTATATCATCCAATCTTTCAATGTGATTTTATCTTCAAACCCTAAGGCAAGTTGAGTATTTATTCAGAAATGTCTTACAGTTTTTATAGAATAATTTCCAATGAATACTCTTCTATTATGTGCTTAAAGTATATTATGTGCTTTAAAAAATGAATTTTTTTAATCTTATGTAACTGAAGTAGTCTTCCCCAGTTTGTAGAATATTACTTTCTAATGTCATATAAATTGGAAAACATGGAAAGTAAAAGCTGAAAATAATTTAGTACAAATTTTTCTTTACCATTAAAGTATCTTTTAAAGATAATTCTGCTTCAGAAACCAAAAATAAAGACAACTTTTGAGCCCATCTCTCAAGTTTATTAGGCCAAATTGATTTAGCCTACAATGCCTGTAATATCTTCGTTAAAGCTTCCCATATTTATGTGTTAAGGCAATAATTTCTGATATTTTAATGAAATGCTTTTCCACATGTGTATGTGTGCCATTTAAATCACTGCTGAAATACTCAAAGAGGAAATAAAGCCTTAACTCATATTCTACAAATACACATAACTGTAACTTAAAAGTTACATCTGATTGTGCCATATATCGACTCACTATTAAATGAAACATCATTTAAATCAATTTCCATTATAAAGTTAGAGGCTTTTTTTTTTCAAAAAATTGAGGATAAAAGAGGCCCTGCTGTTTAAATAAAATCATACATGAGAAAGTACCCCACAGTTCTTCAAGAGTACTTTCAAATAAGAAAAAAATAATATTTTTGAATGAAATTAACCATCATATATAAATTATCACAGTCTAGTTGACATAATTTGTGACTTTGGAGTTAGAATCACCTTATAGGTCCCCATCATACTTTAACAACTGAATAATCTTTCTGGGCCCCAAACTGAGTGCCTTTAAATTATGTGCAACTCCATGATAAATAGAATATTATCAAGGTATCAATGCCCCCAAACTCACAATGCATGAGCAGCACTTAGGTTATAAATGGCAATGAAAACACAGTAGAGTTATTTCTTCCACTTAGCATTTTTCTAATAAGGTTTGTTAAACACATAGCAACACATAAGGTGTTGGCTTGTTTTCTTTTTTTTACCTAATTAAATTGTCATTGTGACTTTATATGTACCAAAATTGTATTCTAATCCTTCTTCTTGCAAGAGAGTCATAGGTACGATCATAAGAACTCTAACATTTTTTTTGTTTGTTTTTCAAACAAGCTTAGACCTCCACTAGGATACATAGGGTTTTGCTTGTGTGTTGGTTTTTATAACCAGTTCTCCCCTGCTAGTGATTAAGGATTTTGTAGATCACATTTGGTATTTGAAGGATATCATACTGCATATTTTGTTTTCAACCTGATGGTTAGTTGGTTTAGAGACTCCAGCATTTATTTTCTGCCCACTGTAAAAGATGGTTGTACCAAAGCTGTAATGATGGCAAGGACCTGCCAGAGGTTAGCATGAGGTATAAAGAGAGACAGAAACAGGAGAGTGCTGGGCAATAGTATACGATGGTGACACCATGGCATGCCCAAACTAGCACTTTTTATTAGTGTTAATTTATCAGTATTCCTGCATCCTTTCAAAAAATTTTTTCTTATTACTATAGCTATCACTCTTCTATCAGTTAATCAGCTTCCCCAAACAGGAGACTCTGAGACACTCTCTATTACAAGAGCAATACTATGTCTATTTATACAGAAAAAAAAAAATTAAGTAAACGTGGGGTACATGTGTCCGTTTTACAATTAATTTCATAAAGAAGTCACCATTTTAACTCAACCATATTAAAATATTCATGTGTTTCTTTATTCCTTGGTAGGTTCTATAAAAGTGGTTTTGTTATCCCTAGATCTGACACCTTCAATAGCTGGCAGTTACAGTCAGGCATGGACCCAAACTTCTAAACAGTTGTGAACTTACTGATCTATACCTTTACCCTGCTCTAAAACTGTAGATAATAATTTTCCATGCATGTATATCCTCTATAATTTAAACGTGAATTTTAATAAAATATTGGTATGTAAGTAGAGTTTTTCAATAAATAAAAAAGGTGTTTTATTGTTTATTCACTAAACTATTGCCCCTGAAAGTAGCTATTTGTTATTTCTGCTCATTATCAAATATCGACACTTTCCAGTTGAGACGGTGTACTTTAGCTGGTGTCATTATAGATGCATACTTTTTGGCTGGTATTCTTATTGCACTTTTAAATCATGACATTGTTTTCTTTGCAGTATGTGTGTTTTTCATATTATCAGGAAAATTCATGAGATATTCTTTTGTGACCCTATTGATAATCAAGAAAGAATTATTTTTTCCTTAGTAGGAATAAAAATATGATCTGAATATATTCACAGTTTCTCACAAAAGTCTGGGCCTAATAACAAGGCTTATATAACAAGGGTTACAGAAAAAATCTTTTATATGATTTCATACATACTACCTTTACTCACGTCTCTGTATAGTCAGTCAGTACCTGGCTCATGGCAACAATCTAATATATCTAAAAATCAATAAATGGTTTTAATTCATTGTTATATCAAATGTGTGCAAACATACAAATATAAGATTTAGGTACCCGAAGCACTTTGACCAGCTAGTCAGGATTCAGATCTAGGTCTTTTGCTCTGTCCAATTCATTGTTGCTTTAAATTTCCACCCCTATTACCTTAAAGTGGAGAAATACCAGATTTATAAAACCAATTAATGTAATCTAATATAGATCCATTCAACATTTAATGAATAAATAGAACACATTCTATAACACTAAATTTATAGAAAACTTTTATATAAATTCTCTGTTGAATGATTTTTTTTTTTCTCCAGGAAAGATCTCTTTCATGGTGTAATTTGAACGTGGTAAAGGAAAAACTTATCGAGTAAGAATTTATCTTTCATAGCTTTCAAAGTGTTTCTATCACGTCTTTAGTTGCTTACATATTTCGAAGCCTATTGATACAGAGAATTGGACATGGTGGTTCTGTTATATAAACTTCAGTCAGAGCAGCCTGCCCTGATCCCTTTTTCTCTCATAGTTTGCTACATTTGAAAGCATATGAATACACAGTATTATAAGAGAATGGTTATTCACAAATCTTGGAAATAATCTGGTATGCTTCCGTTACCTCCCAGTGATTAAGAAGAACAAAGTAAGAATGACGAGGAGAGTAAATCCCCCAACAGCTGCGGTGGCTATCACGAGAATCTGTCCCTGTTCAGCCGCCATGTCAGAAGCTGAAACACAAATACAATATTAAAATTTCCCTGGGTGACATTTCACTAACAAAATTATTTTACAAGTTGGTATATGCTTGAAAATATGGTGATGGAGGCCAAAAATGTCCACCATATTTGCCTTTATTTGGCACACAGGATGCAAACCAAAATAAGGGCTGAAGATGGAGGTCATAACCCACAACATAGCCCTTTTCTTTTCTTTTCTTTTCTTTTCTTTTCTTTTCTTTTCTTTCTTTTCCTTTCCTTTTCTTTTCTGTTTTTGTTTTTACAAAAGTACCAATAAAAGTAGATGGATTCTTAGTATCCCACATTCTAAGATTAAGTATTTGTTGCAAATTTAAATCAGCAAATAGACTTAAAGGATTTTGTTTATATTATTGCTAATTTATTTCCTTAAACACTTGAATCAAGAGACCAGGCTTATGCACTGTTTTGATGTCTCTTTCAACAAAGTGGAAAGACTATTGCATAATTCGTTTTAAGAATGACCTTTTTTATATTTCATAGAGATTAATTCAAAAATTAAAGTTAGGAACTTACACTTTATAGGACAAGGATATACATAGGAAGTTCTTAGATGTTTAGCAGTAATTTTAAAAATGACATTTAAAAGCTTCCTTTTTTGAAGAAAAAACTAGATAACATATGGTAACAACATATTTCTTTCATTGACAAAACTATAAAAATTACAGGGGATGCATGTTTTACTACTGCTTAGGCAATCTTCTAAAATACATTACTTCAATTAATTCATTAGCACTTCTCATTCTATGTATTACTGAAGTTTTTTAATTTTTTAATTTTTTAAAAAATTTTAGTATATGTGCTGCCGAAGCAAGCACAATTTATTTTTTTTATTTTAGAGAGAGAAGGGCATGAGCAGGAGAAGGGCATGGGAAAGAGAGAGAGAATCCCAAGCAGGACTCAATCCCATGACCCTAGGATCATGACCTGAGCTGAAATCAAGAGTTGGATGCTCAACCAACTGAGCCACCCAGGCACCCCTGTATTATTGAAGTTTTAATAAGAAATACTTTTTATTGAATGGGATATGAACAATTGCTTCATAATAGAAGTAAAAAACTGAAGCCCACAGAAGGTAAAGAACTTGCCTGACTTCACACATGACCATCTCCAGAATTCAAGGTTAAGTTTTATGTTTCATTTCCCCTTCCTATGCTATAACTTTAAGTAATAATTCAGTAATTTGGCAATACTCTAAAATATTGAATCAAACAGTCCCTTTAATATCCTTTCACTTGAATAAAGCTTTATTTTTATTACTATAAAAATATATTAATCAAATAATTTATATGTAGAAAATTGTATCAAATAATATAACTGAAAAACATGAGGCATCTGGGTGGCTCAGCTGTTAAGCCTCCAACGCTTTTTTTTTTGTAATTTTTTTTAACATTTATTTATTTTTGAGAGACAGAGTGAGACAGGGCATGAGTGGGGGAGGGCTGGAGAGAGGTGGGGACACAGAATCTGAAGCAGCCTCCAGGCTCTGAGGTGTCAGCACAGAGCCCTGCATGGGTCTTGAACTCATGGACCGTGAGATCATGACTTTAGCCGAAGTCAGATGCTTGACCAACTTAGCCACCAAGGCGCCCCAAACCTCTGACACTTGGTTTTGGCTCAGGTCATGATCTCACGGTTCGTGAGTTTTACTGCCCTGTCAGCACAGAGCCTGCTTGGGATTCTCTCTTTCTCCTTCTCTCTGCTTTTCCACTGCACATGTTTTCATTCTGTCTCAAAACAAATAAATAAACTTGAAAAAAGGAATATAACTGAAAAACAAACCATTTAATTCTCTACCATAATAATTCATTAAACTTGAGTACTTTAAGACTTTCACAGAAATAGTTCTTCTTCTGGGAATCAAGTAGGCAATATACACTATGTGCAAATTTATATCCAGAGTAATAACTTCCTCATAAAAATGACATATCTACTAGGGAATTTTTGAGCATTAAAAGCTATTGTTAAGTAAGAAACCAGTCACAACATTTAAGAGGCTTTTTAAGAAATCTAAATGTAAATAAAAACAATTGTCATTTATGTTCAGTTTTCAGTAAGAAATTTATTAAACCTTGGAATTAGATTTTATTCACTATGATTTAATTAAGATATTTTCAGGCATCTATTTCTTTCAGCTCATAATCTGTGCAGAAACAGGTAAAGGGTTGCATCTTATCCAATAAATAATGTGCTGAAGATTTTTTATTAGGTCCTCACTGAATTTCCTAATCTTCAAAATAACACTGATATTGCAGGAATTAATGAGCGCTCTAAAATGTCACATTTCACATGAAAATTATTGAATAACAAATTATAAGGGATAGATGTTACAGAAAACATAAAATAACATTAATTTCTGACAATACAGAAGATGCCATTTAAAAAGAAAACATTTACTTAGCAACTGCTGTATTTGTAAAATATATAATATAGTTCAAGAGTTTTAAATCTGGAGCCTGTACTTTCACAGTAGCCAGGTAGCAAGTAATTTACTTAGACCATATATTCAAAGTTCAGACAGGGAAGATTATGTAATTGGACCTTTAGAGACTCAGATTACTTTGTTATAGAACACTGTGTTGTTTACCTCAATCGCTTAGCAAACTGCTATTTTTACTAATATACCTTCATTTTCACACTTATGATTATATATTTATGAACTTTACTTCAATTAAAATTTTAATTGGATATCAGAATAGGCAGTTGTGTTACTTTGAAAAATGCATATGCCTGTATAATTGTTTCTTAAACTTCTGTGCTAGAAATCCTAAACACTCTTCTTTGGAGATTGGCATACAGTTGACCCTTGAACACTCAAGTTTTAACTGCATGGCTCCACTTACACGTAAATGTTTTTTGATAAATACAGTATAATACTGTGAGTGTATCTTCTATTATGATTTTCTTAACATTTTCTTTTCTCTAGCTTACTTTACTGTAACAATATAGTATACAATACATATAACATACAAATATGTGTTAATTGTTTTTGTTATTGGTAAGGCTTCTAGTCAACAGTAGGCTATTAGAAGTTGAGTTTTGGGGAGTCGAAAGTTATGTGTAGACTTTGGACTGGATGGGGCAAGGGGGTTATTGGTATCCCTAACCTTTGCATTGTTTAAGGTTCAATTGTATATAAATATATAAGTTATTTGAAATAAGAGTGTATGATGTCATGCACCGTTATATACTGGGAGTAAAGTGCCATGGATTATGGGGCTGGGATGATTATGAAAACATTAGGAATATCATCATCAACAACAGTCACTATCTATTTCATACTAAATTAGCTTCTAGCACAATGTTTAGTGCTTCAAATTCATTACAAATTTATCTGCACAATAGTCTTAATAGGTAGGTACTACTATTATTCCTAGTATAGGTGGTTCTATTACTTGCTAAGGTCACACTTCTTGTACACAGGAAAGCTAGCAATCCAATCCCGATTTGTCAGGCTCCAGGCCCATGCTATTGCCAGTATTTTACACTACCATTTTCGCTAATAGAACAAATGGCTAGATCCAGCTCTTTTGTGGGTCCTAGAACAATCATTAGCCTTGCCTGACTTTGGCTTCATGTCTGTAAAATGAGAATTTTGAATTAAATGTTTTTTTTCACAATCTTTCAAAGTTATTTTACTATAGTACTATGTTATCCATAAAAGCTACAAATATTGGGAAGAGCAAGATTTGCCATATGGAAGTAAGAGGAACACTCAGGACCTGTGTTGCTCCTCTTGGTCCTGACAGGGATAATTTCTGCCTTATTATATCAGTGTTGGCCAATCACAGAGCTGACTCTATCTCAGGATGAAGTCTATAGTCTTTAACTTTGCTCACATGGCTCTCTACAAATGACTCTAAATGTATATCCCCAGATTAATCTCTTATCGTTCTCTATGTTGAATTCATTCCAGTTCCTTAAAATGTGCCAAGCTTTCTTTCATGGCCAATTCCTATTTAATCCTCCTATGTGAACATCACATCATTTGGGAAGCTTTTTATGCTTGTTTAGATTTAATTAGGACCCCAGACTTCTGTTCCCATAGCTCTTGGACTACTTCTACCAATACATTTCTATCATGCTTTACTGAAATCACTTTTTTTGTATCCTGTCTTTTCAATTAGACTACGAATTATATGAGGGGAGGGGCTTTATTCACTATAGTATCTGTAGTAATTTGAATGATGACATCCCCTCCACTCTCTCCCTGCCCCTACAAAAAAAAAAAAGTATTTGCAAGTACAAGTAAGTTCCTTAACTTACTACTCATCCTGTATTAGCTGGGTGGGCCCAAATCCAATGACAAGTGTCCTTATAAGAGACAAAATAGAAGACAAAGTAGAGAAGTCCATGTGAAGACAGAGGCAGAGATTAGAGTTATAGAGCCACATGCCAAGGAATACCTGGAGCCACCAGACCTAGAACAGGCAAGGAAGGATTCTCTCCTAGAGCCTTAGGAGAGAGTATGCTTTTGGTCTCCGTAACTATGAGAGAATAAATTTCTGTTGTGTGTGTCATCTGCTATAGTAGCTCTCTGAAACTCATACAGTATTCAACCTATAGGACCTGATACAGGTCCTATTTATTGAGTAGTAGTAGCTCAATAAATATTTGTTTGAGTAAATGGATTGAATTGTCATTTGCATTAGGTGATTCTGGTTAAAAAAAAAAAAAAGCCAGATTGACCTAGGGTTATCCATATCCTCACCTTCCACTTCATATGTAAAGATTTACCCTGAAGGTAGTTATACGTATGTGAAATAAGTCTACCCAACATAATTTTAATCAGAAGATGCAATTATTCTGTATGATTGAAGATAATGCTTTCCAGAAGGCAGGAGGTGCTAGAAAGTACAGGCTTCTACATTTAATCAAGTTAAGTTGATTAAACTTAGAAATGTGAATATAAGTTTAAGAATGCATTAGCTCATTCAACAAATGTTTATTGAGAACATCCTACATGGCAGACACTGAGATAAACACCGGAGATTCAGTTACTGACCTCATGGATTTACAGTTCATGGGAAAGATAGACGATGAAAAAATAACTACAAGTGAAAGAACTGTTAGAAAAGGGATATGTGGGGCGCTCTGGAAAGGAATAAGCAGCCTCTAGCAATAAATCGGTAGAGTGGCAGTTAGGAAATACAGTTGATCCTTGGAAAATGTGGGAATTACAGTGCCAATCCCTGCAGTTGAAAATCACCCTATACCTTTTGATTCCCCCAAAACTCAACTACTGTTAAGTAGTTATAGCCTACTGTTGGCTGGAAGCCTTGCCAATAACATAAACAGTTGGTTAACACATATTTTGTATGTTATATGTATTATATACTGTACTCTTATGATAAATTAAGCTAGAGAAAAGAAAGTGTTATTAAGAAAATCATAAGGAGGAGAAAATACATTTACAGTACTGTAAAAAATCTGCCAATAGGTAATGCTCTGAGTGGTCTTGTGGATCTGTCTTATTTCAACAATGTTTGGACAGAACAGATCCAGAACACCCCTTCTTCCTCCAGCCTCCAGTCACCCTCCAAATCCTTTCCAGTCAACCTTTGAAACCATAATCTCAGCCACCATCTGCCTCTGGGACCAGCCAACACCATCTTTTGAGTTTAGCTCTTTATTGCTGATTAAACATGAACTCCCAGATTCATCAGAATTATTCCACCGAGGTGGACAACATGCGTCTGCAGGCCTCCTACACCTACCTCTCTCTGGGCTTCTATTTCCAACTTGACAATGTGGCTCTAGAGGGCATAGCCCCCTTCAGCAAGCTGGCTTAGGAGAAGCAGGAGGACGCTGAGGGGCTCTGGAAGATGCAAAACCAGTGGGGATGGTCGGGTCCTCTTCCAGGACCTGCAGAAACCGTCCCAAGATGAGTGGGATAAAACCTTGGAAGCCGCTATGGAAGCTGCCATGGTCCCAGAGAAGAACCTGAACCATGCCCTGTGGGATCTGCGTGCCCCGGGTTCTGCCTTGCATACCCCTGTCCTTGTGACTTCCTGTAGAACCACTTCCTGGAAGAGGAGGTGAAACTCATCAAGAAGATGGCAACCACCTGACTAACCTCCACAGGTTGGCTGGCTCCCAGGCTGGGCAGGGCGAGTATCTCTTCGGAAGGCTCACCCTCAAGCATAACTATTAGCCTCCAGAGCCTAGTGGCCTTTGAAGGGCATCCCCCTGGTGTCAGGACTTCTTCCTGAGCCTCTCCCTGCAGCTCCTATGCAGCTTTTTAACCACTCTGGAACCTTCTCTCAAGCCTTGGACCAAGTGAAAACAATAACACTTTTTGCAGAAAAAAAAATTTAAAAAACATTGAAATAAAATCTGTTGTGTAAGTGGATCTGCACAGTTCAAAGTTGTGTTGTTAATGTGTTAAGAGAAGGAGGAGGAAAAGGAGAAGAAAGAGGAGTCGCTCCTTGGTTAGAGGCCTCAAAGACCTGATTAATTTAAATGGACACTTAGAAAAACAAATCATAACAGCATCTACCAAATGGATTCCAGAATAGTACAGTATAGCTAACCAATCCCCCTGCCATGATTGAAAACTTGTCTGCTTGTACCATCTGTTCATTTTTCAATCCTAAAAAAAAAAAAAAAAAAAAAACAAAAAAACAAACAAAAAAAAAAAAACAAAACCACATTTCTAATTAGTTTGGTAGGATAGAATGTGTATTATTTACTCCTGTAAGTAACTCCCTAGAGAGCAAACCTGTCTTTAAAAAGATACAATGAAATCCAGGTAAGGAATGAAATTTATTTGTGACTAGCTGATTGGAAATGTCTTTTTGCTTAATGGAATAAGGTCTTAATGGAATAAGGTCTTGGAAAAATATAAGTATATTGAAATTATTATTTCATCGTACGGTTTGGAAAGAGGCACACTTCCTTAAGGGGCAAAAAGAGATGCAAAATTGTTACTGAACTAGAGCTTAGCACCTAGCCAATGCTTGGCATAAGTAAGGATGCCGCTATAAGGGAGGTTTGCTTTAGTTGTTTCTATTTAAAGAGGAGAAAAAAGCGAAGTTCTTTACTTGGAATCCAAATACTTTAAAAAAATAGGTTGAAAAAAATAAATTTCATGTCTTTAGGAAAGTATTGGAGAAAAGCAATTTTGCTATTTTTAACCAAAGATTTTTCTTCTACAGAGACATGATTTTGTCTCTCTGTAATCAAGATTATTCTAGTTTATATTTACATTTCAAAGTAAAATCTGTTATTTGTATGCTGTGTCATTTTCTGTGGAATAGCTTTTTAAAGTTAACTCTTTTCTGTTATGAACATCTTTTTAAAGTTATTGAAGACAGCAGTTACATATTTTTTTGAATAAAGTTTTTCTCAAAATTCTGCCCAGGGAAATAAATGGTGGTATATATTTGTTTCATATTCACATGTTTTATTTATGACTCCCAATTCTTGATGAAATGTCAAAATTTCAAATGATATTATCTCATCATTTCAACAAAATGATTTTTTAAAGCACAGCACACATCTCAACAATGTAATGGATTGATAGTACCCAGGAAATTAATCTTAAGGTTTATTGACAACCAATACAGGAAATCCTCTTAGGTCATATACTATAATCAGGATTAGTTTAATCCTATGAAATGAGGTACATATATAAAGATTTAGCAATATATAATGAAGACTAATCAATCTGTAAAATCTCAACACTATATGGTTATACAGACATATGAGTATGACATATGAATGAAAGCTGAGGATATATTTCTCTTAGATAAACATAATCTTGTGATTTTGTAGATGATGCTGTTATTCTCTTGGCTACCCAGACTTGAAGTGTACAGTCATCTTGATTCTACCTTCACCTACAACTCCATGTCCAGAGTCAAATCTTTATCATGTCTTATATTATCTTGTGTTTATTACCACTGGAACAACCTCATTTCAGGTTCAGCTTCATGGGATTAGGCTGCTTATATATTTGTCTATTAAATTGTCTTTCTATAGTATCTCTTCCCAATCCATCTCACATTATGTGGCCACATAATTATTCTTCAAAATAATATTTAAAACTATTCAGAATCTCTCCCAGTGCCTAGAGGGTAAAGTCATCCCACTGCAGAGGTTCACCATTCCTGGAGATATCCAGGCCTGAAACTTTGCACTCAGACTTCCCACAGTTTTCACCTTTGCCTTCACATTAATCATCAATCCTGTCATTATTACATTTTTTTAATTTTTTAAATGTTGATTTATGAGAGAGAGAGAGAGAGACAGAGACAGAGACAGAGACAGAGACAGAGAGACAGAGGGCAAATGAGGGAGGGGAAGAGGGAGAGGAGACACAGAATCCAAAGTAGGCTCCCAGCTCTGGGCTGTCAGCACACAGCCGGACACAGGGCTCAAACCCACAAACTGTGAGATCATGACCTGAGCCAAAGTCAGATGCTGACCCACCCAGGCGCTCCATCATTACTACATTTTAAGTATTTCTTAGATTCATCCCCATTCTCTTCTGTCCCCCCGATTATTCCTATACTCATCTTATCACATGTATTTGAATTCAGCTAGATGGCAACTTCATTTATGTGGAATGCAGTGGAATAATAGCAAGATGGACAAAAAGAGCTTCTGAGGAGATATCTGACAGATGTTCACATACTAAAGAACACACAGTTTACTCCATGAAACAGCTTTGATGCCTCACACTCTTACTTCAGACATGTTTATTGATTTCCAAATTCATAAAACAGTATTGTAGAAGTAAATTAAGTAAATGAGGCCAGGGGTGAGATATCTGAAGAGAGGGAATTGAATGGATGTACACACTGGTAGGCTGACCGACAGAAGAACTGGGAAAATGGAAAGCTGACATAACATTCCCAAATATACAGTATTCAGGAGCAAAGAATTTAGGATCAAACATCCTTGTAAAATTCAGGGAACACAGAAGGACTTGCTATGTTATAACTCAAAACAATAATATGATCATACAAGGTGAATAAAAAATGCTGAGTTATGTCCAAGATATTTTATTTAAAAGGGCAAGAGTCTGTGGGTGCATGATTAGAAAAGTATGTCTCTGCAAAATATTTAACAATAAATAGTAAAAATAATACTTTTAAGACCAAACTTATGTCTGAAAATTTCAACTATCAAAAATGATTTGATTTCTGATGATTTCAGGGGTTGGGGCTCATTTCAACTACATGATAAGCTTCTTGAGGGCATAAATAATATCTTTCAACTTACTATATCACATGGGATTAGTAGAGCACCTTACACGGACTAGAAATTAATAAATATATATTTTTCCTGAAGAAGAGATAAATAATGCATTCTAGACATAAGGATTAAATGCCCTGGCTAAAGAAGAGTTTTCATATAAGATGCATTTGGTAATGCTCATGCTTAAAAGTGTTCTAGTTACATAAATGACTCTTCCACACTTGTATTTTGATATATAGTATGTTCAGAGATAAGTGAATAGAAAATAGTGTGCTATAAACTTAACAGAAACCCATGGGGGAGGGGAAGGAAAAAAAAAGAGGTTAGAGTGGAAGAGAGGCAAAGCATAAGAGACTCTTAAAAACTGAGAACAAACTGAGGGTTGAAGGGGGGTGGGAGGGAGGGAAGGGTGGGTGATGAGTATTGAGGAGGGCATCTTTTGGGATGAGCACTGGGTGTTGTATGGAAACCAATTTTACAATAAACTTCATATATTGAATAAATAAATAAATAAATAAATAAATAAATAAATAATAAACAAAAAGAAAATAGTGTGAGTTAAATTTTTTTAGTGTTTATTTATTTTTGACATAGAGAGCACCAGCGGGGGAAGGGCAGAGAGAGAGGTGGTCAGAAGATCCGAGTGGGCTTCCTGCTGACAGCGGTGAGCCTGATGCCAGCTCAAACTCATTAACTGTGGGATCATCACCTTAGGCAAAGTCCGACGCTCAACCAACTGAGACACCCAGGTGTCCCTGTGAATTAACTTTTTTATTCAAATACCCCTGCGTAGGCTTTGAATGAAATAAGTATTTCATTTATTATTTATAATAAGGAAGGTATTGGCATGGTATTGTATTAGCATGTTTCTTTTACATTTATTCAATATTTGACGCCATTTACCAACAGGAAAAATAACCTCTAAGATGAGGGGCAGGGGGAGAGAAGAGAGGGAGAGAGGGAGAATGACAAGAGATTCTCTGTTCCACTCAAGTAAGCAGGTTACTAAATTCTCAGTTGGAATTGAAAAAAAGACTCATGGATCATATCTATTGAAGTAGGAACCTTTAGCAGGGATTATATTTTTTTTAGAAAGTGATTGCACCACTATGCTTTCTTTCTCTGGTCTGCCAATTCTCCAGAAACAATGCAGTTCAGTACGTCAAACTGTGGCTACATTGGGACACAGAAGATTTCAAGATTCATTCTTCTTGATGACCTTAATTTACTTGTCAGATAAAAATGCCAAATGACACAGGGATAATTGGAAAATGTGAGTTTGGTAAAACTTGATGGAGAGGCAGAAGCAGAAGCATAGTGCAGCATGATGAAACACTTTTTGTCTCTCTCTCTTTCTTTTTTAAGATTCTTGTGTGCATTAATAAATGGTCAAGATGCCTTGACAGGTAGGCTTCATGTGACAAATATCAAAGAACAGAGAAAAGTAACTGAGGCATTTAAACACCTGGAACTATTGTTAACATTCTAAATGTCGGGATTTAATTTGTAATTGTCTGTATTTCATATTGTTACATGCAGTTGAGATAGGTCTTTGATAACATATTTTGTAAGTGAAATACTTACGCCTTTATACATACATATTTCATTTTTTAAAGATTCAGTGTATAATAGAATTTCCTTAAAAATTTCAAAAATTCCTTGGAACCAATGATGTTCAATTATTCAACATGTACCATGTTATTAATAGCATTTGCATATTGGTAATCATACTTATGCACTTGAGGTTATAACTTCTCTGTATAACAGTGTGGCTTGAGGTAAGTAGCTTTGTCAGTAAATGTATAGCCATTAGGGATCACATATTTCATAAGGCTAAACTCAAAGGTTTATTTAGGATCTAGTTTTCATAGGGGCACCTGGGTGGCTCGGTCGATTAAGCATCCAACTCTTGATCTCAGCTCAGGTTATGATCTCATGGTTCAGGGGATTGAGCCCCGTGTTGGGCTCCATGCTGATGATGCAGAACCTGCTTGATTTTTTTTCTCTCTCCCTCTCTCCCCCTTCCCTGCTCTCTCTCTCTTTCAAAATAAAGAAATAAACTTATAAAAAAAGAATATTTTTCATAGAAAATATGTAAAAAAAATCCTGATAAAAAGCATACATTTATTATTTAGAAAAAGTTCTAGAAAATTTCTTGAGTGAATTCTCATTCATCAACTCATTATTCACTCAAAAACAACAAAAAATACTAATCATTTAGAATGTGCCATGGGCCGCCTGGGTGGCTTAGTCGGTTAAGCGACCGACTTCGGTTCAGGTCATGATCTCACAGTTTCGTGAGTTTGAGCCCCGCATCGGGCTCTGTGCTGAGAGCTCAGAGCTTGGAGCCTGCTTCAGAGTCTGTGTCTTCCTCTCTCTGCCTCTCCCCCATTTGTGCTCTCTCTTAAAAATAAACAAACATTAAAAAAATATTTAGAATGTGCCAAACACTGTGATGTAGGGATTGGGGAGACAAAGAAGACTTCAGCCTGGTTTCCAATCCTCAGAGTAGTTTCTCTTTAGTGAGGGTGATAGATAACTGTAATATAGTGAAACTGTTGCTAAAATGGAAGTACGAGTGAGGGTCATGAGGGAAGAGTAGGAAAGTGATAATCTCGGCAGGAAGAAATGAAGGAAGGTTTATAAAGGAGGTGATTCTTGAGCTAAATCTGAAAGGGTTAGAAGAAATTGGCAAGTAACCAAGGTGACAAGTAGATACTGGGACATTCTAGTGTGAAGAAATGACATTACATGTATGGAGACATGAAACCACAGCATCTTCCAGAGATTTTACATGTACTTTGAAGCAGAATAGAACCAAGAGGATATAGAATAGGAAGGTGGATAGAATGGATCGTGAAAATATAGTGACCTCATTCAGTGTGCTTAGTTTTTTCTCATGAGTAGAATAGAAGGAGATGTGAGTTTACTCAAAATTGCAATTTTTACTGGGGATATAAACTCTTGCAAATATATGGGAAGAAACTATCAGACAATAAAATGAGGACATGTTTGGAGCCTGGATTTGGCCTGAATCTCACACTATACCTTGACTTTCTTTACGTAAAGTAATAAAGTCTCACTTTTCACTAAACCAGTTGGGACTTCATCACTTAAAGTTGAGAGTCCTACTTACTAAAATGAAACAAAGAGGAGAGAGTTTGTCTGTGTTTGTCTATACGCATATCCTATAACGAGGGAAAAAGAGGATAAGTGGATCTTTATATTTCCAAATTAACTACTAAAAACCTCTCAATGCTTATTATGTTGCTTAAGTTAGATGCTTTTAATCTCCATTTACTATTTACATTTTTTTTCTATGTTGAACAGACTTCTGAGTCTGTTTGCCCCCATAACTGGATGAATGAAATTGAAAAGATAAAGCAAAATGAGGCGGGGTGGGGGGAGGGTTCTGTTTATAAAACAGCCATTTTTATAAAAAGAAAACCAAATGCTCTGCTTGGAGAGAGTCCATTTTCTTTTTCTTCAATTGATTGATTGGTTCAGGGTGAAATCAGTCCTGTCTATCTTACATTTAATGGATCTCATGTATCGATTTAATAAAAACTGCATAGATGTAAAAACAAACAGACCAAAAATAAAAACAAATGAACAGACATTTCTTGCAACTTTAGTGAGACAGCATGTTAAAATCAGATTATGGAGGAATCTGCCCATTTTAAGCCATCTAATTATGAACCCATTGCCACCAAATCTGGAGCTAAACAAATTCCTGTGAAGATTTTTACTTAACCTTCACAGTTAATGTTAAAGCACATTTAGGGTACAGTTGTCTCTTACATGGCTTCAGTAGAAATCTTTACAGAAGCATAGAAACCAACAATGTTGGGGGTGGAGGGCAATTTGTCTTAGCTTTATGGACTCAAACACGGTGCCCCAAATAATTTAGATCACAGGCAACCAACAGGGACCTGCTATTCCTATGCCAAAACTCATTTGATTATCCCCTGAAAGCAAGTTCTCAAGGAAGCTGTTGCATCATTGCTTGAAACCTTTTGAGGCCTCTGCTCTAACAACCAAACTACCTCAGCTTCTAACTGATCACTGCAATCACTTCTGGAGAGATTTAAAGAGAGCCTACTCTACTTTATTATTATTATTTTTTTAATTTTTTAAATGTTTATTTACTGTTCAGAGACAGAGAGAGAAAGAGAGAGAGAGAGAGAGAGAGAGAGAGAGAGAGGGAGAGGGAGAGAGAGAGACAGAGCACGAGCAGGGGAGGAGCAGAGAGGGAGGGAGACACAGAATCCGAAGCAGGCTCCAGGCTCTGAGCTGTCAGCACAGAACCTGATGTGGGGCTCGAACCCACAAACCACAAGATCATGACCTGAGCCAAAGTCAGACGCTTAACCGACTGACCCACCCAGGTGTCCCAAGCTTACTCTATTTTAAAAAGAGCCAAACTTGTTGTTCCACAAAACGAAAGATCAATCAATTTTCTTAATGTCCCCTTTATTATTTATGTTATGATTTCCCTTAAATTATGTGTTAGATCTCCCAGTTAAATTTTGCATAATATTTTGTTTTATGCACAGAATTACACCATAACTTACTAATATTATATTTTCAAGAAAATAAGATTGTTTGCTTTGCCTGTAGATTTTTCACTAAATTTTGGCTTTATTGCTCAGGGAATCAACTTAACTCAAAACTGAAACTTAGTATTATTATTCTGAAAATGTGGAGTAAATACCTCTTTAAAAATGAACTAAAGGGGAAAAAATTCCTGACATACTCTTTCACAAGTTCATGTAATATAAAAAAAGTGTCATGTTTTATTTATTCATCTTTTATACTAATATCTGCATATGATATTGATAATAGACAAACTGGCATGTGCTATCTTGTTAGACAGTAATATATGCCTCTTTCTATATGCTGATAATATGGATTTAATTTTCAATAACTAGAATTGATTTCTGGATACAAATAATTCTACCATCCTACCGCTGCTAGAAGGGATTGAACATCATCAACTTTATCAAAATTAAAATCATTTTCTTTGGCACACAAAAGGCAATTGATAAAAACTCTACAAAAGAAGACAACCTAATCCATTTTTTACAAGTACACTTTTTCCATAACTTATCCTAGAAGGCTTGCTGCAAAAATATGTGGTTCAATATAACTTTTTCCATGGGAGCATTGCTCCTCGGGTTTCTTTTTGATGACTTTGAACACCTGCTTTGAAAATTTTCCAGGCCAGAATCATCTTTTTTCACAGTATCCAGTGGTGTGGAACTGTGGGCTTTCAATCTAGAGTATGCCTAATTGTTGGAGCAGAGTCAACTCTGCTTCCTAAGGACAATCTTTGATTCGCCTCCAGCTCATTTCAGTGCAAATGTAAGGATGGGAAAAAATATTGGTTGGTTGTCTCAGCTTTAATAGTGGAATTATTTCTGTACTTCTTCACCTTATTTTTTTTTATGTTTATTTATTTATTTTGAAAGAGAGAAAGCAGGAGGGGGCAGAGAGACAGGGAGACAGAATCCCAAGCAGGCTCTGCATGCTGTCAGCGCAGAGCCCTGTGTGGGGCTTGAACCCACAAACCATGAGATCATGACCTGAGCTGAAATCAAGAGTCAATCACTTAACCAACTGAGCCACTCTTCACCTTATTTTTGAAGCATTTGTACCATCTATCAGTGTGTAAATAGAGAAAACACATTCTAAGCTCTCATTAAAGACTTAGCTCAGGGGCGCCTGGGTGGCGCAGTCGGTTAAGCGTCCGACTTCAGCCAGGTTACGATCTCGCGGTCCGTGAGTTCGAGCCCCGCGTCAGGCTCGCATCAGGCTCTGGGCTGATGGCTCAGAGCCTGGAGCCTGTTTCCGATTCTGTGTCTCCCTCTCTCTCTGCCCCTCCCCCGTTCATGCTCTGTCTCTCTCTGTCCCAAAAATAAATAAACGTTGAAAAAAAAAATTAAAAAAAAAAAAAGACTTAGCTCAAAATTTTTAGTAAGTAATCTTAGTAAGAATACTAAGATACTAAGTATCTTAGTGGGATACTGAACGGGTATCTATTAAGCTCTATCTCTGAAAACTGCCTCTCTCTCTGGTCCCTACCTGCATGAATTGGATTAGGAATGGAGACCTGACTCATATTGGGCCAAACCATGATATTTCTTCCAGGAATTTGGAATTAGGATTCATAGTCATTCTGGTGGTCTTGGTGCATGGTTGAAATGATGGGGAAATATGAATCTACAAGCTGTGAGGCAGATAGATTTATTTTCCTAAATGAACATATGCATAGGTAAATCTGATCCTAGGCGAGAGAAACAGAAGCGAGTGGCTGTGTAGACCAAGAAAGAGATTGGTTATCTTTCATTTCAAGACCTTTCTGGTATCTTGTTTCAGTTCTTTTTGAAGCCTAGCCTCATTTACGCCCCCATATTTCCACTGTGGCCCTGTCTGGGACATTCTTAGATCTCTTTTCACTTAACCTAGCTCATGGTATATTTGATATCTCCAGTCAAAGGGCTTTGGGGTATTCTAATTTTTAGTATCTGACCAAAGAACACATATTTAGAAAATAAATTTAAAGGGTGATTCTTTTTCATTCACTTCCCAGCTATACTAGCTCTTTTGAAGTCTGTATGCATGGAATTGTACTAAGTAACCTTTCTTCCTCATCTCATTCCCAGCATGGAAATCATCTTCAATCAGTGAAACTTTACCTTGGGTCTGCTTCTATCAAAGGTTGTAGTCATAAAACACCACATTAAAAAAGCACACTTTTGCATTTGTTGAAAAAACTCTGCTTGAGGCCATTATCCTCAGATTCTTCATCTATCTTTCTTAGAGCATTTGTGCTTCATATCATAAGAGCTTGAGGACTTCTCTGTTCTCTGGCTGCGTCCAGAAATGTCAGAGGCAGAGATGGTGTGCATGTGGTTCACCACTAGTGATGATCACCTCTTGTTTTTATGGATCAAATTTTCTACTTCTAGCTCTAATTCTGGTGCTTTAAATATTTTTAAATGCTTTAATATTTTGTATATGTGTTTTAGACTGCCTCAACTGTTTTTAGGGAGAAGGGAAATGCAAATATAAGTCAATATTCCTCTATTAGGTTAGTCAGACTTTCTGAGAAGGCAACCCTATAAAAATTAAGTGCAATTTAGATAAGTTAGCATATATATGGGAAAAGTCATCCTACTTACTGCTTAGAGCATTCAGCTTTCTTCCTAGAACAGGAAATTTGACTATACTTGTAATTCTGTCTCATCTCTAGTAAGAGGTATTAATGACTTAGATTAGTTATATGTATGTTTGAACATGTTCTGTTAAACAAAATTCTTGATTAAATAATTTTAGACGATTAACAGAAAGTGTAATAGAGGTCATTTCTATCTCCTTTTAAAACACATGAGAAGAATTTCTAAATTCCACATACTTATTAGCTTGACTAATTCATGCATTGCATTCCTTTTTTGGAATGCATGTGTACGGGGGGTAATGGAGGTGCATGTACCTAGCTTTAAGTTTTCTATGCTGCTTCTCTTCTGAATGTTAACAAAAAAGTATTTTTCTAATTGTTTTTATTTTCTAAGCTGAGCTTTTCTCAATTCTCCACCTGTTCTGATGCCCCAGTTTCCACAGTTTAAGCTATTGGAAGTCTAAGCTAAGGGTGCTTATAAGACTGCTTCAACTATCTTCCCAGTCATGGACCAGGTTGGGGTGCCCTATCTCTCCTTTGGTATGTAAGTCCTTGTGCCTTAGAGGCTTCTATGGGTCACTGATCAATGAAAAGTAGAATTACCCCATCAATCTCTTATTTACTCATTTTTCACCTTCCTTTCCAGTAAGGTATTTCTCCCTCCATCTTAAGCAGTAAGAGCACTGAGAAAAACAATGACAGAGATATAGCCTCATGTGCAGAAGTTTGGTTTCTTTTTTTTTTTAATGAAAACTCATTAAATTTATCTTTCCTGCTTCTATTAATAATCTCAAGGATAATGGTAGAGAATTATCATGAATGGTATACTTTTCAAACCTTAAAAATATTGCTGACATCAAGCAAACAGCAACTGTAAAAGCACATAACTTAAAAAAGAATCTCCATGGGTATTAACTGGGTATCTTTTGTTTAACTCAATTTGAAATCTATCATCCCAGTGGGCATTTAAGTAGGATGAGAGGGAGAAAATGACATAAAGCTAGCTAATTTTAAAATGGTGCAGCTCCCACGATGGATAAATACAAACACTGAGAAATGATTTAGCAAGATCCAAACGCATCTTGAGCTGCAGTACAGAACATCACTGAAAAAAGAATGGGCTAAAGGCAATTAGATAAGCCCAAATCTCCTTGTTCTCCCTTGTTTGTCTGCTGAGCAACTTGGATTAATTTGGGAAACAATGAGGGGTGCCTGGGTGGCTCAGTCGGTTAAGCGTCCAACTCTTGATTTCAGGTCAGGTCATGATCTCACAGTTTGTGGGATCGAGCCCCGCATTGGGCTCTGCACTGATAGTGTGGAGCCGGCTTGGGATCCTCTGTCTCCTTCTCTCTGCCCCTCCCCTGCTCAGTGTCTCTGTCTCTCTCTTTCCCTCTCTCTCTCTCTCTCTCACAAAAGTAAATAAATACTTTTTTTAAAAAATTGGGAAAGAATGGAACAGTCTTATTTCTAGTCATCATGCAAGGTAAAAATTTGTCTTTATAAAAGCTCAAATATTCTTAAACCTGTACCTGTTCCATAATTTGAAAAACTAAAATCCTTCCTCAAACAAGATATTCTGAGTTTATTTTTATAGAAGATACAGTATAACTAATACCTATTCTAAGCCCAAGTATAATTTTCAATATATAGCTAAATTTTACTTTGGATTGCTTATTCTTGTGCAAGGAAATACGTCAGATAGTTACTTATTTAATTAAAAATATATTGTGGGATAGGTGGCTATCAGTCATTTTTACTTGAAAAGTGATGAAGATTCCACAGAGAGTACCCTAAGAAAGTTTTCTTTCCAGACTTATAGTTTTTTCCTTCTTCCTTATGGAAATGAGTAGTAGCTGATTCACAGCACAGGCTCATTCAAAAAATCATATTGTACTAAATACACGATTGGGTCTCCCTCAGAAGGAGTCATTATTATAACAAACACTCCAGAGTGTTTACATTTGCCATCTGCAGTTCTAAATACATCACATGTATTTCACCTATTTAATCTTCACAAAATCATTTAAGATAGTTCTATTATTATCACTACCTTATAGATGGAGAAACTGAGGCACATAAGGTTTCTTAACTGGCCATTGTTACACAGACAGAAGTGGCAAAACCAAAATATAAGTACATATAGCCTCGTTCCAGAGTTGCAGTTTCTAACCATTATGCTATATTGTCTACTAGTGCTGAAATCTTTTATGATTTAAGTATTTAAAAGAAAAGTGGCCCATCCTATAAATAATCTGATTACTGCAGAAGCAGAGGCACCACAGTTCTGGGTCCACAAGGTGATGTTGCTGGAATAGGACTGATGGGGATTCTCTGACTTGCCTACTGTGTGGGTCAAAATCTGATTATCTCAGAAGTTCACATGTGGAGCTTCCTTGTCCAACCCTCCAATGCTTAGGCCCTGGGAGGTCAAGTCACTGGGGGAATCCCAGACTTCCTTATATGTCACCTATAAAAATTAAACAAAAACTAACACCAAGACTAGCCAGCTGTCTCCAGGGTAAGCTAATGGGCATGAAAAACAAAGGTCAAAGGAAAGAATCAGAAAATGACTTGATTCCTAGAGTGTCCAGATGCAAGAAGATAAGCAAGAATATTGTTTAATTTTTAAAATACAATTTTGAAACTGCTAGAATGGAATTTTAGGGCTGAAAATCATTACCAATAATGTCAGTATTAATAGCAACATTTCCTGAGCCCTAACCACATGGGTATCAGATATTCTGCTAAGTACTTTACATGCACTGAACCACTGCATACTCACAAGAACACTAGAAAGTAGATGGTATTCTTATCCCTATTTTTCCTTATGTGGAAATTGAGGCATAGAGTGGTTAGCTGACTTATACAAATTATGATATATAGCAAGTGGTAGAGTCAAAATTTAAATCCAGGGTTCAGTCCAAAGCTTGAACTTTTAACTAAAATTCACTAGTTTTCTGTAGCTGTCTATTTATCTGTGAAGCATCTGCCAAATGAATTGCATGAATCAGTTGCTGTCATGAAAAATTTCCTTGTTCTTGCTGCTTATTTATATCCTTCCTTTTCTTCAAGGCCAAGGTTAAGGCCCTCCTCCACGAAGTGTTTGCCAGCTGCCTAGCTCACAGCAGTAATTCAAATTACAGTGATAGTTAACATTTAATGATCACATTAGGAGAAAGGCACACCCCATCCTCCTTCTCAGCTTTGCTCTTCTCCAGAGCATCTCGCATCACCTGTCTTAGGGTTTCCTGGGGCACAGATTCTTCAGGCAGCTTTGCATGTAGCAGGTTTATTGAGGAGTGACTTCAGCAGGGACAGGTTGAGAGGACAGGGGAGCAGAAATGGGGAAATGGAGCAGTCGAACTATGATATGAGCTACAAAAACCTCTGCAGATCTCAGGAAGCTCTCAGCCGAGAAGACTCTCACAGTTGTCCTGAGTTAACCAATGGGATAAATCTTTGACTGGCACAATGACACAGTCTTGGATTCTGTCCAGGCCTGGGGAGAGGGCATGACTCTGAGGAATGCAGCTTCTTTTGAACAAAGGCAATGTCTGGAAAGGAATTCAGCTATGAGCCTGGCCAAGAGAATGAGAAAGTGCCAAGGTCCTAAAGGGGAGGTATAGGCAACATACCATAGCTCTGAATCACTTAGCACTCTAAGTATTTTACTAATTGTTTGCTTACTGTCTCTCTCCTTTCTGGGACATAACCTCTAGGACGGGATGCTAAGGATCTTTGTCTACGTCTGCTATATCCACAGCATGTAGACCAGCAGTTTGTACGGCGTACAGAGTGTTTTCACAAATATTTGTTGAATAAATCTGTGTACAAACAAATAAATAAATTTCTAGTTTTTTGATGAGGAAACCAAAGCTTAAACAGGGAGTGGCAGAGGTTGGTCTGGCCCAAATCCTTAACCACTTCACTCAGAAGGTCCTTATTTTTATTTTTATTTTTATTTTTATTTTTTTTTTAAATTTTTTTTTCAACATTTTTATTTATTTTTTGGGACAGAGAGAGACAGAGCATGAACGGTGGAGGGGCAGAGAGAGAGGGAGACACAGAATCGGAAACAGGCTCCAGGCTCTGAGCCATCAGCCCAGAGCCCGACGCGGGGCTCGAACTCACGGACGTGAGATCGTGACCTGGCTGAAGTCGGACGCTCAACCGACTGCGCCACCCAGGTGCCCCGAAGGTCCTTATTTTTAAAGCAAGGGTAGATAATTTAACACATCCCCTTTATTTTATTGATGGTAAATTCATGTCTAGGGTGGAGAATCATCATGAGCCAAGATACCAACTCCTACCTTGCCTATCATTTGGCCTTTATTAGAACATACACCCAAGTAATCTAGCCTGAGACAGGTCCGTGACAACCTTGTGTGGCATATTAGTCTTGGTCTCTAACTTTGCTTTGCTAACATATCACTTTTACCTCTCTGATATCTAGATCCATGAAGTTATCCATGCAGATAATTCCTGGAACATCTGCAATTGACCAACTTTCACTGAAACTTTGGCATGGGATGGCTCAGCTCCAGTTTTCTCAGGAGGCTCTGATGAGCAGGTCATAATTCACTGTGTCCTGAAAGTCCAGAGACCAAATATGAACTGTCAGGGAGAAATATGCAGGCT
Source organism: Puma concolor (assembly GCF_028749965.1). NCBI lineage: Eukaryota > Metazoa > Chordata > Mammalia > Carnivora > Felidae > Puma > Puma concolor. The sequence continues at coordinate 114,554,693 of NC_141675.1, forward strand.
TACATGCTGGCAGAGAGCAAGCATGTGTTAGAATTTAAATTGATAATTCCCGAGGTTCTAGTACCTTCGGTAGGTGAATTCTAAGGCTAAAAGAGTCTCTAGGGAATTTGGAAGTTATGACAGCTATAGGAGTGACAATGAAAAAGATATTTGGAAGGTTTTATTTTTAGTGTGGATACAATGAAGGTGAGAAAATTAGACGCGTTAGCAATGGCACCAGAGGATTCAGTTATGAGAAGCTCATTCTGATTGGCTTGCCTGTCTCCAAACTACAGATAACTAGAAGAAAAATAAAAACTCAGGAAGGTTTTAGCCTCTGTAGCAAGATAGGAGACAGCATTGCACGGTCCCTACCTATGACTCCAGCCACATGTCTTGTGTTTCCTATACCAACATCGTCACCCCCCAACATTCCTCACCTCTACCTTTGTACTCTCTGTTTAAGCTGCTGGTTGTCTAACTACAGTGTACATCAGAATCACTTGGAGGGCTTTTTAAACAGAATTCTGGGTTCACCGCCAGAGTTTCTGATTCAGCAGGTATATGGTGGAGTCTGAAAATTTGCATTTCCAACATTTTCTCAGGTGTTGCTGCTGATTCCAGTGCAGGGCCTACATTTTGAAAACCATGGTTCTAGCCACACTAAAATTCTTTCAGTTACTAGAAGGCTGCACGCTCCCTTTCATCTGTACACCTGCACACATGAGAGAACAGAAGCTCCCTGATCCTTTTATCCCACCCCCTGCCTCACCCTCCACCCCTCTCATTATCATAGCCAAGTTTTATTTAACTTTAAAGTCTCCTTTAACACATCACTTCTTTGTGGAAGTTTTCCTTGATGAACGTTTGCTTGGGTTCTTCTCTTTGTGCTCCCCCAAACGTCACACACAACCTTGTATTGTAATCTTGTTTAATTTTCTGAACCTCTCACAAGCTTTTGTGAAAGGAGAGAACAAGTCTATTCTTTTCATCTTTGAATCTGCAGTGCCGACTTCTATATCTGGCTGGTGCATTAATACTTTTAGACCAAATGGAGGAGCGAACGAATAAATCGAACAATTAAACATTCTGCTTGCTTTTGCTTTTGCTGCTGCCTTTCAAATGCCCTTCACTTTCTCTCTCATTATGTCAAATTTAGAAACAAACTTTGTATCAAATTTAGAAATAAACTCTTTTGCTTCCAAGTGTAACAACTTAAGCAAGTATATTGAAGTCACTGTCAATTTCACTCCTTCATCTCAGAATGAGAATAGGTAGAGTGCATGAATGCAGAATATATGTATTACACGTATGTAAGGATGGATATATAGGTATAAATATGTATGCTAAATTTAGTAAGTAGTATTTCAATGTTTACAGAAATGCTGAAAATGATTGTTAAAAAAACACATTTGGTCTGCTTTCGGGTTTTGTATCTAGCAAGTACAAGATAACTACTTATTTTAAAAATAGCTATAGTGCAAGAGCATTTTTTAAAGGGTGCTCAGTTTTCAAAAAGCGTAAGAGAATATGAAATTCAGTTTGCTGTGAATCAGCTATTTTATATCTGGTGGTAAAGTTGCCATATTCTGCTACTTTGCCTATCTTTACAGTGCGATAATATGCTCACACGTGTCATGCTTGCGTTTGTGCACACACAGCTAAATCTTTTAAAGGGATCCTGCTGTTTTGCCAAGAATTCTTGTTATTTGACTTAAATTCACTGAACTACTGTTTCCCTTGAAAACATAAAGTGTAATGCAAATACTTTAGCTGTTTCTTAATTTTTCAAATAACGTTTGGTAGAGCTTGCTGGGTTTATTTTATAAACATCTGTCCACTCAGTATTGTGACTTCAGAGTGAGGTACAGCGAAAACAGATGTCTTGCACTGAGTGAATACAAATTTAAAAGATGTTACATTAGATAATTTAAACTTATTTTTCTTGCATACTGGTACTGTACAAATAGAAAAATTCAAGCTCTGTCTTTATGATTTGACGTAGGCAGATAATATTTAGTATTTACGTATTTTACATACAATACTTTTCATCCACCTTGGACATTTTGATAATCCTTTTGTTCAACTCTCACGTGTTTTCAGCTCTAAAAATGATGGATTACCATATGGATAGAATTCCATTGGGAAATAGGAAAGAAAACCATAAAAGGAACCAAGCCCTGTGCTGTGTCATCCTTGTGGTCTGGGATTTCCTAAAGGACAATTTCATCGCAGCATCAGGTATTTCTGCCCTCTCCCTGTAAGAACCACAGCTATGTATCACCACTAGACATCATTCCACGGCTAGCTAGATCCCACCTCTTGCTTTAGAATAGCATTCCAGAAGAAGCTACTGAATAACACAATATTCCTTAGTCGTCTTGACAGAGTACATGATCAAGCAATAGAGGGGATAAGAGGTCAACCATAATTAAGAACCACACCACCAGTTCCAGATAGGCAATCTACGGTTTTCTCACACTGCCCTTAATGCTTTCCTAACCACTAGAATATGATATTTTAAAAAGCCACTTTAAGATACAAATCAATAAAGCTGATTTGTGTAGTCTGAAGAATGGCTGTAAATCTCCATGTATTATATAGGGAATATATTTTTCACTGAATTTGAAGCAACTTGAAATGTCTAAGGAACATTTTTGCTCTCTAGAAGAATTCAAGGTTGTAAAGTCAAATAACTTGGCAGAAAAATTCCGGCAATTTATATGATAGCTGATAGAAAAAAATCCATCTCTTCTCAAATCAAGTCAAATTAAAATTAGACTTTGAGAATGACATAAATAGGAAACTCTGTTAGAAGAGTCTTTAGTGCGGCTTAGTGGTGAGCTTCCTGAAGACAGAGAACATGCATATTTATGTTTCTTCCTCAGCCTTATTGAGGCATAACTGACAAATAAAAATTATATATATTTATGGTGTACAATGTGATGTTTGGATATAAGTACATATTATGAAATGACCATCACAGTCAAGCTAATTAATATATCCAACACCACACAGTTTGTGTATGTGTGTGTGTGTGTGTGTGTGTGTGTGTGTGTGTGTGTGTGTGTGTTTGTGTGTGTGGTGAGAACATTTAAGATCTACTGTCTTGGCAAATTTCAAATACACAATACAGTACTATTATCTATAGTCACCATGCTATATATTAGATCTCCAGAACTTATTCATCCTGCGTAACTAAACCCCAACATAGTTATTTTTTTATTTTATTTATTTTATTTATTTATTTTGAGAGGGAGAAAGAGAAAGCACAAGTGGGGGAGGAACAGAGACAGAGAGGGAGAGGAAGAGAATCCCAAGCAGGCTCTGCACCATCAGCACAAAGCCCAACATGGGGCTCAAACTCATGAACCAAGAGATCATGACCTGAGTTGAAATCAAGAGTCGGTCGGTTAACCTATTGAGCCACCCACGCACTCCAGCACACTGTTATTAATATATATGCACAAAAACACAAATAAGATACTGAAAGTATATAGATGAAATAATAAAATACATGCAATTTGTTTGAAGTAACAGATGCATATTAATTGAATATTTACCAGATAACATCAACTTAACTTGATATTCACTAAAAGCCTTCAACATGTCAGCAAGGCAATTATAAGAGGCACAAAAATGAGTAAGAGATGGTTCTTGATCTCAAACAAAACAAAAGAACCCAAAAAACCTCCAAAGGATAATGGCTTATGTCTCAAAGAAATCATATTTTTGTATATGTTGCTTTAGGTCATTGGCTTAAAATAAATCTATATTCTGTTTTAAGAAATAGAACCACTGCTATTTGCTAGTGCCCTTTTCAATATCAGACAATTTGTAACACTGCATGTTACTATACACATTTTATAACTTCTAAGTAGCTGTTAATAGTTAATGATTTTTTCCAGTCCATTTAGCAAAGCTATGATCTTTAATATTTTTCACATTGGAACGGTCCAACCTGTCTTATGGTACATAAGCCTGGTTCCCATCACTTAAGGTCATTATTTGGTCCAGGAAAAACTGAAGCAAAATACCTTTTTAATCAATGGAGTCCTGTGAAAAAGAGACTTCCGTTTTCTATGCAAGTAGTTCCCCTTCATCAAGTCCCTGCTCATGTAAGGGAATCAGACTAAGTGCATTACGTTTCCCTTAGAGTGTTATACTTGGTCTACCATGTGTGCATTAGTCTAGAAATCTGTATTAACACATGCATAACTCTCTGAATTTGATGTGTGGTGATTTATATAGACTTTTGAAAGTCTATGTTTATATTCAAATACTCTATTTTAGGAAAGAATATATAATTGGTTAAGGGAAGGTGAAGAATTGGAGGCAAAAATAAAAAATAATCATGTAGAAAGTCCGAAGAAATGACCAAGCTGAATAAGAAAAGTAAAAACACTGAATGGGTAGAAATGGAACTCAGTTCCAGTTCTCAGAATTAGTATAAAAAATACTATACCCATAATATGCTATAGCCATAATATGTGCCCATTCTAACACTTAGTAGCTGTAGGAATGTGGTAAGTTACTGAGCTTGTGTGTGCTTCAGTTTCCTGATCCATAAAATGGACATGATAATAGTATCCATTTCAAAGGTTAGAAGACACAAAGAACAGAATAGTGCTTGGAACATTAGAACTCAATAAATATTATCTGATAGAATCTCAGTGTTAGAAGTTATGTTAAACTTAATATCACAACCTCCCAAACAAAGGAAGGATTCCCTTTATAATATGTTGAATAAGTACCCAGCTAGTTGCAGCACAAATTCTTACCATGAAGAGCATTTATTGGGGCGCCTGGGTGGCGCAGTCGGTTAAACGTCCGACTTCAGCCAGGTCACGATCTCGCGGTCCGTGAGTTCGAGCCCTGTGTCAGGCTCTGGGCTGAGGGCTCAGAGCCTGGAGCCTGTTTCCGATTCTGTGTCTCCCTCTCTCTCTGCCCCTCCCCCGTTCATGCTCTGTTTCTCTCTGTCCCAAAAATAAATAAACGTTGAAAAAAATTTTTAAAAAAATTAAAAAAAAAAGCATTTATTAATTCATAAGGTAAGCCAATTTATATTTGGACAACCTAACTTCTAGAAAATTCTTTCCTACTGGTGTTTGCATTTAGATAGCTATGGTTGCCAACATTGAAAGTGTGCTATTGACTAAAGATTATTTCAAATTAAAATCTTACATACTAGAATTTGTCCTCCTCTGGGTAGACTCATAAATATGAGATCTGGCTCCTGCTTGATTAATTAACTTTTTTATTACTCCACCAGGGTCAGCTGGTCCTCTTTCTGCTTCATGCTTCACCATTAATAACCATCCCCAAATTTCTGGCTGCTGTTAATAATGATGTAGCTAATTTCATCCTAAGTAATTGAAGCAGTGCAGATTGTGATTCAATCAACAGACTGGATCCGACACAATAGAGATTTTTTTAAAAAGGAAGTTTAAAGAAGAAAATACATTATACAAAAATAAAAATATCATTTAACTATACCTACAATGCTTTCAATTTTAGAATTAACAATTAATTGGTAATAAAAGGTCCACATATCATATTTCTACACAACTCAAGCCAGGTATATAACCCGAAGCCCCAAATAAAGAAAGCAATAATGTTTATCTGTGGCCAATAAAAATATTTGATTCTTTCTATTTAGACTAGTAGGCAACATGCTATTCTCCCAATTTTAGCCTTTTAAAATTGCATGTTATTCATTTTTAAATTAAATATGTATTGGAAACTATAAGCAAGACACTTTATGGGACACAAGGATATGCTGGCTATAGTTCTTGACTCAAAGAGCTAGCAGCTTAGCAAATAATTAGCACTTGCACAATAAAATATTATAGAAAGTCTGAGGAAAGGTGGTTTTTCACTGGACTGATACAGAATATTTCATAAGAGGTACAAGTTGAGCTGGCAATCATTCGTAATGTGACAGGTTTCTGAATTGTCTAGTTGGAAGTCACAGAAGAAGCTTAGAAATTATGAAGATTCAGAAAATTTCATGTATGTAGTGTCCACGCATTTTCTCAGAGTTTGTTAACTAGAGGGAGACAGGACAGGAATGATGTCAGTCTGCACTAGGACTGGAGGGAAACTTGAATATTTATTGAGAAATTCACCTTTTACGTGATAGAAAATACTCAGTGTTTTGGAATTTTTAAGTGTACAGAATGGAGTATAGAAAAACTAGTCCACTGGAGACATAAAGAACAAAGTAGGGAAGAAAGAATTAGAGACACGATATTGAACCTCAATTTCTAGGATAATTTCCCATTTATAAATTACTAAAATTAACCAAACTGCTTAAACATGAAACCATACTAAAAATAGCTAACTCTTATGGATGTTAAAAATAATTAAGTGATGAAATTCCTTCATTTGTATCTACATAACACTTTTTGTATACATGTGTAAGATACGACATAAGATTCTATTTTGAAATACCCACTATGGTTCAGTAATAATTTATTTATTGTTTGGTTAGTTAATGTTGATCATGAAGACTTTTGCATGATCATTTTATGTGGTATAAATCTAGTCTGTTGTTACTACTTTTAGTAAATAATACATTTAAATGTTGACAGATGTGGCTTTTGTGTTACAAAAGTGCTTTCTGTAGGTTACAGGTAAAAACCTAAGTTTACATGTTGTTAAAATTTAAGGTATAATTTATCCTTTCAAGGGAAAAGAATGCTTTGCTTACATGTTGGCAATGTATTAATTCTCCAGGATCTTACTCATTAGGGCAATGGGAGAGGCAAACTGCTAATTATTATGTGTACATTTCCAGCTTTCTTTCAAATGTTGGCTTTAAACTATGGATTCTGCACTCTTTTGATAGCTTCACAAGTGTATTTCCTATATTAAGTAAAATGTTCAAGTTGGCTGCAATATAGCAGGATATATTTTATTTGGGTTTTAAAAGTGTACACAGGAAATTATTTTCTGCTACTCCAAAATATATTTGAATGTAAGTAAGTCTTGGTGTTTTAAATAACCAAATGTTTGACTTCCTTATCTTTAAATTATCTTTATTTCTTTTTTTAAAAAATGTAGGCATAATTTTAACAGATTATTGTTAAAAATTGAATTAATATCTTTTTTGAAAGAAGTTTGTAAGGATATGGATATGATTGGTATGTGGATAAATTTTCAATTTTAATTGTTATTTTTTTCTCCATTGAAAAGAAGTACATTTTCTCCAGGAAATAATGACAGAAATTATAATAAATATGAAGTGGTTAAGATTTCTTGTTGTTTTATTCATATATGCCAAAAAGGTCTGTATTTAATTTATGTTTATATATGTGGTGTGTTTGATATGTGGAGACCTAATATAAATTTCATTTTAATATTAAAAAAATTATTAATTTTTTAATGTTTATTCATTTTTGAGAGAGAGAGAGAGAGAGAGAGAGAGAGAGAGACAGAGCACAAGCAGGGGAGGGACAGAGAGAGGGAGACTCAGGATCCAAAGCAGGCTCCAGGCTCCTAGCTATCAGCACAGAGCCTGACGTTGGGCTCAAACTCACAAACTGTGAGATCATGACCTGAGACAAAGTTGGATGCTCAACTGAGGGAGCCACCCAGGCGCTCAGAAAAAAATTCTTGTATTAGCTTCTGACACCTATCTTTCACATAGCTCTCAGAGAAAGATAAATACCACATGATTTCACTCATATATGGAATTTAAGAAACAAAACAGATGAACAAGGGGAAGGGAAGGAAAAATAAGATAAAAACAGAGAGGGGGGCAAACCATAAGAGACTCTTAAATACAGAGAACAAGCTGAGGGCTGCTTGAGAGGTGTTGGGTGGGGAAATGAGCTAAATGGGTGAGGGGATTAAGGAGGGCACTTGTTGAGATGAGCACTGGGTGTTATAGGTAACTGATGAATCACTAAATTCTACTCCTGGAGCCATTATTACACTGTATGTTAACTAACTTGGATTAAATAAATAAATAAATAGAAGATCCACATGGAATGTTTATATATTCTTACTTTCTCACTACTGATTCTATTGTATTGTAATTTATTGGCCTAATAAAAAGGCCACTACACAATAGGCACTCAATAAATGCTGTTGATGGACACAATATGTAGTTGTACACTCTTTTTTTTTTAAGTTTCTTTATTTATTTTGAGAGATGGGGGGATGGCACAGAGAGAGAGGGAAAGAAAGAATCCCAAAGAGAGATTAGCAGACATATGAAATGCCAGCACTAAAACAGAAAAGTATTTTGTGACTATATTGGAATGATTATCTATCTACCTATTTATTTATATATCTATCTATCATATATATCCATCTGTCATCTATTTATCTTTCCATATACATGCACATACATGTAATGAAGTTATTCTACAGACCTGGGGCAAAAGGAAACCAAGAGGTCTAAGTCAAGTAAGCTCTTTTTATACTGTTAGAAGTCATAATTAGTAATCTTTACATTTATTTGGTTAGCCAGTTTCCACCACATAATGTAACTCTGGAAAAACATCCAACCTTTTGTCTGTAAGAGCAAGAGGGGTCACCGTGATTATTGTTCAGATGCCACTATAATCATAGAACACTAGTGAGTTAAGAATATTATGATTTTGGGGTGCTTTACTGGCTTGGTCGGTTAAGTGGCTGACTCTTGATTTTGGCTCACGTCATGAATTTAGGGTTGTGAGATCAAGCTCCACATTAAGACCCATGTCAGGCTCTGCACTCTCAGCAGGGAGCCTGCTTGAGATGCTCTCTGTGCCCCTCCCCTTCTCTCTCTCTTTCAAAACAGATAAATAAAACAGTAAAAAAAAAAGGAATATTATGATTTTGAAAAAACAATTCTTTCATATTTTATATTATTGTCTTACTGGCAAACTTGAACCAAGTAAAACAGATATGGCTAGAGAGAATTAAATTGTAAACTACTTCCCTTTGCTTACTTAAAAAATTTGAACCAGACCATCAAATGAGAGAATCTAACCTCTCTTCCCCAACACACTCCCATCTATAGGCATGTATTACCAAGTTAGTTGATTAAATAGAATGCACAAGAGAGAACTTAGTTCAGGCACTACTCAGGAAACTAAGGCTATAAGAATTAAAAACTATGAGCTAAGAGAGTATGAAAAGAGAAAGACATGCTATAGATTGGTATTCATATCTTTATACACCTGAATTTCTGGTAAACCCGCTCATATCCCACTATGACATTATTCACTGAAGTTCTCTTCTGGATATAGACAGCATGCTTTGAAAATGTAATTTAAAACTAACCAGATAAAAAATGACCCTTTAAATGATTTTCCCCTAGGCTGTAAATTGACTTGAGAGCTACACTACGTACCCAAAATCCAGGTTTAGACAAACACATTTTTCAGATTCTTCTCAGACATTTTGTCTCTTCAAGGATCTAATAAAAGTATCTTTCATGTCACTAATGAAATCAGTGATTCATAACAGGTGTTTTGCCTTCTGCAGCCGCCATTGTCAGGTGGCTCTAGGGTTCTAATTCTGCACCTTTGCTCATTTGATTATCAGATTTTGGTAAAGCTACTTATGTCTTTAGAAGGAGAAATAATCTTGTCAGAATTACAAAGATAATTTGTGTGAATTGCTCAGTAGAGAGTCTTGCACATGTGACTGGTCATGTTACTCCCTAATTAAAACCCTCGCATGGATTCTCAGTATCACTGGGAAGCTTAATATTGTTCACATGGCCAAATGAGTACCTTCATACTGGCCCTTGTCTCTGCCCTTACTCCCCTCTCTGTCCTTACTCCCCTTCATTTACCTGGATGTCTCCTCACTGCAGCCATGCCAAATTATTTACTCTTCTTTAAATTGTCCGTGCTATTTCAGGTCTCAGTGTTTTTGCTATTTCTTTACTACTCCTCTTTTGAGAATGAGCCCCAGCTTCTCACCTTCCACCAGATCCATTCATGACTGATTTATGCTAAATTAGGGCTTCTTCCCTCTGTTCTCAACACCCTTTGCATTGCATATCTTTATGATAGTACATGTCAGTAACCTGGTATTTTTAAATTAAATTTAAATTTTCTTCCCATAAATCTAGAGTATAAATTATGTGAAGGCAAAGGCTGTTGGTCTTATTAATGCTATATATTTTTTTATCCCCAGTGCCTCACACAGAGTATGGCACATATTAATTGTGCTATATGTCTTTGTTGGGTGAAAAAATATTACATTGAGTCATTGGTGAGTATGGGACCTTTTCTGATAAGGAATTTCAAAGTACTTCTCTTCTATATAACATATGAAAGATTTCTAGTCCTGAAGGTACAAGGAGTTGAAATTTAGAGTTAAAGCAAATTAAAATTTTCATATTTAGATCTGAACTTTTAAAAAAAATTAGACTAGATTATTTTCTCTCGAAGTACCAGATATACACAAATGACCTATCTAGATTTGGCCCTATAATTTTGTCTGAGAGTATGTTTTTGACTTAATGATATAATACTCAAAGATGTCGTACATTTTGAAAAGTTAGGTAAATTTCCTCATCTGTGAAATAAAGAAATAGAATGGAGATGCAGGGATGTAATACACAAAGTCTGAACAACACAATGACAGGACTCTTCTTGGGACCAAACTTTCCTTGAATTGCATTCTTTGGCTCGCACCTAGGCTAAGTCTTGACGTGTGAACAAGGGAAAAACAGTCAACAGGACATAGCAGGTATGACACTTTGAATATTTTTATATTGTTTTTAATTATGGAGTTATGTTTTGTGATAATTACAGTCTACTCCCAATAATTTCATCTCTAGCTTGAGAAGTCAATAGTGTCTGAAAGATTATAAATGATTATCACTGACATTAACCATCTAGGTTATAAGTGTTCTTTTTATTCATTAGTTTACTTTCTCTCCCTAAGCTGTGTTTCTTCTTAATTATGTCGGTGCCTTGCTACTTTTTAGTGAGGTATAGTTGTAAAAAAGAAGTTCTTATGAATTGATACTATTCATCAATGTAAAAGCAACATTCCTTCCATCACAGAATTTGAAATTCAAAAAGCTTCATTTTAAAAGAGTGATGATAAATTGAGAAACTGTGGCCTGTTTAGTGGTCTTACTATTAGCACTTTTTAATAATCCATTTTTTGTACTTTATTTATTTATTATTTTTAAAAATATAATTTATTGTCAAATTAGCTAACATACAATGTGAAAAGTGTGCTCTTGGTTTTTGGGGTAGATTCCCATGGTTCATCACTTACACACAACACCAGTGCTCATCCCAACAAGTGAAATGAAAGAACTTGACAGGATGGTAGACTTGTTCGGAGCACAGGCCTTGGAAGAAAATAGCCCTCATTTTCAAATTTTAACTTAGCTTCTCATTATCTCTCATTAGCTGGACAAATTGCTCTATTTCTCCAGGCTTCTGTTTGTCATAAGTAAAATTAGGAAAATAATACTTGTCTCATTGGGTGTTGAAAAGTTTAAATGAAATAATACATATAAAATACTTTATATAATATCTGGCATTTTTTTTAAATTTTTTTAACGTTTATTTATTTTTGAGAGAGAGACAGAGCATGAATGGGGGAGGGTCAGAGAGAGGGAGACACAGAATCTGAAACAGGCTCCAGGCTCTGAGCTGTCAGCACAGAGCCCGATGCAGGGCTCGAACTCACGGACCGTGAGATCATGACCTGAGCCGAAGTCGGCCGCTCAACCGACTGAGCCACCCAGGCGCCCCAATATCTGGCATTTTTTAGAGGCTCAATAAATGGTAGCTATTATTACTGTTATTTATAAAGAATTTTTATAATAAATTTGCTATTCTTGAATTCTTAAGTAAATATGGGTATTTTAGCAATGATGAGAAAATATTTTTATTATGATTAGATATTTGAACATTTTCCATAGAGGAACATGGCAAAAGCCACCCATATTATCTTTACACAGATAGCAGTAAGATAGGTTTCTAAAAGCAAAAAAATGAATTCAATAACAGGGCAGGATTTAGACTGAATAAGACATTCCAAAGCCTATGTTACATGACATTGGAACACCTCACCTTCATCTCTCATTTTGATTTTCAACACTTCAAGGCTATGGAACTAATTTGAGTTTCTAATTAAGCCCATGTGTCTATATTTAAACTTATAATGTACACTTCAGTAGAGTTTTTCTCCTGACCACTGTTTTTATTGATCTAAGATAATAAGCCAAAGCTGCACAATTTTGAACTAACTGCTAAAATCATTTGCTCATGGCTTTATTCTCTTCCAAGTTTTCATTAGTATCATATTATGATGCCAAGACTGGCAAACAATTAGGCTAACACCACCCATTGAGACTCTATGTTACAGCATGAGTGATGAATTCTGCATAAAGAAATGTATCTGGGCTACGTTACAATTGTGGTAGAACAGGGCATTTCATGGAGGAATTTAATGATAGCAACAAAACATTAACTGAAATGACTATATGAGTATTTACAGGAACAGAATCCCATTTGATGAGACTATTCACAATTGGGAACATTAGATTTTTAACTCAGGTCAGATTGGAATGGTATAACTTAACATCTTATTTTATATGTTTGTGCAAAACTTACTCTCATCTCCTGTTTCAAATTCAAACTTCTGGCTATAGCCACTGTATCCTGTTGCAGTCCTCACTCGGATATGAAATATGTACTTGGTGGCTGGCTTGAGGCCTGTGATGATGACACTGGGCGCCTTGGACCTCGTGGAGGAATAGGTGAGCTGCTCATGCTCCTGGGAATAGAAAAGAGGAGAAAGGAAATGAAGCAGAGTTTTTCCACTTTTTCCCAGGCATATTCCCAAATTAAGCTGAGGAAGTATGCTCTGAATATCAAAAATATTGATTAAAAAGAGGTGTAAGCATGGTTTCCCATAAGTTGGCACTTATTTATCACTATGATGCACATGATATGGTCTTGATTTGGAAATTTATTAAGAAGCATGACTATCTTATATAAGCTTGCACTTGGAGGTTTGGTGATTTGGATTTCTGCTCCAATTCTAAGGAATGGTGGTGGCGTGAGAGCACGTTTACACAGAATGGCAGCTGCACCTTGAGCAAAATGGGCACATCAGATCAGACCACACCAGCAGAGTGCAAGGAGCAAGGGTGGGAGGGTTCAAGTCCCCGCTACTCACTTCTACCCGCAGGTAGTGCCAAAATGCCGGCGCTATCCGTGGGTAGACCTGTGGGTGAAAGGAAAAATAAATTAATTGTTTTTTTTAATTTGAAGTATTTTATCCCGAATCAATTACTTTGTTCCAAAACTCAGCGATGTCCCTGTAGTTGTTAACTACAGTGGAGTCCAGCTTGAAACATAAAACTATGAAAATTTTCCCTTAAGGGAGAACTGACTCCTTCCCCACCTAGATATTGCAGTTTATTTTTTAAAGATGTAAAAACTTGTGACGTAGGTTTTAACATAGTCTGTCCAAAAAGGAGCATCAAAAACAGAGAAGGTATGAAAGACTTACCACACCCGTGGAATCAGAGGCAGGGCTGGAGCCTTGGTTCCCAGTCACCTGCAGTTAATTGCAAAACTACCTCCCCTCACTAATGGGAAGGGTTTACCACAGCTGATCGAATGATCTGGTCAGTCAGGGTCTTTTAAGGGGGCTCTCTTGCCCACCAGCTCAGAACAGGATAGTTCATTTTATCCATGCATGTAAGAGACTGTCCACAACATGCTGGCAATGGAGATAAATTAAACTTAATACTATTTTTGTACAGTGTTATTGTTCAGTAATTTTATACTGATATTTTAATAGGTGAAAACACTGTATTTGTGTGAATAACTCTTCTAAATTCATAAGTCAAATTAGGTCACCAGGTCCTTACGTTAATTCTCCACTCTTCTCAGAAATCTGAAGATATTCTCAGGGATGGAAGGGACTTTCAAGATCATTAACTGAATCACTCATTTGACGCCTTAATTCTATCTATATTATTCCCATCAAGATTTCATTTAGCCTTTGCCTGATACTCTCTGTTGTTCAGATCTTCCAGACTAACAAATGAAGTTATAAAAATCTACACATGTGTAGATTGTGTCAAACTCCATTTATTTGCTGGTGATGCTTTAAGATTTAGAACTATGGAAATCATTTCACTTCAGCTACTTTTCAGAAAAACATCCTAATCTTAAAGATCATTTAAAAATTTTATGGCCCTATTTGTCAGAACATTACATGCTACATGTTATTCTGAGTCTAGCTGAGGAATTTAATTTGCCATGTATACCCTAAATAGAACTGTTTATTCAACACAAAAAGAAAGAAAAAAATGAGTTAACAATAGCAACATTTTACTAAAAAAGACAAAAAGATAAATTGCAGTTTATATTTACCGCTAAGTAATTTTGAGATTAGGAAGTAAATAAATATCTACCTAGCATAAAATCCAAAGAAATATAGTCTCTAAAATAATTAATGGGAGGAATCATTTAAGGGCTAAAATAAGGAGCTAAGATCAAGGCCTTTATAATTAGGGAGCTTAGCACTCATATTTTAGAGAAAAAAAAAACCTGCTCATGTGCCATTAGAAGAAGTGATAATGTTTCTGGTAGAAATCTGCAAAACTTTCTGGATTTTCAATCTCACAGTAGGAGAATATTCCACCTTTCACAGAATTTCCTGAAATGTAAGTGTTATGGTACATTTTGAGTAGTAGTTCACAATATGAAATGATGACTGAGAAAAAAATTGTAAAGCCGTGAAAAAATAAATTTTGTCTTATCCTTGAAGAGAGAAGATACAGATTTCAAAAATCTACTTTTAGACTGGCAGCACACCAATTACACATTATGTCTTTGTTGCTTCATCAAAATGTAGCTAAATAGTAATTTCTTAGTAAAGTTACAGGCAGTAAAGGACACCTTTTGCAAACAGCTTTTAGCATTTCTGCTGTTATATACAAAAGTGTATCTGTAGTTGCATCTCTGGAATAAAAATCCCCAGGTAGGAAATGTGTGTACATGGTTCCTCAGCCTAAATGACAGCAGTGTGTTGATGGGCTGCCTTGTCTTAACATCTTGCCACGTCTCAGCCTGCCAAAGAGGAGGCCTCAGAACGCAGCAGTCATGAGAGTTCCTCTTTCCAGGGTACAGCAGCCCTCTCTCCTGGCATTTCCAAGCTCTTGGGAAATCAGGGTAGCACTTATCCATTACAAGCATAGAGCACTAGTGTCCCAGAACTTTGGCTAATTGCCTTTCTGCCAACGTGTCAATTCCAATTCTAAGCAGCTGTCACCGGGTAGAGACCATCCTTTGCCACAGAACCATCTAGTCCTCTTTATTCATCCTCACAGGCTGAACTGTGGACATGTTTGAGTAGGATATGTGTGCAAGTTTTTCTGGAGTTTGTGCCATGATGGAATTGCTGCTTTTATGACATAGATGTTTTCAATTTGCTAGGTAACACATCCCACTGTTCATAAAACTCTTAAATGTGTTTTTTGTATTTGCTAAATCCATAGTTAAATAGCTTTTGCATTCTTTTTTTTTTTTTTAATTTTTTTTTTTAACGTTTATTTATTTTTGGGACAGAGAGAGACAGAGCATGAACGGGGGAGGGGCAGAGAGAGAGGAAGACACAGAATCGGAAGCAGGCTCCAGGCTCTGAGCCATCAGCCCAGAGCCTGACGCGGGGCTCGAACTCACGGACCGCAAGATCGTGACCTGAGCGGAAGTCGGACGCTCAACCGACTGAGCCACCCAGGCGCCCCAGCTTTTGCATTCTTAATGCTATTTATTTTTGTAGTTTCTTTTCTTGATCAAGCTTTCCAGAGGTTTGAACCAACTTTTGGCTTTGTTAATCGAATTGCATCTTTGTTTTCTATTACATTTAAAATCTGCTTTGACCATAAATGATTTTCTTTCTTCTTTCTTCCTTCTTTGTGTTATGTAGCCTTTTAACTTACTGCATTTCATGCTTAACTCATTAATTGTCAGTATATCTTTTCAAATAGACTATGTAAAACTACAAGTTTTGCTCTAAGTACTGCACTATCTATACTCCATAAGTTTTCATATCGTGTATTATCAACCAGTGCTAAATATTTATTAATTTCCAAAGCTAGATGATTTTTAAATTCTTTGTAGTAGATTCAGGATTATCACTTGTACACTTTTATGGTTCACGACAAGTTGTCAGGCAATAAATAAGTGGCATAAAGTGAAGCTCCAAAGGCATAACCCCACTGGTTGCAAAGCACACTGAGCTGTGGATAGGACAGTGGATGCTCATTGCTGGGTGCACTGGCAGTCTTCTGCAGTAGTGTTTGCTGCTGAAAGTAAAACAGCTTGTTGTACTCTTTCTCCTTGGATGAGCATGGATAAGAGCACCAACTGTGAGAAAAAACATTTAGTAATGATGTACTTTAATATATTGCTATGTATGTCATTAAAAATCATTAATATAAGGGTGCCTGCTGGCTCAGTCGGTTAAGCCCCATGATGTGGGTCATGATCTCTCGGTTCATGGGTTCAGGCCTCGGGACGGGCTCTGTGGTGACAGCTCAGAGCCTGGAGCCTGCTTCAGATTCTGTGTCTCCCTCTCTCTGCCCCTTCCCAGCTTGCCTGTCTCTCTCTCTCTGTCTCTTTGTCTCTCTCTCTGTCTCAAAAATTAAACACTAAATATATATATATATATATACACACAATTTCTTTTTTATATATTTGTATCTACACATGTATTTTAAAATAGTTCAGAACCAAATAGTGTGAACATTGGACATTGTCAAAAAGAATGTATTTGCACTGATCTCTAGAGATATTCACCTTCACTTACCGTTCTCTTCCCATGGGTAGACCCTACAGCTTTCACTCAGACACTGCTCCTTCCCAGCTGCTGAGAATCAATGTTTTTCGGGGAAATCACTTTAGACCTTTCATTTAGCTAAAATACTGAATCTAGCTTTACCTCTATAGACGTCAACTCTTCAGGGTAACTAAAAGACATGTTTTTACCAGATTCTGGATCCTGTTAGCATTTAATCTAAAAACTGTAACTTAGTGAAAAGGAATAGGCTAAGGTGCCCAGTTCCTGGGGCTGCATCTTTCTAAAATCAGTGTGCAGGGCACCTGGGTGGCTCAGTTAGTTAAGCATCTGACTTTGCCTAGGTGATGATATCACGGTCTGTGAGTTTGAGCCCCGTGTTAGGCTCTGTGCTGACAGCTCAGAGCCTGGAGCCTGCTTCACATTCTGTGTCTCCCTCTCTCTCTGCCCCTTTCCCGCTCACACTCTGTCTCTGTCTCTTTCAAAAATAAACATTAAAATTTTTTTAAAAAAATCAGTTTTTGAATGGCCTGTATCAACAAAAGACAACATGTAGAGAATTTTGGGTTGAACTTTTCTTGCCTTGATCTTGGTCTTTGTTCTGCTTGGGTTATGTATCTTGGTAAATCACATTGAAGACTTGGATTTACTTATACATTAAATTCATTCATTCCAGAGACACTGAATGCTCACTATACTTAAGGAAGGGCTCTGGGGCACTCTAACAGATATAGATTAAATAATCACCAAAGTTCCAAGTAAGCAATTAAGTCCCCTCTCTTCTCCTGTAACTCCTTCTCACCACTCCTTACCTCACTCTTGGTTTACCACTCTCACTAATGGAAGTAGATTCAATGGGCCCACAAAGGGGTCATCATTTAGCTAGTTTTCGTTCTCTTAAAATTTCTGGGTCTAGTGAGACTTCCGTAAGATGTTACTTCTTTGACTTTTTTTTTTTTAATTTTAAATTAATTGGATTATATATTGATTAAAAATTGTTTTAGACTTTTTTCTACATTTAGATCTAAAGATATAGCAGCAATCATAAGAAAACCACATTTATGCAATCCTTTATAATACACAGTCTTTATGTGATATTCTTAATAATCTTGTGAAGCAAGAACTGATAAAATCTTTATTCTCACTTAACATATGTTGAAATTGGTCAAGATACAATAAGTAACTTACCAAAGCAAGTCGCCTAACTAGTTAGTAGTTTTCATTCAAGTTGTGTTTTTCCACTATATCCAACTAATGCAGATATATCCAGGGCAAATATGCTTATAGATTAAACTTTGAGTCAAGGTCGCATCTTTACATTTTACATTATTGATTATCGAATCACTAGAAATAACTTTAAATATAACACAGGCTATGAGCCAGATAGTGATGATTTGATGGCATTAGAATATCTTTATACTTTTCCTATATATTATACTTTTCCTATATATTAGCAATGACCACTTAACATTATACTTTAAAATATTCCAGTTACTATAGTAACAGAAACCTTACAATACTTGAGCATATGGCAAAAAATTGTGCAAAAAGTATGAATAAATCTATAACATTTTAGTGTAGAGACCAAAAGGAAAATCTCTTACTTTTCTTCTCTTATTGCAATGCTAAGATTTTTAGTAGAATATTGCACAGTTGAAGTAAATGGAGGAACTTTATTTTCCTCTGTTATTTAATGGAATGGCTATTAATGTGCAGCTGTTAAACATAATCACATCTAACTTAGGTTTTTGGTAGATATGCAGTTGAGAGTTTTTCTTTTTTCTTATACTGTGATTATATATATATATATTTTTTTTTAACGTTTATTTATTTTTGAGACAGAGAGAGACAGAGCATGAACGGGGGAGGGGCAGAGAGAGAGGGAGACACAGAATCCGAAGCAGCCTCCAGGCTCTGAGCCGTCAGCCCAGAGCCCGACGCGGGGCTCGAACTCACGGACCGCGAGATCGTGACCTGAGCTGAAGTCGGACGCTTAACCGACTGAGCCACCCAGGCGCCCCTGTGATTATATTTTTATTCTGTTTTTAAAATGTGAAAAGGATACTGAATGTTCTAAAACAATATGTCTGTATTTGCCTAGTTCATTATTTTTTCACCTTAACGTATATACTTATGAAGAACTACCTTTGCATTCTTAGATAAACTCTACTAATTCTTGTTCACAATATAGTATTATAATTTTTATTGAGATTTTTGTATTCAGTTTGATATTTCAACTAGAATTTTTATACCTATCTTTATAGGTGATCTTGTGTTAGAGTTTTCTTATTTTTTCCCATTTTTATTATCAATCTCTGGTTGTGATAATTTGGATTAGATTATTAGAGAATATATGATGAAATGTTCCATTTACTAATATTCTGAAATAATTTATTTAATATGGAATAATCTATTCCTTGAAAACGTAATTGAAATGGACCTTCTGGGAGTAAATATTGACCATCTTTTAAAATTATTTTATCCTATATTTGGATTGGATTGTCTTCTAATTCAATTTTGGTAAGTTAGAGGATATTACCCATTAACATTATATTTTATACATACTGTTATAAATTATATCAAGTCATGTCCCATCATTAAAAATCTCTTCCATAAGTAACATCTTCCAACTTTGTTTATCAGTCTTTTAAGAACCTGGTTTTGATTTTTTTTAAATCAAAGATATTTTTATTGACTGAATTTCATTAATTGTTTTTTATTTTATACAGTAAAACCTTGGTTTGTGAGGATACGTCATTCCGGAACCATGCTTCTAATCCAAAGCACTTGTATATCAAAGCAAATTTCAAGAACCATTGGCTCAGTTGTGATCATGTGATATTTGGCATTACGTACTACTTGTATTGAAAGACATCGCTCATTTATCAATTTAAAATCTATTAGAAATGTTTGCTCATCTTGCAGAACACTCACAGAACAAGTTACTCACAATCCAAGGTTTAATGTACTTGTTAGTTCCTTCTTTCTACCTTTTCCCCCCTGCACTGGTCATCTTACATTGGTTTGGATGTATGTGTATCTCAATGTCTTTCATTTTAAAATAATTTATAACTTAATTTTATTACCTTTAAATAGGTGATAGTATAATGTTTTAAATTTTAAAGAGGGGCGCCTGGGTGGCTCAGTCAGTTAAGCATCTGACCTCGGCCCAGGTCAGGATCTCATGGCTTGTGAGTTCAAGCCCCGTGTCAGGCTCTGTGCTGACAGCTCGGAGCCTGGAGCCTGCTTTGGATTCTGTGTCTCCTTTTCTCTCTGCCCCTCCCCAACTTGTGCTCTGTCTCTCTATGTCTCTCAAAAGATAAATAAATGTAAAAAAATTTTTTTAAGAAAATCTTTATAGACATAGTTCCTCAATGACTGAGACAATTTTCAATGTTAAAGATTTTAACTAGTTATTTCAAAGATAAAATTTTTTTTTCTTTTCAGATCTAAGTTAACCCCACCTGCTAGGGGAGATGGGCCTGGTGCCCAAAAAGCTGATCGACCCAGAGACATAAGCAGACTGGAAATATTATTCTTCTCTCACATTAACTGAAGTGCATATGACAGAGTATATAGTTTGGGAAAAGAAGTGGTTAACAAGCTAGTGGGTAGGGTGTTCTAAATTGTTTTGCTTAGGTAAAAACTGTCCACTGCTAAAACAAAATGACAAATTACGCATAAGTAAGAACAATGTAGAAGTATATATTCTAAGTACACAAATACTTTCTGACTGCACTTTTGGAGAAGTATCATTTAGTATACCATGGCTATAATTTACGACAATCAACTCTTGATTATCCCCAGTAATCCAAAATAGGAGGTAACCCCAAATCACTTTGAAATGCATTCATTATTTTTTTCTTATATTCCAATATATATCGTGTTTCACCTAAAATGAAAATTAAATGCATTCCTTGAACATTAAATGTTAAGCAATAGTAGGAGCTGGCACAAATGGACGCCTGATGATAGAAGAATAGTGATCTGGAATTAAACATTCATAATTGATTTTCAGAAAACAGATCACTTCTATGTAGATAATTAACTGGTAGAAAGAGTGGGTAGATAATACTGTTAGGAGAAATGGCTAAATGATTATAGTGAGATCTTTAAAAAATACTGGTCCTAGGATGATACCAATGGAATCCTACTTGTAGTCTGTCCATCTATGAAAACCAGAAAGTTTATACCATCTCAAAGGGTCAAGCTTGTTGTAAGGATAAAGCAAAATAATGTGTAAAACCCTTTTACAGGCTCCAGCAGATGTGTAATATAGCATAATTTCTTTATTTTAGGAGCCATTATTGGTAGGTGGTACATTTAATTTAGGGCAATGATAGGCTTGTGCCTTAAGGTAATTCTGCAGACGCTGTGAGAAGTTTTTTTTTTTTATAAAAATTTGTATGTGTTTTGTTTGCCTTTTAACTTCTATATTCCCACTACTTAATGCATTGTACCTAGAATATTATAGGCTCTCATAATATATTAGCCAAATGATTGAATAAATTAATGAATTAATTGCTTTATAAGTTTAGCTTTTAAGTTCTATATATTGTTATAACAATTTAAAATCAGTTGGCACAAATTAATGACAATTCAAATGAGAGATGAGAAAAATTGTTTTGCTGGCTTATAGTCCTTCCACAATCAAAATGCAATAATATTATGTCAGTATGGTATGTCTGGCTTGTTTTCTTATTTGTTTGTTTGTTTGTTTTAGGAACATTGTTGAGAACATCCAAGAATTTCCTTGCCAAAAAAATATTTACAAACCTGTATGCTTATAAAAACCAAGATTTGTGTTGAAACATCTGTAAATAAATATCTCTTAATATGTATTCAGTTTTAACTTTCCCATCTGTTTTTGCGTAACCTACCTTCATACAGATGGGATATAGACTGTTCTGTGCTCTATTACTCTATAAATATTTATGATGGTGTTCAAGTAAAATTAAATGTTTAAAGCTTGACAGATGTTCCTAAAGAAAGTGCCTCCCACACAAAATTCCTTAAAGATTTTCTTAAAGGTATATCATAGACAACATAAATTTGTAATTATTTCTTAATATTTTTTGATAATTGTATAAGAGCTTTTAAAGCAAATGTAAATTTGGTCATAGTAATACACATACAGATAGAAAAAGGAGGAAATATATGTAATAGAGAATAAAACATTAAAAATTTATTAGGGTATTGAAAGTTGATAAAATTATTTTATCTAAGGGGAGGAACTGAGGAGGAAAAAAATCATAATCATAAGAATATTTAAGGATTACACTTAGTTTAAACTAAACATTTTCAGAAAAATTTACAAATTCCTACTGGAGTCAGTAGCTTACTAAATCAGCTACATAAAAGCTAGAAAAAAAAAAAAAAACTTTGAGAATAAAATTAGGGTAAGTTAGTAATAAATGCCACCAAGAGGGAAAAAACGACACTAAATATCTTTGGAAAAATTAATACAAATATGTTGACTGATTCAAATATAAATGGTATTCCAAATGTCAAACTGAATGTTTTCCAAGTTAAATTATTAGAACAATATGGCTGAATGGAGTGGCATGAAACTAGAAAGGCAACTCATGCATGGTGTTTTGATTAATTCTACCTCACCGGGAAATGTGGATTCTAAAAATAATGAAGCTAGAAATGATCATCTGTTTTTTTAAAAAAGCAAAAATATAAAGCAGCTTTTTCACAATAGTGCTAACTGAAATATATACTAGGTAAGAAAAATGAAGGCTAGCAGGAAACAAATCTTTGAAAATGAGGTAACTAGACAGTAAATGTAGGTGATTGGCCTCCAAAACTATCTCATGGTCACTAGATTTTTCAACAGAATGAAGTAAATATTAAGGAAGTTAAGATGGGTAGGATTTCACTAGAGTGAGAATATGGAAAAAAAAAAAAACTTGTACAAAAGACTCCACTGAAAAACAGTATCATTTGTGAATGTCAGGTAAAGTGTTACATTTGTCCAAATTGGCCACAAAACATGTGTTAGATGATCTATTTGTGGGAAAAGAAAGCAGAAAGCCATTTAAATATACAAGCATAGGAATGCCTTAACCTCATTTGAAATAGGAGAGACACTTTCTGCAGACTTATTTTGCATTTTTATCTTTTCCATTTGTCACTAAGATGGAACTTTAACTTTTTTTTTTATATTTGTTCATGGATCTTAATTGTGATCTGATGACAGGTATATTTGTTATGCTCAAAATTAAAACAAAGATGTCTGTTAAGATTGATCTACAAAGCTACAAAGCATAATTTAAATCTCAAGGTACATAGTCCTACCTCCCCAAAAGATTTTAAAGTTTCTTTATAAGTGATATCATCTTGACTTGAAAAGTATCACATTATGCTCTAAATAACTCAATATACTCAGTTAATCATCTAACACAGTCATTGATTTTGAATTTTCTCAGAGGACTGGCAATATTAAAACGTGCATCAAATGAATGCCTCAGATTTATAATAAAACATAGGTTTACCTAGATACCGTGACTGGAAACTAAGTAATATTTCATCACTGGGAGAAAATAAGTTAGCGTAATAGTAATAAACAGATTGTTGTAATTGACAGCTTCCTGCAGAACATAGGAACATTCACACACACTGTTCTAGTTTCACTGTGGTTGTTTGAAACCAAAGGAACTTGTAAATATGTCAGTGACTACAGACAGTGTTAAATAAATGTAGAGGAATTCAAGGCAAAGCAAACTCATTTCCCAGTAATATTATTTTAATCTATATCATTATCAAACAGAGGATATGTATTATTTATTTATTCATACACATAAACTAGTTTTGAAATCAAGTTAGAATGAGAGAAACTAACGATGATAAAGAAGTAAATTAAGTTTAGGGTAAAAGGAAAATTAATCCCACCACAGGAAAGCAGTCACTATTCTTTGGCCACAGATGTTGCCCATTTCAAACATTCATGCAATTTGTACTTGGGAGGGCTGCTAGCGACAGATGCTTTTTCCCTGGACAAGCAGAAATCTCCTTATTTCCAAGTTTGGATACATTGATCTGTATAGCTATTTCATGATAATGAATACAGTGGCACAACACAATGCATAGTCCAGATTCTAAGATCTGGGGAAACTTCTTTGTGGAAGTTTGCTTTCTCTTCTCCTTAACTTTTATGAATGAACTATTTTTTTGTTTGTTTTTGCTCTGCAACATTTTCACATAATTATTTAAATAGACTTCGAATTTTCATAATTTCATACATATTCAAAATTAATAAATTTGCTCTGGCCCAGTACTGAAAAAAATTTATTTTTAAATTAGTACAAATTAGGGTGGCTCAGTCAGTTAAGCGTCCGACTTTGGCTCAGATCATGATCTCACCGTCTGTGAGTTTGAGCCCTGCATTGAGCTCTGTGCCGACAGATCGGAGCCTGGAGCCTGCTTCAGATTCTGTGTGTGCCCCTCTCTCTGCCTCCTCTGCTTGCACTGTCTCCCTCTCTCTCAAAAATAAACTTTAAAAGAAAATGAGTACAAATTAGAAGCAAAGCACATGATGTAATAGGATGCAGGTCTCAAATCAAGCAGTATGACAAATTAAGGATGGTTGCAAACTCTTTCACACTCCTCCCACTGGAAAGTCAGGACTCTGCCCCCTCCCCTTGAATCTCATCTAGGCTGTGACTTATTTGACCAATAAAGTAGAAGTGACAAATTGCCAGTTACACCTCTAAGAAAACTGGCAATTTTCAACTTTGTCTTGGACCTCTGCGTTGTGGTATGTGAAGTATGACTAGCTGGAGACTGCTGGGAACTTCATGGACCCCAAGAAAGCCATGTGGCAGACCTTTGGAGAGAAAGGTCATGAGGCGAGAGGAGGGAGAGAATGAGGGAGTGAAAAGGAAGGGAGAGGATGAGGCAGAGGAGAAAAGGAGAAGATAATGCAAGGCTAGCCACCCAGGTGTTCCAGTCTTAGCCTATTTTCTATTCTCCAAGATAAGGTTCTAGAAATTGTGCAGCAGAGATGGGCTGCCCCTGCTGTGTTTGGTTAAAATTCCAGATCCATAAATTCATGAGATATAATACTTATAAATTGTTATGTTTAAAGCCACTACATTTTGGGAGCAGTTTGTTATGCAGTAATAGGTAACTGGAACAAATAGATTGAATATTAATCTGTATTTCATAGCCCCAAAGTTATATTTGATGGATCCCATTTTTTGTCACTAGATTGGCTGATGGTATTTTGAAGATTTTATCTTAACACATAAAATTTACCCAACACAAACATTCCAAATATCTGATTCTTTGGAAGGATTTACGAATTTTTAGCCTAAAATGACAGGTTAAATTAGTCAAAACAAATCAATTGAAAGTATGAACAGAACATAATGTAGTTAATTTTTTTTTCTTAATGTTAACACTTTGGTAGTGTTTCTATGTGTCAGGCTCTGTAAGTGCTCCCAATACCCAGAAAATCCTCAAAGCTACTCTATGAAGTAGGTTTTACAAATGAGAGAGAGGGTGTACAGAGAGGTTGTAAGTTGCTCAACGTCACTCAGTTAAGTTAGTGGTAGGGCTGGGATCTGAACCCAGGGTGTCTAGCTCTGGATTCTGTGTTATTGCATTATGTAGCTTCCAATACCAAGTATTGCAATACAGCCATATCTCCCTAAGAATTTTATATACTATGATATATATTATATTCAATTTTTATTAATATATTGACAAACATAAATGTAAAGATAAGAGTGAATCTAGTGGTGCTTGGTGGCTCAGTCTGTTACACATCCAACTTTTGCTTTTGGCTTAGGTTATGATCTCATGGTTTGTGCGATCAAGCCCTGTGTCGGGCTCCACGTTGACAGTGCAGAGCCCCCTTGGGGTTCTCTCTCTCTTTTCTCTCTGTCCCTCCCCCTGCTTTCTCTCTTTCTCAAAATAAATAAATAAGTAAGTAAATAAATAAACAAACATTAAAAAAAGAAAACAGTTAATCTAGATCAGTATATCATAAATAACCCACAACTCTAACCATAGTATATGAACCTCTGAAATTCAAAGTACTTAGTCTAACAAAGGTTGAGATAGATTACATTTTGTTATTATTTTATGGCACTTATTACCACTAGTTGGTTCAAGACACATACTCTGTCTTTTTATATAAGTCAAGAAGATAATTTAGAAGAATGAAAGTGTTATTTCTTCTATCACAACAATTAAATTGTGGATCTAAGCTTTTCTATGAAGGCAATGTAGAAAGAATTAGCCAAACTAATTTCTTTTATTTGCACTTTCATATCAATTTCTTCATCATAGCGAATTTAGGAGGACACCTAGACTGCAAATCAGAACATAAGAGCTTTTCTAGGTTTTAAATGGGGATTTCCAATTCTGTTAACAGTTTCAACAGAATCTTCTATATTTACTGATAAATGGAGTGATCTTACTAATTAAAGCATTTGATCGGATTTCAAAGAAACAAGGCCCCCTTTCTGTGACTCATAACACAGATGACCTTAAGCATATAATAATATTACCATGCTATAGTATAATAAAATGAAAAAGTGAACATAACAATCTCAGCGCCATTCAATGCACAAATTCTTTGGATCAAATAAGAATGCATATTAAAATGATTTCTAAACTGGAACATCCTTTCCAAATATAACATAGAATGATTATTATTGCTGCTGCTGTTATTAAATAGATGTCCATGTACTTTCTGGAAACATCTGTCACTTACAGTAAGACATAATTTTAATAATAAACTATATTCTGAGTTAGTGAATGGGAATTGCATTGGTTATTTAGTAAATTAATCACTCAGAACCACAGAAACTTTCATCTTTTAACAAGAAATTTAGTAGGATAAATCAACCAAATGCCTATGAGTCTGATGACTTAGGTGATTAGGTGTGCAGTTGAGACCTATATGTGAGAATAACACTAATGTCTATAGATTTCTTTAAATGACAGATATTCTTTTAGAGTCAGTTACTTGGGCCTCAAGTCAGTTAGCCTGTGGACATGACCAGTTGACTAGTTAATGTTGCCTTCACTGGTACAATGGTGCCAATCTGAGATTTAAAATAGTGATTTATAACAATCTTTGATTGTGACATGTTTCAGGAGCTGAGGGTGACTATATGCCTGCCAGCTACCTCCATTTATTTGCTATGTTATTGATGGACAGCAATAAAATACCTTCATTAATTAGCTAATCAAAAATTAAGTCTTTAGAAGGACTATATTTGGTCTTTTTAAAATATAAAGTTATTAAACATGCTAAGATGAAAACTGCTATGATGCATAATTCACTAAACAGGAGGAAAATTACCAAGAAGTTGTTTATTACAGCAGTTGTAATAGGTATACACATTTGGGCATAACTAAATTAGGACAAAAAGATTTCATCCCTCCGCCTGCTGTGATTTACCATGAAATCACATGAATCAAGGGACATATGGAAATAATGATTGCACTGATTGTCTTCTTTAAATGTCCTTGTGTGAAATAGAAGGATCAAACACAGGTTCTGGGAGCAATTTGCCTTTGCCAACTGAAACTTAGCCAAAAACAATTAATTTATATTGCATTCAACCATGAAGAACTTCAGAATACTTTCTCAGCTAAAACTTTACATTTTCTCATTACAGACTTATGATTTTCTATTACTAAGGTTTAAGGAGGATCTAAATTAATTATAATACATACTTTTTCAATATGTGGAAATGTTGATATTTCTAATACTATTTAAGTCAACAGTTTCTAATTAAAATATACAGCTATATATAGGGATATAAACCTGTCTTTATCAACGTATATAAATTGAGACAACAAAATCTCAAGAATAAAAATCTAAAAAAACTTAAATAGTACATAAAATTACCAAGAAAGTTAAAACCATTAAAGAAAAATATTTCAAATATTAAAATCCTTACAATAATCAAATTATTTTCTAATTTTTCATTGAGATACTCAAGCAAATGGACTGATGTCTATTTTTATTTGTTCCTCTAAAAAATCAAATCAGATCAGTATGTATTCTACAAGGTCACTGCGAATACATGATATTAAAACACAGCCAAATTCTGTAGCAACATAAATGTTTTTATGAGCAGCAGGTGTATTCTTTGAAAGACTGTAAAGCTATTAACAGCTCAGTAAGGAGTACATAATAATAGGCTGTTAACTCAGCCTCCCTTACAAGAGTACCAAGGAAGGACATTTGAAACCATTAATATAAATGCATTTTAAAAAGTATCCAGTATGAATGCTTTATAAAGAGAGGTTCATTTAAACTTTATATCATTAAAGTAATGAACTTAGCCTTCTTGATTTGAATATGCCTAACCTAAAGAATTATTTAGTTACTCTGAATAAAAATAAAATCATAATTTTGAAACCAAATATGTTCCAGTCAGGTAAGTACTTGAAAAATGAATTCTAAGTTAGATTATGTTATTGTAATTTCCAGGATTTGAGGTTTAGTCCAACAAAAATTTACAATACCTAATACAGGTGTCTACCACCTGAGAGTTTAATAAGTCTATTTTAATAAATGAATGAGTGATTTCCTAAGATAATTTATACATTGTTGACACTTTAGTTGCTCATTCTGTAAAAATTATTTGTGATTTAATTCCCATAAGGTTATCTCTAGGTATATGATTCATTTGTCATATTTCATGCAGCTGTAAACTATTTTATTTCTAAACCATTTCTGGAAGTTTACTTATTATTCTGCATACATTTTTTTAAATGATGTGACAGTTTTCCACATTTGAATTCTAGAATTTCACCATATAGGATTCATAGCTTGATGAGCTAACATAATATTCATATTAGGTCTTTGAATTATTTCCATTTTTAAAAAAACAATTGGAATTGTTTGTACAAACTGACCTTTCCAAAAATTGGTATGTTTATTTTAAGGTGTTTTCTCTAAGTGGAACTTCTTAGTCAAAATGTATGAGAAGTTTTACAGTTCTTTACATATTTCTAGATAGTGCCTTGGAAAAATTAAACCATATTATAGAGCTTTGAAAAAAAGTAGAACGACTTTGGTTTTACTACTTTACTGAAACTATTTTCATCCATAGTTGCCACAATCATTAAATCATTTAAAATTTTCTTTAAATTAAAAAAATTGGGATGTCAAAATGTTTCTGTTTATAGTGAGGCATAGAATATTTTGTGATGCTCAATGAGCTATAACTACTGTGTTTTTTTTTTAATCAGTTTGAATAGAGTTTTATAAAAAATATTTAACTTGATTTAGATATAAAACCATATAATATTTGAAATTTAATAAAAATAGGACAAAAACATAGTTTTAATTTTTCTTTCTTAGAGCTTTTGCTTCAAATTCATGCTTCAGTGAAATAAAAAAAGCTACACATCAGAATACTAGTTATTTAATAAAGATACTGGAAGTGATATACTTTAGCAATGAGTATTACTTTTCCATAGCCCTCATTCTCAAAATAAAGACAAAAATTCAGAAGAGAAAATATACATATATCATTTTAAAATAATATTTTCCTACTATAGAAGTATGAATGAGCTAAAACAAACATTTGTTTTTATAATTTCTATATTTGGAAGTGGTAAAATTTGGCTTGAAACAAAATTTCCCAAAGGGTTTTCCATGGAACATTATTTTCAAGCAATGTGTGTCATTAAGGTAATTTTTTTTAAAAAAAGTTCTGTGATTGCATAAGTTTGGATCTTCTAGTGAGCAGATTACAAAATCATTCCATCATCATTTCAAAATGAAATTGTGGAGTGTCTGGGTGTCTCAGTGCATTAAGCGACAGACTTGATTTTTGCCTGGGTCATGATCTCAAGGTTTGTGAGATCGAGCTCCACATCAGGCTCAAACAAAAGTAAAGAACAAAATGAACTTGAAAGTGAAGATATTTATGGAGAGAAATACAAGTGTAGGTAAAATGGGAAAGGGATTAAGTAGACAAGAAGAGCTTTCAAATCATAATGCATAATGCGGATATGACTCCTCTAAAAAGAGAGGCAAAGAAACAGGATTGGATAGAAAATGTCTCAGATGGCAGTGCAAATCTGAAAGTCTTGCCAAGCATTCAAGGGCTCCCAAGAGAATAGTGTCTGTCAGAAGAATTTTGCATTTGTCAAGAAAGCCTTGGCTTTAGGACCAGAGGCCAGGAGGAATGGGGCTTTGATAGGAAAGCTGCAGTAGAAGCTAAAGGCGCAGCATTTTCTCTCTCTCTTTCTCTTTTTAATGTATGTTTATTTATTTATTTGTTTATTTTTTGAGAGAAAGAGAGAGCACTAGCCAGGGAGGAGCAGTTAGAGGGGGACAGAGAATCTGGAGCAGGCCCTGAGCTGACAGCAGAGAGTCTGATGTTGTTGGGCTTAAACTCACAAACTGTGAGATCAGGAGCTGAGCCAGAGTCAGATTCTCAACCGACTGAGCCACTCAGAAGCCTGGCAGCTTCTCTTTGAAAGTGAGAGAATCCTGCTTTTGAACCCTCCCTGCAGCAACTGGAATGAGATCTCCTGAAAGGAGATCTAAGTAATATACTTTGTATGACTTCCACCAAGGTCGAATAAATTTGGAAAACGTTAGGTTAAGTAAAATTAAGTAGGTTACTTTACTGCTGGCTTTCCCTGAGCATTTAATATGTCCATGTGATTTGTCAAATTCCAGAGATGAAAACTATATGCTACATATTTCAAATTGATTTGACCATGCAACCCTGGTGATAAAAACATCCACTGAGACTAGCTGTAGAATACATACTTTGGGAAACATCAGTATAAGATGTACTAAATTAATATAAATTCTGAGATACCATGAGTCATATTGTATGGACTATTTTCTGTCTCAAAGGTACCTAAATTAGGTCTATCTCTGCATTCCTTCCCTATCCAACCCCTTACCTTTTTTCACAGAGGTATTTGCTATTGGTAATTTTGTGTTGAGTCTACACTTGTTTAAAAAGTTAGTATTATCACATCTATATGAGTTCATATACTACACTGTTAAGTTTTATATGTCTTTGAGCTTTCTCCAAATATTGTTATACTGTATGTAGTCTTCTAGGACTATGTTATGTTTTAAAGTTTATCATACTGTGACAGTACATTGTTCATAATGTTGACTAGTACATTATGTTCAAGTACAATTATACATAATATTCATTCATTTTCACTAATAATATATTACTCATGTTCCACCAAACTATAGTGGACTAAACTTTAGTCATTTTCTTGATGAAATTAGGTTAAAAAATGTTTTATTATACAAGAAAGGGGAACCTTCTTGCACTGTTGATGGGAATGCGAACTGGTGAAACCACTGTGGAAAACAGTATGGAGGTTCCTCAAAAAGTTAAAAATAGAACTATCCTATGATCCAGCCATTGCACTAGTAGATATTTACCCAAAGAATACAAAAATACGATTGAAAGGGATACATACACCCCAATGTTTATAGCAGCATTATCTACAATAGTCAAATTATGGAAACAGCTCAATGTCCATCAACTGATGAATGGATAAAGAGGATATGGTAGATTTATACAACGGAATATTACTCAACCATAAAAAATAATGAAATCTTGTCATTTGCAATGACATGTATGGGGCTATAGAATATTATACTAAGTGAAAAGTCAGAGAAAGACAAATACCATATGATTTTACTCATATGTTGAATTTAAGAAACAAAACAAATGAGCAAAGGGAAACAGAAAAGGAGAGAGAGACAAACCAAGAAACAGATTCTTCACTATAGAGAATTAATTGGTGGTTACCAGAAGAGAGGCTGGTGGAGAGATGGTTGAAATAAGTGATGGAGATTAGGATGTGCACTTGTGATCAGCACTGGGTGTTGTATGGAAGTGTTGAATCATTATAATGTACACCAGAAACTAATATTACACTGTATATTAACTAATTGGAAACTTTGCTTATTTTTCATTTTTGAGAGAGAAAGAGTGTGAGTAGGGAAGGTTCAGAGAAAGAGGGAGACAGAGGATCTGAAGCAGGGCCCAATGCAGGGCTCAAACTCATGAGCTGTGAGATCATGACCTGAGCCAAAATTGGATATTCAACCAACTGAGCCACCCAAGTGATCTTTAACTAACTGAAATTTAAGTAAAAACCTAAAAAACCCTCAACCAACCTAAAACAAAAACAAAAACAAAAACCACAATCCTTCCTTAAACAGTGTAGGATATTGTCTTTATCCATATAAGATTTTTACAGTATATACATAGTGAAAATGCTAAGTCATTGGATAATGAAAATGTAGGACTTTAAAATATTATTTCCCCAAATGATTTATAAATTTACACCCATTCTAACAATATCAGAGTTCCTATTGCTCTACATCATCTTCAATTCTTAGAAATATCTTGTTGTGTTGAGCACTGGGTGTTACATGTAAGTGATGAATCACTAAATTCTACTCCTGAAATCAATATCACATTATATGTTAACTAACTGGAATTTAAGTAAAAATTAAAAAAAAAAAAGTAACAAATGTTTAAGTACAAAAACAAAAAAAGAAACATCACATTTCTTAATTATTGCCAATCTAGTATGTATAAAATGTTATCTCAATGTGGTTTCAATTCACATTTTCCTTATTACTAATGAAATGAGCATATTTTCTTACATAGGTTCATTTTTTTTTTTTTTACTCAAAATACCCATTTTATTTATTTATTTATTTATTTATTTATTTAAGTTTCATGTTTTATGGGTTGATATTTTTTATTAGGTTGTTCTTTTTCTTATTATTTTATACGGTTTCTTTATGTATTTTGGTTAATAATCCCCTTACTAGCTATATATATGACATGCATCTTCTGCTTTGTGGCTTATCTTTTTATAATCTTAATAAAGTCTTTTGAAAGAAAGAGTTCTTAAATTAAAATTGTCAATTTGTATTTTATGATAAAGACTTGCATGTCATTTATGAAACCTTTTCCTTATTCAAGGTGAGAAAAATAATATTTCATATTTTTCTTCTAAAATATTAAAAAAAAACCCTATTTAAAAATTTTTCTTATCACATTTATGTCCTTAGAATATTTGGACTTAATTTTTATAAATAATTTAAATGGAATAAATGGAATCCAGTTTCTTTCTTTCTGTTTTCTTACTATAGAGATTGCCTAGCACCATATAACGAATAAGCCATGATTTTCCTAATGATCTGCAGTGACACCTCTGTGTCAGATGCTTAAGGTCCATACATATGTAGGTCTGCTTCTGGGTTCTCTGTCAGGATACATTCAGCAGGTTTTCTCACTCTGCAGCAACATCACTTAGCATTAATGACTATAGAGTAACTCTTTATATCTGTCAAGACATGTAATCCTGACTGATTTTAATCAGAAATGCCTTGCTCATTCATTGTCCCTCTTTTATTTTCATTGCCATATTAATTTTAGAGTCAGTGTGTCAATTTTTACAAAAAGACATGTGAGAATTTTTGTTAGAATTGCATTTAGTCTATATCATTTGAGGAAAAATGACCTCACTATGATAGTTTCCCTTATCCATGAATGCAGACTCTCCATTTATTTAAGTGTTTTTAAATGTTTTGCTATAAAATGTTGCACTTGTTTTGCATATATTGAGATATATTTTAGATTTATTCCCAAATACATCACAAATTATATTGCTATTACAAATGTAATTTCCTTGAAAATTATGTTTGCTGTTTGTTGCTGGTATGTAGATAGGCAATTTAATTTCTATAGCCATCCACCCTGATACAGTCTAATTATTTAAACAACCTGTATATAAATTTGGTGAAAATTTCTATGTGGAGAGTTATATAATCTGAGATAATGTAAGTTTTCCTTTTACAACTCATATGATTATATTATTTATTTTTATCTAATTGAAATGGCTAGAACTTATCATGTTTAGTAGAAACAATGGTAACAGGCATTTTCCTATAGTTGCTGTTTTTAGGAGATTTACTTTAATATTTGATTATTTTCTTGATTTTAATTGCCTTAAACAACTTATCTTATGTTCCTAGTTTCCTAAGAATTATACTCAAGAATGGGTATTGGAGGGGCACCTGGGAGGCTTAGTTGGTTAAGCATCTGACTCCTGATATCAGCTCAGGTCATGATCTTGTGGTCTGGAGATCAAGCCCCATGTGGGGCTCCACGCTGCGTGTGGAGCCTGCTTGAGATTCTCTGTCTCCCCCTCTACCCTCCCCCAAATAAATAAATAAATCATATAAAAGGAATAGGTATTATATATCAAATGCCTTTTCTGCATCTATTGAGAGCATCCTCCTTTAATCTCCTATCATAAATTATATTTATAAATTGTTTACTGTTAAAACCTTTATGTATTCCTGAAATTAATTTAACTTAGTAATTTTTTGTTTTGTTTTTTTGTTTGATTAGCTTGCTAATATTTAGTTTAGGATTTTGTAGCTATGTTTCTGAGATTTGCCTGTAATTATTTCTCCTACATTTGGTTCTATTTCAGTTAGAGTTATTCTGGTCATATAGAATGCATTTCATAGAATTCCTTATTTTTTTCTGTTCTTAGGAAGTGTTTGCATGTTTGGAATGATGTGTTCCTTGAAAGTTTGGTAAACTGACTTCTAAAACTGACTTCTAAAACCAGAATCTCTGAATTTTAAAACCATCTTATCCATTGATTCAAATCATTCGTTAAATAACTATTATACCTATCAAAAAACTAGTTAAATAACTATTCAAGTTATCAACTTCTTCAGTTATATTTGGTAAATATTTTTATGCAACTTTTGTTTAGTCTATGCAATTTTTCATACTTATTTGTACAAAGTTGATCTTGGTAAATTCATTATCTTTTCAACCCTACAATATTTGTTATTCTATCCTCATTATTATTATCATTAATTTTTGGTTTCTTATTTCTTTTACTTTGATCAATCTATCTCAGGTTTTATATAACTTATTGATCTTTTTCAACTTTTGGTTTTGTTGATCTTCTCTTTGTATATATTTTGTGTGTGTGTGTATTTTCTTGATTCTATTCTTGTGATCATTTCCTTCCTTCTACTTTCCCTGGGTTTATGTCTTTTTTTTTCATCTTCTGCTAAATGCATAAATAGAATACTTCATTACTTTTGGGAATTTATTATTTTATAATATGGCAATTTGTTATGCATTTCCATTTATGAACTGCTTACATTGCATTGCATACTTTTTGCTATGTAATATTTTCATTATTGTTCAATTAGAAGTACCTTAATTTCCTTTATGATATCTTCTTTTACCCATAAATGCTATTTTTAGCCAGCATTTGAGTTTTCTTCTTGAAATACAATTTTATACATATAATGTTTGTTCAGATTTGTGTGTACACTTACTATTTATTCATTTTTGGCTTCTTATACTTTCCTTTTGGAATAATTTTCCCTCTTACTGAAGCCATCTTTTTGGAGTTCCTTTATAGTAGGTCTTTTGGTGACAAACTCTTTCTGTTTATATCTAAATGCCTATATTTTACTCTTGTTCATAGATGATTCTGGGTTGACAAGTGTTCTCTATCAAAAATTTGAAGGTAATATTCTTCAATCTTCTGCTTTCTGTTGTGCTAAGAGGTTTACTTTAATTCTAATTGTCATTCCTTTGTCAAAAGAATGACAAATAAGTCTAATTTAAAAATTGTCCCTTTTGTCTATTTCTTTACATTCGCAGTTCTACTAAAAAGTTTCTAGACATTAGTTCTTATTTTTCTTATTTCAAACATGTTGTACTTTGTGGATTCATTGGTTCTAGAAAATTCATAGTCATTACTCATGTAAGTATTGGATGCTTTCCATTCCTTCTGTTTTTATCTTGCTTAGAATCCAGCTTAGTGTATATTAGATTTTGTTATTCTATTTTTCACATTTCTGTATTCTTCTTTTATAAAATTTCCTTCAACTTGTCTCTCTTGGGTGAGTTCTGAGCAACATTTTCAGATACATCTTCACGTTTAGTAAAGGTCTCCTGTTATTGTTTATCATATATTAATGAATGCAAGTTTAATACATTAGCTGCATTTTTCTTATAATAATCATGTATTTTAATTTTATAAGTTCCCCTTTCCCCTAATCTGCCTATTCTTTCTCATTTTCATGATTGTATTTGTTATTTTTTAAACATTGTATATATAGCTGTTCTATGTGTGATTCTTTAACATATTTAGTCCTTGAGATTTTAAATCTGTTGCTGATTGTTTCTGATGACTCATTCATGTTTTTATTCATGTTTTTCTTTCTCTTGTACTTGGTGTTCTTTGATTATGATATTATTGCTTAATCATAATCTGTGATGGAGTCCTACATTTTCTCCAGAAAGAATTTACATGTATGTGTGTGAGTACCTAGGGGCTGCTGATGAATTGGTGCCACCTCAGTTTTCCTTGAGCATCTTGGCTCACTCAACACAGGAAACCCAGGAGCCATTTCCCCTCCTCACTGGTGGCCTAATACTCTAATTTTTATAATGGTGCTTTTAGAATACTGAGAAATCTACTGTCTGAGAAAGCCCATCATACCAAACTGATGGTGTATTTCTCCTCCCCATTCAGATGATGATGATGATGATTTTGGACAAGCAAAAACAAGTACTTGAAATTTTCCTTTAGCTTTTGTGAGAAGAAAATAAAAAAAATATGCTTTATACATACCTATTTATTTTGCCAAGGAAGAGCCTTTAGATATACTTAGTCTGGCATCATTCTAGAAAACAATAAACCACTTTCTACCAAGACTAAGTGACATGGCACCTTTTTCAATGAAAACACTCCATAAACATAGGACAAAAAAGTGGAAGTTTAGGGGTAACAGATCATTCATTCATACAATCACATATTTCTCAATTTTTTATTGCATTATTACATTATGTCTGGCAAAGTACTAGTTGCTGGAAACGCAAAGATGCATCAGACATGATTCCAATATGACTCACAATCTAGCACAGAGAGACGAGCATGGTCAGAAAGGCCTGCAGTAACATGCAATTCGCTTTTGTCCTTACAAAATCTT
Organism: Puma concolor; assembly: GCF_028749965.1. Lineage (NCBI taxonomy): Eukaryota > Metazoa > Chordata > Mammalia > Carnivora > Felidae > Puma > Puma concolor. The sequence goes on from NC_141675.1 coordinate 114,591,486, forward strand.
CTTTACTTAGTAACTGACATATATGTTTAAAATAGAATAAAATTGCAAGGAAAAATATATTGGAACTATAATTGTCTTAAAATATACATCTGATCATAGGTCTACATTTCCTGAAATGCTTTCCATTTTGAAACAATGCAATATTTTGCTTGGATTCATCCCAAACTAAGTATGTTGGGAAATAAAATTTGTGACTCAAATGTACTATCATGATTGCAAACATTTTAAAGAAAGACATTTATAAATAACTATCTTGATTTGGGTACTCAAAAAGGAAAATAAGTGGATAAGAGGTATAAATTAACTAGCTTCCTGAGTGATAGATTGAGTAAAAATAATTGAAAGTTTAAATGGTATTAATGAAAGATATAAAAATAGTCTACAGTCATGAAAGGCATGAAATTTTTAACGACAGTTAATTATATTGTAAGCATATTTAACCAAATACAATAAAGTACTACTTAAACTATTTAATATCATCCTTATCCTGAATCTGCAGTGACAAGCAGCGCCACATGTCAATGTTTGAGGGGTATTTGTTGAGTGCAGGAAGGAAGGAAGAAAGGAAGGAAAATTTGTTGGGGAGACTTGGCTTGCTTCTGCACTGTTGCAGCCTCAGCTCTTCTTTGTCCCTTGCTGTATTTAAGCTTAGGGAAATGTCTTTTTCTTGAACTTGACAACTTCCTTGAGTTTCTTTTTGTCTTGGGTTCTCACAAAAATGTTCTCTTTGCCTTAAATGCTTTTGTCTACCCATTTTGCCACAACTATTAATACTAAGTGTCTCCTCATTGTGGGCTAGCACCTAAGCCAAAAATGAACATGTTTTCTCTCTTTAATTATTTAAAGTTGTATCCACAAAGGATTTTTATTACAGAAACTCACTTAACTCTAAATTCTAATGTAAGTGTAGATTGCAAAGAGTCTTCGATTTAACGTTCAGGGTACAGAGTGTGTGAAAGAAGAAATTCTGGATTTGCTGTCAGGCAGATAGCAAAAATGTGTAGCTCAGGGGCATTAAATAGTTTCTTCTTTTCATTTCTATCTTTGTTCTTTGTTTTGTCCTCTATTAAAACAAAATATTAATAGAAGGTAAAGTGTTCATTTTTAAGAATAAAAAAGGAGTATATATTTTAGATTTCTCTATCCTGTAGATTACAGTTCTTGAGCCAAAATTGGGTTCTAAAGTTCTGGCAATTAAGTGACATTAAGAAATATATGTTATTTTTTGACAATAAACCATATAACACTAGAGTTAGAAAATTAGATTTTTCCTCAAATATTACTCAAGTAGGAAAATACAAGTGTTTGCATTCATGCCTTTCTGCCCCCCCCCCCCCACCATACACAAAGGTTACTGAATAAATCAGTAGATAATAACTTCAACCATTGTTTTTTTGAAGGCAGAATCTGGGTTTATATAATACATTGCAGACAGTTTCTGATCATGTAATTTCTTTTCTTTTTCCTTTACTTTTTTATTTATTTAAATCCAAGTTAGTCAACATATAGTGTAATAATGGTTTCAGGAGTAGAATTAAGTGACTCATCACTTACATGTACTACCCAGTCCTCATCCCAACAAGTGCCCTCCTTATTACCTGTCATCCAGTTAGCCAAACCTCCAGTGACCTCCCTCTAGTAACCCTCAGTTTGTTCTCTATATTTAAGAGTCTCTTATGGCTTGTCTCCCTCTCTGCTTTTATTGTATTTTTGCTTCCCTTCTCTTATGCCCATCTGTTTTGTTTCTTAAATTCCACATATGAGTGAAATCATATATTTTTGTTTCTCTGACTGACTTATTTTGCTTAGCATAATACACTCTTGTTCCATCCATGCCGTTGCAAATGGGAAAATTTCATTCTTTTTCATCACCAAGTAATATTCCACTGTATTTATATACCACATCTTCTTTATTCATTCATCAGTCAATGGACATTTGGGCTCTCTCCATTGTTTGGCTATTGTTGATAGCACTGCTATAAACAGTGGGGTGCATGTGCTCTTTTGAATCAGTAGTTTTGTATCCTTTGGGTAAATACTTAGTAGTGGAATTGCTGGGTCAAAGAATAGTTCTATTTTTAATTTTTTGAGGAACCTCCATACTGTTTTCCAGAGTGGCTGCACCAGTCTGCATTCCCACCAACTGTGCAAAGGCACATCGCTTTCTTCACATCCTCACCAACATCTGTTGTTTCCTGAGTTATTAATTTTAGCCATTCTGACAGGTGTGAGAATGGCAGGAATTCTCATTCTGACAGGAATGAGACAGAATTACAAAATACTGGTCACATCAGGAGACTAATATTGGATGATAGGATAGTCTCTTCAGCAGATAGTATTGAGAAAACTGAACAATGACATACAAAAGAATGAAACTGGACCACTTTCTTATACCATACACACACACACAAAATTTAAAGGATGAAAGACCTTAAATGAGAGACAGGAAACCACCAAAATCATAGAGGAGAAAACAGGCAGCAACCACTTTGACCTCAGCCGTAGCAACTATTTACTAGCCATGTCTCCAGATATAAGGGAAAAAAAAGCAAAAATGAACTATTGGGACCTCATGAAGATAAAAACCTGCATAAGAAAGGAAATAATCAACAAATGTAAAAGGCAACCAAAAGAATTGGAGAAGATATTTGCAAATGACATATTGGACAAAGGGTTAGTATCCAAAATCTATAAAGAATTTATCAAACTCAACACCTAGAAAACAAATAATCCATTGAGAAAATAGGCAGAAGACATGAATAGACCTTTTTCCAAAGAAGACATCCAGATGGCTATTAGGCATATGAAAAGATGCTCGACATCACTCATCAGGAAAATGCAAATCTGATCATCTAATTGAACAAAGGGACAGGGATCAGAGACTGTGTGAATGTGTTTTGAAATGTCTTTTTGTGGTCTGCTACAAATAAGCACCTTAAATAAATTTCCTATAAGCCCCAGATCTCAGTCAATCTAAAGACCACTTCCTTCGTAGGTTCATCTAAAACAAACAAAACAAAACAAATCTACTTCCTGTCTACAGACTTTGTCAAAAAACATGGTAAGATTTTGTAACCAAAAGATGTATATGATCAACTAGATGACCATTACAGAGGAACAAGTTCAAGTTTCTTTGGCTTTTTCGCAAAGTCATATCCTAACTTCAACATGAATCATGCTTGGGATAAATTATATCGTTTTATACAGTTTGTCTTTATTTCAAATTGTGCCTTCAGTTTTATCTTGTAGAAAATTTTATGAGCTTCAATGTGTCAAAAGAATAGACAAGACAGAATTACAAAACACTGGTCACATTGGGAAACTAATTAATATTGGATGATGGGACATTCTAAATTGATGCTCAGAGAAGTAGAATGTGACAAGTTAAAAACAAAGGAGTTGATAAATGCTGACACTCAAAAACCAGGTTTTCTTTAGATTACAGATAACTACTCCTAATGACTATTTTAACTGTTTTCCTCTGTAATTTTTCAGTGACAGTAACAGCATCATACACTGTTTGCTTCATCTTGTGACAACCAATGTTCGCATGACAGTGCTAATTGGAGAGGATTCTGAGTTACCTTTTTAGAGCAAAGCCACCTGGATTACTGTTTTCCCCAGAGTGGCTGTTCTGTTCTGCAAGAAAGACAATCAGGGAATGCTTTCCAGGCCATTTTAATATGAAATACAAAAGCTTAGAAATCCCCTGTAAATAATTGAAGGCAACTATTAGGAGTATAGCCAACCATTCTCTTAATGGAGAGGTCATGAGGGACAATAGGCATAGAACCTCTCTGAAAAGTCCAAGGAACATTTGGTGGTTTATAATTGATTTTTCTGGGCAGATTTCCTTTTTTCAAATAGTAATTATATCAGTGTCATTAATAATGGCTGTTGCAAGGGGCCTTGCTTTATTCTCCAAGGAAAAAATTATATCTGGTCAGAGAAGCCTCATAATTATTTCTACTTATTTGAAGCAGATAACAGACTTAGGTTTTTTTCCCCCTCATTTGAGAATCTAAGACACTTAAGTCTTCCCCTGAGGAATCAGGATAATAATAGCAGAGCCGGGAAATGAAGCAGCTTCCTACACATCGCTTACTATGCGGGAATAAAGCTAAAAGAGTTTTGCTGTAATAGTTTAACTCCCAGAGCACTTTTGTAGTAATTATTTTTTTTTCTAAATTTTAAAGGTCCAACGAATATCTTGAGGATGTTAAGTATCTTTCTAAATTAAGAAAGTAAGACATTTTCTCAAACAAAATTTCTTTTTAAAGAGATGTACTGATTAACAATTAGAAAAGATGAGCCAAATATCAGAGTTTAGAGGATGGGTTGGAGCAGAGAAATGCCTCAGTTTTTAGCCTGGCCTTTATTAAGACATTTATTTGAATATATCAGGTAATACAAATCCAGATACAAATTTCTTGGGAAATGGACTTTTGTGATTTAATTTTATATTTACATACATATATTTACATATATTTTATATTTACATCACATACACACACACATACACACACACAAACGCACAGATTCATGCAACTCTTTTGCCTAGTTTTTCCATACTATGAATTGATCTAGTAATCTTCCCATGGCTCCTTATAGAACTATGTAGCACAGTGCTTGATATATTTTTTTGATATTTTAATTAATATTGATTTGGGGAAAAGTTCAAATATTTTATTTTTTTAATAGCCTAAGAAGACACTGTGTTGGTTCATAAAATCAAGTTTAGAAATCTCTTTCATAAATTAAATGTTATTTATTCACAAAATATTAACTACTTTCCTGTATATCTTTACTATCAGGAGTAACTATACAGTGAGAGAAGACTTCTGTTGTTTCTAAGGGCACCTTTATCCTTTTGTAAGGCAAAGGAATTTTGCTTTCATGGGATTAGATCTACCCAAACTATCAGAAACTGTTAAGGTCTTACAAGAGTCAAAGCAGTATAAGTCATGAGAGCTGAATATAAGGCCAAAGGTATAAGTTTTTCTGCTTAAGCTTCATAATGAGGACTATCCCTGGGGTTGTTTACTTGGAGATGTAGTTAGGTTGTTTATTTTACTTTTATTTTTGAGATAGAAAAATAACTACATGGGCTATTTAAATTATCTGACTTAGCTATTTGGAAAAAAAAGATCTGTTATGTGTATGAAGTGGAGCTTTATACATTGAATTTTGGACAACATAGTGCCATCTTCTAAAATTTTTGAAAAAGTGAAATGGCCATATTATTGAATATGTAGAGTCTGTTTTAAAAGTATAGGTATTTCAGGGGCACCTGGGTGGCTCAGTCGGTTGAGTGTCGAACTTTGGTTCAGGTCATGATCTCACAGGTTGTGAGTTTGAGTCCCACGTCCAGCTCTGTGCTGACAGCTGGGAGCCTGGAGCCTGCTTCTGATTCTGTGTCTCCCTCTTTCTCTGCCCTTCTCCTGCTCATGCTCTGACTCTCTCTCTCTCTCTCTCTCTCTCTCTCAAAAATAAGTAAACATTAAAAAAAATTAAAAAAGAAGCTATAGGTATTTCAGAATAGTTACATAGCATTTCCTCACAGATAATTTTCTGTTGAAGCCAAATTAAAGCACCATAGATTCTTCCAAGAGTCCTGATATAGTGGCCAGCTGCTAAGAATGTCTCTAATGATCCCCCTCTGTTAAGCAATACCTCCCATATTATACAAGGGTTGGTATGTATGACTAACAGAACATGACAGAAGTAATAGTAATTGCTAAGATTAGATTATAAAAGATATTGCCTCTTTGGCCTTAAATGTGCACTCTCTTTTATATGTGATCAGGCCCACTGGATGAGTAGCTGAATCTTCCTCTCACACGAGTGAGCTAAGAAATAGGTTCCCTAGTCTCAGTTTCCATGGACTGCAGCCCAAAATAGCTCGACTACAACCCCATGCCAGAACCATGCAGCTGAGCCACTCCTGGATTTCTGATTCTTGGATACTTTGTGAGATAATACATATTCATTATTTTAAATTGGTAAGTGTTTGGGCAATTTGTTATACTGTAACAGAAAACTAATACAGTTGATCTTTAGATGAGGTTAATGTTTAGTATCTTTTCCTGTAAGGGTAGGCTATTAAATAATTACTTCCAAATGGTGGTGCTTTCTAAGAAGAGACAATATGGAATATTCAAAGAGAGCTGGCCTTACATTAAGGATACCTGTGCTGTGGTCCTGGTCAATGTCACAGAAGCCACAATTATTCTTGGTCTAGCATCCTAATATACGTCAGAATTAGATTAAATTTGCCCTAATGGCCATTCATATTTTTAAATTCCATAATTCTAAAAGGATTTGCATGCTCTCACTTTGGAAATCTCTTTGCAAATGAAATCTTTATTTACCACAAAATTGCCTGCTTTTTGACATATTCTTATTTTTATAAATTAAAAAAATTTTTTGAATATTTATTTTTGAGAGAGAGAGAACGTGAGTGGGGGAGAGGCAGAGAAAGGGAAGGAGACACAGAATATGAAACAGGCTTTAGGCTCTGAGCTGTCAGCACACAGCCCAGTGTGCGGCTTGAACTCCAGAATGGCAAGATCATGACCTAGGCCGATGTCCGCTGCTCAACCAACTGAGCGACACAGGTGCCCCTATAAATTTCTAATAATTAAAGAGAGAAGATTGCTATTGCAAAGGCGGGAAATGAGGGAAAGAGAATGTTTCGCTGTGGTGTATCATTTGCATAATCTACTTGGTCTTTATGGAGCAGAAGAAAGACAAAGAAGAAACGAACACCATGAGGGAAGACATGAAAGAGTGGACATGGGTAATTTACCCCAACTAGATAGGGATGAAATAATGAAATATGCCAAAATAAGTATAACTTCATACTTAAAGAATTATTCTCATATATAAAAAACTTGTCTTAAATAGAAGGGCAGGAATTCCATAGGAAAGCTAAATACAGCCTAAGTTGGAAAGCACAATCAGAATACAACTATTTTTCTATGTCAATGGCTATACTACTGTACATTTATATATCTAATTTGTAAGAAAAACTTTCTGTTTCTTAGTGTCAAGTGTTTTGCAGTTCAAGAACTATGTAAATTCATGTTAAGAAATTGATTTTGTACTTTCCAAATTAAAATGTTATCATATGCTTATATTAAAGATTCTTCAGTGACAATACAATAGTATTATGGAATAATATCAAATGGTTAATATTGATTTGGATGGCATTTTTAATGTTTTTTTTTAAGTTTATTTATGTTGAGAGAGACAGAGACAATGCAAGCAGGGTACGGGCAGAGAGAGAGGGAGACAGAGAATCTCAGGCAGGCTCTATGTTGCCAGCTGCAGAGCCCTACGTGGGGCTGGAACTCATGAACCCTGAGATCATGACCTGAGCAGAAACCGAGAGTTGCTCACTTAACCAACTGAGCCACCCAGGCCCACTAATGCGGATGGCATTTTTTTAAATGTAGGAACTGGTTCTGCTCTGCAGTTTACTACATAGGGTACTAGCTACTATCTTTATACCTGTTGGACTTATTACCATATCATCTATAGAAAGAATAATCATTTTGGTGCACTTTGGATAAGATGTCATTATGTTTGGGTAACAAGAATTTCAAAGGACCTTAGTGCAGGGACTGAAACCTTTTAAAACACAAACTGGTACCAATATTTTAACTAATACCAATTTTAGGAGGTTATACATATTGAATGCCTATTTTTTCCAAGGAGTAAGTAAGATGGTCTATATTCAAATCTATTCCTCATAAGAGCTGATTTGGTTGTTATCATTTCTTTCCTAACAGATGAGGAAATTCAAGTTCAGGGAAATAATAGTTGCTATAGGCACCCAGTTAATTAGTGTCAAAGTCTGGATTCTAATTCAAGTCTGTTAAAATCCATTATGACTGGATAAAGTATTACTTCCTTCGATTGTCAAGGAGTTGAAAGGGAGTTTTAAAATAATATAATAAGGCCATTTTCACTTGGCTGATGGAAATTGAGAAATTTAAGGGCTTGCGCAAGGTCTGCAAGTACATAGAGGCACAGATGATAGTAGAACTCCCCAGTTCAGTTTCATTTCAATTGCTTTATGATTTTAAATTATAGCACGTTTGTTCTTATGTGTCGAATATTTTATTTCAAAAATATCAGGATGAATTGACCACAGAGACACTAAAAATTAAATAAATAACAGAAGAAAAATGAAATAAACAGTAGCCTAGTCACTTTTAATGTTTCCCCCATATCTAAATATATTTTTATTAAAGCTTCTTATTAAGTTGCCAGTTGGAGGCTAAAACCTAAGTTGTAGTCAAGAAGTAGGTAGGTGTCTCTCATGAGCTAGCTGCTAATTAACTCATCTTCAATGGGTTAGAACAGGTAAAGTGCTCTCAGTAAATGTTATTAGTATTACTTTTTTCCATAATCCAACTTAGTTATTAACAAGACTTTGTTCTCTACCTCCATTCGCTATTGGGAAAGTAGTTTCAAGGATCAGAAATGTGCAAACATTTCAGCTCCCAACTCATTTTTGTTTTTCTAATTTATCCAACAAAACTCAAATGATGGTCTTACAGTAAATAAGGGCTCGTTTCCTAACTCTAATTCTGGACACACTACAAATCCTGGATGTTAGACTTCCCTCTGGCAGTAAAAAACAAACAAACAAACAAACAAACAAACAAACAAACATCCCTGCAAATCAAGTCAGGCAGTAGAGGCACAGAGCAGCCCACATATTTCTTATGGAAAATTTTTATTAAAAAGTTGAATTTTCTTTATAATATTACAATACTTTGAAATCTACAGAGCCTAATAAAAGCTGCACTTAAAAAAAGGCACAATTTCAAAACACATACACACTTTTCACAAAAGTATTTATGGAAGTGAACTATTTCTAGGGAAAAAACCCCACCAAATTCCTGATTTGCTACCAAGAATAGCTCATTTCTGCCTTATCCTCTTCATGGTCCATATTTCCTCTAGTAGCATTTCCTAAATAAATCCCTCAAGGAAAACTGAGGCAAACAATACACCCTGCCACCCTGTCTTTTATAGGAGATGTCTCAAGACAACTTCACATGATTTTTCATATAATTACAGGTCTCAAAATCCTCTGAAGAAATAAATGTATCTTTGTTCAATGTGTGGGTTTTCTTATTAAGTGTGGGGTGAAAGACAGTAGCAGTAGAGTATGAGAAGAGAAAGGATAATATTATGAATTGGTAATTATGTTTGTACTGCCAGCCCCACATGGTAATTGTCTAAAGAATAGGCAAAAATATGGTTGTATTTTTAACTACATTTAAAGTAAGCAAAGCTTACATTTCTCCCCAGGGAATATGATTCGGTCAACATTTTAATAAGGCCAGTGATGAAAAAACTTGCTAAGGGTAATATAACAGAATATAGTTGCAGCTCTTAGCTTGAAATTTATATTAGAAAATCTGGCAAGATTTACCTACAGGCATTATATAGTTGTATTTATTCTTCCATCATTTTAGGATGGAAAGTTAGATGTCTGACTTGTGTATTTAACTTTCAAAAGCAGCAACATTATACTTGCATTTTCCGCTAATGGAAGAGTAGTTCTTTGAAGGCTGAATGCAGTAACAGTTCAAGGAAATATACATTAGAAAAATTGGTGTCTGTCAGTGAGTTTTTTGGTCTGATTTTCACCAAAATAGATCAGAAATTTAGAGAAAGTTTGAATTTGTGTCCTTGGTATTGCCCAGAAGGAATTTTCTGGAGGAATGAAAATATAACAGTAAAACACTAATTTTGCATACTCTTTTACACTAATTCTTGGCAGGCCCAAATACTTTACCTAGAATAATTTTTAGTGTTGTTTTCCACCACTGCCCCCCATGCAAAGGGACATTGGTGATCCTCTGATAATTTGATATTGTGGTTTATAACCCTGCATTATTTCTTCCCTCTCAACAACTTTAAAATAAATTTAATGTTTATATTTGAGAGAGAGACAGAGCATGAGTGGGGGAGGGGCAGAGAGGGACAGAGAGAGAGACAGAGAGAGAGAGAGAATCCAAAGCAGGCTCCAGGCTCTGAACTGTCAGCACAGAGCCTGATGCAGGGTTCGAACTCATGAACCATGAGATTATGACCTGAGCTGAAGTCGGATGCTTAAACGACTGAGCCACCCAGGTACCCCTCCCTCTCAATAACTTTTAAGAGAAAGTGGAAATTTATGTGTGAGTAGTTAATCATTTTAAAATACTCATATTTTTCTCTTTCTTTAGAAATGCAAAACCTGGTTTTAAAATATATAGATTTAGATTGTTGAAGAAATTGGATGATTATTTATTCCTTAAGGTTTTTACATACTCTTCTGTATTTTTTTAAGTATTTCATATTTTCATTGGAAACATCAAGTCTCTCATTCTTTCATTACTCTTACTTGATTATTTACTGTTACCTTGCATAGCAAAGCAAGACACAATAAAAATAATAAGCTTATGTAAACATAGGATTTCAGAATTGGAAAACTACTTAGTTTACCCTGACCTCATCAAAAAAGAGAGAAACACATGGAATTTAGGAAAGTGATGAGGAAGCAGTTTAAGAAAAGTATGATCAAGAATATCAAAGCAACTGATTATGACTTCAGGATGTGAAACTGAATTAAAATGTTGTGAAATTTAGAGTTGATTGAACTATAGCAAGTTGGCAGAAGTGTGGTTAATTAATGTGCAGCCTTACCTAGTATTACACAGAACATCAGGGCTAGGATGGCACTTCCGGTGACTGTATATGGCCCAAAGAATCCCAGGCCTTTTGAGCACGATGGAGGGAGTATAGTTTTACTGTTCTTGGAAACAGGAACATACATTTTTGACATTCATTATGTTTATAACTTCATTTCAGTCTATAAATTTAGGTATAAACTTTTGAATGAAATATATTTAGAGTACTTACTTCTCCCAACTAATTTTTTTCCCTTTTTTTGGATGTACCAAGCCTTTGATATACTAAGCTCAGCTTCTATAATTTTAAGTGAATCCATTTTTTAAATCAAATGAAAGATAAAGATAGTATAACTTGTATGAAAATGGAGAGAACTTAAACTAGAATAGTTAATAGACACTTGTAATTTTCATATGTGTGTAGACTTTATGCTTGATGAAATAGTATAAATATCTTTTAAATTTCTTTCTATTTTGGTATGTGAAACCCATACAGATGCCGCTTTTGATTCAGTACTGGCACCTGTCCCAGGCTTGCTATCCTGAGAATCTCTGCCCCAGGCACCGTGGGACTCCCTGGGCTCACTAAACCAGGCAGGCTTCTGCACAGTGTGGTGTTTGCTGCACAACATGGAAATTGGCTATGAAATCTCCTTAATGAGTGTTTGTATCAGTAAATTCCCTTGTTGTACATTTTCCATCAGGTAATGTTGTTTTAATTAGTACCAAATGCTCATATCCAATTTCTCCGTGGTGGACATCATAACAAGTAAGGATTATGAAAAAGAAAGAAAGAAAAAAAAAACACAAAACTTTAACAACTCAGGAATTTGCTGATTTCCTTAGAAGCAAGCACTCAATTGTATTTGAAACTGACTTGGTCCTTACTGCATTTTACTTCAAACTAACATATTAGGTTTGAATATCGTGTGAATCTTATAATACCTATAAATTTCTTAGACATTTATAAAGATGGTTCAATGTTTAAGTTCCTGAGTATGTTTAGAAGGTCATGATTATTTCCCCCCTATCCACACTTGGCAATGTGAGGTAATGGAGAATCAGGGCCTCTAGAGACTTACAATCAAAGCACAGTCCTTGGAGTGACACTGCTAGCATCCCTCGGGAGCTGATTCCCGATGTAAATCCTCAACCCACTCGCCATGCCCCCAACCCACTTCCAATCAACTGAATCATAGTATGCCTTTCAACAAGATCCTCGTGTGATTCAGGCGATCCTTACGCCCTTTTCTCAATCCCACTTTTCTTAGTACATAATAACCACATGTAGGTTTACATGCAAGTTTATATTTAGGTTGCAAAATGTACAAGTTAGAGATGGCCACCGGGAAAGGAGGGTGCAAAGAACGAAGAAGATATGCTTCCGAACTAAAGAGTGGATGAAGGTTAAGGGTAGCATTCTGAAGTGAAGAGAAAATTTACTTCTTCAAACACCAAAGTGAAGGAAATATAACAAAAGAAAATTAGGAAGGTACACTGACCATTTTCTAAAAAGGGAAGCTTTTTTTTTTAATTTTTTTTTTTCTTTTCAACGTTTTTATTTATTTTTGGGACAGAGAGAGACAGAGCATGAACGGAGGAGGGGCAGAGAGAGAGGGAGACACAGAATCGGAAACAGGCTCCAGGCTCTGAGCCATCAGCCCAGAGCCCGACGCGGGGCTCGAACTCACTGACCGCGAGATCATGACCTGGCTGAAGTCGGACGCTTAACCGACTGCGCCACCCAGGCGCCCCTAAAAAGGGAAGCTTTTAAAAAAATGTCTGTAGTTGATTATTTTATTTTTAATCAAAGTAAGTGTAGATTTACTGATTATGTTATCGTTAGGAAAAAAAAGCTATTCACTACTTATTGAATTGTTATCTAGGGTAAAACTATCTTGAGAAGGTAGAATAAGAGAGGAGGGGAGAAACAAAGAGACTAGTATAAAGTTTGGTATTGAGAAACATGTGACTTCATAAAGGACACCATGAATGCAAACTTCTCTCAAAAGAGCCTAACTTAAATCACCCCTGACAGATAAAAATATTTCCCATAATCGAAAGCTTCCTACAAATCTCCTCACCTTTTTAAAAAATAATACGTTGTTTTCATGACATGAAATTATGTAATTCTATACAAAACTAATAGATACTTTATTAGCAAACTAGGTGAAACAATGGCAGATACATTAATTCAGTATTTTATGTAGATAATTATTGACCATCTGGATATAAGAAATGTTTCCTTTCTCATGATGAGTTTTCTTGAACAAAATCTAAAAACTGCTGACCGTGGTAAAAATTAACAAGAGAACTTTAGGAAAAGACTTTACCAGTCACAGTGTCTTTAAATACTGGATGTAAGAATAATGAACCTTTATGGGGGATTCATGTTTGCAAAATGAGCTACCAGTTGGTAATTAGTGGAACTGTATAGCACCCTGGTGAAATAGGTATGTTTAATCACTGCCATTTTACAGATGCAAAATGGGCGTTGGAGAATAATGAAGGGTTTGGCCTCAGGGAACCCAGAAAATCAATATCAGCAGAAAGCACTGACTTTTTGAGACATCCAATTGTGATGCAAGTACCAAGGCCAGCGTTAACAACCACTTACTGGCTCTGTGATTTTTGATTTCTTGTGCCTTAATTTCCTCATCTGTAAAATGGGAAGAGTAATAGTATTTATCTCAAAAGGTTGTTATTAAGATTGAATTATTCGATCCATGAAAAACACTTTTACAAGTACCTGACATGTAACTGGACAACCATTGTCCATGAATTATTAGTGGTGTACCCTTCTGAGTGCTGGGGGTGTGAAAGTAAACAAAGGAAATCCCTGCCCTGATGGGCTTACATTCTACGTAGTAACAGAACGTCCCTTAGTTGATAGACATTTGTGTATGGGTTTTCGTTATGAACAGGTAGAAATAGGGAGTTCTGGAGGCTTTCTTTCTCTGTTTTTCAAATTGCTGGGTTAATTTCACAGTGGCTGAGTGACTTTTCTCAGTTTTCTGGGAATGAGTGCTGAACAAAGAGGATTTTTACTAATTTCTTTAGAATATGACTGAAAGTAGACCGTTGTTTCAGCATCAGACACTGATGGAGTGTTGGGTGACAAAGACAAGAAATGATCTGCTTTCTTCAGGGGCTCATAAACTAGTGAGAGAGTCAGATACACACATGAATGACTCTAATCAAGACTAACTTTGATAGATATAATAAAAGAACAAAGAAGCAGGAGAAAGAAAAGTGCCTTGGGCAGAGAACAAAAAGGAGAGGAAAAATCAAGAATGTGAACACAAAGGGTAAAGAGAGAAGGGAAGAGATAAGGAAGGGGCATGTGTGATGTTCAATTGAATTTTTGGTATTTTGTAGCTGCCAAGTAGGTTTGCAAATTTGAGAGGTGGGGACTGGGAGATTGGGAGTGATAATGCCTTAGTTTTGCTGAAACGACTTTCTAGGCTGAAGACAGAGCTGCCCTCACCTGAGGTACCACATCAGCAAACCAAATACAACTTTTGTACCCCTGTAAATTCTCTGACCAAAAATGCATATATCCAGTCGGCCCACCCCAAGCACCAAGTCAACTCTGTACTTCTTTCCTTCTTCCTTTTCACCCCAAACAAGGTTAAATATGTGGCCTCAGCCAGATATTTTCTATTTTTCTCCTCTTTGTTCTTTATCCTATAAAAGTTTCCCACCTTCTACCCCATTTCATGGTTCTCTGAGGAGACTGCCCACTTCACAAAGTGTTAAATAAAGTGTGTTTATATCACTTAAACTGTCTTTTATTTTTAACAGTTCCCTCATTATGAGTAGGCTCTGCTTTTGGAGAAAAGCATTGTTAGTAAGTAAATGAAATATAACTTTTTGTAACATATTTGACTTTCTTCGTTATTTTAAGTGTCTTCATGTTCAAACTATATTTACTTGAGTTCAAAAAACTAAACATTTTTTTGAGTATGAAAAAAGTAACTAAGAATTGGGGAGGAATAATTAACTGATGAGACAATATCTAATTAGTTATAATCAACAAGCAATATGTTTTCTTCTCCATACCCCTCTCATCACACACAGAAGACAATGGTAGTTTTTATATGTAATTATAATGTGAAAATTACTGTTCCCTGTGGTAAGATATTTTTTACAATGTGTATGTGTGCATTTAATTTTAGTAGACATTAATGAAAAACTACAGTTATTTGAGTTATGGGATAATGTATCTATAAGCTATATGGATAAAAACATAGTAGCATCTGGAAATAGCTAGAACTATGAAATTATTTTTCTACCCTTATTTTATAGATGAGAAAACCAGACTAAGAAAATTAAGATCTGAGCCAAACTCAAATTTTTGACCACCCAGGCCAGTGCCTTTTTCTAATGTTATACATTCTGTGAGAAAAAGTCACTGGTAACAAGGGTATGTTGCTTGATCTCAGATATTTGTGGATACTGCACATTCTAAGCACCAAACTTCTTTCCTGATTTATAGAATAATGCTCTTAAGAAGAACTTAATAAAACAGCATGAATTCCTCAGAGAATAGTGTAAATATTGATTGTGGATTAATTATGAGTTAGCAATACAGACTGACTTTGATTAAAAGGAAATGGAAGGTTTAACAAGCCACAAATTAAAGACTGAGGCACCCCTATTAAAAGACTGAGGAGAATATGAATATTACAATGAGCCCAGGATTAAAATTCACAGCTCTTTGAGCACTGAATTACCTTACTTAATAGTTGGTGTACCATCAGATCCCTTTGGACCACCTTTATGTGTTCCCGCTCCCAATCCCCCCCAACCAAGTGCCTATGGTTTTTTTTTTTTTTTTTTTTTTTTTTTTTTTTTTTTGATTGTGAAGGCTTGTATGTGGCACCTTCTTTAAAGACCTAAACTTGGGCTACTAAAGCCACTACAGAGAACCAGAAGTGCCAATGACTTTTTTTCTGTACATCTCATTAAGACTTGTAGCCAATGACTGACTGGAGCCAGAGCATGGGAGCTCAGCTTCTGTTACCTCCATAGGATGAACTCTGAGATGTAATTTACTCCAGAACTCCCTTATAGTTCTGCCTCCCCATTCTTCAGTCGGTTTTCCTGGGAACTTTCTTAATTAATCACTTGCTAACAAAATCCTGTCTCAGGGCTTGCTTATGGGCAATGAGATTTAGGATCCATCCATCCATCCATCCATCCATCCATCCATCCATCCATATTTACCTAAGCTTGCTACTTCCCTCTCTCTTCCTTGCCTCCATTCATATACTTCTGTCCCCCATTGCACTCCAACTCAACACGCAACACTTGAAACAGCAGGGTGTACGCTCTATTCCATTCTATGTTTCTCTATATTTATGTAACCATGCATACATATACACATATGAGGGGATATTTGTGTTCCAAAATTAGCATCATTTGTACATATATTTCTTTGTATTTTGCTCTTCTTTGTATTTGGCAATATTTAGGTTCCTAATAAAGAAGGAAATTAGCACTTCCAACTAGGAATTCTATTGTAAGTTGTCCTTGTTATAAGTTTTTAAAAAAATATTTGCTTGGAAGGAGAAATCACTTTATAGAAGCAAATAGGTAAAATGTACAGTTACAATATAAAGGCATGGTTGGGAAAGGTTTTAATCCTATTAATCATTTCAAACCTCTCTGAAAGGTTTGATATTCTAAAACCTTTGATTGGTTGCCTCTACATATGAAAACATGATGATCTTTATTTAGTTTGTATACAATTCCCATGCTATTGTATAATAATTCTATGTTATATTATATGTCAATTATTTCCCTAATTCTTTCTTTTTTTTTAATTTTAAAAAAAATTTTATTTACTTTTGAAGAGAGAGAGACGGTGTGAGCAGGCGAGGGGCAGAGAGAGAGAGAGAGAGAGAGAGAGAGAGAGAGAGAGAGAGAGAATATGAAGCAGGATCCAGGCTCTGAGCTGTCAGCAGAGGCCCCTACACAGGGCTCGAACTTGCAAACTATGAGATCATGACCTGAGCTAAAGTCAGACGCTTAACCAACAGAGCCACCCAGGCGCCTGCTAATTCTTAAATTAAATTAAATGATTTCTAATACTGATTTTCATCTTTGGGTCTGTTTATAAAATTAATCCTTACAACCCACTAGAAGACTTGATATCTTTCATTTCCATTTTGTAAAAGTGAAGTGTGAGACATAGGAAGATTAATTGACTTTTCTTGGCCATAGGCATAATGAGCATCACAATCAGAACATGAACTAGGAATCCATGGCTTCCACCTCCATGTTTACTACAAGTTTAGTAACTCCATTAGCACTGCATCATTGCCATTTTCTTAAAAAATAGACTCCCTCATCACGTTATTTATTCCACCATTAAAACGGGAAAATTATGCCAGCATCTTTCAGAATTTTATTGATTTCTAAAATTTTGATTGGATGATTATGGTTCCCTCTTTACAGAATCTGTATGATTTGTCCTTAATTGGAAATATTACAAGTTATCTTCATCTTACAACATTTGAAACATAAATGACTATAAAATGAGAATTATTTTCTGTGTACAAAATATAGCCTTTATAAAGCATAGAGGGATATTTTCATTCTGAAAAGTTGCTGATATATTTGTGCCCATTGCTTTTTAAATAATGAGAATTTTTGCATATCTAAAGATCTACTTAATCTAGTAGACAGAAAATATGTTTACTTTGTGACAGCATGCTAGAGGTTGTAACGTTTGAAAGGAGAGCTCAGCAGGATTTCTGAGCACATGCTGGTGTGGCCAATGTGCACAATCTGTAATCCAATTAAAACTCAGTAAATTTCTCTTTTCTTAGACTATGGAGTTACTCATGTGCATTCATCATGATAACGACAGTTTTCATTGACTACATAATGCTGAAATTACTAGATGGTCAAAAATGGGTACAGGCAGGCTACTGAGTTACCTCTCCCTTTTTCAAACATACATTTGCTCAGAATCAATAGAATAGGAAAAGATAGACTTCTATTTCTCTTCTTGACCTATATTTTTTCAAAGGAAATCAAAATTTGTGATGTTCCTTTGCTTCTAGTAATTTACAGAAATGCAAGAAGTTCCTTCTTACTTTAGTATACAACTAGAAATTATATATAATTTTTACATTATTTTTTTTAAATTTAATGTTCCCTTTATCAATATTCCAGAGCAGTATTAGCACAATGAGACATATTAGAATTGTTATGTCCTCTCCTATAATATCTATAGCAACAATATCATAATAGTGAGGAATAAAGGGAAAAACACATAAAGAAAGAATGTGAATGCAAGAAAGGTAAGGAAGTATATAATTTGGGAAAATATAGTAATTGAGAACAATTTTAAATGACAAAAATGAAATTAAGATTAAGTTGATTTATAAACCAGATTTATCTGGGCGGCTTCTTAAAAAAGTAAAACGGCTGACCTAAATGTAAAACTCCATTTATCCCTTAAATCATCCTTTCCAAATTATAGAGAATTGTAACTGTAACTCATTGGCAAACAATATAGGCTATACAAACTCCTTCTTTAGGTTCTAGCAATTCCATTTTACTATGTCTTCCAAGTGAATTTTAGAAACAATGTTATGTCAGCTAAACTGTAAGTTGAAGGAGTTATTACCTCTTACTATGTTGGAAAAATCCCTATAGTAAATCATGACAGAGATGAACATCTTATGTCTTTTAACTTTATCATCTGACATAAAACAAGACAAATTAAGAAAAGTATAAGCACAGTAGTAAACTAGAGTTTTGAAAGACATAGTAGGTATGAGGTTATGTCACAGAACAGGTTTTAAAGTAAAATAATATAACAACATGCTCAATATATACATATATACATATATATGTATATATAGTTTCTTTAGGAAGCTCCAAATAAGACCTACTTTCTCATAGTACTTGATCTCGTAGTCCAGAATGGCTCCATTGGAAAAAGCAGGTGCTTGCCATGATAGGGCAATGCTATTTTGGGATGCCCAGTCCTTCCTTACCACACCTATCAGGGAAGGTGCTGAAAGGAAAGAAAATAACTAAGAATTAATTGGCAGGAATCATTCTCCATCATCTTTTCTTTAATATTTTGTCTTCCAAGGAAAATATAATTCTTGTTGAAGCGGATAGCAATTGTTGATGTCAGATTAATAAGAAAGGCTCAGGATCTACTCTATTTAATCCAAATAAAGTATTAAAATATATTTAGAAGCACTACTAGGGAACATAGGAAAAACTCAAATAGTCCAAGAATAAGAGCCAGAACTCATCATCTTCATCTTTGTTAGAGGAGATTTTTCTTTAAGATGGCTTTGGTTTTAGTCTATGACATGAGGTAAAATACATTTGGATCCTGTATTTTATCAGATCTAAATCTACTATAGAAAAATACTCTGAAATTACAAGATCATTTATAGGCTTTTCTTTCTCTTCAAGACTTAATACTTTGTAAACTGTTAGTACTTTATAAAACTTTATATTACAAACATCTTATCTTTAGTAACTTATTGCATATCAAAGTGAAAATTATTTCTTTTGCATGGTTTCTGTGACATTTGAATAAAATTGAAACATTTAACTTCTGAAGTTTATTTTCAGAAGTATGTCTTTATTCCCCTATATAACATTATAACATTGTATTAGCAACCCAATCCTAATCTAAGGTAATCTTGCATTTGACTTCCAAGATTTCCCTGGATTTATATATCATAATTTTCTCTAACAAAATACTCATTTTTAAGTATTCCAATTTTTAAAACAATAGGTTTTTGCATAGAAGTTAAATTTCACTAATAAAAAGAAAAATACAAATTGAATGTACTGAGGTATCATTTTTCACTAATCAGATTGGCAAAAATCCAAAAATTTGACACCAAGCTCTATTGGCTAGACTTTAGGGAAAAGCACTTTAGTACACTGTCGGTGGTAATGCAAAACAGTACAACTTTTATGAAGGAAAATTTAACAATTTGAGGCAAATTATATGTTCATTTACACTTGGGCTTTTTGGAATCTATCCCAAAAACACACTGAACAAACACAGAGAGACACATTTATAAGATTACTCACTGAGATTTATTTGTAAAGATTGGAAATAATTTAACTGTCCATCAAAAAGGGATGGGTTGAAAACCTAGGCTACATTCACCAGAGAATTATGACTATAAATACTCCATTAAAAATGGAGTTTTTTCAGGATATATTTTTAAATAAAAAAAGTAAGGAGGGAAAATGTACAAAAAACAATGTAAGGATAAGCCTAAGAATAAAAAAATAATAACAATAGTCATCCTTGGGGGTGGTAAGCAACAGGATGGACATGATAAGGTTAGAAGATAGAAGTCTCAATATTGCCTTCCCTTGAAGATTTACTTTGGAACTCTGTGAATAGTTAAATTGTTAGAAAGCAAATTATTTAAAAAAGTAATATCCAAAAATTAAAAGAAAAATGAAACCTGTGTATTGAGGCACAGCTTCCAAGAGTAACTACTTAAAGTGACTTAAAACATAGTAACTTAGTGTATATCCCAAAGAAGTAGTTTTAAGGATTAAAAAAAATCTGCAAAAATTACTAAACTGTTTTTAGTAATGATATTGCTGTTGGTAGTATTCGTATTGTAAATCTGAATCCTTGTGTGTATGTTGAGGGTTAAAGCAAATGAGTAATATGGTGTTACTGAGGACTAGGTCTGTTTATTTGTTTTTTTCAACAGGAAACGGATACAGATATCAGATCAATGAAGGTACATAAAAACCCTGTAATAGTAAACTCATATTGGAATTATCATTATGAACTCACAATGTCTTTCCAACTCATTTCCAGAAATCTATTCAAATGAACCAATTGCAGGTGAGGATAGAATTTGAAAAAATTGATTCTCTATGATTAAAATAAATATACTTTAAATTTGTAAGAAAGGCTCAAGTATTAGGTTTGGTATTTTCTTTCTGAATGTTGCCTTTGCATCGTAAAGATAAAGTATTTCTTAAATTTGTGAGAATGAAAAGTTTGGTTCTCCCAAGGAATTAAGTACTTTAGAAATTATATTAAAACTCTTTCCAGCTTTTCAATGAAAGCATTATTGCACTAAAATGTATTTTTAAAAATGAGTGATGATAATAACAGAAGTCGCTAAAAGGTAGAAGTGTGCTATAAGCTAAAACAGAAGTGGATAGCATGGTAAATAAGAAAAAGTGCTCAGATAATTCATTATTTAAATTGAGTCATATTAGTACTAATAAACTACCATTAATAAATGTCATTAATGCTCTTGAACTGTAGTATAATAGTGTATTAATGGAGTTTTATGGAAAAATTATAACTTTAAGATGAATCATATAAATTAGAAGTTGACTTCTATATAACAATTCATTATAATTTTTAAAAATGTCCTTTTCATGTATACAATCTTATGGGTAATTTTCAGTTTAATGTGCAATGTCATAAGGCAATAATATTACCAGTGTACTACATTTTGCCACATAATTATTTAGCACTCAAGGTCAAATGATATAATTCTTGCAAAACTGATAATAAATTCAATTATGGCAGCATATTAGAATAATTATTGATTAACATACAGGTATTATCTTTTCTATGTCCAATTCCCCACTGGTTAATTAACAGTACATGTACATCACCTAAATTTTATGAGTCCTCTCCTATACTTCTATAAAATAAAGAAAATCTATTCTTTAACTACTCTGGGAAGTACTAATGAATATACTATTTTCTAAGAAATCTAGTTATAAATTCTTCACTTATACATGGACTTCAGTGTCCAAGAACCATATAAACTCTAAAATCTCTTCACTTCTGCTTATCCTCTTTATATGTAAATGTCTATATTTTACATAGTTGCATAACCATGTATTTGAAATCTTATTCCATATTTTCATATAGTCTCCATAATTATTATTTTCATGGAAAAATATTCAATTATGTTTCTACTTTATCAGACAATTCCTCTAGTGTTGAAATTTCCTATATGGTTCTGTTAGAGTTCTCATACTTTATGCCCACATTTTTTATTTTGTTATTTTACAGAGAATGGTGCTTTACATGATTTGGATGTTCTGAACCACACTATGTACTAACCTATTGTTTTTGAAAAGAGCTGTGCAATATACACTAGGCACACATTTTAAACAGTTAATGAATTAAAGCAGAGGATGTGGGAAATAATTTATAGGTCAATATACATCCCAAATGCTGCATCTTCTATTTTGTGAGAAGGCTAGCACCATATGGAATTTTATTTTAAAATATGGCATCAATACATGAAACCTCAAGAATTTGTTTTGAATATATTTGACAAATTTCTTTTCTTAATAACCTGAATTTATATAACATCTGAACTTGGCATATTGTGACAACACTGTAGTACCAACAAACATAAAGGGGAAAATACACTTATTCCTCCACATGAGAAAAACTAATTTTAGAACACAGAGGGCAACTATTGATTTTAACTTCTGATTCTAAAAAGTCAGAGAAAGAAATAAATAGTCAGGGAAATAATATCTTCTGGAGTTTGTCAGATCAGAGACTAACTGAAAGACTTGAAGGCTCAAGCAATGTTTCCTGAGTAAAGAATTGTGCATTCAGTATAGTTTTCAGTAGAATTGTGTTTCTGATATACATCCTTTCTTAAGCCTTCAAAATCTTAGCTTTGACCTTCAAAATAAATGATTGTTGAATAGATTACCACATTTTTGAAAATGGCTTTAATACAACCCTTTTTGATTACTACATTTTCTGAATCTCAAATAGTTTACCAAGAACTACATGGCAAAACAAGAAAAGTACATCGTGGAGTTAGTGAACAAAGGAGATTTTATTCACATTAGGATGAGTGTTATTTTCTGATGCTTACATGGAAATACCTGAAAGAACTGTAAATTATTCTAGGTAATTACTTTGGTCCTAATTAAGATTTAATTGTGTGTGTGTGTGTGTGTGTGTGTGTGTGTGTGTGTGTGTTAGGTGAAGAAGAGAGAGATGGGGGAGAGCAAGAGCACACTTCTACACTCATGTATTTGTGACAATGGAAATCTTCACAATGAATGTTAAATAGTAGAATCTTAGTACTAGGATAGACCTTGTAAGTCATTTAGTATATTATTTCAGCAATGCAGAAAATTCCTCAACATATTCTTGTTAGCCGATTATCCACTTCTTGCTTCAACAGTTGCTCTAAAGAGTACACTACTTCATAAGGCTGTCCATTGCTGTTTGAAAATCTCTAATTGTTAACAAATTCTCATATGGAGTCATTGTTTTCTTCCTGTAACTTTAACCTAGGTCCTGGTTCTTACCTTTAGCATTAATGGAATTAACTCTTCACTTTTGCTCATCTATCATACTTCTTTTTTTTTCTTTCTCTTTTTCCTATCCTTTTCCTTCCTTCCTCTCTTCTTTCTTCATTTCCCTTTTTAGTGCTTTTCACTCTCTTTTCTTTATTCTTTTCCTTTCTCTTCTTCCCTGTGCTTCTTTCCAGAGAGATGTATGCATGTCTGTGTGTGTGTGGTGGAGGGGGGTATAATCAATGACATAATGAAATGTAAACAGCATAATAAGTAAATAACAATGGCATAATAAATAAATAATATACACCAGAAATTGCAAATCAAGAACCAACTTTTAAGACTATGATTTTCCCTTTTTCTTTGCCAATGAACCAATGGGTAGAGTTGCCAAGCAAGAATATGGAGTAGTGTTTCAGTAGATGCTCAGGAAAGAGACATGCTATAATCAATACAATTCTACTTGTGAAATTTTGTGAATGTGATATTTATCATGTTAATTGACATTTTGAAACTACTTTTGATCGATATCTTGTTTTGGAAATAGTTATTAAATAGATTATGCTTTATACAACATAATATATCTTAACAGTATCTGCCTCATATGCTTTTATTTTGATGTCTTTCTTATAATCAGAGTTTAATAGCAATCTATATTGTTACCTACTTTCCCCATGTGGTTGAAATCTGGTTCTGAGTTTGAAATATACATGAAATATACAGCAGAATCGATGCTTTATTTTCTTTCTAGTGTCTAGCTTTGTCCTGTACCTGGGAATAACATGGTATGCTAAGCCATATGACAGCTGTGATAGGATGAATAATGGCTCACAAATAGATTCACTTCTAATCCCCAGAACCTGTGAATGTTCCTCCCTGGCAAAAGAGACTTTGCAGTTTTGATTAAGCTAAGGATTTTGAGATGGAAAGATTATCCTGAATTACCCAGGTGGGCCTGATGTAATCACAAGTGCCAAAAGAGGGAGGCAGGAGGCGACTTGTCTACAGAAGGAAGGCTCTGAGCCAAAGAATGTAGGCAACCTGTAGAAAGTAGAAGAGGGAAGGAATGAATTCTCCTTGGAGCCTCCAGAAGGAACCAGCCCTCCTGACACCCCTGTTTTTATACCTATAAGACTCATGTTGGACTTCTGATGTCCAGAACTATAAGATAATAAATATGTGTTGTTCTTGAACAGTAAATTTGTGGTAATTTGTTACAGTGGTAACAGGAAAATTACAACACTTTAACTGGTTTATCTTTAAAGACCTTAATTTGGGATAGATACATTTATGGTTCTGTAGGGAAAGTGGGTAGGTTTTTAAAAAAAACCGAGTTTCTAAAAAAATTAAAACAAAACAAAAAAGTTCTAAAGCAGTGATAAAAAGCATCTATTTGTTTAATTACCTAATTCATTTGATAATTTACAACCTTAAAAAAGTATTCAATCTGTTTCTTTTAAACATATTTTGAAAAATGTCGGATACTCTCATCCTAAAGACTTTCCTTATTTAACCTATAGTCTGTCAGGTTTCTCACTTCTCTGCCTTTCTTATTAAAAAAGGGAGAGGTTTTCTTCTTCCTGATTATACCACCCTAAGCTATTGGTGATATTGGACTACTTTTTTTTTTTTTTTACAGTTTTTCCTCCAAGTTAATGTTGTTCTGTATTTTAAAAAAGCCCTTGTCTCTGAATTTCAAGTCTTTTCCAAAGAAACACTAACATCATGTAACACAAAGCTTGGTCACTCTATTTCTTCCTACCATATCAATGGGATGCTGGTAGGTAGCTTGACAAGACAAGTGAAAAATTGTGGAAATATTTGTACTGAAAACTCTCACCACCTGTGGAGGCCGCAGTGAAAAATCACTTTTTAAATAATAAGTTAAAATGGTACAGCACTGTCAGCACTTAATTACAGAAAGTAAAACCTGAAGAATTATCTTTAAAGTTCTTTTCAGCATAATCTGTGACTTTTTAATTTCTATTTTATTAGTCTATGACTTGCTGATTTAATGCTTTCACTGTTAAGCTTGTCTTTAGGCTGCTGTTTATAGTAATTTATACCACATACCTCTCCTGACTATTACATCATTCCAGAGGCATTTAAGAAATTGTTTATATGACAGATGCTATAAAATGCAGTTTCTTTGAAATATAAAGACAAAAAAAAATATTCCCAAATTAGAACAGCCTGAGATTCTGCTGACTTTATTATTACCTGTCAATTTTTAGCAAAAAGATCTATGTTGTGCCAGTATTTTCTAAGCATTTAACATATGCTATTCACCAGTATCTCAGAAAGTTGCCCTTTCTAGAAGGCCAAAATCAAGAATGTGTCCTTTCTCGGCTTAACTTCAAACAATTTCCTTATTCATGGCATCCCATTTTATTAAAATCAAGAATATTGGTTTCTAGTAATTTTTCTAGGTAAAAATACAATTATTTGAACTGTACAATTATAAAAATTATATATAAAAATTATATAAATAGATTAAACCTATTATATTTAAATATGGGTTGTAACTCCTGGGCCTCAGCTGATTCATGAAAAATTTGTTCCACATACAGGGAAAAAGATGAGCCCATTTAAATAACATCAAAAAAAGGAAAAAATGAGCAGGAAAGTCATTTATACATAAACAACTAAAATAATTTTAACTAGTACTGTGGAAAGGAGGCACCTAAGTGATAAAATTTGCAAAAACATAAATCTTTAAAATAATATAATGAATTGGGGCTTCTGGGTGGCTCAGTCGGTTGAGCTTCCAACTCTTGATTTTGGCTCAGGTCATGATCTTGCAGTTTGTGGGTTCAAGCCCCACATCCAGCACTGTACTGACAGTGTGGAGTCTGGGATCTTCTCTCTCCCTCTGTCTCTGCCCATCCCTCATTCTCTATCTCTCTCTCAAAATAAATAAATAAACTTAAAAACATGAAATAATATAGTGAATGGAAAAAGTTTTACAAATTTTATTGCTACATTAAAAAAAAGTTTGGACACTTGAAAGAACTCCATACAATATATTTTAATGAAGCTGTTTTAAAACTGATGTATATACACAGGCATGGGAAAATAAGTGTCATACTTAACGTGATAAAAACAAGTCGTAAATCAACATTCATACTGTGATTTAAAAAAAAATCTAGGGGCCCCTGGTGGCCCAGTTTGTTAAGTGTCCAACTTTGGCTCAGGTCATGATCTTGTGGTTCAGGAGTTCGAGCCCCGTGTCGGGCTCTGTGACGACAGCTCAGACCCTGGAGCCTGTTTCAGATTCTGTGTCTCCAGAGACTCTCTCTGCCCTTCCTCTGCTCACACTCTGTCTCTCTCTCCTTCAAAAATAAATAAACATAAAAAAGTATTCAAAAAATTCTAAATACTAGATACCCCCAAATTGTTAACTAAATTATATAACTATTATATAACCAAATTGTATAACTATCAAGACCATATTGGAAGATTTGGGAATGGATGATGAGGTAAATGATGACCCAGTTTCCCTACTAAATATTAGTTCAGCAATATTTATAAAAAGGTCATTCAGAGATGACCCTCCTTTTGAGGATGATGAGAACAAAGAAAAGCAAATAGATGGTATACCTGTTTGGGACTAAGAATCCCTGAAAGTTAACCAAGGAACACTTTTTGAACTTACTCTGGCTGCAAAATACTTAGACATCAAAGGTTTCTTGATGTTACATCCAATACTGTTGCCAATATGATCAAGAGGAAAACGAGGAGATCTGCAAGAACTTCAATACCAAAACGGACTTTATTAAAGAAGAGGAAGCCCATGTATGCAAACAGAACCAGCAGTATGAAGAGAAGTGAAATGTTGTGCCTGACGCTAACACTGTAAGGACTGCTCTAAACACTAGTTGAACTATTCTATTTAAAACTGTTAACATTGGGGTGCCTGAGTGGCTCAGTTAGTTGAGTGTTGGACTTCAACTCAGGTTATGATCTCATGGTCCATAAGTTCAAGCCCCACGTGGGGCTCTGTGCTGACAGCTCAGAGCCTGGAGCCTGCTTCAGATTCTCTCTCTCTCTCTCTCTCTCTCTCTGCCCTTCCCCTCATCACACTCTAGAGTCTCTCAACAATGAATAAATGTTAAAAAAAAATTTAAACTATTATCATTAGACAAATAGTAGACAAATGCAGCATCAAATCAATTATATTAGCAGAATACTATTGCCATTGCATGCATAGTTTGAGTACAGATTCTAAACCTATGGCTGAGTTTCTTCTAGACCAAAAGTTTTTATTCTTTGCTCTGAATAAAACTGAACCCTGGGATATCTATTAAAAATATAATGAATATATATGCATATATATGCATAATATATGTACATATGCATATATACATTTTAAAATGGAATCACATCAAGCTATTAATAGTGGTTTCTCATGCTAGCCTAGGAAAACTAGATGTAACAAGAGAATAACAGAAGTGAATCTAACAATTAACCAGTTACTGATTTTTAAATTATATTAACAAATTATATTATCTGTACCTTTTGAAACTACTTTAAAAGGAATACGATTTGGGGCGCCTGGGTGGCGCAGTCGGTTAAGCGTCCGACTTCAGCCAGGTCACGATCTCGCGGTCCGTGAGTTCGAGCCCCGCGTCAGGCTCTGGGCTGATGGCTCGGAGCCTGGAGCCTGTTTCCGATTCTGTGTCTCCCTCTCTCTCTGCCCCTCCCCCGTTCATGCTCTGTCTCTCTCTGTCCCAAAAATAAATAAAAAAAAAAAAAAAAAAAAAAAAAAACGTTGAAAAAAAAAGGAATACGATTTTATTTTTAAAAACCTAACAAATCTTTGTCATCTCATAGCTAACGTGACATTCTGAAATTGTTTTCAAAAATATAATTGAAGAGTTAATAAATTTCAGAAACTTAAACCTAAATGTTAACAGACTTATAAGCTATGACCATAAAGTAATACATGTGGCTTATGGAGGAGTCATTTAATTATAATCTTTCCCTGTATTTTTGTCATCCTTGAATTTATATGATGATACAAAATTGCAGAGGAAGCTAGATGGAAGAACACTGGATTCAAAAGTATTTTAACCCAAGAAGCTTTATGAAAATTAGTTTTATAAATGTTATGGATTTGCTTATTGGATGTCTTAAGAAGGAAAAAATATCTTTTTCTGTGCTGTTGTCACCTAAAGTGCATAAACAGACAAGACAGTTTTAGTTCCATTTTGGGGCTGTGAAATGACCCATGGATGACCTGGGGAATTTTAGAAGAAAGATTCACATTTAAGGAATGGTTCATAATATAAGATAAAATCACAGCAATTACCATTCTTCCCCTTCAGATAGAACTATGAACTAGCTGAAGACTTCTTTAATCACTTTGGATGCAATTGATTTTGATGTCTGAACTCCTAAAAGGTTTACTATCTATTCCTCATACATCTAGCAATTGACTGCCTTTATCATAAGCTCTTGATATTCCTCTTTATAGAGTATATAATAATATATTAAAAATTTTAAGTGTTTATTTATGAGAGAGAGAGAAACAGAGTGCAAGCAGGGGAGGGGCAGAGAGAGAGGGAGACACAGAATCCAAACAGGCTCCAGGCTCTGAGATGTCATCACAGAGACCAATGCAGGGCTGGAACTCATGGACTGTTGAGATCCTGACCTGAGCCAAAGTCGGAAGCTTAACTGACTGAGACACCGAGGCATCCCTATAATGATATATTGTACTTCACTTTTTAACTTCCTGTGTGCTTCAGATATATCATGTAATATACATTTTAACTTTGTAGGTACAGTTATTTTCATTTTAAAGATGAGGACATAGGATCAAACAGAAGCAACTTGCAGTTACATAAGAGGTACGAAGTGGACTCTAGGCTAAGTCTGGTACTTATGGACTGTACCCCAGTGATTGTGGCATTTCAGGATCTGAACCTTCCATAGGACCTAGTACAGTGCCACACAAACACATCAGGTAACTTTTATGTGAATCTCTTTTATTCAAAACTTGTTTAAATCTTGTTTCAAACCTTATCAGATAATTGTCCCATCCATGGGGTTTTTGTTCTATAAATCCTCTATGGTACCATAGGAGCAATGGTCAATTGAGTCATATACTCCATGTATATGACATCATTTTATGAGAGTAGATTAATATAAGAAAAAAATAATCTATAAAATAGCATAATAACATATAATATTAATACCAGAAAATAAGTAATGAGGCAAAGTGATAGGAATTTGAACATGCTGTATCAATCAAAATGGATATGCTGTAATTTAATATGTATAATATTAAAATCCATCTTGGATTAGTTTATTGAATTTTCAATATTTTCCATTATTTAACTGTCTCATTTGAAAAAAAAAAGTATTTGGATTGAGGAATAATAGGAAAACCAAAAATACGCTGAGTTATTTGATTATTAATAGAGAGTGTTCCTTTTCACTAATTCTAAAGGCATTTTTCCCCATCCCTGTACCTGCTCCACCCCATGAGCTGTGCTCTCACTTTCCCTAGCCACAGTTTAACACATCTCAGTCAGTAAAATTCTGCTGGATTCTGTAGATTTTGTAGGCTATAGCCCTTAGATTCTCTGTTTTCTATAAAACCTAGATGTAAAATATTTAAAAAGCTGTGTTTGGGGATTTTTTTCTTTATTACTTTTTGGAAGTGAGAGCTATTCACAACTGTGTGTGTGTGCGCGCATATGTGTGTGTGTTTCCAGAAGATATATAAAGGGAGAAAGTACTCATACCGCTGGCCACTTGAGGGAATGTTGAATGATCCTGTCACAACTGATTCAGGAGGACGCAAGTGTATTCCTGCCAAGTCATCCGAAATGGGACTGTAAAACTGCTTTTGTTCTCTCATTAAAGAAATTATGCGATGCAACAGCAGATTCATTGGCATTGTTTCTGGTTGAAGCCGAGAGGAATAAATCTTGATTCTTCCTTGATGGAGGTAGTCTTTGTGTAGGACAAGTAGCCAGGTGCTCCCACAGCTGCTCTGAAACATTCATGGCTTCCTGAGGATATGGGTGATTTTGTTCTCATCATTGATCAAATAGCAGAGTAAATCACTGACGTAAAATAACACCTGGCTGAGCTCTGTGTTTTCCTCTCATTTTCTCTAGTTAGTAATTGTTGTTTACAAATCACTGACTGCATGAGGATGAAAAGCCTGTGTATTCTCATACTGGCTGCTAGCTCATAATTTCCACTTCATGTTCTTTCTCCCAGTACCTTCAAAGGCACTCAGTGCATATTATACTTTATCCCCTTGTTTTTTGTGATTACTTTGTTAACAAACCAAATGCCATTGTTCCATATGTATTACAGAAGCTAACAGTATTACAAAGATTTTATTTATTTATTTATTTATTTATTTAGATTTTTTGAGAGGACAGGGAGAGAAAGAGAAAGAGACAGAGAGAGAGAGAGAGAGAGAGAGAGAGAGAAAATCTCAAGCAGGCTCCACAGCCAGTGTGGAGCTCAATGTGGGGCTTGATCCCATGATGGTGAGATCCTGACCTGAGTCAGATGTTTAACCAACTGAGCCACTTAGGTGCCCTGCAAAGATTTTTAAAACTAAAAAGAATTGATTATTATTCATAACAAATGCTGTAAATCTTTGCACATTTTTATACTTCATTTGAAATGTAATATGGTATGCTAAATAATCTTGCTTTTTTTCCCCCTAAATTCTATTTATAGGGAAAAAAAGTATGCCAATGAAAATAAGTTTTATTTTAGTCTATACATTTCCAAGGTGGGTTTATGAAACCAACTAGTATTTGTTTTCTTAGCATTAACTTATAATTAATGGTACAGTATACATGAAATATACATAAAATGTAACATTAATTTCAAAAATTAAATACTGAAATTCAGCAACATATAATTTCTGAATATTTAAATTATATTAGGTGTCAGCAAAATGTTAGGAAACAAAATAGGAAGATCAACGTTGAAATGCTGACATTCAGCAGGAATTCACTATCATGGCTGTTATCAACGGTTTACAGTGAATGGTCTCCTATCTGGTTAATTCCTATACCATATTTTAAAGTATTTTGAGTGTTACCCTGAAAGTGTATACTATAATATAAAAATTTTAGAATATGTCACTTACTATAATTCTTATGATCTTCTGCTTTGACTTCAATTTCAACTGATAGTTTTTTTTTTAATTTGTTATTAATTTGTGTATATTTCTCTTTGATTTGTATTTGTAGACTTCAGCTACATAATTTTGAGTGCTTCTTAGGGAAACCAAATCTTTGCTCAAAGAGAAATAACCTGTCAGGCAAAAATTGTCCTATATCATAAATCCCCAAAGAAACAACCCTTGCTTGCTGGACAATTTTTCCTTAGATATTCACAATGATGTTTCCTTGCCTGAAGCTGTGTTTCAGAAAAACCTAAGAATAATTTGCTCAGATTACTTTCCTTACTTCAGTCAACATCTCCTCACATTTTAGGCTGTTCTATTTCCCTCAACACTTCATAGAGTAGTCCTCCCTTATCCATGGTTTCACTTTCCATGGTTTCAGTTAACTGTGGTCAACTGTGGTCCAGAAACAGATGATCCTCCTGATGTGTCATCAAAAGGTCAATAGTAACTTAACACTACATCACAATGCCTATGTTATTCTCCTCATTTCATCTCATCGCATGGCCATTTTATCATCTCACATCATCACATAAAGAAGGATAAATATAGTACAATAAGATATTTTGAGAGAGAGCACACATTCACAAAACTTTTGTTACAGTATATTGTTATAACTCTTCTATTTTATTATAGTCATTAATATCTTATTATGCCTAACTTATAAATTAAATTTCATCACAAGTACGTATGTATAGGAAAAAAGACAGAGTACGTAGAGTTTGGTACTACCTGTGATTGCAGGCAGTGTATCAACAGCGCATAAGGTTTCCTTTTTCTCCACATGCTTGCCAACATTTGTTATTTTGTGGGTTTTGATTTTAGCCATTCTGATAAGTGTGAGGTGATATCTCATTGTGGCTTTGATTTTCATTTTTCTGATGATTAGTGATGTTGAACATCTTTTCATGTGTCTATTGGTCATCTGTATGTCTTTTTTGGAAAAATGTCTACTTAGATCTTTCGCCCATTTTTATTGTGATTTTTTTTTTTTGGTGTTGAGTTGTATAATTTATATATTTTTATATATTTTATATATTTTGCAAATTACCCTTATCAGATATATCATTTGTAAATATCTTCGCCCATTCCATAGGTTGCCTTTTTGTTTTGTTGATGGTTTCCTTTGCTATGTAAAACCTTTTGTTTTGGTGTGTCTGGTTTAATTTTGCTTTTGTTTCTCTGGCCTTGAGGAGTCATGTCTAGAAAAATGTTGCTATAGCTGATGTCAAAAAAATTACTGCCTATGTTTTCTTCTAGGAGTTTTATGGTTTCAGGTGTCACATTTAGGAGACCACCAGAATCACCAGAGAGAAATTAGCACCAGAATAAGAAATTGCCTAAACAGATATTGTTACCAAACTATCCTCTCATCTATTCTAAGAGCCCATTTATCTTTTTAAAAAATAATTTGTTTTCCCATAAATTCACTTATCTCCCTCCCCTTCCTGTTAAGATGTGTTCTAAGTCCCAAATTCTGACCATCTCCTTGAGACATATTTTTCTTTGAGCTCCTATGTATGTGCATAACTAAAATTTGTCTTTTCTCTTTGTAATCTGCCTTTTGTCAATTTTATGTGTAGGCTCCAAACAATAAACAAAAGAGGGTAGAGAAAAAGATTTTCCTCCCCGAGAGTTTCAACATAATGGGCATGGTTCAAAGCTAGTGATATAACTGTGGATGATATTGTTGGCTTAAAAGTTTCACATGAGAGCCTGACTGAAATGATTACACATATCAATGTGCCATTTTTATGGTAATGTATAAGGGAAGTTTAGATAAGGGGATATTTGCAAGGAATTAGAGGGAACAACTCCACAGGGCACACAGCTTAGGAAGCAAAGATCTATAGACAGTAGTTCTTTGAAATAAACCTGAGTCCAAATTTCTCACCTCTTTTTTTACGATTAATCCCTTTTGGTTTTTCCCACCTAGGTACATACATGTCTCTTAGTATAGACTCTTTTATAGTACCTTTTTGTTATGGGAGGGGTGCCTGGGTGGTTTAGTCAGTTGAGTGTCCGACTTCAGCTCAGGTCATGATCTTGTGGTTCCTGAGTTCGAGCCCCGCATCGGGCTCTGTGCTGACAGTTCAGAGCCTGGAGCCTGCTTTGGATTCTGTCTCCCCCTCTCTCTCACCCTCCCCTGCTTGTGCTCTCTCTCTCAAGAATCAATAAAAACTTAAAAAAAATTTTTATAATACCTTTTTGTTATGGGAGTATATTTAAAAAGTTATAGCTAGAATTATTAGGATATAGGCCATCTTGATATGCATCTAATGTTGGAATTTTGGAAGAAAGCCTATGGCTTCACAACCAAATCAGTAGTGACTTAGTCCACACGTGACTTTTTCAAGTGCCTGTGTTGAGTCCACATACAGTCATTCAGATAAGACCCTTAATGATAATCCTTAAAAATCCCTCTTGGTTCGTATGTGTAATTACCTCCACATCAAGAGAAGCCAATTTTTATGATGATGTAAGAGATAATGTTACATTTTGATAAGATTGAGAAATATATGGTGGCTGAAATCAGCTCTCATCAGCTTGCCAGAATCTATTTGCCTTTCTTTTTGTTATTCAACATTCAAACACTGCAAATCAGCCCCAATCAATTCTTCTTTCTTTCTTTCTTTCTTTCTTTCTTTCTTTCTTTCTTTCTTTCTTTCTTTCTTTCTTTCTTTCTTTCTTTCTCTCTTTCTTTCTCTCCTTCTCCTTCCTTCCTTCTTACCTTCCTTCCCACTCCCCACCCCCCACTCTCTCTCTCTCCCTTCCTTCCTTCCCTTTCTTTCCTACCTTTCCTTCCTTCTTGCTCTGGAGAGCCAGTTTTAAACACCAGCATATTACTGGTCATAACTCAGCTTTACCAAACTTAGGGTGGTTGTTTAACATTGTTCTTCAAAATGTTAACAGATGTGCCGTGAAGAAAGTATCTTACCTTCAAAAAATTTGGAATATGCTAGATTAAATAAATTAAATACATTACTGTAAATATCCAAAGGAAAAAAAAAAGAGAGAAAATAGTGTGATACTTCTCTCTTTCGTGTTATCTAAAATGAAAAACTTTTAGTGGCACCATGTCCATAAAATATCAGAATGCTGGAATACTATTTTTGTAAATAATATTAGCCTAACCTTTGAATAGGTTATTCTGTTGTCTCTGGCTCAAGAATTTGTATTCATTACTGGCCTGTTGCTGGCACATGTCAGAAAGATTGTAAAATGTCTTAAGCTTCTGACGCAAAACTAAGTTTCCTCTTAAATGATATATCCTAGTAGCCACTGGAAAGCCACATCTACAAATGAATAGGGATGGAGAGAATCAGGAGAGTCTTAGCACAGGCTCTCATGATAAGCGAGGTAATTACATAGTGCTGTGATTAAAAAACATGGGCTTTGGAGCCAGCCTGCTTGGCTTTGAATCCCAGCTCTGCTACTCACTGGTCATATGACTGATCAATTTACTTAACGTCTCTGTTTCCTCATTTTTTTTCTTCTAAAAATTGGAAATAATATCCACCATGGAGGGTTGTTGTTAGGATTACATATATTATTTCCCTTAAAGCACTTAAAATAATTCCTGACACATTGCAAGAACTGAAAACTGTGTATTATTGTTGTAGACAAAAGAAAAGAAAATTGATTAATTTTATTAATAAAGCCTATAAATGATTTTGCAATAGTTAATATCATAGATTTAGGAAAACTTTACATATCCCACATGCTAAAACACTATGTAGGAAACAACTTGTTTCTTCATATTTGAGAGAGTTATAGCAAACATCTTCCAAAGGATACTTATTAAATGTGAATGTGTTGGGGTGCCTGTGTGGCTCAGGCGGTTACATGTCTGACTTCAGCTCAGGTCATGATCTCACGGTTTGTGAGTTTGAGCCCCATGTTGAACTCTGTGCTGATAGCTCAGAGCCTGGAGCCTGCTTTAGATTCTCTGTCTCCCTCTCTCTCTGTCCCTCCCCTGCTCTCTCTCTCTCTCTCTCAAAAATAAATAAACATTAAAAATATAATGTATCAATGGTGTCCTATGACCACAAAATTAATGTGGCAACTTCCTTTGGATCAGATGATACCTTATTTGCTATGGGTGTGGTGGAGTAGATGGTTGTTTTAGCAAACTCTTAAATCTTCAGGACATGCGTATGTGACTTTTTACTTAATTGCTACTAATTTCTGAATATATTAGTACAAAACAAAACTGTTACTTCAAAGAATACAAAAACTAAAGACAAAAGCACAAATACTACAATTGAAACTAGATTGAATCTATAGGACGTGGTTGAAAATGATCCAATTCATGTTTCCTTGTTTATTTTGTTCTCATGTTAATAAAAACTATAGTATATTTGACAGATTTTATCCCCATAAATTTTTTTTTGGTACATAACTCAGTTGTTGATCTAACTTTGTATGAACCATCAGGTGGTTGACTGTATGACTAGCACAGATCACTAAAGTTAAAAATGCTTTAGTTATTTGAAAGAGCACATCAATTGAGCACTACTGTGTTTCCCCAAGTCAGGGTGGATCCTAATTGCTTTGACAAATTTCCTGCTGGGAAATTGATCTTCAAAGATTTCTTAATGCCTTTTTTAACCCATTTACTTCATTTTAAAACTTCAAAGTGTCCCTTTCTATTAATTATCACATATACTAGAAAACACAAAGAACAAATGCTATGTTTTATTCATCTAAGCAGGGCATCTAAACACTAAGTTACAGCAAAGATTGGAACTTATTGAAGCAAAGGTCATCTTCTGTCAAACAAAACCATAAGAGGCTTTTCTTTTAGTAGAGAATTCATGAATATTTTATCTGAACATTTCCATGAACTTGCTGTAAAAGCTATGTTTCTTGGCATTTACTGAGGATGTCAAAATCAGTTACTGTAACTTAAATATTTTGCTAAGATGCTTATCAGACCCTCATTTAAAACATGCTTATTATCCATACAATTGTTCATCTAAAATAAGTATTTCTAGTTAATATTATAGACTTTTATATTATATAAAATCAAATTCTTCTTTCTTGTATTTGTACATAGATATTATTTTTGTTTTAATATAAATCTGAGAATCTACTAGAGAAATAAAACAATGAGTGAATTAATTCTCTTTATCTAAATGAAAACAAAATTTCTCTATAAATGCTTCCAATGGTTAAGCTAGTGTTGAGCAGTCTCTTGGACCCCATATGGTGAAGGGATCTTAAACTGGTCAACCAAGAATATAATCGTAGCTCATAGCCTACTAAAATTTATTTAATTAGGCATGATTATTTGATGTGCTAGAATACTTCTAACATTTCTAAATCTTAACAAAATGTTGCATTTGCATATAATATACACATCAGCAAAACCTCTAACCCGGATAGCATTCTCACTTTCTGAAAAATGGAAAACATTTTTGAGTATTCACAATTGTTCTCGTGAAGAAGACACAGAGATTGAGTGAATGCAGGATGTTTGTCTCTTGAACTTGACTAATCCATAAGTGTGATATGGCCTACTTAATAGGGGTGGATAATGTATAATTTTTAAAAATCACATCTTGAGATAGAGTTCCTTAACTTTGAATTCTGACTCAGCAGCTTAACTCTAGGCAATTCACTTATTTTCTCTGTACCTTATTTTCTCATCTATGAGCTAAGAACACTACTAGCATCTATCTAATAGGGTTGTTGTAGGGAATTTAAGAAGATAATCTGTACAAAGTGACTAGCTCAGTACTTGGGATATAATAGGCATCAATAGTAAATACATGGGTATTATTTTTATTATGCTAACAAATCTTTTCAGAAAACTTTATATTAAATAGCTATATTTTGAGACAAATCTTTACCTTATGTATTTTGTTTACCTCTTTCAGGTATATTTCTATTAGAAAATTTTTTTGTTGGGGTGCCTGGGTGGCTCAGTCAGTTAAGCATCTGACTCTTGATTTCAGCTCAGGTCAGGATCTCATGGTCATGAAATCAAGCTTAGTGATAAGCCTGCTTAATATTATCAATCTCTCTCTCTCTCTCTCTCTCTCTCTCTCTCAATCCCATGGGTGTGCTTCAGGCACACTGTGAATCTCCTTAATTTGTGAGCACATTTTTGTGTATTTCTCAAAGCAGTCAGTGATTGAAGAAAATAAAGATGTCCATATGTAGTCAGCACCTTCTAGGATTCATTCTGAGTATAGGTCTGATTATGTCAATAAATTTTATATCTATCACAAACCTGCAAGGTATATATATTTGTTTAAATGCTTGTGTTGAAAAAAATGTGTGTGCGTGTGTGTGTGTGTGTGTGTGTGTGTATAAAATACATATTACATAATATATAATATAATATATAATATATATAAACAAAACATCTTTCCAGATCATGTCTGGGCAATATAAATAAAGAAGATCTTTGCATTGTGCACATCAGGTATTAAATTTTGGAATGACTCTTTCAGGTTGTCTTCAATTACAGCTTCTTCTCTAATCTTCTGGATACTTCCTAAGGGGCATCTATGCGCTAAAGTTCCACTCTATCCTCCCATGGATTTCTGTCTCCCTATTCAATCACTTTTCTATTCCCCAAAATGCTGAATGAGCTTTGTACATATGTCTGCCATGCTATTAATTTAGTTTGTCACTTCTCCATTTTATTTCCTCTCACATCAATTTTTATTATTCTTTATCATATATTGTTTTTTCAACTTCTCTAATTAGTACCTCTACCTTCATTTCATATCCAACTTTTTTTTCACCTTATGCTTTTTTCCACATGAGGTCAAAGTACATCCATTTGAAAACCATAAACATTTTTCTATGTTAATAGCTTCTACAGTAAAAAAGATTTTCAGAGGTCCAAATTTCCCCTGAATCATCTATATTATGTTCTCTTCCTTGTTTCTGAAATATTTTTAATTGGTCACATGATGACTTTTGCTGTTATGGTTAATTGCCTTTCAAATGAAAGAAATCTCTCTAGTCTGAGCTTTGGCAACACAGTACCAGAGAATCATCTTTATTCCACTTTTGTTCTTGGGGGGCTTGGTGTCATCTACCTAGTCCCAGGGCTGGACAACAGGTGCAGTGCTTGGATTTTCAGATTATAGATGATTTTTATCAAATGTAATTCTACTAAATATTTTCCTATCCTCATTACCTGAATCTTTGGCAGCCTAATAATATGAAATCTGCATCATATACTGTTATTTTATATTCTTCTGGTCTCCTCCAACCCACCTCCAGCATGGTTAAGCATTTCTGGCATTTTTCTTACTTCCTTACTTCCTGACTTTCTGATAAGTACAGATCTCTCAATGAACGTCCCAAAAAAGTGCACCTAGCAGTGTAGAAATGATTCTCCAATGTTCAGGTTCAGGCCTTGGATTTCTGAACCAAAATAAAGACAGAGGGCCTAGTTCTGCATGTATGGAGCTTGGAAGTCACCATTCCATCCCAATAACAAGTAAAAATCTGAACATATTGAAAAATCAACAGCTCTTCTTAGATCAGCAAAAGAGGTGAGATCATAGGACAAACCTCTGCCTCAAGACTGGAGAGACAGACAGGCAAATGCAGGCTTCTCAGAACAGAGACTCAGAAATGGCCAAGGGAACCAGTGCTAGGGAAGGAAAACATGAACTGTAATTGACAAACTGCCAGGAGATCAGTATGGACAAGTCTGGAAGTTAAAAGCCCCACGGGACCCCAGTCATAAGGGGGCACCCATACTTTGTTAGTTTTACCTCCAGGAGCTCGATCAGATTCTTAAAGTAAATACTGGTGAAAAACTTCCTCACACTTGAGGCAAGAGTAAGAGAAAAGGAACTACTTAGAAATGTGTCAGAGTATTCTGTTCTCCTTAACAAAACCTGCCCTCAGGGGAAACTAGTTAATTACAGCCTAACCAGCTGGCGTATACCAAAATCTAATTGACCTGGGAAAGGAAAATACACAACTCCAGCTCACTGTAGGCATCCTGTTACACATAAGGGGGGAGAAAAAAAAAATCTGAGAAACACATGTGAAGTTCACAGTCCAGAAGTATATATAGCCTCACTGAAAGACTAACACTTAATTGTGGAAATATGGACTGCCTCCTCTCACTCTGAACCTCACCACTACTTTACTAAGGGCTTATTTACAGTAGTTCCTTTTACCTCGTACTTCATGTCCCTTTAATAAGAGAAAAATTACAAGCATGTCAAAAGGCAAAAAAAAAAAAAAAAATTGAAGAGACAGAGCAAGCATCAAAATCAGACATTCCAGGGAATTATCAGACCAGGGATTTAAGGCAACTATGACTAATATGCTAAGAACTCTAATGGATAAAGAAGACAGTATGTACGAGCAGATGGGCAGTGAAAGCACAGAGATGGAAATCCTAAGAATGAATTAAAAATAAATACTAGAGATTAAAAACACTGTCACAAAAATAAAGAATGCCTTTGATGGGCTTAGTAGAACATGGGAAATCGCTGAAGAAAGTATCTCTAAACTGGAGGATGTGTCAATAGAAAACTTGAAGATCAAAATGCAAATAGAAAAAAAACTGAAAAACGAAAAAGAATATCCAAGGACTATGGGAAAACTAGAAAGAGTAACTTATGTGTAATGGGAATGAAAAAGGGAACAGAAAAAGGAAAAAGGAATAGAAGCAATATTTGAAAAAATAATGACTAAGAACGTCCCCAAATTAATGTCATACACCAAACCACAGATCCAGGAATCTCAGAGAATAACAAGAAGGATAAATGCAAAAAAAAAAAAAAAAAAAAAAAAAAAAAAAAATACACCTAAGCGTGTCATTTTCAAATTACAAAAAATCAGAGATAAAGAAAAAAATACTGAAAGACATCAGAATGAAAACAATAACAAAAGCAAAAACAAACCAAAATACACCTTACTTATAGAGGAGCAAATAATAAGAATGACATCTGATTTCTCCTCAGAGAAACCATGAAAACAGGAAAGGAGTAGAGTGAAATATTAAGTGTTTAGAAAAAAGAACAATCACAAACCTAGAAATCTACACCCTGCAAAATTCTCTCTTCAAAGTGAAGGAGAAATAATGACTTAGTCACACAAACAAAAATTGAGGAAATTTGTTGCCAGTACAATTGTCTTGCAGGAAATGTTAAAAGAAGTAGTTTAGGAAGAAATTCTTTATAGGTCAGAAACTCAGATCTACATAAAGAAATGAAGAGCACTGAAGAAGGAATACATAAAATTAAAATAAAATAAAATAAAATAAAATAAAATAAAATAAAATAAAATAAAATAAAATAAAAACTTTTATTTTTCTTATTCTTAGTTGATCCAACAGATAACAATTTGTCCAAAATAACACATACTAACAGTTTATTCAATTATGTATGCCTGTGTGTGTGTGTGTGTGTGTGTGAAATATATATACAAGTAAAATGAATAACAATGAGGATACAAAGGATAGGAGAGAGGAATTAGGATTTTTTTTTTATTATAAGGTACTCACACTACCTTTGAAGTGGTATAGTGTTATTTGAAAGATTGGATCAGCTATATAAATACATATTGCAAACTGTAGAGCAACCACTAAAAAAAAAGTAAAGAAAGCAATATAATCAATATGCTAAAAATGTAGAGAAAATGTAATCATATATAAAGCTTAATAAAAAAAAATAAAGACAAAAAAGAGTTGAAGACAAAGATAGGAACATAGAACAAGATCAACAAATAGAAAACAGTAACAAATATGGTAAATATTAATTCAACTATACCAGTATTCCTTTTGAATTACAAGGGTCTAAATGCAACAATTAAAAGACAGAAATCATCAGAATGGATCAAAGACAGTAGGAAAGGCTGAAAACGCTTTACTTTCAGAAACGTAAACCAATGATAAACTTGCTCAATCCAGTTCTTTCTGCCTTAGGGATTTAAAGAATCCTTTCAGATTCTGCCAACATGCTGTTAGTCCTAATAGATTGCATACCTGTGAATATTCTTTTATATTTGTTTTTATACGTGCTTTATAGACATTTTAAAGAGAAATTGGAACACATGATCAGTCAGTTCTACTAGCCAGATGATATTTCAAACAGAAGCCTGCTTAGTTCATTTTGAATTCTTCCAAAGGTAGGCCAATTTACCTTTTTAAAGTAATTCTATATCTTTGTTTTACTGAAATTAGTACCTTTAGGGAAAAAATCTGGATCATATTTATCTTGGCATCTTTCTGCAATATTCAATTTTTTCTCTTTATTAAAGTATACCTTATATATAATTAGCTGTATATATTTAAATTGTACAACTTGACGAGTTTTGACATATGTATACACCTGGGAAACCATCACTACAAATGAGATATCAGATGTTTTTTATTACCAGCAAAACAGATATATTCCACCATTTGTAATCCATTTCTCCTCTACCACTGTCCCCAGACAACTACTAATCTTTCTCTCACTATAGAATGAGTTTGCATTTTCTATAATTTTATATAAATGAATCACACTGTATGTAATATTTTTTCTACGGAGTCTTTATTTCAGCATGATATATTGGGATTCAGCTATGTTGGTACATGTATTAGTAGTTTCTTCCTTTTAGCTGCTGAGTAGTATTCCATAATTAACTTTTCAAGCATTAATTTTATATTTGTAGTAAGGGTTCACATATTTAAAAACAATTTTATTTATTAACATGATACTTAAATTTTCTCAGGAAATGAAGCAGTGAAATAGTCTCTACAGTATGCACTGATTATAATTTTTTTCATAAATTATGTCCTTAATTCTTTATAATTAAAGTTAGAAAAAAACTGATTAATTTACTTTATGGCTTAAATAAATAAAAGAGAAGAAAATGTACATCCAATACATGTCATTCAATAACTTTTGCCACTTCAGTCCTTCTCTCCACTCACACTGACCCAGGAGTTGATGGGAATAGGATGTAGTAAAATTAGCATTTAGATACATAGTTTAAAATATTAATAATGATGAAATTCCCTGATATTTTTTAGGTGATGTGAAAGAAACTAATCTTAAATCAGAAACAACAGAAGTCGGTGGAGTAGTTTAATGATTAGGACAGTTTTTTGTTTGTTTGTTTGTTTTTTAACACCCTCCCTTTTAGTATGCAAAGAGAAAAATAAAGACCTATGTAACACCATGACCAGTGTATGAGAAAGCACAGTATCTATTTTCCAAACTTCATGAATTGTCAGGCTTTGTTCACTGGGGAATGAGAGATGCTTTTACTTTGTGGAGAAAGAACAATAGAGACTAAAGAGGGTGGTACATTAAGAATCATTTTTGCCTCCTTCACTGTTGTGTATCCAGTGCTTGCACATAACATGGGCTACACAAAGTAGCTGCTCAATAAATATCTGTCCTCTCATTAGGTCTAACAAGTACTGACCAAGACCATGCAAAGTCTCAAAAGCCAGAAAACAAGAAGTCGTAAATATCCTTAGCGAACAGACTGTGTATTTAAATCAGTAGTGAAAAGTGTGGGAAAAACGTAATGATGGGAGTGGATTGTCAAGATGAAGAATGAATAGCATCAAGGAGAACCTTTACAAGACCATCGCAGTCATCTAGGCTTGAGGCAATGGGGGCCTGGGAAAGACTGGTAATAAGCGGTACCAAAAGCAGATGGTTAATTTGGTAACCGATTCTTTGTTGGTAGGTAAGAGAGTGAGAACGTTAAAGATGAAAGAAATGAAAACGTAGGAGGGTAAGTGTTTTGAGTCTGGATGACCTAGAGCATCAAGATAGCCCCTGTGAATGTAGGAAACCAAAACAGAAATGGATTTGTAAATAGGGATGGGGAGGTGTATGAGGTTTGGAACTTGGCCATAAAACTTTTACTTTAGCCCTTTAAAAAATAAGGTGAAGGCGCCTGGGTGGCTCAGTTCATTAACCATCCCACTCTTGATCTCAGCTCAGGTCTTAATCTCAGGGTTATGAATTCAAGCCAAGCATTGGGCTCCACACTGGGTGTGAAGCCTATTTAAAAAACAAAACAAAACAAAACAAAACAAAACACAAAAAATGTAAAAAAAAAAATTTTAACATTTATTCATTTTTGAGAGTGAGAGAGACAGAGCATGAGCAGGGGAGGTGCAGAGCGCAAAGAAGACACAGAATCCTAAGCAGGCTCCAGGCTCTGAGCTATCAGCACAGGGCCCGACACAGGGCTCGAACTCACATACTGCGAGATCATGACCTGAGCTGAAGTTGGACCCTTATCGGACTGAGACACCCAGGCGCCCCCTCCCCCTGACCCCCAATTTTTTTTAAATAAAATAAAATGAGCCTAGAATATAGAAGTGTTGAGAGAAGCAGGAGCTGAAATAGTTATTAATTCCCTACTAGGAAAAGAAAATCGGATTATATATATTTTGGTCTCTGAAAAAGATTTGAAAAGTTTTACCTCTAGTTAAAAGTAAAAGCTATGGATCTAATAGTAAAGCAACTTAAAATTTTTTCTTTTGTTTTAAGAATTATATATCCAACAAA
Organism: Puma concolor; assembly: GCF_028749965.1. Classification (NCBI taxonomy): domain Eukaryota; kingdom Metazoa; phylum Chordata; class Mammalia; order Carnivora; family Felidae; genus Puma; species Puma concolor. The sequence continues at coordinate 114,635,174 of NC_141675.1, forward strand.
TGCTTCATATAAACTATTTTTCAATTATTTTACACAGCAAATACAACTGATTAAAAAAAAAAACAGGAAAAAGAATTTTTTGTAAAGAAGAAACAGTTTGTGTTGCCTAACGGTATAGAATGAGATAGCTGTATGGCGTTTTTAATTGACGATATTTTATGAAGTTTTACTGACATAAAGGAGATAGTAAAAAAAAAAAAAAGGTAAGTTCAAAATCAAAATGCATGTTCTTTTAAAAATCATCATCTCGGGGCGCCTGGGTGGCACAGTCGGTTAAGCGTCCGACTTCACCAGGTCACGATCGCGTGGTCCGTGAGTTCGAGCCCCGAGTCGGGCTCTGGGCTGATGGCTCAGAGCCTGGAGCCTGTTTCCGATTCTGTGTCTCCCTCTCTCTCTGACCCTCCCCCGTTCATGCTCTGTCTCTCTCTGTCCCAAAAATAAATAAACGTTGAAAAAAAAATTAAAAAAAAATCATCATCTCTATTTTTCAAATCGTGTTATAACATCTCAAAAGCAATATTTCTTATTACTGGTACTACTTCCTAAAAGCCTGAAGAGTTACTGACTTTGTGTCTGATGAATTCAAATAACAAGACATTCATGGATCAATTTTCTGACTTCAAAAGTAAATGGCTTGTGAAATAATATTCTAATTTTACCTTATCTTTAATAATGATTTACTTTCTGGGGTGCCTGGTTGGCTCAGTTGGCTAAGCAGCTGACTCGGTCAGGTCATAATCTCATGGTTCATAGGTTTGAGCCCCATGTAGGGCTCTGTGCTGACAGCTCAGAGCCTGGAGCCTGCTTCAGATTCTGTCTCCCTCTCTCTCTGCCCCTCCCCTGCTCACACTCTCTCTCTCAATAATAAACATAAAAAAAATTAAAAATGACTTACTTTCCCTATTAACAAGAAATGGATTGATCACAGTAGTTGGGAACTTCCAAATTTTTCAAGTACTTAACTCATCAGAAAAGAGGAGAATCACTAGCTTGTTTTCATAGGCTATCATTTTGATTGATATTTTGTGACTAAGCTGCCATGATAAAGCTGAATTTCAGCGATATGAGATCATAGTCAGGATACATTTTTAAAACTGCAAAAAGGTTGAGTAACTATATGTCAGCCAAAATATTTGTCCTTAACATTGTGATAGCCATTTAATATAAAAATATACATTTCAAAGAGGTATTAGAAATACACTTTTCACTCCAAAATCATATTTCATAAACAAGAATTACCAACAAAAAATTACTAAAGACAAAACTCTTTATTAAAATTTTTTTAAGTTAATTTATTTATTTTGAGAGAAACAGGAAGAGCGAATGGGGAGGGACAGAGTAAGAGGGAGAGAGAATCCCAAGCAGACTCCCTACCGTGAGCATGGAGCCCAATGTGGGTCTCGACCTCACAAACCACGAGATCATGACTTGAGCTGAAACCAAGAGTCAAGGACTGAGCCACCCAGGCACCCCAGACAAATCTCTTTATAATGTAAATAAGGTAAATATTATAATGTAAATTATAATGTAAATATAATGTTCTTAAGAAGAACATTTCAAGTGCAAGCCTTCTGTTTATCATCAAGTTTCATACACACAAACTGAAAAGTATAATACTGTAATGGGTATCCATATATCACTAACTAGTTTTAACAAATGGGAACATTTGAAGGATGTGGTTTCCATGTGGATTTTGTGTAATTAAGACAAAAAGACAAGAAAATCCTTTAGAGATAAATAAGAGTTCCCTTTGTAACCTCTTTAATCAAATTCTATCCCCAAAGTTACCACCAACCGGAAGTTGGTACATAGCTTTCTCATCAAGGTTTTCATGTGTTTACTATAGACATATATATATTAAAAATGAATAATATTTTATATGTGATGTAATAATACCTATTACACATTATATAGTGTATGAACTGTAGTATAAGGCAATATAACATTTTTGTAGTGTTTTTAAACTTTACTTAAAATGAATTATTTTATGTGTAGTATGTCCTTAATTCAATGTTTCATTTTCTAAATTTCTAAATTTATCTATGTTAATGCATGTATATCTGGTTCATTCACTTTAACTACTATATAATATTTCATGTCATAGCTATACCAAAAGTTATTTACTTATTCTTTTATTGATAAAAATATTGCTATTGAAACCAGTGCTGCATTGAACATTTCTACCCACATGTCCTTGGGCACATAGGGGAATTAGTTTCAAGTTTGAATCTGAAAGTAAAGCCACTAGATAGTAAGAAGTATATACACATCTTCACATCATCTTGCTCTCCAAAGTGATTATATCAATTGATATGCTCCCTCAAAATGCATGAAAGTTTCCTTTTCCCTGCATCTTTGTCTGTAGGCTTACTCCCAAGAAGCAAGTTTAGAGGTGACTTGGTGGCTCAGTTGGTTAAGCGTCCGATTCTTGATCTCAGCTCAGGTCATTATCTCACGGTTCCCATGGGATTGAGCCCCCACATCTGCCTCTGCACTGACAGTACAAAGCCTACTTGGGATTCTCTGTCTCCCTTTCTCTCTGTCCCTCCCCCATTCATGCACGCTTTCTCTCAAAAGAAATAAACATTTTAAAAAAGCAAGTTTAAAAACTGACATAAAGTTTGAACTTATTGTTACTTTAACATAAAAAATATTAACTAAAATGCTGTGCTGAATTTGATATTTATAATGAAACGACTTTAGGACCCATGGCTCCTAATTATGGGTCTTCTTGAGTAGATTAATAAGCATATTTAGCTACATAAAATTCAGCTGATAAACAGGAGCAGGCTGATCTTCTCTCACCCTTACTTATGATACCAGAAATAGAAGGAATTAGAATTCTCTAGTACCTGAGACAGGAAATAAGTCAGGTGACAGCCTTGTATCCCTGTCCCAGACATGCTTTGGATCCCACTTTCATCTCTCATGAGCTACATGATCTTGCACAACTTATTCGAACTCTCTGAACTTCAGCTTCTCCTCCAAAAAATGCTTATAATTGCAGCTTTACGATACCGCTTCAAAGATGTAAATCAGATCATGTTTTTATAAATTTGATTTTTTTATCGTTTTTATTTTATTTTTTGAGAGACAGAGACAGACAGAGTGCTAGTTGGGGAGGGGCAGAGAGAGAGGGACACACAGAATCTGAAGCAGGCTCCAGGCTCTGAGCTGTCAGCACAGAGCCCGACGTGGGGCTTAAACTCGTGATCCGTGAGATCATGATCTGAGCCTAAGTTGGACACTTAACCAACTGAGCCCCCCTGGCGCCACTAATCATGTTTTTAACACACAAAGCACAATGCTTAGCATAGTTTAATTACTAGAAAGTGTTCATTCATCATCCTGTATGGAGTTAGGCAAACTGTCATGTTAAAGCCAAAAAAATAAAGTAAAATAAAATAAAATAAAATAAAATAAAATAAAATAAAATAACTCTTTAATATATAATAGGCACTATGTATTTCTTCCTCTCCTCTGGATTCCATAGCATTTAAACTGATACTATACATTTAACAGATACTGCCTAACAAGAACCCTGAGGTCCGCTTTTGTGTATACTTTGGCTTTACATGCTATACAAGTTACAAAGTACAACTAACTTGTTGGATACATACATAATACAGAACTGCTACTTACAAGAGTGGCAGAGAAAAAAGTAGTAGGCAAATCTGTCAGTACTATATTTTCCCCCTTTCATACAATAAACTGTTAGGGGTCAAAAACTTTCTCTTATTCATATTTATATTCCCCAAATTGTCACATAGTCAGCATTCTTATATCCTAGATGAATGAATGAATGAAGAAATAATTATCAATATTTCTTCTTGTGCTAATTTTCAAGAAAATTGAAAGTTGTGAGATGGAAAGCATCCTTTGGCTGAATCAAATCACCTTTTTCATAAATGAAAGCACTTAAAGTCTCTATTTGTGTACCATGTGGTTATCACAAGTAGCAAATTATAAGCTCCAAACATCAATCTGGTTTGATTTTGCTACCATACCAGCTGCAAATGCCACATGGCTGAAAATGGGCATGGAGTAAGGTGGTGGTTGGGTGAAGAGGAGTAAGGGGTAGGGAAGGTGAAAAGATCACTTTAATATTTTGCTTTCAGTTCCAAAGCAACAAAGAGTTAGTTGTTTCTTATTGTTAGGTAGTGTGGGGCCCAAATTGTTTATATTAAGCTCCTGCTTTATGGAGAGAATAGAAGATTGAAAAAAATTATTTTTTTTACTTGGTCAATTGTCAGATATTAGTAGCCTGAAATAAAAAGTTACCTATTCCAAATATGACAAATAAGAGAAGCTATAACTCTAGAAATTATTTATAACTTACAAAATATAGGAAGGACACATTATTTATTATTAGCATATAAATGTTACAAAGAGGACAGATAAATTAAATACAGCCATGAAATGTATCATTGAATCAATCAGTACGACTTGTGCATCACATAAAACAAGGAAGTCCAAGTGCATCACATAAAGCAAGGAACACAAGTCAAGACAAGAATCATATCAGACTTAAGGCAAGAAGCTGATGCTAGCCACCTATGCCAGACTGGTAGTTTCCTGACAGTCCCCTAGTCTTGTCCATATCAATGACTAGAACCACCATATACCCAACTCTTAAAGCCAGAAACTTGAGAGTCAACCACAAGTGAATCCTCCATTTGGCTTGATTCCACATTTACAAACCATTCTTAGCAAGTCTTAGCAGCTCTACTTTCAAGATACATCTTGACTCCATTCACTTCTCTCCATTTCCATTACCACCACACCTTTATCTCTTGACTAAACGAATAAAACAGGCTTTCCACCGACTGCTTTCTTTTCATACTTGACTCCATTCAATCCCTTCCTTACTCTGTAGCTAGATTCATCTTTTAAAGAGGTAATTCAGTTCCTGTTGCCTACTGTTCAAAAACTTTCAATATCTTCCAAAAAGAGCATAAAATATGATTCAAACTTCTCACCTGCATGCTCTGGCTCCAAAGAGCCCCAGATTCCATCATTACATCATGACACTTTGTTCCATTCACTGTAGTCCAGCTACAATTGTCCTCTGTCAAGATACAGAAAACTTTTTACTCAGCTCAGGGTCATATGCTTTTTCTTATTTCTGGAATGCTGTTCAAATGGCTGAGTTATTCTTATCCTTCAGACATCAGTTTAGATGTCAATTCCTTAAAGAGATAAAGAGACTTCTTTGACCTCTGTATCTAAAATATGTCAACCTATCTTTCATAGCAACCAGGTTATTTCCCTTACAGGAGTGATTACAATGAGTAAAAACGTTTTCATTTTTTTTTTTACTTGTTTATCATGTGCTGAATAAAATTAATAAAAATGTAGCAAATAGAAATCCAATAAATATATTTTTGCTTTGACTAGCATATATGGTTTACAAGGTAAAAAAGGAAACCACTAGTTATACAATATGGTTCATGAAAATAAAAATGCTACTTATCTTTGCATAGGCCTTCATATTTTCAAATTTAGTATGTTTGTACATGATGAAGTATTTTGACTTTTTTTGCCATATCTATGTATATATAGTTATAAAGAAGTAAATACATTTCAAAATTATCCATACACAATATTTTAGTAGAGATATAAATAATATAGTTTCTCATTTTAATCTATCAATGTCTAATAGCCTGTTTTTCTTTTTCAAAAAATAAAATATAATGAAGACAACAGGCAGAAATTGAAATGTCGTCAGGTTGAGATTAACTGACATTTGTCTCAGAAAAGTAAGTAGTTTCTGACATTTGAATCCTTACAATATTATTACAGAAAGGCTTAAAATATTCCAGATGGGTTCAGTGTTTGCCAACATATGGTAATGTTGCCAAACAAAGAATATGTAAATTTTGAGTTTTGAAGTCAGTGCATTGAACTTGTGAAGTATGTATAAATTATTTAAGAAGTGTGAAAATAATGCTATGTTACATAAGAAAGTAAGTTACAAAAAAATCACCATCAGGCTCTGGTTTTGCATGGGCATGCTATACTGCCTTTTGGTTTTGGTCTTGTGTATTTTAAATGTGCTAATTATTTGAAGAGACTATATCTAAAGTGGAGATAGACTTTTCACTGGATATTTTTATAGCTGTTATTCTTTAACACAGATGTTTTAGTTAGTAGTTGTATCAACTTACCAGTAGTACCTGAATTGCCTCCCCACCCCCCGACCCAATGTCTTCTAAGAGCAAATATACCATCTCAATTAGGTTATCAACTGGAAGCAGATGGCACATTCAAATTGGGGGTAATTTAGGAAGGGCTTATAAAAGGGTTGTTCACAAAGATGTGTGCAGGGTGTAGGGAAAGCACAGGGATAATTCAGAGCTAGAAACAGAAAACAAAACATCCTGAAACCAAAACAAAACTGTTACTGTCTTTGGGTCTAATAGAAGGGAGACAGCAGTTAACCAGAAAACCAAGGGGACGAGTCAGAGAGAGAAGCTGCCAGGAAAGGAGCAGTGACCCACCATCCAGGGACATAGCCAGCCAGAAATAACCCTGAAGGAAAAGAGCTGGAAAATAAATACTGGGATCTCATTGTCATCACTGTGCTCTACCGTGCAGTTTCTTAGTGGGCCAAGTCTGAGCACATGACCTGGCTGTAGCTGATTTAGGCAGTTAACTTACTTTCTATTTACTTGAAAACTGAGTTCACACATAAAAAATGGGGAAATCATTCACATTTTAATAATAATATACTTTATGTGACAAAATAGGTAACAAAGCTCTTTCCTTTTTATTATTTCATGTGTAACCGCATAAAAACGTTCACATGTGTGAACTGAGTTCTGGAATAAGAACTGCTGGATTCAAGTCTCATTCCCTGCCCATAAACTGGGTGATTTTGGACAATTTTCTAATTTATGTACCATCACTTCATCATCTATAAAAAGGGAATAAGTAATATCTCCTCCAGGGGTGTTGGGAGGATTCATTGAATCAATACATTTAAAGAGCTGAAAATAGTTCCTAGCATGTGGTAAGTGCGTATAAATGCCAGCTCTTATTTTCATTTCACAGGGACAGAACTGAAGTTCAATGAACTCAAGTGATGTAAGGTGATAGTTTTCAAACGGTGACATGTAGCATGTGATTCACGTTCTGACTTATGATACAATTCTTTTGGTATTCCACATAATTACATGATCATGGTCTATTTGGTTTTTTGTTTAGTTTTTCCACACATACACTTTCTGTTGACTTTGCTCGCCATCATGTGAAGGTATTGCTTACCCCCACGCTTCTGTTTTCATAGGGCAGCGAGAAAATAATGGTACATTCCATGGTGGCATGTTATTACTTCCAGTCTGAGACTACTCCATTAACAATCAATCGACTCCGAAGTAGAATTTCCATGCATGTACATATGATCATACTGCCATCTCTTTTAGTTATCTAAATGATTCAATCTATTAATTTTAAAAGTGGGTCTAATACTGGAAAGTGTTTAACGGTTGCTTACTGGATTCCTTTAGTGCAGTGATGTTAGCACTCTGAATACTGCTTGGCACATAGTAGCTGCTGAATACAGATTTGCTGAATTAACTAATTAATAAAATTACTCCTCCAAACATATTGCTGATAATAACTTTCAAAAATTAAACTGCCTACAGTACCAAAAAAACCGGGAAAATAAGAATATCTAGATTTAGATGGAAATGCAGAGGATCGATAAATCACAATGTGGAATTTCTATAGTTAGCCTTAAATCAATGTGGCCTTTCAATGTAAGCCAAAACAACAATACCATACTGAATTTTCTCAGGCTTATTCAGAGATAGTCGGCTGAATTTTCAGTGTCTTTCCATAACTACTGTGAGAGAGAAATATTGACGGTGCAATGGTAGGTTTTAAATCTGGATTGTAGCAAATAAGAGTTTTATTCCATTGAGTGAATGAATTTTACTTGCCACAAAGAGTGAGATTCTTTTTATCTTACAAAATGTAGTTGGTAAAAAACAAAACAAAATAAAATCCCTCATCTACACATAATTGACACAGCAACAGATATAACTGGAGAAAACCAAACCAAATCAAACCAAATAAAAACATATTAGAAACAAATTCAAGCAAACCTAAAACAATCTTTCATTTAAATTCAGCCATGGCCTCTTTATATGAAAACCACAGGATATAAATGGAAACTTGTGTCTACTCCTAGAACTTGAAGAGTGAAAAATATAATCTGTTTAAATACCTCAGTAATTTTTTTCTATCATAGTATTTAAAATGTTTTGGGGAAACCTGGGTGGCTTAGTCAGTTAAGCATCTGGCTCTTGACTTCGGCTCAGGTCACAATCTCATGGTTCATGAGTTCAAGCCCCGCATAGGGATCCACACTGACAGAGTGGAGCCTGCTTGGGATTCTAGCTCTCCCTCTCTCTCTGTCTGCCCCTCCCTGCTTGTGCTCTCTTTCTCTCTCAAAATAAATAAACTTAAAACAAATGTTTTAAAAATAAATAAAACGTTTTGCTAATGAGGTGAGGGTAGTGTTTAGAAGAAATAAAATAGATTACAGGTTTTGGGGAAGATGGCAGAGCAGCATGAAAATCCTCAGCTTGTCTCATCCCTGAAACTCAGCCAGATCAGCACCAAACCATTTTGCACACCTAGAAAACTGATCTGAGGATTAACACAACAATCTGCATAACTTGAGCCATAGCACTCGGCAGGTACAAAGTGTGGGGAGGTGAACTGGGGGAGAGAAAAGCCACGGAGAGTAGGGAGCTGCTTCTGCGGAGAGAAGACAGTGAAAGGGGGAGAGTGTGACACATCAGGAGAGTGCAGGAAAAGCACTCCCCTGAAAGTAGCTAGAGAGAAAGAGAAAGAGTGGAAACACTCACAAGGGACTGAACAAGAAATCTGTTCCCCAAAGCCACTGAGGGAGAAAGGGAAAGAGTTTCGATACCATCAGGATTCTATAAACAGTGAAGCACAGAGTCCAAAGTTCTAGAGCTCAGTGCCTGGTGGTGCTCCGGTGAGGAAAGAGGGTGAATCCCCACAAGCAGGCAGCAGTCTGAGGAGTGCATATGTCACACTGGAGAAGTGGTTCCCCTATATGGAGAGCATTTGGTAGAGGCCACATGGCCTCCCTTTGGGCAAAGGTCTCAGTGGACCCCGAAGGGCAGCTACATTTGCTGGTATTAGGACAAGGACACCAGAGTGTGGTGAAACCTGGCACCGGCTGTGTGTTGTGGTTTGTCACAATCTCTGCACGTCTGCCTCTGCATGATGTAATGAACGTTTTCTGGGGCAAGCCGGCACCAGGCCATTGCTCAGTGAGAACCTCCCCCAGACAGTTGGTGTGTGTCTGAGCTGCAGGGGTCTCTGAAGTGTAGGGTTTTGAAACACAGGCCCATTTGAGATAAAAATGTGAAGGAAGGTAACACCAAGGTAGATGGCTTGGACAGGAACAGGGTAGCGGCAGGGAGTGGACAGAGGTCTGAGACAAAAGAGAGGTGCTTGATGGCAGGCCAGTGAGCACAAAGTTCCTGTACAAGAGACCAGGGAGCTGGGTAAAGCCATTTGGACCTCTCCCACACACTCGCATGTGCATATGCACCAGACGGATCCACCCCAGTAAGCTAAGCAGCGCCGCCTAGTGGAGAACAGAGCCATCACACCAAGCCATGCTCAACTGTGCCCTCAAAGCACATCCCCCAGAAGCCCAGCACAAATCCTACCTCCTGCTTAGTGTACAGACTATAGATGGCTTCATAATTTGAGTTCTAGGAGAATCTTGACGTAACTTCATTTGGGTTTCATTCTGTTTGTTGCTGGTTCATTTATTAGTTGTGGGTTTTTTTTTTTTGTTTTGGTTTTGTTTTTGTTTTTGCTTCTGTCTTTGTTTAATTTCTTTTTCTTTTCTTTTTCTTGGATACAGAAAGAGAAACTTTTATTTTTATTTTTTTAATTTTAAAATTATTTTTTCCTATACTTTATATTTTTTAATTATTCGATTTCATTTTCTTTATTTCATTTTATTCTATTATAATTTTTTTAATTTTTAAATTTTTTATTACCTTTTATTTTTCTTTTCTTTCTTTTCTTTCCCTTTTTTCTCTATTCTATCAAGCTTCTTTCTATAAGCAGACCAAAACACACCTATGATCTACTTTCCTTTATTTGATCTTTTTGTTTTAAAATTTAAATTTTTATTTTTTGTTTTATTATTTTTTTCTTTCTCCAAAATGATAAAATGAAGGAATTCACCCCCAAAAATAGAACAGGAAGAAAAGACAGGCAGGGGCTTATGCAACACAGATATAAGCAAGATATCTGAACTAGAATTTAAAACCACAATAATAAGAATACTACCTGGGATTTAAAAAAGCATAGAATCCTTTTCTATGGAGATAAAAGAAGTAAAATCTAGTCAGGACTAAATTAAAAAGGGTATAACCAAGATGAAATCTTGAATAGATGCCATGACAGCAAGGATGGATGGAGGACAACAGTGAATCAATGATATAAAAGACAAAGTTATGGAGAATAATGAAACAGAAAAAAGAAGGGAAACTAAGGCAAAAGAGCATAAGAATTAGAGAACTCAGTGACTCATTATAAAGAAAAAATATCTGAATCATAGGACTCCAAGAAGATGAGGAGAGAGAAAAAGGGGCAGAAGGTTTATGTGAGAAAATTAGAGCAGAAAGCTTTCCTAACCTGGAGGAGGACACATACATCAAAATCCATGAAGCACAGAGAACTCCCATTAGATTCAACAAAAACCAACCCATCACCAACACATAACATAGTCAAATTCAAAAATACACAAACAAGGAAAGAATTATGAAAGCAGGAAGGGAAAAAAAATCTTTAATCTACAAGGGAAGACAGATCAGGTTCACAACATATTTAGCCACAGAAACCTGGCAGGCCAGAAAGGAGTGGCAGGATATATTCAACATGCTGAATCGAAAAAATATGCAGTAAAGAATTCTTTATCCAGCAAGGCTGCCACTCAAAATAGGAGAGATAAAGAGTTTCCCAGACAAACAAAACCTAAAGGAGTTTGTGGACCACTAAACCAGCCTTGCAAGAAATTTTAAGGGGGACTCGTTGAGTGGAGAAGAGATAAAAAGACCAAAAGCAACAAAGACTAAATAGGACCAAGGAAAATCACCAGAAACTCCAACTCCCAAAGCAACACAATGGTAATAAATTCATATCTTTTGGTACTCACTCTAAATGTCAATGGACTAAATGTTCCCATCAAAAGACATAGGGCATCAGAATGGGTAAGAAAATAAGACCCATCTATATGCTGCTTACAAAAGACCAATTTAAGATCTAAAGACACATACAGATTGAAAGTAAGGGGATAGAGAATCATCTATCATGCTAATGGTTGTCAAAAGAAAGATGGAATAGTTATATCAGACAAACTAGATTTTAAAATAAAGACTGTAACAAAAGATGAGGAAGGGCATTATATCATAATTAAGGGGTCAACCCACCAAGAAGATCTAACAATTGTAAATACTTATGCCTCCAACGTGAAGCACTCAAATATATAAATCAATTAATCACAAACATAAATAAACTCATTGATAATAATAACATAATAGCAGGGGACTTCAACACCCCCACTTATAACAATGGACAGATCATCTAAGCAGAAAATCAACAAGGAAACAATGGCTTTGAATGACACATTGGACCAGATGGACTTAGCAGATAAGTCCATTTCAACTGAAAGCAGCAGAATACACATTCTTCTCAAGTGTATGGAACATTCTCCAGAGTAGATCACATACTGGGACACAAATCAGCCCTCAACATGTTCAAAAAGAGCAAGATAATACCTTGTATATGTTCAGAACACAATGCTATGAAACTTGAAATCACCAGAAAAAATTTGGAAAGACCATGAATACTTGGAGATTAAAGAACATCCTACTAAAGTAAGAATGGGTTAACTAATTAAAGAGGAAATTAAAAAGTAAATGGAAGACAATGAAAATGAAAACACGACAGCCCAAAACCTGTGGGATGCAGCAAAGGCAGTCATAAGAGGGAAGATTTTAACAATCTAGGACTTCCTAAAGAAGGAATAAAGGCCTCAAATACACCAAGTAACCTTATACCTAAAAGACCTAAAAAAAAAAAAGAATAGCAAATAAAGCCCAAAACTAGCAGAAGAAGGGAAATAAAGATTAGAACACATATCAATGATATCTAAATAAAGTAAAAACAAAAACAAAACAAAAACAACAACAACAAAAAAACCAAAACAAAAACAGTAGAACAGGTCAATGAAACCAGGAGCTGGTTCTTTGAAAGAATTAATAAAATTGATGAACCCCTTAGCCCAACTGATCAAAAAGAAAAAGGAAGGGACCTAAATAAATAAAATCATGAATGAAAGAGGAGAAATCACAACCAACACCATGGAATTACAAACAATAATAAGAGAATATTATGAGTAATTATATGTAAACAAATTCGGCAATCTGGAAGAAACAAATTCCTAGAAACGTATAAACTACCAAAACTGAAACAGGAAGACATAGAAAATTTGAACAGGCCCATAACCAGTAAAGAAATTGAATTAGTAATAAAAAAATCTCCCCCAAAACAAGAGTCCAGGGCCAGATGACTTTCCAGAAGAATTCTATCAAACATTTAAAGAAGGTTTAACACCTATTCTTTTGAAGCTGTTCCAAAAAATAGAAATGGAAGGAAAACTTCCAAACTCATACTACAAGGCCAGCATTACCTTGATTCCAAAACCAAAGACTCCACTAAAAAGGAGAACTACAGACCAATTTCCCTGATGAACATGGATGCAAAAATTCTCAGCAAGATACCAGCAAACCAGATCCAACAATACATTAAAAGAATTTTTCATGGCGCGCCTGGGTGGCTCAGTCGGTTGGGCGTCCAACTTCAGCTCAGGTCATGATCTCGCAGTCCATGAGTTCGAGCCCCACATCGGGCTCTGGGCTGACAGCTCAGAGCCTGGAGCCTGTTTCGGATTCTGTGTCTCCCTCTCTCTCTGACCCTCCCCTGCTCATGCTCTGTCTCTATCTATCTCAAAAATAAATAAATGTTAAAAAAAATTAAAAAAGAAAAGAATTTCTCATGATGACCAAGTGGGATTTATACCTGGGATTCAGGGCTGGTTCAATACCCACAAATCAATCAATGGGATACAACACATTAACAAAAGAAAGAATAAGAATGTGATCCTTTCAATAGATGGAAGGAAATCTTTTGAAAAAATACATCATCCTTTATTGATAACCCTCAAGAAAGTAGGGATAGAAGGATCATACCTCAAATTCATAAAAGCCATATACGGAAGACCCACCACTAATATCATTCTCAATGGGGAAAAACTGAGAGCTTTTCCCCTAAGGTCAGGAACATGACAAGGATGTGCACTCTTACCACTGTTATTCAACATAGTGTTGGAAGTCCTAGCCTCAGTAACCAGACAACACAAGCAAATAAAAGGCATCCAAATTGGTAAGGAGGAAGTCAAACTTTCACTATTCGCAGACCATATGATACTCTATGTGGAAACCCAAAAGATTCCATCAAAAAACTGCTAGAACTGATCCATGAATTCAGCGAAGTTGCGGGATATAAAATCAATGTACAGAAATCAGTTGCATTTCTATACATCAACAATGAAGCATCGGAAAGAGAAATCAAAGAATTGATCCCATTTACCAATGACACCCCAAACCGTAAGATACCTAGGAATAAACGTAACCAAAGAGGTGAAAAAATTATACACTGAAAACTGTAGACAGCTTATGAAAGAAACTGAGAAAGACACAAAAAAATGGAAAAAACATTCCATGCTAATGGATTGGAAGAACAAATATTGTTAAAATGTCGACACTATCCAAAGCAATCTACGGACTTCAAGCTACATTATAATGTTGTATCATCAAAACAGTATGGTACTGGCACAAAAACAGATACATAGACCAATGGAACAGAACAGAGAACACAGAAATGGACCAATAAATGGATGGCCAACTAATCCTTGACAAAGCAGAAAAGAATATCCAATGGAAAAAGTCTCTTCAGCAAATGTTTTTGGGAAAATTGTAGAGCAACACGTGGAAGAATGAATCTGGACCGCTTTCTTATACCATACACAAAAATAAACTCAAAATGGATGAAAGACTTAAATGTAAGACAGGAAACCATCAAATTCCTAGAAAAGAAAACAGGCAACAACCTCTTTGACCTTGACTGCAGCAACTTACTTGACATGTCTCTGGAGGCAAGGGAAACAAAAGCAAAAATGAACTATTGGGACCTCATCAAGATAAAAACCTTCTGCACAGTGAAGGAAACAATCAGCAAAACTAAAAGGCAACCTTTGGAATGGTAGAAGATATTTGCAAATGACATATCAGATAAAGGGTTAGTACCAAAATATATAAAGATCTTATCAAACTCAATACCCAAAGAAACAAATAATCCAGTGAAGTAATGGTCAAAAGATATGAATAGACACTTTTCCAAGGAAGACATCCAGATGGATAACAGACACATGAAGATATGCTCAACGTCACTCATCATCAGGGAAATACAAATCAAAACTACTATGACATTCCACCTCACACCTGTCAGAATGGCTAAAATTAACAACTCAGGCAACAACAGATGTTGGTGAGGATGCGGAGAAAGAGGACCTCTTTTGCACTGCTGGTGGGAATGCAAGCTGGTGCAGTCACTCTGGAAAACAACAAGGAGGTTCCTCAAAAAATTAAAAATAGAGCTACCCTAAAACCCAGCAATTGCACCTCTAGGTATTTATCCAAAGGATATGCGAGTGCTGTTTTGAAGGGGCACATGCACCCCAATGTTTATAGCAGCACTATCAACAATGGCCAAAGTATGGAAAGAGTCCAAATGTCCACTGACTGATGAGTGGATAAAGAAGATGTGGTATATATATGCAATGAATATTATCTGGTGATCAAAAAGAATGAAATATTGCCATTTGCAACGACGTGGATGGAACTATATATAGTATATTATGCTAAGCAAAATAAGTCAGTCAGAAAAAACAAATATCATAAGACTTCACTGATATGTGCAATTTAAGATACAAAACAGATGGGAAGCAAAAATAATATAAAGAACAGAGAGGGAGACAAACCATAAGAGACTCTTAAATACAGAAAATAAACAGGGTTGCTGGAGAGGTGTTGGGTGGAGGATGGGCTAAATGAGCAAGGGGCATTAAGGAGGACACTTGTTGGAATGAGCATTGGGTGTTATATGGAAGTGATGAATCACTAAATTCTACTCCTGAAACCATCATTACAGTATGTTAACTAACTTTGATTTAAATAGAAAGAAGGAAAGAGAAAGAAAGAAAGAGAAAAAGAAAGAAAGAAAGAAAGAAAGAAAGAGAAAAAGAAAGAAAGAAAGAAAGAAAGAGAGAGAGAGAGAGAGAGAGAGAGAGAGAGAGAGAGAGAGAGAGAGAAGAAAGAAAGAAAGAAAGAAAGAAAGAAAGAAAGAAAGAAAAAGAAAGAAAAAGAAAATAGAACATTACAGAACTTGCGGTTCATCTACTGTTAAGTAATCGCTTGTGAGTATCTTTACTTCAAGTAAAGGAATGTCTTTAAAATGTCTCTCAGTAAACTTAGTATCATGAATACATTTGATATGTCAAGGTTTTAGTAAGGTAGATCTAGTTTTCGAGATATCGCTAATGTCTTGTTTTGTTAACACATAATTTTCCTTTTTTCTCTGTATTGAGTGGATTCCTTTGAAACCTAAATGTTTATTTTGCCTTCTGTTTAAAGCCTACATCAACCCGAGAAAGGGGATTTTCTTGAAATGGAAAAGCTCATGATAGTTTAGTTTAAGATGGACATACCAAAATCAAGTCTTCCATTTGTGCTTCATTGATCTTTTGAAGTGATTTCCAAGAAAATCAGGCCCATTTACTTTCAAAATTAAACACCAAACAAAAGAAATTATACATTATTCAAAAGGGATTTTTGTTGTTGCTTTTTAAGAATCAGTGCCTTTTGATTTTGCTAAGGGCAAATAATGACAGTTTTTGGTGTAAATTCAGAAGAAGCAGAGTAGCATAGAAATAAATTAAGTCTTTATGCATAACTGTTTGGTATATTCTTTTAAAATATAATCCTAACCATGAAGACTGGTTTCTTTCTTTGAAATTTTGCTAGTTGTGGCATAATTCTAAGGGACTCTTATCACAGGAAAAATAGTCATCCATCCTATTCTTTCCCATATCTTAAATTCACCCTCTTTTCTCGATGCTTGCTGAAATATTCATAACAGAGTAGACTGAAAACTACTCTTTAGGTCAATTGTGAAAGAAAAGAGATTAAAATTTCAAAAATTGATTCAGGCAATACTAACAGTATCTACCAAATTAAAATACACCCCACCCCCCCCCAAAGAATAATATGGGATATTAGATCCTTTTGTAGTTGTCCTAACAATTTTTCTCAAAAATTTCCCATAGATTCAGGACTTTTCTACTGTGGTAAAATATATACATAACATAAAATTTACTGTTTTAACTATTTTTAAACCTACAGTTCAGTGACATTAAGTACATTCCCATCGCTGTGCAGCCATTACCATTATCCATCTCCTGAACATTTTAGTCTTAGCCTGAAAGTACGCAATTACTAGACAATAACTTCCCTTCCTCAGTCCCTGACAATCACCATTCTACTTCTGGCTCTATGAATTTGACTCATCTAGGTACCTCAGAGAAGTGAAACCATGCAGGGTTTGTCTCTTTATGACTGGTTTATTTTAGGTGGCGTCATGTTCTCAATGTCCATGTTGTACCATGTGTCGCAATGCCCTTCCTTTTTAAGGCTGAATATTCTATTGCATGTACATACCACATTTTGTTTTTTCCATTCATCTGTTGATGGGCACTTCAGTTATTTCCACCCTTTGGCTATTGTGAATAATGCTGCTGTGAAGACAGGCGTGTGAGTATCTGTTCGAGTCCTTGCTTTCAATTCTTTTGGGTATCTATCTAGAAGCGAAATTGCTGGATCACACGGTAATTCTATTTTCAGTTTTTGAAAACTGCCATCCTTTTTTCTATAGCTAATTCAGAGCTTAAAAAAAGTTACAATGTATAAAAATCAAAAGAAGTAAAAAAGACAAGTTTGTATGCCCACTGTAGATTGAAAATTTTATGCTAAAAGAGCCTTATAATTAATTATTTACCTACTCCATTATTTTATAATGACATACACACGTTGGTGTCCTGATTCCCAGGCCAATGGTCCACAAACCCACACTTTAGTTTTGTGTTTAAAACTTGGTTACAATTTTAGAACAAAAAAACAGTTAAGCTTGGATGACCTATAGAGATAATTCATTTTTGCTTTGTAGCACCTGAGACTTTTCTTATATATATTGCAGGGGCAATGTGGCCTGTTTTGGCTTTTGATATCTTCTACTGAAATACCTGGCACCAGTTTAAGGACTGCTGTTATCTGGAGAATTCTTAACCTCAGGATCAACACCTCCAAATTAATTTCTATACTAAGGAAATTACACTCACACAAAAAGCAGTCTACAATGTATAACCACAGTGAATTCCCCTTGAATCCTATAAATATGTAATTAAATTACTTCCATTTCAAACATAGTTTTTGTTCTTTTTCAGAAGCATTATAGCAATATTAATGAACTTCTACACATCCTTTACTAACTAGGACCATAAGTACCTTCACAGATTGGACGATCTGATTAAAATAAAAAATGAAATTGACATCCTGACTTGGTGGTTTGCATACTTCAATAGACTTTCCTTCAAGTTAATTAATGTGTGAATACTTGACTGTGGTTTCAATTAACCTATAGGGTTCTTGTTGGCTGTATTTTTCATAAAACAGCATGAAACACTCATATTTTTAAAATCCTCAGATACATCTTCTTTAAATATAAGTAAATAAATAATAAATGTGAAATGATAATCAGATATTCTGAAAAACTTAACTTTCTCATTTTCTCAATTTTAATTATAAATACTGCATGTGATGGTTTTTATTCATAATAAAGACTCTGGAGTTATAATGTATCATGGTTTTATCATAGATACATGGTTTAAAGGAATTCTTTTAAAAATATAAGTGGGCATGCTCAAAAATAGATGTGTTTGACTGGAAATACCGAATAACAAAATTATATACATCAGTCTTTATCAAACTCAAATATAAATTATTCAGAATCATTAGTTTCTGTGAAAATGAGATACATCTAAATCTTCAACTTATTTTCTCTCATCACCCACTGAAATATCCTATTGTATCACAGGAGAGTCCTATCAAATTTTAATTAAATTATTATTTTTGCATGTATTTAGCTCTCTCCTTTACCAAAATGTGCAGTCTATGCCAGCAGTGACCACATCAACTTCATTTATTGCATTATCATTAGTGCCTAGCACAGCCTACACATCTTAGATGTTTAAAAAATATTTTCTGATTGAATAAAAACATATTTTTAGATCAACTGCCTGATTTCCTTTAGGCTCCCCTGCCTTACTTTTTTCAGACATGGTGTAATAACTTAAAAAAAATCATGTAGCAGGAACCCATGCTAAATTGCATGACTCACATTAAATTTCTGCTGTTATTCAAGGCAACTGTTCTTGCACCTGGCATTCTGCACAGCACTGGTTTACCTCTCAGTGTTAAAAAGAATTGATCACTTGATCGTTTTTGCGAAAGACTCAAGCTGTTAGACCAAGATTACTTTGGGGATGCTATTAGAGCCTAGCAGGTGAAAAAACAAAGCCATTTATTTAACACAGTTTCTTACTGATAGTTACAGCAACTCTAGATGTGCACATTAATGAGGCAGGCTGCCTAGTTTGTGCCAAAAATGATGCATACCTATGAAATTTTTGTGCTGTTTGCACACAAAAAATGAGATTCCTACTAGATGTATAACAACAAAGCAATCCTTTCTCCCCATTGGATGGAATACTCAGTATGGTGCATCACAATTACAGTATTGGGAAAACAAATCAAAAGGGCATATTTTATTGATGGAAGGGAATTGAGTAATGTCTCCTACAGAGATACCTCACTCAGTGTGCTTCATTGAGCTAATAGGGTCAACATAAGCATACATAGATGCATTTTAGTGTAGATACCAGCTAAGTAGTTGGAGAATGTATAAGGGGAGGTAGTAAAGATTGACAAGCAAATAAAATGTTATTGCTTACTTAATTACATTTCTCCTTACACTATAAATTATACTATCTGAGATTATGTCCTACATAGCTGATTCCTCTGATCTCATTTAGAATTTCATATATTGTCATTTAAATATATTTTATTTCCTCAAGGTACATTTACCAAATGCAGTTTGAGTTAATGCAGAGCAAATTTCACATGGTTATAATCTTGGATAAGACAATATGAGAGGTTAGAATCTTAGATTCACCACTTGAAACAAAGACATCTGACCTCACCCTTTCTTTTAACCAATGTTCAAAGTCTGTTTCCATCAAATCTGTAAAAATATTTAAACATTTATTAATATTTTCCATGGGTATTATTTAATATGTGAGTAAATAAAGTTGCTAAAGAATTCATACAAATTTGTAGAGTCCTTATATTTTATAAAATTTTTTCTCACTTAAAAAACTCCCCACTTAAAATCTCCAAAATTGAAAGACAAGTTTAATATAAGACAACTAATCAATATGAGAAATTTTACAAAACTAGCTTTAGTACTTTGAAAATGACCTATTGTCATCTGAAAAATCACCTACAATTATCTCACACAAATGTAACTGTATATTTCACCCTTAAAAGAATTAACTTTTACTATTTAAACATTGTAATCCCTTATTTTTGAGAACTGGTAGAGAGAACCTATAATGACCCCATTGATTCATAGCCTCCTATAATCCCCCTACCTTTATGTGTGGGAAGAACCTGTGACATGCCTCTCGTCAATAGAATATGGCAAACATGACAAAAGGTCACTCCTGTGATCACAGTGAGTTGTATAAGACTCCTTCTTGGCTGACTGAAAAACAAGAGAGACTTCCGTTGGTTTCAAAGAAATTGCCACGATATAAGACAGCTATGAAAGGGCTGAATGCCAAGGAACTTCAGAGGAACTGAGAGCAGCCCCTCACCCAAGTGAGTACTTTAGTCCTACAACCACAAGGGACTGAATTCGGCCAACAGCCATTGGAGTTTGGAAGAAGATCCTGAACTCAAAAAGGAGCACAGCCCAGACAACACCTTGACATCAACCCTGTGCGACACCAAGCAGAAGATCCAATTAAACTGTCCTTAGACTCCTGACCCGCAATAACACTGAGAAAATAAATAGGTATTGCTTTAAGCTTCTAAGTCTGTGGTAATTTGTTATCAGCCTAAAAAACCAATAAAATAATTATAGAAAGTAACATATCTTATATACAGAAATCATTGCCGAATTTTGTAGAATTGGTCTTTTTTATGTAATAAAGTACTTACATAGCTTCTTTAATAGTAAAAAAAATTATTCCTAGGAAGTTTTATTTATGATAGTTTAAAATTTTTAACTCAATGAAGTTCAGTCAAATCATATCAGAGTCACATAACCAAGGTTCTTATTTAACTAAAAACAGTCACATACTAGAGGGTGACAGGAACTCTACTTTCCACGAGAATGCATTTCAAGACAGCTCTGTCTTTTCTGTTTACACCTGTAGTCTATCAGCAAGAATTAAAAATTAATTTTCCTGCATATAGAAAATAGCTAATAACATTTTAGTTTTTCTCATGTTCTCACTTAGGCTTAAAAAAAATTTCCCCCCTCTTTTTAAAATTTTCTGTTCATGGTCATTGACCACGTGTTTTGCTCCCATTCTTTAATATTTGTATTTTCATTCCCTTGTTAATTGCCTAATTTTTTAATATATTGCTCAATATCTAAATTGTTGAATGTTGTTGACATAACATTGTTTAGAATAGTGTTTGTTATTAAGTCTTTAGTGCTTACAAGATCAGTAAGTGACAATATCTCTTCTATTTATGATGTTGATAATTGTGTGTCTTCTCTCTCTCACTCTAGCTCTCTCACTCCCTGCCTAGTTAGTGGTATATCAATTTTGTTAACCTTTCCAAAGAACCAGCTTTGACTTTATTAGTTTTCTGTATTGTGTGTCTGTTTTCTATTTCATTGACTTCTGGTCTTATTGTTCCTTCTTCATACTTACACTGGTTTTATTTTGGTCATCTTTTTATAGCTTTGTAACTTTAAGTTATTTATTTAGATATTTCTTTTATATTATAAGCATTTAAAACTCCACATGTCCCTGTAAGAGCTGATTCGCTTGTATTTCACAAATTTGGGGGTGATGTTTTAATTACTCACTTCGATGTATTTTGTAATTCCCTTGATATTTTTCCTTTGGATTATTTAAAGTGTGTTGTATAATTTTCCCTGAGTATCTTATTGCTATTGCTTTCTAATTAGTCCCATTTTAGTCAGAGAATATCTGCTACATTATGTCAATCTACTTAAATGTGTTCACACTTGTTTTATAGCCCAGCATATAAATTAGTTTCTCCAATGGCTCTAACATTTTCCTTTTTTGTTAAAACATAGTTTGACTATCATGTACCAAGATTTAGCTTTCTTTGTATTTATTTTGTTTGGTATTTGCGGATCATCTTGAATCTGTAAATTGTTTTTTTTTTTAATCAAATGTGGGGAATTTTTGCCTTTATTTTTCTCACTTATTTGCTGTCCCATTTTCTTTCTCCTATCTTCTGGAGACTCAAATATACTTTTGATATTGACCCATGGGACCTTAGGCACCAGTCTTTTATTTTCTTTGTTCTTTAGATTGTAATACAATCTATTGATCTATTTTCAAATTCAGTAATTCTCCTATCATTTCCAATCTACTGTTAAGCCCAACCAGTGAATTTTTAAATTCATATATTTTATTTTTCTCTCCTATAATTTCTGTTGGGATCTTTTTACACCCTTTAGCAAAGTTAGAATAATAGCTTTAAAATGCTTATATGTTAATTTCAAAATCTAGGTCATTCTGGGACAAATCTCCATTATATACATCTTCTTGAGTTTAAGCTGTGTCAAGCTATTCTCTCTCTCTCTCTCTCTCTCTCTTTTAAGTTTGTTTATTTATTTTTAGAGACACAGAGAGATAACCACCAGGGGAGGAACAGAGAGAGAGAAAGAGAAAATCCTAAGCAGGCTCCACACAGTCAGCATGGAGCCTGACGCAGGGCTCGAACCCATGAACCATGAGATCATGACGTGAGCCAAGATCAAGAGCCGGACACACCTGACTCAGCCACCCAAGTGCCCCTCAAGCTATTCTTATGTCAAGTAATTTTGAATTATATTCTAGACAGTATGATTGATACATTGTAAGGCTGTGTATTATGTTATACTCGTCTGAACATACTTTTTAAAATATTTTTTGGAGGTCAGTGACTTGGCTGAATGGCTGAATTCAAACTACAAACTTTCTCCTTTGGGGTGTGCATCATGTGAAATCTCAGAACAGTTCTGTCAGTCTTAGTATGGCTGTTGGAATCTGTGCCCCCACACATGCAATTCGGAGATTAGCCAGAGATTAGGATGGAGTTTATACACAGAATTTAGGGCTTCCCTTTGTGGCTCTCTCTTTTCTACTATTTCTTATCCCTCACTTTCCAATTGTGGTTGTTCTGCTTATGTCTGCTAGTAGGACTGAGTGTTCTCTTTCCCAGTTTAGGTGCTTAGCATGGCACAGCCTACGAACTGATCTGAAGCAAAACTCTAAAAATGGGAATTTGTCCAGTGCAGTTCTCTTCCTCCAGGTGTCAACCCTCCCCAGGATAAGTCTCATTTTAGTATATCTCCAGAGCCTTTAGGTAGTTTTTAATTTTTTTGTTGTTGTTTTAAATTTTTACAAAATATTTTATCCATGGTTTATAGGTGCTATTTGCAGAACTGGTCAATTAGAAGTTACTCAGTGATTATAAAAAGGAGAAGTTCTTATTGCTAACTTAAAATCCACATTACTAATGTACATTTTTTCTCATTCATTCATTTATTCACTCATTCATTCATTTGTTTCTTCATCCAATAAATACAGAATGTTTTTAGGGGAAATAACCATTCTGGTAAATGTGTAAAATACTGAATAAGACAAACACTATATGTACAAACTTATAGTGTGTTAGGAAATTTAAAGCACTTAAATTGACCTTCTCAGTCTCTGAACAGTAGACTCCACCTGAGTATTGTCTTAAGTCTAGCATAGAATGCCAGACCCTTATATTAGTTTATGTGATTTTTTTTCTTGTCAGTCTTATTTCCATGATCTATGCTATACATAGTTGCAGTAATACTGGAAATCATGTATATTACTAAATATTTCTTTCAAATGTAATAATCTATTTTTAATTAGAATTATAAACCAATATAAGATATAATATTAATACCATATTGCTAATGGTTAATACTTACTCCCACTTTCTGTCCTTCCACCCCCCATAACCCCAAGTCACACATCATGAACAACAACAATAAAAGAGTTTCCTTCTACTACTTACAGGTTAACATTCTCTTCAGGAAAAACTAAGCCAACTTGTATCATATATAATCATCTTCTAATGACTTTGAGTTACTTTCTAATCCCAAAATAGCTACTTTAATTACTTCAAGTTAGAGATCCACCTCTGTTTTTAATTTTAAATTCATCAGAGTAAGTTGCCTCTATTTGTCATTGAAAACTATGCAGGGATGGAACAAACCGTTTTAACAGATTTGTTTTTATTAACAATTTCCTTCAATGCACATTTTTCCAAAAATTTGAACACGATAAAACGTAAGACCTCAATTTCTTTTTTCTCAAATTGACAAGAGTTACAATATGTTTCTCTGGCGTTGCTAATAATTTTCTAATGTAAGAAATAAAAGCAAAACAAAAATAATAGAATCCCTTTTAGCTGAAGACCACATGAACATTGGTCAGGATTTAGGATTTGTTTGATGATAGGTTTAGTCACCATTTTATAAGCAAGCATTAAATAACCTGATCCAGGTCACCTCTGAGTTGAAGGTTGGCCAGTCTATTTTTAAAATTTAAAATCATTGTATAAAAGCTATGTTGGCATGCCAAATGAGTTTTTCCAGCCCATTCTCACTGTTATCAACTAACATCTTTCAATCGACAAATTGCACTTTGGCATGAACAGAAGGATGGACTTCTGCCACTTTTTTCAGTCCCTACTAAAATAGCTATGAACATATGCAGTATGTTGTTCATTTTTAGAGCTTGAGGATGGCAGGTTTAATGGCACTAAAAGGCAATGAATGGATGGTGAGCTGAAGACCAAAAATGCTTAGCGGGAGATGTACAAGGTCATTTAGGAAGGCCTGTGTATGCCAGGCTGGGATTCTCGGACATGTCATATTTCAGTTTCATCCCACAGGTTAGCATTGCCTTCCTTGTTAACCTTGCCTAATTAAAACATGTTAGCAAGAAAGGAGAGATTAGATTTTTTTTCTATAGGGCTTCAAACATGGAACCAATGTAGGGGAAACAATAGGTACCCTGATTTGGAATGGACTGAGGCTCATTTTCTAATGATGACAGCTGTCCAAAAATGAGATACATTGGAGGTTAAGTTCTATAATCATGGATGTGTACTGACTGAGGCTGTATCATTTTAAGGAGCTTTTATAATAAAAAATTAAGCAAGTGATGGGAGCTATTTGTTAGATGGGGATTAGTATATTATTTGATGTATGCTAATGTGTCCTCCAAGGTGTCCTCTAAGGTATGCTTGCTGCACACAAAAATATCATTTTCTTAATGCATTAAAATAGTTTTAATTTACTTAGTTTTCCATTGTGGCCTTCCTAAGATACTACTCTTGTGGTCCTTATATTTATAAACTAATCTAAAAATGAAATATGTAAGACAAGATTCAATATGACAAATGTGTTGGATAAGTCATTTAAGTGGTTCTGCAGTAACTAATTACTTAGCTAATTAAGCCTTTAAACAATAACAACCTTTAAATATCCCTTTAGTGTGATTCAGCAGTTTGATGATGTCTTTAAAGTCTAGGGATTTTTACCTTCCTGCTCCACCATTTTCAGTGTAAGACTTGTTATTGTCAAGGTTTTTTTTTTTTTCTTGCTTTTTGCTTTAGAGTAACAAGATTGCTGCTAATTTCCAGATAGCCGATCCTCTCTCATCAGTATCCAAACCTGGGAGGGTGGAAGGGGCAAGGAAAACTCTTTCCCCAATGCTTATGTCTTTTGTCATGATGTAAAACATTTCCCAGAAGCAACCATAAGAATTACCTTGAACTACCATCAGTGAGAACTAGGTCATATGGCTGTTCTTAGAACAAAAACTGCAAAGAACAGAATTACCATGATTAATCAGGTTACAGTTTCTCAACCAGGAGCAGTACTACTCTTTAAAGGGGTATTTGGAAGTTTTTGACAGCATTAAAAAAAAAAAAAAGTTTATTTATTTATTTTTAGAGGGAAAGAGCAAAAGAGCAAAGGGTGGGGGCAGAGAAAGAGGAAGAGGGAGGGTCCTAAGCAGGCTCTGCACTGACAGTGCAGATCCTGACCCGGGGCCTGATGTGGGCCTGAACTCATGAACTGTGAGGTTATGACCTGAGCTGAAACTAAGAGTCAGATGCTTAACCAACTGAGCCACCCAGAAGGTCCTGACAGCATTTTTTTTTTTAATTGTTACTGTGCCTGGGACATAAAGGTGAATTTGAATTGAAGAGGCCAAGAATGGTAAACGAGATGCTGGTGGCAGAACATTGTGCTTCAAAAATCTCACTGAAAGCACTAGTTTAGGCAAAAATACCTTCCCTTGGAGCTAGGCACACTACTGCCTGAACAAAATTACATTTATGGTGGTAAGAAAAAATAAAAAGATTGCTTTGTGATGGACAAGAAATTGTGTCTGCCATGAAAGGGAGCAGAATTTGTCACCCCAAAATATGCCCCTTTGGCATAAGGATTATGTTAGGCTGAAATAGCAGACATAGGAAAAGCTCTGAAAACAGAGTAAAAGTTACCTTCTGGTAGAGATTATTTATACTTATCCGGGGAATCTCCACATGTAAGGGTGTCTCCCTTCTATACCAGGAAGAGGAAGAGGATCAACTAACTCATCAATGGAGAAAGCTTGTACTTAAATCTGCATGACAACCATACCCCTGCTTCCTGTGCTTTGCCTGATAACTTCCCATAACTGGCTCCCCAACCCCAGTATCTTTTTTCTTTATCTAGAGATGGTATTTAAGGTGATGACTTGGCCCATTTTAGGGAGTTACTCAGTTTTCCTGGGTACCTCCCATGTATACAGGACATATACACATTATTAAACTTGTGTTTGTTTTAAATCTTGTTAATCTGTCTTCTGTTATAAGGAGGATCTCACCCAGGAAGCTAGAAGGGTAGAGGGAAATTTATTTTTCAGTTTCCTACAGCCACAGTTTTTATGCTTTTTTTCCACGATTATTCCTTTGTTTTTTTTTTTTTAAATTTTTTTTTTCAACATTTATTTATTTTTGGGACAGAGAGAGACAGAGCATGAACGGGGGAGGGGCAGAGAGAGAGGGAGACACAGAATCAGAAACAGGCTCCAGGCTCTGAGCCATCAGCCCAGAGCCTGACGCGGGGCTCGAACTCACGGACCGCGAGATCGTGACCTGGCTGAAGTCGGACGCTTAACCGACTGCGCCACCCAGGCGCCCCTATTCCTTTGTTTTTATAAAACTCTGAAACTACAAACTGTAAATATCTTGTGGAAGATACTATATAACACTTTGTCTTGCTATTGTTTTGCATAGTGCTCTACATTTCTGCAACAAATATTGGTTGATGGTGTTGGCAATGTCATGTGTGAGGGGTTGTAGATTAGCCTGAAGAGAAAAGTAAGTGTATCTGGTGGTTAAAAATGCCAAAACATTACTCATATATTTGAAGTTAGCTTTATCCAAAAGGTTTATCACGAGCCTGAACTTTGATTTGTTTCATTTCATATAATAAATGTTTGATGCTTTTGAAAACTAAATCCTGATCAAAGATAAGTCTAAAAGTAATATTTCTCACTTTTATTAAAACCTTTTATGAGAGTAAAGTGGAATTTTGATATAAAATAAATTGAAGGGGGATTTTAATAACACATGGAAACTTTTACCAAGATCAATTTTAAAGCTACCTGAAGCAGTGATGGGAAATATGCTCCAATATTCAGATAAATACTAAGTAAATGTTAGGATATGTAAACTATTATTATAGGCAGTATAAAAACACTATTGTTAGGAAAGTACCCCCAAAAGCTATTAAAATGTTGAATTCATTTGTTAAAGTGTTTTAACTATTTCTGATAATTGTCCACTTGATAAAATTACATTACATTGTAACTAGACCTTAAAAGAACTTGAGGTTCACTCCAACACTTCTATAAGTACTACTCCTTTGTCCACCAAAGAAAAACACCTCTGACTACTCAACTATGCACCCCAATTGTGTAGGCTTCTAGATTCTCGCTCTATAACCTATTTTATGATAAACTTAAAAAATATATCTTTGATCAGCACATGGTGAAAAACGTTCCTGATATTAATATATTTAATATTTTATCTAACTCTTATTTTCCTATATTAAATTACACTTATAAAACTATCTTTGTTCTCACCTAGCCCAGTTATGCACAATTAGTTGCTTAATAAATGCTTTTTGAGTATGATACTGATAAATTGACTTTTCAAATATAGTAATGATTCTCAAGTCACCTGAAAATACTACCTAAACAAAAAATAAGGTACTCTACTCACATGTGCAATCAAGACTGTGTTTAAATAACTTTGAAGAAAATAAGATTAAATCTAGAAGGATCTGATATTTATTTTTGCCAAGTTTTAATATTCATTCCCATTCACTTGATGTTAAACTGTGAAGGTAGACATAAAAAAATAATTTGTAAAATCAAATAATTAGACCAGAGTCATTACATGGATATCATAGTGTTAAAAAAGAAACAACAAATCCAAATTGGAGTCACTTGCTCCCATGACCCTGGGACTCTGTGACCTTTCAACAATCTGAAATTTTCTGGTCAGCAATAGTCAGGTAATCTGCATGATAAAAATTTTGCTGATCCCATGAAGCCAAAAGAACATGTTCTGGTATGAAACAATCCTTTCCCTTCTTTTGCTAGTAATTCCTTGCCTCACCCTCCTTCCTATAAAAACTTTCTATTTTGTACAACTCCTTAGTGCTTATGAGGTGGGATGCTCTCCCATTCATGAATCATTGAAGAGAGCCAATTAGATCTTCAAATTCACTCAAATGAATTTTTATTTTGGGGCAATAATCAACTAAATATGTAATATAATAGCAAGGTAATTTTTATTAACAGATTTATATTTTTTTCATAAATAAATGTATTTTAGAAACAATATTTGGCCTATGGCATTCCATACTTTATAAGGAGTCATATACTATCATCCTAAGCTACATTGTCATTTTTTACTATTTTATTTATAATATTAGTATAAAAACAACATATACAAAATAATTCTCTTATACACAAATAAAAATATAACTTCTCAAAAATTAATTTAAAAATTTTTATCAGTTTCTTAAACACAAGAGAGCAGTTTGTTGCTACTGTATAATTTTAGAAAATCAGATATGACCATAGGGTGATTAACTATACAATTGTAACTTGATGCTTCTTTAAAAATACCTTGTCTTTCCATAATTTGGCTATTATGGAAAGAGCCTAAATGTCCATCAACTGATGAATGGATAAAGAAATTGTGGTTTATATACATAATGGAGTACTACGTGGCAATGAGAAAGAATGAAATATGGCCTTTTGTAGCAACATGGATGGAACTGGAGACTGTTATGCTAAGTGAAATAAGCCATACAGAGAAAGACAGATACCATATGGTTTCACTCTTATGTGGATCCTGAGAAACTTAACAGAAACCCATGGGGGAGGGGAAGGAAAAAAAAAAAAAAAGAGGTTAGAGTGGAAGAGAGCCAAAGCACAAGAGACTCTTAAAAACTGAGAACAAACTGAGGGTTGATGGGGGGTGGGAGGGAGGGAGGGGAGGTTGGGTGACGGGTATTGAGGAGGGCACCTTTTGGAATGAGCACTGGGTGTTGTATGGAAACCAATTTGACAATACTTCATATATTGGAAAAAAAAAAACCTTGTCTTGATATATGGTTATCAAAAAGATTCAATTTTTAATTCAGTTCTTATATGTGAAAAATATATTTGCTATAGGAGTTCATTTCTGAGATGCTGAAGTTTATAGAAAGAGGTTTCAATTGATAAAATACTTCACAAAACCATGCAAAGTTTTAGCCAAGAAGTTGCCACATCACTGACGCTTGTCAAAGGCACTGTGTGGCAACTGTGTTTTCTCTAAGAATTACGACTCTAGTCTGTAAACTTGACTTGACCCTCTTCCCTTCTAAATATTTGCTTCTGGAATGAGAACTTAGTAATGGCAGCTTCAAATTCATTTCCACTTACACCTTTGAGTCAGTTTTACATACTGTATTACCCTTCCCAGAATTATTGTGTGAATGCATTATTCTTTCTGCACCCAAAGTAAAAAATCAAAATAGTCATTCAATGATTTTTTTAATCAAATTCATTTAATATTTTTTGTAATTTTATTCCATAATAGCCACTGAAGATGTACTAATGAGCAAAACAAACACCTATCCTAGCCTACCTGAGGGGACCCTTATCTTATTTAAGAAGAATTAGTATCAATGGATAATGAACATATCCAAATATGAAAAGATAATCTCCCCTTAAAACTAGAGAACTGCTGATAGAGAGACCAAAGTGAATATAGGGAAATAAATCATGAGGATATGTTCTGGATCTAGGCAGGGGTTACTGGTAAATTACACCAGAATGGGTGCTAAAAGGAAGAGATAAGAAAAGAGGTAAAGTTTAGGTGGTAAAATCCACAGGATTTTGGGATGCCATCAATCTCCAAGGAAGGGAAGTTGAAGTGTTAAAGATAACTTAAGAATTTTGTTTGCGCAGCCAGATGGTATAGTGCAAAGATCACCCTTTTTCCTTTTAATCACCATTCCTCTTTTCAAAAGTAATAAAAATACAAGATAGACATTTAGTATCCCAGGGAAAGAATATATTTTCCAGTCTCCCTTGAAGCTATATATAGCTATGTGAATAGGTTTTGGCCAAAGAAATGCAAAAGAATCTGATATATGTAAGTTGAGTCATGTTTGTAAAACAAAATAGTATGTCTTATGGATTTCCCTTCCTTTTTCCTCTTACTAATGGAATGGAGATGTGATGGTAGGAACTAAAGCAGTCATTTTGGACCCAGAGATTGAAGATATGAGGATGAGAGAGTGACCAGTAAAGGAGTCTGGGTCCTAGACACTCTGAAACCATCATATCTTACCTGGACTGCCCAGAGTTATGAACTATCTCAAAGGTACTATATTATATCTGGGATTCTTTTTTTTAAACATTTTTGTGTAATAAACTTACTTTTTTCTTTTGGTTCCATACCTCAATGTTTTAGAATATACCTTTCTGTATTTGTCTTCTTCAATGTTAATGACTCTCTTGAAGGGGACTTTATTTTTCTCAGCCTGCTATATTACGTGGATCTCAGAATTTTAAATATATGGTTGCAGACTTTGAAGGACACAGGGCATTAAGAAGATTACAACTGATTGGTTGATGAAGTGGACTATACAAGGTAAAAGAATGGAATCGGAGACCCTCATCCTCCTTGGAGGAAAAAAAAAAGAAAAATATCAGAAGCCTCACTAATTATCCATATGCGATAAGGATTTATATAATTAGAGGAGGAAGCAGAATTGGGAGAATGTATTAATGCAGTAAGGGGCAGGATTTAATTAATAAAATCTTTGTAAGAGTTTCTCAAGACAGTCTTGAGAAAGATCATGACTTGTTGTCCCAATGCCGGTGGGTACTGGGCCATAAATAAAATGCACCAATACTTTGAAAGGCAAAATACTCTCATTTTTCACCTGATTGATTACTCAAGATTCCAAGCAGCTATAGCTACTATGAAAGGATCCATCAAGATTAACAAGGCTTACATTTTTAAAAATGTCAATTAAATTATAAATATTTTATGGGTAAAGACTATGCCAGGTATTGAATATTTTTGTGGAACTCAGGATTTATTGCTAAACACAAAACAGGAATCTAATATCTACTTTTAAAAATTATTAATGTGGCTAGCCCGGGGAAGATGGTGGTGTAGGAGGACGCTGGGCTCACTGTGTCCTGCTGATCACTTAGATTCCGCCCACACCTGCCTAAATAACCCAGAAAACCGCCAGAACACTAGCAGAATGGAATCTTGGAGCCAAGCACAGACGAGAGGCCCACAGAACAGGGTAGGAAGGGCGGAGAGGCGGTGCGCGCTGCGGACTGGCAGGAGGGAGCCGGCAGGAGGGGCGGCCCGCCGGCCAAGCAGAGCCCCTGAGTCTGGCTTGCAAAAGCGAGGGGCCAGACTGAGTGTGTTATGACAGCAAGCTGGACTTAACAGCTCTGCTCAGAGAGCAGGAGGGCTGGAGGACAACGGGAGGGAGAGTTGCTGAGCCCCGGGATGACAGAGCTCAGTTTGGCGGGGAACAAAGGCGCTCACCAGCGCCATCTCCCTCACCCATCCCCCAGCCAAAATCCCAAAGGGAACCAGTTCCTGCCAGGGAACTTGCTTGCACCGGAGCAAACACGAACGCTGTGCTTCTGCAGATCCATCCCTCTGGCGGCGGGTCTGACTCCCTCCCACTGCCACAGGGCCCCTCCCGAAGTCAATCACCGAAGGGGAAGTGAGCTAAGCCTGCCCCTCTTGCCCATGTGAACCTTGCTGATCCACCCCAGCTAATACACCAGATCCCCAGCATCACAAGCCTGGCAGTGTGCAAGTAGCCCAGATGGGCCACGCCACCCCACAGTGAATCCTGCCCCTATAGAGGGGAAGAGAAGGTACACACCAGTCTGACTGTGGCCCCAGCGGTGGGCTGGGGGCAGACATCAGGTCTGACTGCGGCCCGCCCACCAACTCCAGTTAGTCAAGACAGCACCGGGGAAGTGCCCTGCAGGTCCACACCACTCCAGGGACTATCCAAATGACTAAACGGAAGAATTCCCCTCAAAAGAATATCCAGGAAATAACAACAGCTAATGAACTGATCAAAAAGGATTTAAATAATATAACAGAAAGTGAATTTAGAATAATAGTCATAAAATTAATCACTGGGCTTGAAAACAGTATACAGGACAGCAGAGAATCTATTGCTACAGAGATCAAGGGACTAAGGAATAGTCAGGAGGAGCTAAAAAATTCTATAAACGAGCTGCAAAATACAATGGAAATGACCACGGCTCAGATTGAAGAGGCAGAGGAGAGAATAGGTGAACTCGAAGATAAAATTATGGGAAAAGAGGAAGCTGAGAAAAAGAGAGATAAAAAATCCAGGAGTATGAGGGGAAAACTAGAGAACTAAGTGATGCACTAAAGACAAATAATCTACGCATAATTGGTATTCCAGAGGAGGAAGAGAGAGGGAAAGATGCTGAAGGTGTACTTGAAGAAATAATAGCTGAGAACTTCCCGGATCTGGGGAAGGAAAAAGGCATTGAAATCCAATAGGCACAGAGAACTCCCTTCAGATGTAACTTGAATCGATCTTCTGCATAACGTATCATAGTGAAACTGGCAAAATACATGGATAAAGAGAAAATTCTGAAAGCAGCGAGGGATAAACGTGCCCTAACATATAATGGGAGACCTATAAAACTCGTGACTGATCTCTCTTCTGAAACTTGGCAGGCCAGAAAGGAATGGCAGGAGATCTTCAATGTGATGAACAGAAGAAATATGCAGCCGAGAATCCTTTATCCACAAGTCTGTCATTTAGAATAGAAGGAGAGATAAAGGTCTTCCCAAACAAACAAAAACTGAAGGAATTTGTCACCACTAAACCAGCCCTACAAGAGATCCTAAGGTGGATGCTGGGAGACAAAGTACAAGAGACATTGCTACAAGCATAAAACATACAGACATCACAATGACTCTAAACCCATATCTTTCAACAATAACACTAAATGTAAATGGACTAAATGCACCAACCAAAAGACATAAAGTATCAGAATGGATAAAAAACAACACCCATCTATTTGCTGTCTACAAGAGACTCATTTCAGACCTGAGGACACCTTCAGATTGAGAGTGAGGGGATGGAGAACTATTTATCATGCCGCTGGAAGTCAAAAGAAAGCTGGAGTAGCCATCCTTATATCAGACAAACTAGACTTTAAATTAAAGGCTGTAACAACAGATGAAGAAGGGCATTATATAATAATTACAGGGTCTATCCATCAGGAAGAGCTAACAATTATAAATGTCTATGCGCCGAATACCGGAGCGCCCAAATATATAAAACAATTACTCATAAACATAAGCAACCTTATTGAGAAGAATGTGGTAATTGCAGGGGACTTTAACACCCCACTTACAGAAATGGATAGATCATCTAGACACACGGTCAATAAAGAAACAAGGGCCCTGAATGAGACATTGGATCAGATGGACTTGACAGATATATTTAGAACTCTGCATCCCAAAGCAACAGAATATACTTTCTTCTCGAGTGCACATGGAACATTCTCCAAGATAGATCATACACTGGGTCACAAAACAGCCCTTCATAAGTTTACAAGAATTGAAATCATACCATGCATACTTTAAGACCACAATGCTATGAAGCTTGAAATCAACCATAGGAAAAAGTCTGGAAAACCATGTAGGTTAAAGAACACCCTACTAAAGAATAAATGGGTCAACCAGGCAATTAGAGAAGAAATTAAGAAATATATGGAAACAAATGAAAATGAAAATACAACAATCCAAACGCTTTGGGATGCAGCAAAGGCAGTCCTGAGAGGAAAATGCATTGCAATCCAGGCCTATCTCAAGAAACAAGAAAAATCCCAAATACAAAATCTAACAGCACACCTAAAGGAACTAGAAGCAGGACAGCAAAGACACCCCAAACCCAGCAGAAGAAGAGAAATAATAAAGATAAGAGCAGAAATAAACAATATAGAATCTAAAAAAAAACTGTAGAGCAGATCAATGAAACCAAGAGTTGGTTTTTTGAAAAAATAAACAAAATTGAAAACCTCTAGCCAAGCTTCTCAAAAAGAAAAGGGAAATGACCCAAATAGATAAAATCATGGATGAAAATGGAATTATTACAACCAGTCCCTCAGAGATACAAGCAATTATCAGGGAATACTATGAAAAATTATATGCCAACAAACTGGACAACCTGGAAGAAATGCACAAATTCCTAAACACCCACACACGTCCAAAACTCAATCAGGAGGAAATAGAAAGCTTGAACAGACCCATAACCAGCAAAGAAATTGAATCAGTTATCAAAAATCTCCCAACAAATAAGAGCCCAGGACCAGATGGCTTCCCAGGGGAGTTCTACCAGACGTTTCAAGCAGAGATAATACCTATCCTTCTCAAGCTGTTCCAAAAAATAGAAAGGGAAGAAAAACTTCCAGACTCATTCTATGAAGCCAGTATTACTTTGATTCCTAAATTAGGGACCAAGTAAAAAAGGAGAACTACAGGCCAATATCCCTGATGAATATGGATGCAAAAATTCTCAATAAGATACTAGAAAATCGAATTCAACGGCATATAAAAAGAATTATTCACCATGATCAAGTGGGATTCATTCCTGGGATGCAGGGCTGGTTCAACATTCACAAATCAATCAACGTGATACATCACATTAATAAAAGAAAAGATAAGAGCCATATGATCCTGTCAATCAATGTAGAAAAGGCCTTTGACAAAATCCAGCACCCTTTCTTAATAAAAACCCTTGAGAAAGTAGGGATAGAAGGAACATACTTAAACATCATAAAAGCCATTTATGAAAAGCCCACAGCTAACATCATCCTCAATGGGGAAAAACTGAGAGCTTTTTCCCTCAGATCAGGAACACGACCGGGATGTCCACTCCCACCACTGTTGTTGAACATAGTGTTGGAAGTTCTAGCGTCAGAAATCAGACAACAAAAGGAAATTAAATGCATCAAAATTGGCAAAGATGAAGCCAAGCTTTCACTTTTTGCAGATGACATGATATTATACATGGAAAATCCGATAGACTCTAGCAGACCAAAAGTCTGCTAGAACTGATCCATGAATTCAGCAAAGTTGCAGGATACAAAATCAATGTACAGAAATCAGTTGCATTCTTATACACTAACAATGAAGCAACAGAAAGACAAATAAAGAAACTGATCCCATTCACAATTGCACCAAGAAGCATAAAATACCTAGGGATAAATCTAGGTATAAATTGGTATAAATTGGTAGGATAAAACCAAAGATGTAAAAGTTCTGTATGCTGAAAACTATAGAAAGCTTATGAAGGAAATTGAAGAAGATATAAAGAAATGGAAAAACATTCCATGTTCATGGATTGGAAGAATAAATATTGTCAAAATGTCAATACTACCCAAAGCTATCTACACATTCAATGCAATCCCAATCAAATTGCACCAGCATTCTTCTCGAAGCTAGAACAAGCAATCCTAAAATTCATATGGAACCACAAAAGGCCCCGAATAGCCAAAGTAACTTTGAAGAAGAAGACCAAAGCAGGATGCATCACAATCCCAGACTTTAGCCTCTACTACAAAGCTGTCATCATCAAGACAGCATGGTATTGGCACAAAAACAGAAACATAGACCAATGGAATAGAATAGAAACCCCAGAACTAGACCCACAAACGTATGGCCAACTCATCTTTGACAAAGCAGGAAAGAACATCCAATGGAAAAAGACAGTCTCTTTAACAAATGGTGCTGGGAGAACTGGACAGCAACATGCAGAAGGTTGAAACTAGACCACTTTCTCACACCATTCACAAAAATAAAGTCAAAATGGATGAAAGACCTGAATGTGAGACAGGAAACCATCAAAACCCTAGAGGAGAAAGCAGGAAAAGACCTCTCTGACATCAGTCGTAGCAATTTCTTACTTGACACATCCCCAAAGGCAAGGGAATTAAAAGCAAAAATGAACTACTGGGACCTCATGAAGATAAAAAGCTTCTGCACAGCAAAGGAAACAACCAACAAAACTAAAAGGCAACCAACGGAATGGGAAAAGATATTTGCAAATGATATATCGGACAAAGGACTAGTATCCAAAATCTATAAAGAGCTCACCAAACTCCACACCCGAAAAACAAATAACCCAGTGAAGAAATGGGCAGAAAACATGAATAGACACTTCTCTAAAGAAGACATCCGGATGGCCAACAGGCACATGAAAAGATGCTCAACGTCGCTCCTCATCAGGGAAATACACATCAAAACCACACTCAGATATCAACTCATGCCAGTCAGAGTGGCCAAAATGAACAAGTCAGGAGACTATAGATGCTGGAGAGGATGTGGAGAAACGGGAACCCTCTTGCACTGTTGGTGGGAATGCAAACTGGTGCAGCCACTCTGGAAAACAGTGTGGAGGTTCCTCAAAAAATTGAAAATAGACCTACCCTATGACCCAGCAATAGCACTGCTAGGAATTTATCCAAGGGATACAGGAGTGCTGATGCATAGGGGCACTTGTACCCCAATGTTTACAGCAGCACTCTCAACAATAGCCAAATTATGGAAAGAGCCTAAATGTCCATCAACTGATGAATGGATAAAGAAATTGTGGTTTATATACACAATGGAGTACTACGTGGCAATGAGAAAGCATGAAACATGGCCCTTTGTAGCAACGTGGATGGAACTGGAGAGTGTTATGCTAAGTGAAATAAGCCATACAGAGAAAGAAAGATACCATATGTTTTCACTCTTAGGTGGATTCTGAGAAATTTAACAGAAACCCATGGGGGAGGGGAAGAAAAAAAAAAGAGGTTAAAGTGGGAGAGAGCCAAAGCATAAGAGACTCTTAAAAACTGAGAACAAACTGAGGGTTGATGGGGGGTGGGAGGGAGGGAGGGGAGGGTGGGTGATGGGTATAGAGGAGGGCACCTTTCAGGATGAGCACTGGGTGTTGTATGGAAACCAATTTGACAATAAATTGCATATATTGAAAAAAAATTATTAATGTGATATATTTATATACAATACTTTTTGATATATTCAAATCCCATAATCTTTGGATATTGAAACGCCATCTAGGCAGTATTTTACTAAGTCAGCAATAGTGTAGCTCATTAGAAATCACTACACTATCCATGGACTCCTTGGAGTCAATCCCCTCATATTTCCAGATCCACTTCAACCAAACTAGAAGACTTGCCTTGTCTTCAATTTCTCATTCATTTATTTATAGAATCATTATATGTGTCAGGCCTTATATCAAAACACAAGAGAGAAAAAATAAAAGCAAGAACAAGATTTCTTAGAAAAGTATTTCACATCAGCATGGTGTCACTCTTGCTGCTTTCCTACTCCAGCTTACATTTTAATTTCTTCTTGACTGTGTCCTGACTATACTCATGATGCCAATTTCCAAGCAGTTTTCTTTGACCCTGTTTCTAAGTGCCAGGATATGAAAATTTTTGCTAGTTACATTTAATGCATACCTCTATTTGCTTCATTATTTTGACATATTTTTGATATTATGTATAAGTGAAATATTTTACTAACAATATTTATATTCCAACTTTTTTCCCCTTCATTGAGCTTTCTTTCTTACTTTCCCTCCCTTTTCATTTTGACTTCTCTGAAGTAAACAATGCAGAATTAATTTGTATTATTGGTTAGGCTTCAAGCATTTACTCCAAACTTACAATTTGCTCCAACATAGAAATCCAATCCTTTTCTTTCCCCTCCTTCCCTTCTTTCCTCCTCCCTCCCTTTCTTCCTCCCTCCCTTCTTTCTCCTTCCCCACCCCCTCAGTCTCTCTCTCTTCTGTAGAATCCATGATAGTCTTTCCAAGGTAAAATAACATGGTCCATGTAACATCATTAGTCAATAGGTACTACAAGTTAAAACCATAAGTAGATTCCACTACATACCTAAAATAGTTAAAACTTAAAAGACAGACAGTATCAGGTGCTGACAATGACATGAAGAAACAAATTCTCAAAGAGCACTGATGAGAGTACAAAATGATGAAGCCACTCTGTAAAACATTTTTGACAGTATCTTATAAACTTCAACACACACTTAACCATATATGATCTAGCAATTCCACTTCTGGTATTTACCCAAGTAGATTGAGAACTTATGTACAAACACTGTATTTGAGTGATTTACTATTCATGTTATTTTTCATATTATTAAAAATATTGTTAAAAAAAACCACACATATGGGGGGGACCATATACCCATTAACAATTGAACTGAATGAATAAACAAATTGTAGGAAATACTTTAAGTAGATCCTGCTCAGCAATGAAAAGAAACAAACTACAGATACATTGCAACAATGTAGATGAATCTCAAAGGCACTACAGCCAGACTTAAGAGACTATACACTATATGACTCCATCTGGATAACATCTGGAAAAGGCAAAACCATAGACACAGAAATCAGAACACTGGTGGCCAAACTGGTGTTAGGGGATGGAGGCTGATGGCAAAGGGGCATGAGAGAACTTGTCAAAGTTGACTGCAGTGTTCTGTGTCTTGACTGTGGTAATGGCTGCACAACCACACGCATATGTCAAGCTCAAAAACTGTAAAATGAAAAAGTGACGAATTTACTGTGTGTAAATTATGCCTCAATTTTAAAATAGAGGATCAGAGATAATATTTATTTGAAAAAAAACACATATAAATTACATTTGCTCTGAGTTCTGATTTTGCAAACACAGGACTAACTGGATTAGGAAGCAGAAGGAATTAAAAAAAGACTTCTCTGCTCTTTGCCTAAGATTAATTACAGGCAATGTTTTTGAAAGAGCTACATTTATCTTTGAAGTGCTTTTTTTTTCTTTATTTCTGTTTATTTCTTCTGTTCCTCTCTCTAGCTTCCAAAGTTCTTGGAACATCTTGATGTCTTCAGCATCATGTGTCCTCTATGAATGTCTACATTCTTTGTCCTATAGTGCTACATTCTTCACAATCCCCTACCATCTCAAGTTCTTCTCAAATGGAAACCTCTGTCATTGAATATTTTCTTCAGTAATGGGGAAATTGATTTTGCTCAATTAATACAAATATATAAAAGCGTGGAACACAGGAAGGTACTCTGGGAAAGAGAATGCACGTCTTTTATAAATTACTCTTTAATTGTCACATCATCAAGGAAAGTCAAAGCAATTGAAATATATTTTACAATTATTTATGTCTATAAATTTTGGTGTTAAGTAAATATATATTAAATTTAGTATATATCAAAATCGGGTGGTGAGAGAGAAAACACTGATATTTTTCTCTGACCACACAGCACTATAACATGAGAAGAATCTCCAGCTCTTGAGCCATCTCTTCTAAGTGGTTTTCTTTTCTCTCAGTCTCTTCTTTCCCTTTAAATTTAAATGTACAAAATCCTTTAAAATTCCAGCCACTATGTCCAATGTCGGTTACCTTCACACTGGCATTTTCTCCTTCTGCCTTACTAACAAAGTCAGATTTCAGTCACTCCTTGAATGTTCAGGTGCCTAAGGGGAGGCTGGCTAACTCTGGCTCTGTCAGGTAAACAGCCACGGTAATTTTATTCCCCTTACCCGTGACTGACTTAATTGAGAAGTCAGTTTTGCTTCTGGGGAAGATTTTACTCACACTTTACAAGGAACAGTAGTAAGATGTTATAGACTGAATTGTGTCCCCCCCAAATCATATATTGAAGCCCTGACCCAAATGTGCTTGTATTTGGAGAATAGGGCCTATAAAGATGTTATAAAGGTCAAATGAGCTCCTAAGGGTAGGGCCTTAATCCAATAGGGCCAGTGTCCGCATCAGAGTAAGAGACACCAGAGCTCGCTCTCTCCACAGAAGTACAAGGAAAATGCCACATGAGAAGGCAGTGAGAAGATGACTATCTATCATCTATCTGAAGATAGATATGACTATCTATCTTCCTATCTGAGAGCTAGGAAGAGAGCTCTCACTAGAAATCAAATTTTCTGGCATTTTGATCTCCAAAACTGTGAGAAAATAAATGTTTAAGCTACCCCGTCCATGATACTTTGTTAAGGCAGCTCAAGCAGACTAATACTTAAGGGAAACATCCACTTTATCCTTCCAGGTTTTGGACACGGCTGTGCAAAAATGTTGTGATTGGAGTGTCTGCAGATATCTTGAGTTCATGAAGCAAAAAGCCTGGGGCCAAAAGCTGACAGGATGAGGATATCAGTTGAAGAGAAAGAATTTGGGTCCTTGATGACTGCATTGAACTTTTACATAAACCAAACCTGCCTCTCCCCACCCACCCAGCTTGTTACTTAGTTGGATTCCTACCTGCTCATAGCCCAACTGACTGAGCTCCAATGATAGTGACAGTGATGACTCTCAGCCATGGGTGGGTGTGGGAGTATAGGAGTCACAGGGACTATCTATATATACCTAAAGGCTTTTGGTCAGGAATTGCCTGAAAAACAGTTTCTACCATTGGAAAACTTCTTAGTGTGTAACTTAAATCCTTCATGCTACATTGTTTGGAATAAGAGTCTTACCTTTTGTAGCACTTTTCCTTAATATACTACGAATATCCATCCCATAAATTCTTTATCTATTTTAAAATTTCATTTGGAAAAAAACAAAAAACATTTAGGCTATCACTGTTCTCACACAGACCCCAAGCTCTGTGATAAGCCAGCTGGCTCTGGCCCAAACTGTGACTTTTCTTGACACAAAGTTTTTGGTTCTTAAATAGCTCAGTGGGAGCTCGGTAGCAGAATCCATCCTGTTGTATGTCCTTCCGTGACATCAGTGAAAGCCACCTGCACACCTCACAGCCTTTGTCACTAAGTTCAGGACGTGGGCTGCTTCTCTTGGGGTAGGTCATTAGCTATAACATGCCCAGGAGCTAGCTGTGAGCCACTATTTGCCTGTGCTGTATGTGTTGTTTTCTTCTGTTTAGTAGCTTGTTCCATAGCAACACAAGGGTTTGTCCTAGGCTCTGTGAAAAGCTCTTCCTATATCTTTTAGTTCTAACAGTTTCTTAAGGTATGAAATGGTATCCCTGTTTTACAGAGATATGAGGTAATTTGCCTGAGGTCATCAAGAGAGTAATTGGCACAGTCAGGATATAAACTCAGATCAGCCTGACCCCAAAGCCTATATTGTTAAACACTTCAATCTATTGCCATTGTGAAATACTACATGATAGAGGAGATGCTCAGATACTACTAATTCTTTTCTCTGCAGAATAAGATAAAGGACTTTAAAGAAGACAAGAAAGAGTGAAAAGAGATGGTGGCTTAAGGGGTCAAAGTGAACATTAGGCTAATGAAATCTTTGATGATCTAAGTATCGGACCTTGTAGGGATCCAGCCATGAAGCATGCTGGGATGTTAAAGAGGTATCTGCTGTTTGTATCTTCCCAGTATACCTGTTTCCATTCCTCCTACAATAGCACCCTCTAGCTTCCTCCATACTCTGGTGATTCTGATAGGATTGTTTGTCACAATTTTCTATTCCCTTAACTAAGTAATCGCTATAGGAGTAGATATGTTAACCAAGACAGGCCAACCACCAATTGTTTATTCACTGAAGACAGTGAGAAGTCAGGCCTCTCCTTTCACTGAAATTATTAAGCAGAGATTATTTAAGCCTGGATCCATAGATAATCATGTTTCCAGCTTCTTGGAAAGAGCTTGTATACAGTAGTAAGAATAGATGGAGAAAGATGAGAGAGCCAGAGACTGGGAGACAATCAGAGAGGCAATTGAGTCCCTGGTTCCAATTCCTGAGATCCCTAGAAAAGTCTTGTTTCTTATAGCAAGACTTTTTGATTATGTGAAATTCCCCAGGACCCTTCCATTAAGTCTTACCTACTCTTTTTTGCATCTCTCTCACTTACAACCAAAATGCTACTAACTACAGTGGATTCCAGGAGCTGAGTAATACAACTAACACCCTGACCTCAAACCACAGCTTCCAAAGTCATATGACAAAGTTGTAAACTGAGTAAGTGATAATCTCAGGCATTTGATATGATGTGTGCTACAAGGCTTCCAGAGTTTCTGGGTTGTGGCAATACTTGGAGGCAGCTATTATGTAGCTGGCAGCATTAGTTTCTGAGAATGATTCACTTGAGTTGAAACAAAAGTCTAGTGTCCTCAGGGCAAGGCCACAGTACACCATGTTTAGTGTTCAAACAAGGGCTGTAGGGATACACAGTACAAAATAAATAAAAATGCAGTCATGTGATCTGGGTAGATATTCAAAGAGAGGTTAGGGTAAGGATGGACTTCAGAGATGTCACTGTGCCAAGCAGTTTATCTTATGCACAATAGATACTAAATTTGCAACAGAATGGACACAATTCATGTCTTCATCCATCAAGCTTTAATTGCAAGCCTACTGTAATCAGACATCATGACTATGACACAGATTTGGTTCTGACTGGCATAAAATCCAGTCTGAGATGAAGAAGTAGAATTGTATAATGTGGGAGGACTATGTGAGTGGAGGATCTTAGGGGATAGGCTTTCAAAAGCTAATAGGTTTTACTTGTTTGTGAGGGAAAAAACAACAACTATTATCTGAGCTTTCTTCACACTTCCCCAGTTTTGGTCTCTCCAGTCAGCTCCAAATTCATATAATCATATTCACTTGGAAACAGGAGAGTTATCTCAAATTTAGCATGGCCAAAATAAATCTATTCCCTTGTCAGTCTTCCTTATCTCAGGAAATGACTCTACTATCCGTTCACTGAGTTGCTCAAGTCAAATGTCCGGGAGTCATCTGTTATTCCTTTTTTTTTTTTTTTTTTTTTATATGAAATTTATTGTCAAATTGGTTTCCATACAACACCCAGTGCTCATCACAAAAGGTGCCCTCCTCAGTACCCATCACCCACCCTCTCCTCCCTCCCACCCCCCATCAACCCTTAGTTTGTTCTCAGTTCTCAACAGTCTCTTATGCTTTGGCTCTCTCCCACTCTAACCTCTTTTTTTTTTTTTTTTTGTTCCCCTCCCCCATGGGTTTCTCTTAAGTTTCTCAGGATCCACATAAGAGTGAAACCATATGGTATCTGTCTTTCTCTGTATGGCTTATTTCACTTAGCATCACACTCTCCAGTTCCATCCACGTTGCTACAAAAGGCCATATTTCATTTTTTCTCATTGCCACGTAGTACTCCATTGTGTATATAAACCACAATTTCTTTATCCATTCATCAGTTGATGGACATTTAGGCTCTTTCCATAATTTGGCTATTGTTGAGAGTGCTGCTATGAACATTGGGGTACAAGTGCCCCTATGCATCAGTACTCCTGTGTCCCTTGGATAAATTCCTAGCAGTGCTATTGCTGGGTCATAGGGTAGGTCTATTTTTAATTTTCTGAGGAACCTCCACACTGCTTTCCAGAGCGGCTGCACCAATTTGCATTCCCACCAACAGTGCAAGAGGGTTCCCGTTTCTCCACATCCTCTCCAGCATCTATAGTCTCCTGATTTGTTCATTTTGGCCACTCTGACTGGCGTGAGGTGATATCTGAGTGTGGTTTTGATTTGTATTTCCCTGATAAGGAGCAACGCTGAACATCTTTTCATGTGCCTGTTGGCCATCCGGATATCTTCTTTAGAGAAGTGTCTATTCATGTTTTCTGCCCATTTCTTCACTGGGTTATTTGCTTTTCGGGTGTGGAGTTTGGTGAGCTCTTTATAGATTTTGAAGACTAGCCCTTTGTCCGATATGTCATTTGCAAATATCTTTTCCCATTCCGTTGGTTGCCTTTTAGTTTTGTTGGTTGTTTCCTTTGCTGTGCAGAAGCTTTTTATCTTCATAAGGTCCCAGGAATTCACTTTTGCTTTTAATTCCCTTGCCTTTGGGGATGTGTCGAGGAAGAGGTTGCTACGGCTGAGGTCAGAGAGGTCTTTTCCTGCTTTCTCCTCTAAGGTTTTGATGGTTTCCTGTCTCACATTCAGGTCCTTTATCCATTTTGAGTTTATTTTTGTGAATGGTGTGAGAAAGTGGTCTAGTTTCAACCTTCTGCATGTTGCTGTCCAGTTCTCCCAGCACCATTTGTTAAAGAGACTGTCTTTTTTCCATTGGATGTTCTTTCCTGCTTTGTCAAAGATGAGTTGGCCATACGTTTGTGGGTCTAGTTCTGGGGTTTCTATTCTATTCCATTGGTCTATGTGTTTGTTTTTGTGCCAATACCATGCTGTCTTGATGATGACAGCTTTGGAGTAGAGGCTAAAGTCTGGGATTGTGATGCCTCCTGCTTTGGTCTTCTTCTTCAAAATTCCTTTGGCTATTCGGGGCCTTTTGTGGTTCCATATGAATTTTAGGATTGCTTGTTCTAGTTTCGAGAAGAATGCTGGTGCAATTTTGATTGGGATTGCATTGAATGTGTAGATAGCTTTGGGTAGTATTGACATTTTGATAATATTTATTCTTCCAAT
This sequence comes from Puma concolor, assembly GCF_028749965.1. Classification (NCBI taxonomy): domain Eukaryota; kingdom Metazoa; phylum Chordata; class Mammalia; order Carnivora; family Felidae; genus Puma; species Puma concolor. The sequence continues at coordinate 114,679,828 of NC_141675.1, forward strand.
CCATGAGCAGGGAATGTCTTTCCATTTCTTTAAATCTTCTTCAATTATCTTCATAAGCTTTCTATAGTTTTCAGCATACAGATCCTTTACATCTTTGGTTAGATTTATTCCTAGGTATTTTATGCTTCTTGGTGCAATTGTGAATGGGATCAGTTTCTTTATTTGTCTTTCTGTTGCTTCATTGTTAGTGTATAAGAATGCAACTGATTTCTGTACATTGATTTTGTATCCTGCAACTTTGCTGAATTCATGTATCAGTTCTAGCAGACTTTTGGTGGAGTCTATCGGATTTTCCATGTATAATATCATGTCATCTGCAAAGAGCGAAAGCTTGACTTCATCTTTGCCAATTTTGACGCCTTTGATTTCCTTTTGTTGTCTGATTGCTGTTGCTAGAACTTCCAGCACTATGTTAAATAACAGCGGTGAGAGTGGGCATCCCTGTCGTGTTCCTGATCTCAGGGAAAAAGCTCTCAGTTTTTCCCCGTTGAGGATGATGTTAGCTGTGGGCTTTTCATAAATGGCTTTTATGATCTTTAAGTATGTTCCTTCTATCCCGACTTTCTCAAGAGTTTTTATTAAGAAAGGGTGCTGGATTTTGTCGAAGGCCTTTTCTGCATCGATTGACAGGATCATATGGTTTTTCTCCTTTTTTTTGTTAATGTGATGTATCACGTTGATTGATTTGCGAATGTTGAACCAGCCCTGCATCCCAGGAATGAATCCCACTTGATCATGGTGAATAATTCTTTTTATATGCCGTTGAATTCGATTTGCTAGTATCTTATTGAGAATTTTTGCATCCATATTCATCAGGGATATTGGCCTGTAGTTCTCTTTTTTTACTGGGTCTCTGTCTGGTTTGGGAATCAAAGTAATACTGGCTTCATAGAATGAGTCTGGAAGTTTTCCTTCCCTTTCTATTTCTTGGAATAGCTTGAGAAGGATAGGTATTATCTCTGCTTTAAACGTCTGGTAGAACTCCCCTGGGAAGCCATCTGGTCCTGGACTCTTATTTGTTGGGAGATTTTTGATAACCGATTCAATTTCTTCGCTGGTGATGGGTCTGTTCAAGCTTTCTATTTCCTCCTGATTGAGTTTTGGAAGAGTGTGGGTGTTCAGGAATTTGTCCATTTCTTCCAGGTTGTCCAATTTGTTGGCATATAATTTTTCATAGTATTCCCTGATAATTGTTTGTATCTCTGAGGGATTGGTTGTAATAATTCCATTTTCATTCATGATTTTATCTATTTGGGTCATCTCCCTTTTCTTTTTGAGAAGCCTGGCTAGAGGTTTGTCAATTTTGTTTATTTTTTCAAAAAACCAACTCTTGGTTTCGTTGATCTGCTCTACAGTTTTTTTAGATTCTATATTGTTTATTTCTGCTCTGATCTTTATTATTTCTCTTCTTCTGCTGGGTTTAGGCTGCCTTTGCTGTTCTGCTTCTAGTTCCTTTAGGTGTGCTGTTAGATTTTGTATTTGGGATTTTTCTTGTTTCTTGAGATAGGCCTGGATTGCAATGTATTTTCCTCTCAGGACTGCCTTCGCTGCATCCCAAAGCGTTTGGATTGTTGTATTTTCATTTTCGTTTGTTTCCATATATTTTTTAATTTATTCTCTAATTGCCTGGTTGACCCACTCATTCGTTAGTAGGGTGTTCTTTAACCTCCATGCTTTTGGAGGTTTTCCAGACTTTTTTCTGTGGTTGATTTCAAGCTTCATAGCATTGTGGTCTGAAAGTATGCATGGTATGATTTCAATTCTTGTAAACTTATGAAGGGCTGTTTTGTGACCCAGTATATGATCTATCTTGGAGAATGTTCCATGTGCACTCGAGAAGAAAGTATATTCTGTTGCTTTGGGATGCAGAGTTCTAAATATATCTGTCAAGTCCATCTGATCCAATGTCTCATTCAGGGCCCTTGTTTCTTTATTGACCGTGTGTCTAGTTGATCTATCCATTTCTGTAAGTGGGGTGTTAAAGTCCCCTGCAATTACCACATTCTTCTCAATAAGGTTGCTTATGTTTATGAGTAATTGTTTTATATATTTGGGCGCTCCGGTATTCGGTGCATAGACATTTATAATTGTTAGCTCTTCCTGATGGATAGACCCTGTCACTATTATATAATGTCCTTCTTCATCTCTTGTTACAGCCTTTAATTTAAAGTCTAGTTTGTCTGATATAAGGATGGCTACTCCAGCTTTCTTTTGGCTTCCAGTAGCATGATAAATAGATCTCCATCCCCTCACTCTCAATCTAAAGGTGTCCTCAGGTCTAAAATGAGTCTCTTGTAGACAGCAAATAGATGGGTCTTGTTTTTTTTCCATTCTGATACCCTAAGTCTTTTGGTTGGTGCATTTAATCCATTTACATTCAGTGTTATTATAGAAAGGTATGGGTTTAGAGTCATTGTGATGTCTGTATGTTTTATGCTTGTAGTGATGTCTCTGGTACTTTGTCTCACAGGGTCCCCCTTAGGATCTCTTGTAGGGCTGGTTTAGTGGTGACAAATTCCTTCAGTTTTTGTTTGTTTGGGAAGACCTTTATCTCTCCTTCTATTCTAAATGACAGACTTGCTGGATAAAGGATTCTCGGCTGCATATTTTTTCTGTCTAGCACACTGAAAATCTCGTGCCAATTCTTTCTGGCCTGCCAAGTTTCAAAAGAGAGATCAGTCACGAGTCTTATAGGTCTCCCTTTATATGTGAGGGCATTTTTACCCCTTGCTGCTTTCAGAATTTTCTCTTTATCCTTGTATTTTGCCAGTTTCACTAGGATATGTCGTGCAGAAGATCGATTCAAGTTACGTCTGAAGGGAGTTCTCTGTGCCTCTTGGATTTCAATGCCTTTTTCCTTCCCCAGTTCAGGGAAGTTCTCAGCTATTATTTCTTCAAGTACCCCTTCAGCACCTTTCCCTCTCTCTTCCTCCTCTGGGATACCAATGATGCGTATATTATTTCTTTTTAGTGTATCACTTAGTTCTCTAATTTTCCCCTCGTACTCCTGGATTTTTTTATCTCTCTTTTTCTCAGCTTCCTCTTTTTCCATAACTTTATCTTCTAGTTCACCTATTCTCTCCTCTGCCTCTTCAATCCGAGCCGTGGTGGTTTCCATTTTGTTATGCATTTCGTTTAAAGCGTTTTTCAGCTCCTCGTGACTGTTCCTTAGTCCCTTGATCTCTGTAGCAAGAGATTCTCTGCTGTCAGCTATACTGTTTTCAAGCCCAGAGATTAATTTTATGACTATTATTCTAAATTCACTTTCTGTTATATTATTTAAATCCTTTTTGATCAGCTCATTAGCTGTTGTTATTTCCTGGAGATTCTTCTGAGGGGAATTCTTCCGCTTGGTCATTTTGGATAGTCCCTGGCGTGGTGAGGACCTGCAGGGCACTTCCCCTGTGCTGTGGTGTATAACTGGAGTTCGTGGGCGGAGCTGCAGTCAGACCTGATGTCTGCCCCCAGCCCACCGCTGTGTCCACAGTCAGACTGGTGCGTGCCTTCTCTTCCCCTCTCCTATGCGCGGGATTCACTGTGGGGTGGGGTGGCCTGTCTGGGCTACTTGCACACTGCCAGGCTTGTGATGCTGGGGATCTGGCGTCTTAGCTGGGGTGGGTAGGCAAGGTGCACAGGGGCAGGAGGGGCAGGCTTAGCTTGCTTCTCCTTAGGTGATCCTCTTCAGGAGGGGCCCTGTGGCAGCAGGAGGGAGTCAGATCCGCTGCCGGAGGTTTGGCTCCGCAGAAGCGCAGAGTTGGGTGTTTGCGCGGAGGGAGCAAGTTCCCTGGCAGGAACTGGTTCTCTTTGGGATTTTGGCTGGGGGATGGGCGAGGGAGATGGCGCTGGTGAGCGCCTTTGTTCCCCACCAAACTGAGCTCTGTCGTCCGGGGGCTCAGCAGCTCTCCTTCCCTTTGTCCTCCAGCCTTCCCGCTTTCTGAGCAGAGCTGTTAACTTATGACCTCCCAGACGCTAAGTCGCGCTTGCTGTCGGAACACAGTCCATCAGGCCCCTCCGCTTTTTGCAAGCCAGACTCGGGGGCTCTGCTTGGCCGGCGAGCCGCCCCTCCACCCCGGCTCCCTCCCGCCAGTCCGTGGAGCGCGCACCGCCTCGCCGCCCTTCCTACCCTCTTCCGTGGGCCTCTGGTCTGGGCTTGGCTCCGGCGACTCTGTCCTGCTAATCCTCTGGTGGTTTTCTGGGTTATTTAGGCAGGTGTAGGTGGAATCTAAGTGATCAGCAGGACACGCGGTGAGCCCAGCGTCCTCCTACGCCGCCATCTTCCCTCTCCTGTTATTCCTTTTTTAATCTGCTCCCATTCCTCTTATCGAATTCATCAAGCTCTCTTAGTTAAGTTACCAAAAGCAGAGGAGTATATTCGTGCCTTCCTCTAAAAGTGAGTTGATAAATTCTCATGACATAAATGTGATTATTGGCATAAACATAGTATAAACATGATTACTAGTTTGTCAACTAAAACTTTCAATTTTATTTTATTTTAATAAAGCATCTTTTGAACATTGTGTTTCTCATGTTTACTAAAGTGAAATTGGTACAGCTTCCTGGGCTGATAGACTCATTTCCCAGTTATAACACAAAGTAGTAAATATGTGGCATTCCTCAAAGTAAGCTTCACCACTTTGTAGCATAGGTGGGAAAAAGTTTATAGCACAAATGTTGTACAAATACCAACCACTAAAGTGGTTGTGGCAATAAATGTTGCTTTGTCATATACCCTCTGGGCCGTATTTCTTGAAAATATCTCCTGGACAAACCCTAGCATGGCAAAAGTAGAATTAACTTTATTTTTATTCTTTCAGTCTACTGAAATGGGGAGAAAGGGGAAAAGAATGATTAAGAGAGAAATAGAGTGACTTAGTAAAACGGGTCAGACCAATTAAATTTAGTACTCCTCAATATAATGTCTGGAACTAATGAAAAGAATTTTAAGGTCACTTAGGTCTTTAAACATGTAATATGTTATTTGAAAAATTTCCTTTGAAATGAACAGTGATTTCAAAAAAGTTGCAAATTGGTTTTGTAATAAGTCAGAGGTCAGGTTTATCACCTGCAGGCAAAAGCAGAGCATTACAATCTGCCTATTTCATCCTTTGCAATGCCAATAAAATCCATCAATCTGTGATTCAAAATTCATACCATGGTCTTAATATGGGTGTCTTGTGTTTTATAAAAGTTTTTAAAATGTTGGGATATTCTGGAATTCTTAAAGTATTATATGAGATGAGAAGAGAACACTGTAAGGTGAAAACTCTTGCTATATGTCTATTTTACCACTTCCATTCATCCTATAGTCCTGGTGACCTATTACGATAATTGTTGAATTTAGCTGCTTCCTAGATAATTGGGGCAAAAAAGCACCAACCTATTTCTTAGACCTGAGTTCAATATGTGGATTTTTGCCTCTTGAATATGTGACAATGAGGAATATGATTATCTTTTGTATATTGATTCTGTCTATGAATAGCTATTATTCCATGTAGGTCATGTATAAAGAGATCTCTAAACACTGATGTCTCTCTGACAAGAGTTGTAAAACATGCAGTTGAATTATAATTCCTGGATCTTTTTCTTTCTCTCTAAAAACAAAAATTTTGTAAGCACTTCAGGAAGAATAGACAGGAGAAATAAAAACAAACCCTCTAAAGGAGGAAATACACTGGCCTGTCTGACATCTGTTAGAATGAAACAATTTATATAGGCACACATTAGACCTATGTCTAACATAGGACTAACTTCCAACAAGGACAAAATGTAAGACAGACTTTTCAGTTGGCTCTGCTATTTTCCTTTATAGAAACCAATGATTAAAGACAAACTTAGAAATATAGAAAGAGCTTTTCACCTAACAGCAGCAGAATGCTCTTTATTCAAGTATCCTGCTATAGACTGAATTGTGTTCTTCCCAAATTCATATTGTTGAAAGTATCTCTCTCTCTCTCTCTCTCGCCATGGATACAGCGAAGGATACAGTGAAGAGGCAGCCATCTGCAAGCCAGAAAGAGGGCTTTTACCATTACCCTTTCACCATTTATAATGGTGAATTTAGAATTTATAATCTAATTTATAATTTAAATTTATAAATTTATAAATTTAAATTTAAATTTATAAATTTATAATTTATAATTTAAAATCTTGCTAAAATAACTGTTCTGGCTGAGATGGTTTCACTGGGGAATTCTACCAACAATTAAATAACTAACAACAATTTTATACAATCTCTTTCAGAAGAGGTGAGAAGACTTCCCAACTCATTTTATAAAGCCCATATTACCCTAAGACCAAATGAGACAAACACAACACCAAACAAACACCCAATGTCTCTTATGAACTTAAATGCAAAAATCTTCAATATAGTATTAGCAAAATGAATTCAGCAATGCATAGAAAAAATTATACATCATGACCAAGTGGTATTTATTCTCTGTATGTAAGACTGATTCACCATTTGAAAATCAATATAAGCTACTACATCAACAAGCTAAAGAATTAAAATTGTATGATCAATCAACACAGAAAAAGTATTTGACAAAATCCAACACCCACACATGATAAAAGTACTGAGCACAATGGAAATGAGGGGAATTACCTCAACTGAATAAAAAACATCTATAAAAACATATAGATAACATTATACTTAATGGTGAGAAACTGAATGCTTTCCCCCCACTATCAGGAACAAGGTAAGATGTCTACTCTCACCACTCTTATTCAACATGGTACTGGAAGTTCTAGTCATTTCAACAACATAACAAAAATGGGACAAAAAGCATACAGAATGGAAAGAAAGAAAAATACAACTATCTGGAAGATAGCATGATTTATCTATGTAAAAAAATCTTAAGGAATATCCAAAAAAAAAAAAAAAAAAAAAACTAACCAAGCCCTCCTATAACTAATAGGTAAATTCATCAAGATTGCAGTATACAAATCAAACACATAAAAATCAATAGATATATACTAACAATGAAAATGTGGAAACTGAAATTAAAAACTCAATGCCATTTCTAATTCCTCTAGATAGCAAAAATATACAAACATTTAACAATACATGTTCGGGATATGTTGAAAATTACAGAATGTTGGAAAAAGAAATCATAGAAAGCCTAAATAAATGGAGATATATACTCTTTTAATGAACAGAAAGACTCAGGATGGTAATGATGTCAATTCTCCCCAAACTGGTCTATAGGATTAATGCAATTCCAATCAAAATCTCAACAAACCTTTTTGAAGACATAGACAAGCTTAATGGAAATAAGGAAAAAGTACAGACCCTAGACTGCCTAAAATAGTCTTGATAAAGAACAATAAAGAGGGAGTAAATATTCTACCTGATAAAGGTTTACTCTGTAACTATAGGAATTAAAACAGTGTGGTATTAGAGGAAATATAGACATGTAAATCAATGAAGCAGAATAGAGAATCAAGAAATAGACCCACACAAAATGCTAAATCAAGGATTCAAAAGCAGTTCAATAGAAGAAGTACATAGTCTTATCAGCAAATGACGCTGCAACACGTGGAGATTCACAGGCAAAAAAAAAAAAAAAAAAAAAGAATCTCAGCATAAACCTAATACTAACTTAAAGTGAATTATATCCAATGTACATGTAAGCTTACTTAAATGTAAAGTATAATTTTTAGGAAAGAAACATAGGGAAAAATATTTAGGATCTAGAACTTAACCATGAATTCTCAGACTTGATACCAAAACACGATCCAGAGAAAGAAAAATGATACAATGATAAAAAAAAAAATGTTTACCAACATTAAAAACTTTTGCTCTGTGAAGACTCATGTTCTGAGGATGAAAAGACAAGCTACAGACCTGGAGAAAGCATTTGCAAACTACATACCTGACAAAGGAATAGCATTTAGAATATATAAAGAACTCTCAAAATTCAACAGGAAAAAAACAATCAAATCAGAAAACGGGAAAAGCACATCAAAAGAAATTTCACCAAAGAGGACATACTGATGGCAAGTAGGCACAAGAGAGGATATTCAACATCATTAGCTTTTAGGAGAATGCAAATTAAAACCACAATGGGATGCAGTTACACCTAATATGCTGGCTAAAGCCAAAAAAAAAAAAAAAAAAAAAAAAAATAGTGTAACATCTAATGCAAGGATGCAGAGAAACTGGGTCACTCATATTTTGCTTGTGGGAATGCATAATGGCATAAACACTCTGGAAATCAGTTTGGCAGTTTCTTATATCCCTAAACATGCAATTACCATAGGGCTCAGTAATTCCACTCCGGGCAAGTACCCCAGAGAAGTGAAAACTTACGTTCACAAAAAAACCTATACATAAATTTATATTGCCTACTTATGTGTATATCTAAAAAACTGAATCAGCCAAGGTGTTCTTCAACAGATAAATTATTAACCAAACTGAGACATATATACCATGGAATACTACTCAATGATAACAAAGAATATTATAATATGGATACAACTTAGATGAATTTCCGGCTTCCTGCTGAGTGAAAAAAGCTAGTCCCAAAAGGTTACATACTGTATGACTCCATTTATATAATATTTTTTAAATGACAAAATTTTTGAAATGGAAGAGATTAATGTTTGCCAGAGGAAGGGGGATAAAGAGGTATGATTATAAAAAGGCAACACAAGGGATGCTTGTGGTGTTAGTATTATTTGGTATCATGATATATAAGCCTACAGAGGTGGTAACATTTTATAGAACTACACACACACACACACACACACACACACACACCCCTACATGCACACACACTCCCAAATTAGAACAAGTAAAAGTGAGGAGAGATTAATAAAATTGGGTTATATTAAGGCCAAAATCTTAGTTGTGATAATATACTATAGTTTTGCAAAATGTTTCCATTGAGCAGGAAATTGAACAAAGTATATAAGGAGTATAAAGATCTCTTCTGTATTATTTCTTTTTTAAAAAATGTTTATTTAATTTAAGAGAGAAAGAGAGTGTGTGTGTATGCATGCGTGCAAGTAGGGGAGAGGCAGAGAGTGGGAGAGAGAGAATCAAGCAGGTTCCATGCCATCAGTGTAGAGCCCGCCATGGGCCAATCCCACTAAACACGAGACCATGACCCAAGCTGAAATCAAGAGTTGGAAACCCAACCAATGGAGACACCCAGGCGCCCCTCTGTATCATTTCTTATAACTACATGTGAATACACAATTATTTCAATAAAAATATGAATTAAAAATATAAGATTACTCTTGTCAGTAAATGCTTTTGGTTGTTGTTTTGGAAAATATAATTATGTTTTTAAAAAGATTTTGTTTATTATAGCATATAGTGAGTTGCTGTTATTATTAAAAGAACTAATAATGAATGTTTAAAAAAATAAACTTGAAAATCCTCTTAATCATTATTCATTCCTTCTCTGTTTATACTAAGGAATACTGCATGTCAACTGTAAAGAGATTCACAGGCATTTTCATTTTCACTTCATGTTCACAAAACAAGAGGAAAATATATTTTATTATGAATAATCTTTACTTATGTTACTATGTACAAAGTGACCTGGAAATGCATTTCAAAGCTGACCATTGCTGAACTATTTTTCTAGGAAGATATAGAGGAATTGCACTTAAGGAAACAGTTTACAGGGGCGCCTGCGTGGCTCAGTTGGTTAAGCATCTGACTTCAGCTCAGGTCATGATCTCCTGGTTTGTGAGTTCATGTCCCAAATCCGGCTCTGTGCTGACAGCTAAGAGCCTGGGGCCTGCTTCAGATTCTGTGTCTCCCTCTCTCTTTCGGTCCCTCCCCCACTTATATTCTCTCTCTCTCTCAGAAGTACATAAATAAACATTTAAAAAAATTTATTTTTTTTTTAATTTTTTTTTTAATTTTTTTTTTTTTTTAACGTTTATTTATTTTTGGGACAGAGAGAGACAGAGCATGAATGGGGGAGGGGCAGACAGAGAGGGAGACACAGAACCGGAAGCAGGCTCCAGGCTCTGAGCCATCAGCCCAGAGCCCGACGCGGGGCTCGAACTCACGGACCGCGAGATCGTGACCTGGCTGAAGTCGGACGCTTAACCGACTGCGCCACCCAGGCGCCCCTAAAAAAATTTAAAAAAAAAGAAAGCAATATACAAACTTAGCTACTAAATATGTAAAATAGAGAAGGCTTGGTGCACGAAGAAATATTTTTATATTTTATAAAGCAATTTATTTCTTATCACTTCTAACAGTAAACTTTCTTCATTCATTCAAAATGTAGCTGAATTTAAAAGTGACAGTAAGAGGAATTATAGGTTCACACTTCCTCCTAAAACAAAGTCTGATAGCCTCCAAGAGTGTTATTCACACTATTTGGAACATTGAACTCTCCACTTGCCACTGAGAAGCTACTCCATAACATGGAAATTATTGATATAAGTTCTTGTTTGAATTCATAAAAGTTTGATACACAACATTGTGCTAAGGAGTATCAGTGGCTTAGTTAGGCAATTTTAATGCAAATTAAGACATTTCTCACATTTAATTTCAGAGGCTCTGCAATGAGGCAAATCATATTTCTTAGAAATCTCATCAGATTTCCAGTGCTTTCTTCTACAATTACAATAGTTCAACAGTTTGCTTAAAATTATTTTGTCCTCTGCTGTAGGAAAGGTTTTTGCTGTTTCATGATGTGTGCTTTCAATTTCTACCAATACCATTTGCTTGACTGAAGACTAAAAAACTGAAACCCCTGTAAAGAGCACACATTTCTGCCTCAAGTTATAAAAGTTTAAGCTTCTTAAGTTCTAAGTGGTTTCTAAGGGAGTATCCTCAATTCACTTTTGCTCAGAAACTGGCTGTGGGCAGTTAAATCTCTGCAGAGGGGGTAATTTTCACATCTTGGTCAGATTATTTTCCTGAGTCATTCTTTTATCTTCATTTTTGATCACTACTAAACTAACCAGAACCATTTATTAAAAATGTAAAATTTATATTCCTTAATGTGATACGCCAAAAATAGAAAAAAAGGGTGGCTGATTTATAGTGCCAAAGCCAGAGTACTGTAAATATTGTATAAAATATACAAAGAGCTATCAGCAGCAGCTGCCTTTCCTGTCTATACATTATATAAATCTCAGTCATGGGACACAGTTACAACTGAAGGAATTTCCACGTAAGTATTTCTAGATTACAATATATCTATGAATTAACTCTTTTCAATTTTTGTGCCACATGGAATTCTCCAGAGAGATAAATTATTCTGAATATAGTGATTCTTCAGTAAACTAACTTCAGTATTTCACTATCAGCTCAGATCACAGCTTTTCTCATACGGTATAATATACATGCAAAATATATGATATTTTATACATATTTTTGTCAAACTGCTTGAATCTCTTATATTTCAATTATCTGTATCTCTTCAATTATTCTATGGTAATGGAAAACCCTTTGCAACTTAAAACAACATACAGTAAAGTTTTTAAGAAGGAGAGTTGAGAAAACAGGAGACTCTTGGAAAAAGGAAGAGGTCTGTGAGGAGACAGCGTGGAAAATAAGGGTGAGGTCCACAGTGGAACTGGATAAAAAAATTCTGCTTTCTGCTCTGTATGGGGGATCACTCAACCAACGGAAACTGCATTTCCTTTTTTTAATCTAAGGAGAAAACTGCTTCAGTTCATAGACTAAGTAAATGAGAAGCAACTCCAGATTTACATTTCCATCAGAATCTTTCTCAATCTAATAATTTTGAGAAGTAATTTTAAGTTGCTATACTGTTTCTTAGTTCTATTTGGGCTTTTTATAGTTCCACTAAAATATTGCTATCTGTAATTTCTCTTGTGCTTTGAAACTATGTTTCTTTCTCTCTGTGGTACTACTGGGGAAACACTTTATCTTCTGTCTTTTATTCTGCTTAAAGTCAATAGATCCAATTTGCATTTTGCAATTTTATCAGACCTCTTAAAGTATTTTTTTAGGTAGGGACCTGAACATAGAATTAAATACATGCTTTAGAGGACAGATTTCTAGAGGTTTCTTTTCCATAGATATAAAAGATTTTAAATATCTCACAAGTTTCATGGCCATAGTGTTTTTGTTTGTTTAAGTTCCATGATTTAGAAATAGATCTGAGCACTGATTGATATAAATATCACCATTTCTCAATAAAAATTATGAGCTTATTAAAATGTTTTCATTATAATTTCATAGTCAAAATTACCTTTCAGAATGTATGTAGAATTTCTTTTCATAAATCCATTCTTATTATTTAATGTCTTTTTGTGAGACCATATCTTGCCAGAGACATTCTCAGTTGTATGATCAAATGCTTAGAAAATCTATAGTGGCATGTGGAGTAGAGTATTTTGTTCAAATTTATATACGCAGCTCTTGAAAGCTTCTCTTTAAACTACAAGGGAATATGACACCCTGAGGGGTCTAATTTTCTTTGTCATCTACCTGAATAACTTCAATTAACATTAATACACAGGCTAGCATATCTGCTCTGAATATGTAAAAGAAACTAGTAAATGCTGGGATTGAGGAAAAATCTGATTAGTTAAATAATACACTGAGCAATGTCATTAAGTAGGCCAGCTCTCATTAGGAGAATTGTTCTTCACTGAATCAAATACCATAATTAAAACATTAACGACTCAAAAAAATCTTAGTTTTTCCATTCAATTAAAGGAAAAAAAAAAACATGTGCCATTAAAAATGTAATTGCATTTTAGTACAGTGACTTGGTTTTAAATTATTGTAAAACCTTAGAATTCAAGAATCATAAGGAATAAATTTCCCAATGTTATCTTATGCATAATATTTCTCCTGGTAACAATTTTTTTCTGGTCAATAGAATATTTCATTAATAGATGAGATATAGTCATATTGTAATGCTTTCTTTCCTTTTAAATCAATTATTACTGCTTTCATAACAAGTGGTTGACAACACAAAACCCAGATAATAGTTTCTTATTTGCCGTGGAAAGCAGTGTCATTTTGAGAATAGTGGGTAACTTTTAAAGGTCACCTTGTGTATACTGCCATTTTCATTAACAGTACTTTTCTCTGCAAATCTGCTGACAGATGGAGAGATACTTGAAGCTTTTGGAATTACCTTCCATGAAAAGGAAATGCTAGCATGAGATTAAGTAGAATTTACTTTTATTTAATTTTTATTTTGATTTTACTTTAGCTAGTTACACAAAACTAAAAACATATCTCTAATTCGGAGACTTAAAAAAACATAGGCAAGCAAGATATTATTTTGCATAGTTTGGCATTATTATTTATTTTTGAAAAAAAAATTCAGTTAATGGTATTTTAGCAAATCTGTTTATAGATTATCTTAGTTTGAGGTTACTTTCTTTAGGAAGGAAAGCTGTAGTGTAAGGAGGTCAAGTTCTTCTTCATTAGAAAATGGAATCAGAAAGTTAAATATTCATGGATAGGAACTGGAAACAGGGCTGGCTTCATAGACATAAAACCTGCGCAGTCTCACAGGGTCTTATGCTTAGAAGGGTCTTGCACTTAGTTTAATGTACGCTGTTGAAATTCTTAGTAATTTTGAACAAAGTGCTCTACATTTTCATTTTGCACTGAGCCTTGTAAATTATGTAGCTGGTTCTGCCTGGAAATATGATTTTTACATGCTGTTGCCTGGTTTAAAACTAGTCTATAGTAACACAAATAATTTGTTGACTCTTCTTCCAATTTTTATACTAATAAAAGTCAGTCTATTTACACATAAATTATTCACTGTTGATTTGAAGTCTTCAGTTTATTTTGTAATGTGCTGCAAACATCAGTTTGAAAAAGCTAGCCAAGCAAAAGGGAGACACATATTTTCAGAAGATATTTTGGTCACAGACTCCATTCAGGGTCTTTGAAACTTCATTTATCTCCCACTGGTGTGGGAGAAAGTAACATGAAGAATCTAGTTTGAAAATCTGGACATGACAAAACATTGATATGATAAAATTGCATTAAAATACTGATTTCTGACTACGTCCTGAGTAATTGGTGTTTGGAAATGTATTAAAGCCTCGATCACCTTCCCAACACAAACAGAAACTGTATTAACAAGTGTACCACTCATAAACCAGAAGTCCTTAAATTAAGGAGTATTCATGGGTTTAGTGTTGCAAAGCCCAGTTAGGAATTATTGACATCTAATACCCAAAGTGACAACCCAATTCACTTCTCAGGAGGGAAGAATACGAGCAATCTTGAAGCCTCTGGAAAAATAAGTGTGATAACTTGATGCTGAATCATTTCAACATTGATGAATCCAGCCTACTGCCTCTAATAGATAAGTAGTAAACCATTTCTAAGATTGCTCTTCCTAAACAATAAAAGCATACCCTTAAACCTGACATTTCCACAGTGATGAATCTTAGATGAAATCATATGAAATGTCAAAATAAAGACAGAAAAAAATCAATAGTTGTGCAGATGAAGCTATGTAAGGTCAATAGTTTCATAATGTTTGTGACAGGCCACCGATGTTTTTTGTGTGACAATATTTTTTAATGTGCAATAACTCCAAAGCACTGAAAATTAATTTTTGAGATGGAATTACCTCTTGACAAGGATATAATTAAATTCATACTTTTTTCCCCCTGAGAACACAAAATGATGTGGTAAATAAGCTGCCCCTTCAAGGTCAGAATTATGTTAGGTTTGTAAGCCCAGGAAAAGAGAGGCATCTCTCGGGTCAAAAGGAGTGTCGTATCTCTCTCTCTTTCCCAACTGTCAGCTATAGGTCAGCAGAATCACAGACTGTGCTGGATCCTCTTCCAAAACTCCCACAAACATATACACTTGAAGGGGGTGGGTGCTATGCAGTTGAAAAGGAATACCGGTTTTGGACAACTTTTGGGTAAGTTTCCCTCTCTGAGTTTTTGAAAGAGGAAGGAAGATAACATGTTTCTCTCCATCATAATTTTTCTCATTGTCTCTCTAAAGGGAAAGATTCAAACCTCTACTCCTCCCTAGAGAATACTAAATAGATTGGTCAGCAGAAGATTAGCAATTTAATATATTTCAGAGGCCACATTATACTTCTTCATGATTTGTCTTCTAGTTTGTAACTTCCATTAAGTTAAGTTTGACAGAGAAAGTAAAGAAAACTACAAGTGTAACTCTTCTTTACTATTTAAAATGCATCCATTGAAATGGAGAATAGTAATCATTAAAAATGTCCCATTCTTAGTTAATCTGAGATTTAGTTTCCTAATGAAATTTATTGTGCTTCACTAAATATGTCTGTATCCTCCATTCTGAAAGTAGATAATATTTTATTTCCTGGGAGTGTGTAGTTAAGATTAATATAAACCTAGGCCAATTATGAAACAAAATGATAATGGTAGAGAAAAAGAAATAGAAAAGGAAATGATGTGAATGTGTGTGGAGGGGGGCACTAAGCAGATAGCTTCCTCTTCATTTGAAAGTTTTTAAAATGAGATTTTGTGAACATGGATTGATGTCCCATAGTTATCAAAAGTTTTAATTAATTAAATGCTTGTTCAAATATTGAAACAACCCCTAAAATCATGACATAATTAGTGGTGTCACATTTTATATTTCCTGTTTAAAAGTTTCAATTATCTCATTAATTTTACCTAATAAAATGTAGTTTGTTTAGAGGCCAGCTTAGGATCTAGAAATACTTTAAGTAATATTAAGAAAAAATTATATTCTTTACATATAAAATATTTTACTCTTTTGAAAAAGTAAAGCAATTTGAGGGGGCTTGGAAGATGGCAGCAGAGTGGGAGGACCCTAGGCTCTTTGTCCCATGAATACAACTAGACAACTATCAAATAATCCTAAATACCCCAGAAACAGACCTGAGGACTGACAGAAAAAAACTACAACTAAAGGTAGAGAAGAGAAGAGGCCACATTGAACAAAGAAGGTAGGAAGTGCAAAAACATAGTTTGGGAGAGAAACAGAGTGGGTCCACTGTGGTGGGGAGGGAGCCATGGTCATAGAGAAGGGCAAGAGACAGACTAGCATATGGGAGAGCACATGCAGAAATTGAATCCCAATAGCAATTGGCTTGGAAAGGGAGACGGGCCAAATTTTGTGAGTTCTTGCAACAAGCAGGGCTTAAAGCCTAGAGGTTTGAAGGTTAGTATGCGTGGCTGGGATAGAACCTGGAAGGCAATGGAGCTGCTCTGAGAGAGAAAGCAGGGTAAATGGCCTGCAAACACACAGTGTGAAAACAGCCATCTGAAGAGTGCCTGGGGCACATAGTCGAGAGGTTATTTGCTCATCTTGGAGTGTGTCCCAGAGAGGAAGCATTCATGGAGAAATCCCTCTGGGAACAAAGGAACTGACAGGTGTTATTTCCTTCCCTGTTCCCTCAGCATAAGCACAGGACCACCTGCAGGAATCAGTGCAGTGCTGACACTCCCTACCTAAATTGCTTACACAAAACCCCACCCCCCAATTCTTTGGCAGAATTGCCCCTTCTAGTCATGCTTGCCTGAGTCTCAATGTGGTGGGCCCCCCCCCACCCCATAAGACAGGCTCAAGCCCCTGTCAACAGTACGTCTCCTGCCCTGGGAATTTTGCAGGACCTTGGTTTCAGCAGTGGTGGCAACAGGTCTCATTTCACAAGCATAACAGAGCACACCTAGTTATAACTCTTGTCACATTCAGGCCAGGGACCAAACACTTCTACAATAGGCAAAAAAGGCCTCTGCAGATGACTGGCCTGAAGGATGAAGTGGCCATAACAAAACAGCAGAACACACACAACACATACTGGAGCAATGCCTAAAGTGCTAGGCCCTGGGGAACAGAGGAAACTACACAGTGTGGGTACTTTAGGACCTCTTCATATGGCCATTACCTGTTCTTCAGGAACAGGAGATGTAGCTGATTTTCCTAACACATAGGAGAAGGCACAGACACAAAATGAGGAGACAGAGGAATCTGTCCCAAACCAAAGACTGGGAGGAGGCCACATCCACAGTCCTAAGCAAAACCAATATAATTAACATGCCTGATAGAGAATTTAAAGTAATGCCCACAAAGATACTCCCTGGACTTGAGAAAAGCATGGGAGGTATCAGTGAGACACTTAATATAGAGCTAAGGAATACATAGCAGAGATTAAAGGCTCAATAATTGAAATAAGAAACATACTTGATGGAATGAACAGTAAGCTGGGAGAAGCAGAGAAATGAATTAATGACCTAGAATACAGAGTAATGTAAAGTAATCAAGCTGAACAAATGAGAGAAAAAAGAATTATGCAAAACAAGAATAAACTTAAGGAACTAGGTGATCCATTAGATGTAATAACATTCATATTACAGAAGTCCCAGAAGAAGAAGAGAGAACAGGGGGCAGAAAATTTATTTGAAGAAATAATAACTGAAAACTTCCTTAGTCTGAGGAAGGAAACAGATATTCAGATCTAGGAGGCAAAGAGAACCCCCCCCCAACAAAGTCAACAAGAGCATATCCACACCAAGATATATTGTAATTAAATTGGCAAAATATTGTGATAAAGAAAAAAAAATAAAAGCAGCAAGACAAAAGAAGGCTATAACATACAAAGGAAATCCCATAAGGCTATCAGTGAATTTTTTGACAGAAACTTTCCAAACCAGAAGGGAGTGGCCTCTATACAAAGTGCTGAATGAGAAAAAATCTGAACCCAAGAATACTCTATCCAGCAAGTCTATCATACAGAATAGAAAAATAGGTGAAAATATACCAGACAAACAAAACTAAAGGAGTTCATGACCACTAAGTCAGCCCTACAAGAAATATTAAAGGGGACTTTGAGTGGAAAAGAAAGACCGAAAGTGACAGTATGAAGGTAGGACACATAAAAGCAGTAAAAACGAATATTCTTGTAAAAAATCAGTCAATGAGCTCACAAAATAAAAGGATGTAAAATATGATACCATATACCTAAAACATGGGGAGAAGAGGAGTAAAGAATAGGTTCAAATTTAAATGCCCATCAACTTAATATAGACTGCTACATGCAAAGATGTTATACACAAACCTAAAGGTAACTACAAATCAAAAAGCATTAATAAATATGCAAATAATGAGAAACAAATCCAAATATATCACCAAAGAATACCAGTAAACCATGAAAGAGAGAAACACAAGGAAAGATCACACCAAATCTTCAGAAACAAACATGAAACAACGAATACATATAACTATAAATAATTATTTTGAATGTAAACAATGGAATGTTATTCATCCACAAAAAGAGTGATATTTTGCCATTTGCAATGACATAGATAGAGCTACAGAGTATCATTTTGTGTGAAATAAGTCAGCCAGAGAAAGACAAATACCATATGATTTAACTCATATGTGGAACTTAAAAAAAAATGAACAAAGGGGAAAAAGAGAGAGACAAGTCAAGAAACAGACTCTTAATTATAGAGAACAAATTGATGGTTACCAGAGGGGAGGGGTGGGAAGATGGGTTAAATAGGTGATAGGGATTAAAAAGTACACTTATTGTGATGAGCACCAGTGATGTATGGAATTGTTGAATCACTATATTGTAAATCTGAAACTAATAAAACACTGTTTGGTAACTAACTGGAATTAAAATAAAAACTTAAAAAAAAATAAAGTAGTATGTGCCTTTTTTGATTCCACATTTGAAAGTAATAAAAGTGTCATGGAAATGCTGAAAGGGTCTGGAATACTGAAATGATTAAATAATGAAAATTAGAAGTTAATTATAGGTACTGAAGTAAAAAACTTGAGATCATAATATAGTTAATGACTTGGAAAACAAGAAGCAGCAGTCATATAAAATACAAAACATTTTGAAAATAAAAAGAAACAATGTCACTTTGAGCCATATCAAATCATGTTTTTGAAAGTACATTACACATATTGTACTACAAATTAGATATAAAAAGTCATACAAGACCATCATTCTTACTTTAAAAATGAGAAAATACAAGTTAAATAAAACAAGTCATATTTTTAATATATGCATTTAAAATAATTGAAATTTGGTAGGGCACGAAACACCCAAATAAATTAAATCCCAAAAGGAAACAAGCCTTCCCAAGGTGAATAGAAACCAGTGACCATTTCCATCCCTAGGGGAACTTAGCTAGTTTGCATGGTTGGCCGAGAAACAAGCCTGCCACAGAGAGAGAAAGTTTTTGTGATGATGGAAAACCTTTTTGCTTTCCAAGGGAGAAAACAGGTAAAATTTAAATAGCAGTATATGAGCTGGCATAGACCGTACTGGAATTTGGAAGTATCTCATAAACCAAGCTAGACCTTCTTGCTTGTTACTTGTCTCATGGAACTTTTTGCTGAGTAAGTGGCAATGTAACAAGCTGAAAACAGACAGAAAACACAAAAGGATTTCCTAGTCTTGCAGTGCTCAGAGACCAAAATCCTATTGAGAGAGTACTAGATCTCACTTCAATATTTATGAAACCATAGATGGACTAAAATTAACTGAAAATGCAACCCAGCTTAATCCAGTTTAATTATTTAAAGATCAATGAATAAGGCCCTCACATTAGCTGTCAGACAGAGAAAAGAAACAGTTAATTCAAGAATAAGAAATCTTGCCATATGCAACAACATAGATGGAACTAGAGTGGATTATGCTAAGTGAAATAAGTCAATCAGAGAAAGACAAATATCACATGATTTCACTCATGTGTGGAATTTAAGAAACAAAACAGATGAACACAGGGCAAGAAAAGAGACAGGCAAACCATGACAGACTCTCAATGACAGAGAACAAACTGAGGGTTGTTGGGGCGGGGGAGGGGAGGGGGATGGGCTAAATGGCAAGGGGTATTAAGGAGGGCACTCTCTGGGACGAATGCTGGGTATTATATGTAAGTGATGAATCACTAAATTCTCCTTCTGAAACCCATACTACACCATATATTAACTAACTTGAATTTAAGTTAAAAAAATAAATTAAAAAATAAATTTGAAATACAGTATGTTGCATATAATTAAAAATGAGAACATATGGAAAAGAGGAAAACATGACCCATAATCAAGGTAAAAAAAATCAATATAAGCAAACCACATATGCCCCAGACACTCAAATATTCAGACAAATGTTTAAAAAGATCTATTAGAAATATGTTAAAAGATAGAAAGTAAACGGATAACACAGTTAAAAATATTTAGATGGAATGAGAGAGAGAGAGAGAGAGAGAGAGAGTGTGAGCACCAAATGGAGATTTTAGAACTAAAAATACAATGTATGAAAAAAGACTTATTGGTTCTGAAGTAGATTAGATACAGAAAAAATTGTAAAATTAAAGATAGACCATGGAAATTATCAAAACTGCAACACATAATGAAGACGAAGACAAGGCAATGATGACAATATTCAGAACATATCTGAAACCTGTGGAACAATATCATCTACTTTAATATCATTATAACTGAAGCCAAGTATGAGTAAAGAGGTAGAATAAGGCAGAATAAATATCAGGAATTATAGTAAAAAGTTTCTCAGTTTATGAAAGTTTTAACCCATAGATCCAAGAAATTCATAATCCTTAAAGAGGATAAATACAATGGAAACCCATACCTGAACATAATCTTAATCTGTGGGAAATCAAAGATGCAATCCTGAAAACAACCAAAGGGAAAAGGACAAATCACCTTCAGGGGAAACAATGAGTTGTTGTTTAAGTTCACATTAGAAAAATACTGAATGTAGAAAACAATGGAAGCTATTTTCAAAGTATTGAAAGCAAAACAAAAAAACAAAAAAACACATAGAATACATAGTAGGAGGTTATCTTTTTCAAATGAAGATGAAACAAAACATTTTCAGATTAAAAAAGAAAAAAAGCTGAGAGGAAAGTTTGTCAGCAACTGATGCACTATAAGAAATGTTAAAAGAAAATAATCCCAAAATAATCCGAGATGGAAACCTAGATCTTTAGGAAGAAATCAAGAGTTCTGGAAAATGTAAATATATGGATAAATATAAAATTATGAAATATTTTTCTTTAAAATACTATTTAAAATGGGGCACCTGGGTGGCTCAATTGGTTAAGCATCTGACTTTGGCTCAGGTCATGATCTCATGGTTCAGAAGTTTGAGCCCAGCGTTGGGCTCTGTGTTGACAGCTCAGAGCCTGGAGCCTGCTTCAGATTCTTTGTCTCCCTCTCGCGGTCCCTCCCCTGCTCACACTGTCTCTCTCTCAAAAACAAATAAAAACATGAAAAATAAAATAAAATAAAATAAAATAAAATAAAATAAAATAAAATAAAATACTATTTAAAATATAAAAAATTTGGGGTGCATGACTCAGTGGGTTAAGCATCCAACTTCAGCTCATGTCATGATCTCATGGTTCATGAGTTTAAGCCCAGCATTGGTCTCTCTGCTGTCAGCACAGAGCCTGCTTCCAGTCCTCTGTCGCCTCCCTTCCAGACCCTCCCCCATGTACATTTGCATACAGGCGTTCTCTCTCAAAAATAAACATAAAAAGAAAAAAAAATACAAAAATTCATTGCAGGGCTAATAAAACATGTATAAGTAAAATATATATGGTAGCACTAATACAATGGATAGGCAGAACTTATAGTGTTGAATGATTATGACATTGTTTGTGTAATGACAAAATATTATTTCAACTAGTGCAGTAATAAGTTAAGGAGTATATGATTATCTCTGCAACCATTTAAAAAAGGAGGAAAAAAATTAAAATGGCAGTAAAGGAGATACAAATTAAATACAAGAAATCTGATTAACCCAAAAGTAAGCAGGAACTAAGGAAAAAAGAATAGGTAAAAAAAATAGAAAACAGTATGAAAGCAGGCTTAAACCCAATGATATCTAGTTATATTAAATAAATGACCTAAATACACCATTTAAAAACCAGAGATTATCATATTGGATACAAATCTATTACTCAACTATATGATGCTAATGGGAGACATGCTTTAAAAGTAAAGGAATTAAAAATAAATGACATACAAACACTAATTTAAAGGAGTTAGTGTGGCTATATTTACATAAGGCAAAATAGACTGAAGAGAAGATTATTAACAGATAAAGCAAGGAATTTCTAAGTTATAAAAGGGTTGATTCATCAGGAAGACAGTTATAATAAATATGTACATAGCTAATAATATTAATTCAAAATTTGTGAAGCAAAAATTGACAGAACTAAAAAGGTAAACTCACCAACCATCATATTTAGATTTGAACTCAGTGACTGAAGAATAAGCAGAGAAAAAAAGTAGTAAGATATGGAAGAGATAAAGAATCTTTCCAACAAACTTGACCTCATCAATATTTATCAGACACTGTAGCAAACAAGTGCAGAATACACATAGTTTTCCAGGGTACATGGAACATTTAGTGGACCACAAAGCAAATATAAATACATCTGAAAGGACTGAAATCATATAGAATTTTTTTTATCTGACCATAATGGAATTAAACTAAGAATCAATAGTACAATAACTAAAAATTCCCAGAGAGCCTGGGTGGCTCAGTGATTTAAGCATTTAACATCAGCTCAGGTCATGGTTTCACAGTTTGTGGATTCGAGCCCTGCATCCAGCTCTGTGCTAAACAGCTCAGAGCTTGGAGCCTGCTTCAGATTCTGTGTCTGCCTCACTCTCTCTCTGCCCCTCCCCTGCTCAAGCTCTGTCTCCCTCTGTCTCTCAGAAACAAATAAATGTTAAAAAAATAATAAAAAATATTTAAAAAAATTCCCTAATACTTTTAAAGTAAGCGTCCCATTTCTAAATAATACATTAGTCAAGATCAAATCACAATATTAATTAGAAAGTATTTAAAACTGAGTAGTAATTGAAATATGTCAAGCGCAGTGAAAGCAGTGCTTGGTTTTGGCTCAGGTCATGATGTCGCATTTTTGGGGATTGAGCCCCACATTGGGCTCTTTGCTAACAGTGCAGAGACTGTTCTTGGGATTCTCTAATCTCAATCTCTGTCCCTCCCCAGCACTCATGTCACTCATGTGCTTGTGTGTGTGCACATGCACATGCACTTTCTCTCTCAAAATAAATAAACATTAAAAATAAGTATCTATAGTAAAAAAGAGAGTATTAAAATAAATGCTTTAAGCTTCAATGGAAGAACCAACAACAAAAATAAAAGCACATTATGCTCAAGGAAAGAGAAAAGAATACAGATATAAACAAATATAAATGACGTTAAAAACAAATAATTGGGAGAGAGGGAGGGAAGATGGCGGCGTAGGAGGACACTGGGCTCACTGCTCGTCCTGCTGATCACTTAGATTCCACCTACACCTGCCTAAATAACCCAGAAAACCGCCAGAGGATTAGCAGAATGGAGTCGCCAGAGCCAAGCGCAGACGAGAGGCCCACGGAAGAGGGTAGGAAGGGCGGCGAGGCGGTGCGCGCTCCACGGACTGGCGGGAGGGAGCCGGGGTGAGGGACGGCTCGCAGGCCAAGCAGAGCCCCGAGTCTGGCTTGCAAAAAACGGAGGGGCCTGATGGACTGTGTTCCCACAGCAAGCGCAACTTAGCGTATGGGAGGTCATAAATTAACAGCTCTGCTCAGAAAGCGGGAAGGCTGGAGGACAAAGGGAAGGAGAGCTGCTGAGCCCCCGGACGACAGAGCTCAGTTTGGTGGGGAACAAAGGCGCTCGCCAGCGCCATCTCCCCCGCCCATCCCCCAGCCAAAATCCCAAAGAGAACCAGTTCCTGCCAGGGAACTTGCTCGCTCCGCACAAACACCCAACTCTGCGCTTCTGCGGAGCCAAACCTCCGGCAGCGGATCTGACTCCCTCCTGCTGCCACAGGGCCCCTCCTGAAGTGGATCACCTAAGGAGAAGCAAGCTAAGCCTGCCCCTCCTGCCCCTGTGCAACTTGCCTACTCACCCCAGCTAAGACGCCAGATCCCCAGCATCACAAGCCTGGCAGCGTGCAAGTAGCCCAGACAGACCACCCCACCCCACAGTGAATCCTGCCCCTAGGAGAGGGGAAGAGAAGGCACACACCAGTCTGACTGTGGACACAGCAGTGGGCTGGGGGCAGACATCAGGTCTGACTGTGGCTCCGCCCACCAACTCTAGTTATACACCACAGCACAGGGGAAGTGCCCTGCAGGTCCTCATCACGCCAGGGACTATCCAAAATGACCAAGCGGAAGAATTCCCCTCAGAAGAATCTCCAGGAAATAACAACAGCTAATGAGCTGATCAAAAAGGATTTAAATAATATAACAGAAAGTGAATTTAGAATAATAGTCATAAAATTAATCGCTGGGCTTGAAAACAGTATAGCTGACAGCAGAGAATCTCTTGCTACAGAGATCAAGGGACTAAGGAACAGTCACGAGGAGCTGAAAAACGCTTTAAACGAAATGCATAACAAAATGGAAACCACCACGGCTCGGATTGAAGAGGCAGAGGAGAGAATAGGTGAACTAGAAGATAAAGTTATGGAAAAAGAGGAAGCTGAGAAAAAGAGAGATAAAAAAATCCAGGAGTATGAGGGGAAAATTAGAGAACTAAGTGATACACTAAAAAGAAATAATATACGCATAATTGGTATCCCAGAGGAGGAAGAGAGAGGGAAAGGTGCTGAAGGGGTACTTGAAGAAATAATAGCTGAGAACTTCCCGGATCTGGGGAAGGAAAAAGGCATTGAAATCCAAGAGGCACAGAGAACTCCCTTCAGACGTAACTTGAATCGATCTTCTGCACGACATATCATAGTGAAACTGTCAAAATACAAGGATAAAGAGAAAATTCTGAAAGCAGCAAGGGGTAAACGTGCCCTCACATATAAAGGGAGACCTATAAGACTCGTGACTGATCTCTCTTTTGAAACTTGGCAGGCCAGAAAGAATTGGCACGAGATTTTCAGTGTGCTAGACAGAAAAAATATGCAGCCGAGAATCCTTTATCCAGCAAGTCTGTCATTTAGAATAGAAGGAGAGATAAAGGTCTTCCCAAACAAACAAAAACTGAAGGAATTTGTCACCACTAAACCAGCCCTCCAAGAGATCCTAAGGGGGACCCTGTGAGACAAAGTACCAGAGACATCACTACAAGCATAAAACATACAGACATCACAATGACTCTAAACCCATATCTTTCTATAATAACACTGAATGTAAATGGACTAAATGCGCCAACCAAAAGACATAGGGTATCAGAATGGAAAAAAAACAAGACCCATCTATTTGCTGTCTACAAGAGACTCATTTTAGACCTGAGGACACCTTTAGATTGAGAGTGAGGGGATGGAGAACTATTTATCATGCTCCTGGAAGCCAAAAGAAAGCTGGAGTAGCCATCCTTATATCAGACAAACTAGACTTTAAATTAAAGGCTGTAACAAGAGATGAAGAAGGGCATTATATAATAATTACAGGGTCTATCCATCAGGAAGAGCTAACAATTATAAATGTCTATGCGCCGAATACCGGAGTGCCCAAATATATAAAACAATTACTCATAAACATAAGCAACCTTATTGAGAAGAATGTGGTAATTGCAGGGGATTTTAACACCCCACTTACAGAAATGGATAGATCATCTAGACACACGGTCAATAAAGAAACAAGGGCCCTGAATGAGACATTGGATCAGATGGACTTGACAGATATATTTAGAACTCTGCATCCCAAAGCAACAGAATATACTTTCTTCTCGAGTGCACATGGAACATTCTCCAAGATAGATCATATACTGGGTCACAAAACAGCCCTTCATAAGTTTACAAGACTTGAAATCATACCATGCATACTTTCAGACCACAATGCTATGAAGCTTGAAATCAACCACAGAAAAAAGTCTAGAAAACCTCCAAAAGCATGGAGGTTAAAGAACACCCTACTAACGAATGAGTGGGTCAACCAGGCAATTAGAGAAGAAATTAAAAAATATATGGAAACAAACGAAAATGAAAATACAACAATCCAAACGCTTTGGGACGCAGCGAAGGCAGTCCTGAGAGGAAAATACATTGCAATCCAGGCCTATCTCAAGAAACAAGAAAAATCCCAAATACAAAATCTAACAGCACACCTAAAGGAAATAGAAGCAGAACAGCAAAGGCAGCCTGAACCCAGCAGAAGAAGAGAAATAATAAAGATCAGAGCAGAAATAAACAATATAGAATCTAAAAAAACTGTAGAGCAGATCAACGAAACCAAGAGTTGGTTTTTTGAAAAAATAAACAAAATTGACAAACCTCTAGCCAGGCTTCTCAAAAAGAAAAGGGAGATGACCCAAATAGATAAAATCATGAATGAAAATGGAATTATTACAACCAATCCCTCAGAGATACAAACAATTATCAGGGAATACTATGAAAAATTATATGCCAACAAATTGGACAACCTGGAAGAAATGGACAAATTCCTGAACACCCACACTCTTCCAAAACTCAATCAGGAGGAAATAGAAAGCTTGAACAGACCCATCACCAGCGAAGAAATTGAATCGGTTATCAAAAATCTCCCAACAAATAAGAGTCCAGGACCAGCTGGCTTCCCAGGGGAGTTCTACCAGACGTTTAAAGAAGAGATAATACCTATCCTTCTCAAGCTATTCCAAGAAATAGAAAGGGAAGGAAAACTTCCAGACTCATTCTATGAAGCCAGTATTACTTTGATTCCTAAACCAGACAGAGACCCAGTAAAAAAAGAGAACTACAGGCCAATATCCCTGATGAATATGGATGCAAAAATTCTCAATAAGATACTAGAAAATCGAATTCAACGGCATATAAAAAGAATTATTCACCATGATCAAGTGGGATTCATTCCTGGGATGCAGGGCTGGTTCAACATTCGCAAATCAATCAACGTGATACATCACAATAACAAAAAAAAAAAGAGAAAAACCATATGATCCTGTCAATCGATGCAGAAAGGCCTTTGACAAAATCCAGCACCCTTTCTTAATAAAAACCCTTGAGAAAGTCGGGATAGAAGGAACATACTTAAAGATCATAAAATCCATTTATGAAAAGCCCACAGCTAACATCATCCTCAACGGGGAAAAACTGAGAGCTTTTTCCCTGAGATCAGGAACACGACAGGGATGCCCACTCTCACCGCTGTTGTTTAACATAGTGCTGGAAGTTCTAGCATCAGCAATCAGACAACAAAAGGAAATCAAAGGCATCAAAATTGGCAAAGATGAAGTCAAGCTTTCGCTTTTTGCAGATGACATGATATTATACATGGAAAATCCGATAGACTCCACCAAAAGTCTGCTAGAACTGATACATGAATTCAGCAAAGTTGCAGGATACAAGATCAATGTACAGAAATCAGTTGCATTCTTATACACTAACAATGAAGCAACAGAAAGACAAATAAAGAAACTGATCCCATTCACAATTGCACCAAGAAGCATAAAATACCTAGGAATAAATCTAACCAAAGATGTAAAGGATCTGTATGCTGAAAACTATAGAAAGCTTATGAAGATAATTGAAGAAGATTTAAAGAAATGGAAAGACATTACCTGCTCATGGATTGGAAGAATAAATATTATCAAAATGTCAATACTACCCAAAGCTATCTACACATTCAATGCAATCCCAATCAAAATGGCACCAGCATTCTTCTCGAAACTAGAACAAGCAATCCTAAAATTCATATGGAACCACAAAAGGCCCCGAATAGCCAAAGGAATTTTGAAGAAGAAGACCAAAGCAGGAGGCATCACAATCCCAGACTTTAGCCTCTACTACAAAGCTGTCATCATCAAGACAGCATGGTATTGGCACAAAAACAGACACATAGACCAATGGAATAGAATAGAAACCCCAGAACTAGACCCACAAACGTATGGCCAACTCATCTTTGACAAAGCAGGAAAGAACATCCAATGGAAAAAAGACAGTCTCTTTAACAAATGGTGCTGGGAGAACTGGACAGCAACATGCAGAAGGTTGAAACTAGACCACTTTCTCACACCATTCACAAAAATAAACTCAAAATGGATAAAGGACCTGAATGTGAGACAGGAAACCATCAAAACCTTAGAGGAGAAAGCAGGAAAAGACCTCTCTGACCTCAGCCGTAGCAATCTCTTCCTCGACACATCCCCAAAGGCAAGGGAATTAAAAGCAAAAGTGAATTCCTGGGACCTTATGAAGATAAAAAGCTTCTGCACAGCAAAGGAAACAACCAACAAAACTAAAAGGCAACCAACGGAATGGGAAAAGATATTTGCAAATGACATATCGGACAAAGGGCTAGTCTCCAAAATCTATAAAGAGCTCACCAAACTCCACACCCGAAAAGCAAATAACCCAGTGAAGAAATGGGCAGAAAACATGAATAGACACTTCTCTAAAGAAGACATCCGGATGGCCAACAGGCACATGAAAAGATGTTCAGCGTCGCTCCTTATCAGGGAAATACAAATCAAAACCACACTCAGATATCACCTCACGCCAGTCAGAGTGGCCAAAATGAACAAATCAGGAGACTATAGATGCTGGAGAGGATGTGGAGAAATGGGAACCCTCTTGCACTGTTGGTGGGAATGCAAATTGGTGCAGCCGCTCTGGAAAGCAGTGTGGAGGTTCCTCAGAAAATTAAAAATAGACCTACCCTATGACCCAGCAATAGCACTGCTAGGAATTTATCCAAGGGACACAGGAGTACTGATGCATAGGGGCACTTGTACCCCAATGTTCATAGCAGCACTCTCAACAATAGCCAAATTATGGAAAGAGCCTAAATGTCCATCAACTGTTGAACGGATAAAGAAATTGTGGTTTATATACACAATGGAATACTACGTGGCAATGAGAAAAAATGAAATATGGCCTTTTGTAGCAACGTGGATGGAACTGGAGAGTGTGATGCTAAGTGAAATAAGCCATACAGAGAAAGACAGATACCATATGGTTTCACTCTTATGTGGATCCTGAGAAACTTAACAGGAACCCATGGGGGAGGGGAAGGAAAAAAAAAAAAAAAAAGAGGTTAGAGTGGGAGAGAGCCAAAGCATAAGAGACTGTTGAGAACTGAGAACAAACTGAGGGTTGATGGGGTGTGGGAGGGAGGAGAGGGTGGGTGATGGGTATTGAGGAGGGCACCTTTTGGGATGAGCACTGGGTGTTGTATGGAAACCAATTTGACAATAAATTTCATATATAAATAAAAAAAAACAAATAATTGATTTTTACTAAGTACAAAGTACTGTAGTACTTAAGAAAAAAAAAAAACAACCTAATCCCTGGGCAATATTAGGATAATCCAACCCCACATAAATTACTAATTGCTGAATTACTGATCCTTTAGACAATAAAAGCACAATAGATAGTTTGAACAACTTTCTGTAAATAATTTGACATTTTAGGAGAAAGGAAATAAACATCTGGAACATAACTTTTGAAGTAATCATAAGAAGATATAGAATGGTTGACTAATTATGTATATTTCTATTTAAATAAATTGTCACTTAAATATTTCCATAAAGAAATCTCTAGGACCATATTGCACCACTAGAGAGTTCTACCATATATAAATAACAACAACAAAAGGAAAACTCTTTCAGATAAAGATGAAACACTCCTTAAATGGCTCTATGTAGCAAGTATCAAAATATGACAAGGATGTTACATGAAAAGAAACTGAAAGACCAAAATTATGCCTGAGTATAAATGAAAAAAATCGTCAACAAAATTTTAGCAAATATATCCAGAGGCAAATACAAACAATGATACATCACAATTGGGGTTTATCCCTGAAATGAAAGGTTGGTTTAGCAGTCAGAAATCAGGAATGCAAGGTAAAGCTTCCAAATCAGTTAATATTGGTCACAGAATAAAGGAGAAAAAAACTCACATATAGATGCAGGAAAATAAAGTGATAACATTCCATCCCATTTTTTAAAAAAACAAATTTTCAGAATACCTATACATCGGAAGAAACTTCTTCAATCTAACAAGAGTAAGTGCAAAAATTATAGAGCTAATATCATACCCAACAGTGATGTTTTACCCCCCAAACGAGGACCATAACATGAATGTCACTATTACACTCTGTTCTGTATTTTGTTGAGATCCTAGTCCATGCAATATGGCTTGAAAAAGAAATAAAAGACATAAGAAAAGAAGATGTAAGTCTATCTTTATTTGCAGATAATATAATTGTATACATGGGGGAAAGTAGGTTATTATAATTTTTAGACTTATAAGTGAATCTAGCAAAGTTGTGGGATACAAGACCCATGTACAAAAAAATCAATTGTATTTGTATATAATAGCAATAAATAATTGGAAATGAGATTAAAAACATATTAGGAATAAATTAAGTGAAAGATGTGTAAGATCTCAACATTGAATCTGCTAAGATAAATTCAAGTCTAAATACATGGAGAGAGACCACAGTCACTGCAATTCTCAGGTAATGGTTAATTCTATATGTCAGCTTGACTGGACTAAAGGATGTGCACATAGTGGGTAAAACATAAATTCTGGGTGTGTCAGTGAGGATGCTTCTGGAAGAGATTAGCATTTGATTTAGTAGACCAAGTAGAGATCAGTCCTCAGCATTGTGGTTGGCCATCATCTAATCCATTGGGAGCTTTAATAGAACAAAAAGGAGAAGGAAGAAAAAATGCTCTCACTCTTCTTGAGCTGGGATGTCATCTTTTCCTGCCCTCAGACTTGGATCTTCTGGTTCTCAGGCCTTCTGACTCTGGGACTTACACTAGTTTCTCCCTATGCTCAGGTCTTTGGTCTGGGACTGAATTATACCACTGGCTTTCCTGGTTATCTGCTTGGAGAGAGCAGATTGTGGGACTTCTTGTCATCCCAGATCAGATGAGCCAACTCCTATAATAAGTCTCCTCTTCATCTTTCCCTATATATATCCCATTCTTTTCAGTTTCTCTAAAGAATCTTGAATAATACAACTCAATATTAAGGTGTTCATTCCCCTCAAATTGACTTATAGAACCAATTCATCCCCATACAAACTCTTAGTGAGCATTTTTTATTTTTTGTAGAAGTTAATAACCTTATTTTATAACTGATATAAAAACACAAAGGACCTAGACTAGCCAAGCAAATCTTGAAAAATAACAAAGATTATAGAAACATTCCATCAGACTTCAAAACTTATAATAAAGCTACAGCAATAAAATCAGTGCAGTATTGGTATAAGGAAAGACAAACCAATGAAACAGAGTCCAAATACAATTTAGTCATTTGTATTTTTAAATTTCTTGGAAGTTGTCAATGCAATCAAAGAGGGGAAGGAAGCTCAGCTCTTTGCTGGAGCAACTTGATACCTGTATGAAAAACCCAAAACGCACAAAAAAAAAATCAATTCAGAACATATATAAATTTTATTTGGTGAAAGCATCATCCAAATGATAATTAAGTACAAGGGGCTGTGTCTAATTAAATCTTCAGAGAAATAAGGGCAGTCAGAGACAATTACCAGAGCTTGAGGAAGACACACATGGTTAGAGGCAGAACTTGTGATAGAAAGCATTTCAAAAAATACATTTGAAAGATTGCTTAGACTCATTCATTTTTAACCACTTTATCCCAGGAAAAAAGTGATTTTGGTTGCTAACTTTCCCATCTTTATGAAATGGAGGTAACATGTTGTCATTATTTCCACGTTTCAGCATGGAGAAGAAGAATAGAAGAAATATTTTTTCTACTCTTGGTACCTGAGCATACAAGCTTTCAAAGGCATCCAGTTCACCAGAGTTGGGAGCACAGCTGGTATCATGGCACTGGATACCACTGCTCTTTTCTTCTAGATTGCTTATCAAATTGATCATACTGTCTCTGAGGGAAAACAGAGGAAGCAGACATTTTACATGAAAAATATCCAGTTTAGCTATGCATAGAACATAGACTTTTGTGTAATGTTTATTGGACTGTACCGATGGATCTCAGTCACTACTTTGGCTATATCAAAGAGAAACAATCAAATAATTATGGAAGTTTTCTATGTTTAAAATACTTCACGGATACTTTGGAGGACCAGAAAGAGTACAATAAATTAAATTGTAATCTATCCTGGAGAGAATATATAGAAAATAATCTGTTGAGGAATAGTATTTGTTGAAGGCTTACTATGTTTAAGCTTGAAGACATGTCAATGCTCTGCCTTTCCTTTGAGATACTGACTTCAGATACTGCTGCCAACAGAAGAAACAACAAAGATAGTGTGATCAAAGTCATATTTTTAATAGAGTATTTTTTTTGGCAACAATGAATATCAAAATATATATGATATTCTCAAATTCCTACAAGAAGAAATAATATGGAGCCACCAAGTTATCCGAGATTTGATTATATTTCATGAAGCTCATTTTCATCTCAGCTTCCTCTTTATCAACTTTTCAATGGTTCTCTTATAAATTCTACTACATTGAGATGAAGTGGTCAAGTGTGGCTTTCTTTTTCCAGACTGAGAGAGCGGAACCTTTCTCAGTTGATGTATGTTGACTAAAAGCTTTCATGGCACCCACTGCCTCTTAGCAAACCCACTGTGAGAAAGTACTCCTTTACTGAATAAACTTGGAGCTGAGTTTTCTGATATTTATAATATAAACACTTCTGATACAGTAGTGAAAATGTAGGGAGGGACAGATAGAGTTCTCAGAGGAAAGTGGGGTGGGGTTAAGAACTTTGGCTTATCCTAAAACAGAGTCACCAAAGTCTTCTGACCAGAAAAATTACATGATTAATCAGTTTTCTAAAGATTTATTAATAGCCTTTGAAATAAATAATGGTTTTATTAATGTTTATTTATGTCTGAGAGAGCGAGAGAGAGACAGAGTATGATCAGGAGAGGGACAGAGAGAGAGAGTGAGACACAGAATCTGAAGCAGGCTCCAGGCTTCCAGCTATCAGCAGAAAGCCTGATCTGGGGCTCGAGCCCATGAACCATGAGCTCATGATCTGAGTCGAAGTTGGATGCTTAACCAATTGAGCCACCCAGGTGCCCCAATAATGGTTTTCAAAATTATAATGTGAAGTAATTTCATAGTTCAGCGACTTATGGTGGTTACTGTAAACAGTTAAACCAATGACTTTTTAAAAATGCCAATCTTTTTATTTTGTTGTATTGTTTTTAAATTTCAAAGGCGATTACTAGAAGCATTTTGTTTGTTCATCATAAATTTTATAAGACATTTCCCCAAGGATTTCTTTCTGTCAAAATATGTTTGCTGATTCTACCTTTTTCTACAAACTTATAATAAGTATTATTGAAATTATACTAAAATGCATCATCTAATTAGTGGAGTAGTTCTGGGAATAAAGAAATAAAAAGAGATCATTAAATACACAAGTACTTGAATATGTTTCCAATAAAATAGCAATTCTAAATTAATTCAGTACCTATTTTTGGTGTATAGATAATAGATTTTTGATTTCTGTTATGAAAAGTATTTTCTAAGTAAAATAAGCAATTTTTATATTAGAGTTTTTCACTTATATTTAGATATAAACACTTGATACTTATTACTAAGTATGTTTTATTTAGTTTTAAAGTTATTAAGCTATTTTAATGACAATGAATACATTTGAATAATTAAAAAGTGTCTTTTATAATATTATACCTATCAGACAGATTGGGAAACTAATAGTGTTTTGCCCAAATTTTTATGAACAAGTAAACAAGAATATTACTATATTTTCCAGTACTCTTTCCAATAAATTATGATAGTGTTGATTGAAAATAAATCTTTAAATATTATTTTTATGTGTCTATATGACATAAAGTAGTCAATATTTTGGTTTTGTTAGAAATATTAGCAGTGTGTTTGTAATAAATTTTATATGTTCAATCAAAATATCCTCTAGGTTACTTTATAATTTCTGAACTGAATGTCCAAAGAGCATATGCAAAATAAAATAAAAATCACCTACAAATCAACTACTCAATGACTATATATTATTACAAACTGTTTTGTTTTTAATTTTGCTGTACAAAATAGCAAAAGCAAAATGTCTAAAAAATAACCAGAAATGCAATTTTGCATACTGATTAAAGCTCATGTATTTTGAAATAAATCACAAAGTTAATTTCTTTTTCATTGTAAGTTCTCTCTGAACTCGCTGGCCTTCAGGAGTCAAACTATTGTGCTTCACAGTTCAGAATCATTCAATGAGTGCACATGATGAGACAGGCAGTAGAGCTCAATTAATGAATAATTGCTATTTATAAATTATTAATATTGCAATAAGTGAATTATACACTCATAATAATAATAACAATATAGTGAAATAAGTTCTGAAGCAGAGGTTTGTGTAAAATATAACAAAGTTCATAGAGGAAATGTTCATTTTATTTGCCATGTGGATAAATGAACCACAAAAAGTCAAGGATGAGCTGGGCTTTAAAAGATACAGAGAAGTTAACAGAGCGATACGATACAATGGTGAAAGAGTCTGTGGAAAAAGAACAGATATGTGAAAGAGCAATGGAATTGTGTTTGAAGTATTGTCAAGTTTACTCTGTTACTATTTTGTAAAATGCAAAGGATGGATGATCAAGCAGAAGGATTTGACAGTAGTAGATGTAGTGGAAAGGTAATAGATTTGGGAGTATCTGCTTTCTTTTACAGGTGATAGGATTCTACCAAAAGGTTTTTAAAACATTGTTTGAAGGCTAGAATTTAACATTGGCAGTTTTGGGAGGGATAGGTTCGAGGGGAACATGAATAGAAAAAGGGATTATAGTTTATTATTATAATCATAGAGATGAGAATGGAATTAAGGTAATGAGTAGCTTTAGCAAGGGAGAAGGCAGGGAGAGATTTGAGGAACACAATTTATAAAATTATGAAGAGGTAGAGATTGACAGGTTGCTGATAGCAAGAATAAATATAAGGAATTAAAGGTGAATCCCAAGTTTCTGATTTTGATATATAGTGGTAAAAGCAACACAAAAAAGGGTATTTATTTAGAGATTATCTTTTTTAAAAAATGTTTATTTTTGAGAGAGAGAAAGAGAGAGAGAGAGGAGAGTGCTAGTGAGGGAGGGGCAGAGAGATTGGGAGACACAGAATCCGAAGCAGGCTACAGGCCTCGAGGTGTCAGCACAGAGCCTGACATGGGGTTCGAACCCACAAGCCTTGAGATCATGACCTGAGATGACACTTAATAGACTGAGGCCCAGGTGCCCCTATTTAGAAATTATCTTAATTTGTATTTGAGCTTGTATGATAAAACTACCAGAATATATATAGTCCCCAAATAATCATACTTTTACTCAAATATTTTACATAAAGAAGTCTTCAATTTTCATTTAATCACCTCTATTTCTGTTTTTTTTTGAATCATAGAACTTTCATTTACCTCAAGAAGTTTTGACAAGTGTTTAACTCTATTTTCAATAATTTAATATATATATAAATGTAATAATTTTAGTCAGGGTTCTCCAGAAAAGATAACCAGTAGGATACATATTCATTCTCTAATAGGAGAATGAAATTTATTTTAGGGAACTGTCTCACATGATTTTGGGTCTAGCAAGTCTAAACTTAGTAGGTCAGCTGGGTAGGCTGGACATCCAGGAAAGAGTTGTTGTTGATTTGAGAAGTCTTTCCTTGGGACACTTCAGTCTCTGCTCTTAAGTCATTCAAATGATTGGATGAGACTCATCCACTTTATGGAGGGTAATGTGTTGTGTTCAAAGACTACTTATTTAAAATGTTTATTATCTCTAAAATATACCTTCACAGCAATACATAGATGGATATCTGACCAAACAACTCAACACCACAGCCTAGCCAAGTTGACAAAATTAACCATCCCAATAATAAAGCTGTACTTTGCTTAAGCACAAATTGTGAGGTGAGAATCTGACATGATTATTTCCAGAATTGCTAATTCTTACAAAATATTGTGACTATTTTTAAAATTTCTGGTCATTTGTGCTACTTTTTGTTTTGTTATGAATTACCTTATAATAATGGAGCCTACAGATTTGGTTCTCATTGATCAATATATTTTTTAATCATTTAACATCATGCTTAAATTTCTCTATTTTGTGATATCTTAATATCTGAAATAGTAATTTATTTTTTTTTCAAAACTCTGTTTTGTTTTTTTGCACCTGTAGTATTCCAGAGAAACTTCTTAATGAATTTTCTATATTTTAAACCATGTTCCTATTGGATTTGCATTGGGATGGCATTGAAACTCTAAATTAATTTGGAACTATTTATCTTTGTAATATTTAACTTTCCAACATTAAAATCTTTTTTTTAAATGTTATTTATTTTTGAGAGAGAGAGTGCATGCAGGAGTTGGGGAGGGGCAGAGAGAGGAGGATAGAGGATCCCAAGCGGGCTCTGTGCTGACAGCAGAGAGACCAATGCTGGGCTCGAACTCACAAACCATGACATAATGACCTGAGCCAAAGTCGGATGCTTAACTGACTGAGACACTCAGGTGTCCCTAAAATATTTTATTTTTTAACGTTTTTATTTAAATTCCAGTTAGTTAACATACAATGTAATACTAGTTTCAGGTATACAATATAGTGATTCAACACTTCCATTCAACACCTGGTGCTCATCATGACAAATGTGCTCCTTAATCCCCATCATGTATTTTACTCATTGCTTCCACTCCCCACCTCGCATCTGGTAAACTATCAGTTGTTCTCTACAATTAAGAGTGTGTTTCTTGGTTTGCCTCCCTCTCTTTTTCCCTATGCTTGTTTGTTTTGTTTCTTAAATTCCACATATGAGTGAAATCATATAGCATTTATCTTTCTCTGACTATTTTGCTTAGCATAATACTCTCTAGCTACACCCATGTCATTGCAAATTGCAAGATTTCATTCTTTTTTTATGGCCGAATAATATTCCATTGTGTGTATATATATGACACTTCATTTATCCATTCATCTTTTAAATTGTTTAATTCTTTTGATAAGTGTTTCAGTGTGAAATGATTCTACTTCTTTAAAAATGTGTATCTTTTAACATTAGAAAGGAACTTTCTTGAATGTTATATAGATCATTTCATTAACAAATATACATCTTTTTCTCTCTTTGTTTTTCTGTCTTCTTTATCTCTTGCTTTTATTATTTTAGTGAAGATTCCATTCACTTCAATATTAAGTTATATGGAAATCTCTATTTTTATCACATAAAAATTATAACTTCTTTGCCTTATGTAACTGTTTCCTGGAAAAGCAGATTAATATAATATTGGGCATATAGCTAATAAAAAGATTCAGGCATATACACTGCATGATTGCTTGCTTTTTCTGAGTCTACATTATGGCTTAGGCTAAAGTCAACAATATTTTCATTGCATATAGAAGGTTCTAAGATATTATAAGAAAATACTTTCATTTCTTAAATGAGAAAGATATATGCCCTGAAAAAAAAAATAAGGTAATAGAACTTGCTGACTGAGTCTTTAATTTTCCAGGCAAAGATCAAACTGCCTGCCAACCAGAAATATTGTGGAGGTAAGCAATGTGATGCCATTTATGACATTTTAAAATGTTGGTACCTATAATTAATGTCAAAAGTCATTAGATATGATGTTTTCCTATGCTAAGACAATATACACCACTTAAAGGTAGTTGTCATTTTGACAGTGACTAAAAAGAATTGCCTGTAGTTAAAAATATCATTACTTAAGAAAATCTCTGTGTAAAAATATGAATGCTCAGAAAAATCTCTGTAGACAAAATAATACACAGCAGTTTAGATTTAAAAAAAATTTAATATTGTATTATGACAAGAGGTGCTCATTGTTTTCTACTTCCTGACAGGTTTTGCAGAATAATACAAAATTCAAAAACAAAAGTGTCATGCTAAATTCTCTTTTTTGCAAAGATAATCATTAAATTACACATGTCACTAACAAAATGGCCCCAAATAATCCATAGCTCTTATTCAAAACTACTATAAAAAAAGAAAATAGGCTCATTAACTGGCAGATGTTGAGATGACCAAACACATCAAATTCAACATGAACTGAAAGCAAGAAAAGTAGTCAACAATTCTCCTTTTAAAATAACTTAATTGGCAAATGGAAGTAAAATTTGGTAGTAAAAGTATACTGTGCATATGCAAGTTATTATTTATTTCTACAATAAGCATTTATTATAATTTCTATATTCATTCTCTACTAGGTGACATGATTCAAATATAAGTCAAATAAGCAGCCATGCTGCTCAATATATATGTGAATGATCTATAAGTGTTACCAGACAAATATCAGGTTCACAGTATAATTATAAATTTACAATTTAATCAATTTGTTGGGACACTTTTTTTGTCAGTGTTTTAAAGCATACAAACAAAGACCACGCATACCAGAGCTTTCATTTATTTAATAAAGATTGAATGGTCATGTCAATATTTACAGGGAGAAAAATGTGAACAAATTGTCAGAACACAGTGCGATAAGAGCTACAGGTCAAAATGGCTAACAGAAGAGACTCTGGAACCAGATTGCCTGAGTTCGAAACCTGGTTCCAACCCTTATGAGCTGTTTGACCATGATGGACAAGGTATTTATTCTTTCTCTGCCTCAGTTCCCTTATTTACTATATGGGGAAAAAATAAGTATTTCATATTGCTGTGAAAAATAAATGAATTTATATTTGTAAAGCAATCTTCACATTTTTGACACATAGTGAGGGCTATGTGTTAAATTAAATAAATTGATTAATTTTAGACAATCAATAAGTGAGTAATCATTGAGTCTGGTTGGTTAGCATGTTGAATTCATTAAGCTAATTGTAGAAGACAAGCAGCAGGGAAATAGCAGGGAAGAACTTTCTAGATTACAGAATAGAGAGAATAGAAAACATTTAAAATTAAAACATGCTTCCTACCTAGAATGTGCCATTCTCTCTTTTTTAAATGCTCTGCCAAGATCGGATTATCTAAAAGTGGTGGGGTAAGATAGATATGAGGTCATTGCTAAGACTGGAGGCTGTTTTTAGGACTGCTATTTGCACCAACCAAACCTGGAAACTAGAATCTCAAAGGCTGGGCAGAATGGCTTACTTTACAGACACTGAGTGTGGACCGCTAGTGGTCACCTGCTGCAAGAAGCATTGTGTTTTCAGTGGGGCTTGATAAAAGGAAACACATCATTTCAGGGCTCTCATAGGATATAATCTTGGTGAGAATCTCACAGAGGCAAATCCTAAATGCCATGGTAAACTTGCAGAGATAGCATTACTCTTTTTTTTTTTTTTTTTCATGTTGGCATGTCTCGAGTGTGCAAGATCATGCTTCAAACCTACTGTCATGTAGCTTTCAATTCAAAACCATTTCCAATTGTATAATGGTCTTCTTGCCCTGAACTTTGTTCCATCTATAGGCCAAGCTCATCCAAATTCACTGTAGAGTGCACCTCATAAAACAGTCCTGACTCTGGGAAGTCTGCTGGTATTCAGAACTGCCAAATAAGGTATCAAATGATCTAGTCACATCCCTATTCCTTGCTTCACATATCTACTCAAACATGTTCATGATTTATCAAGTTTGATATGCTGCCCACCACATTCATGTGTGGAAGTATGTTCATGTTTTATGGGGAGAAATGAAAGTGATCATCTGGATTGGGGAGGGGCCGACATGGCAGAGAAGTAGGGGAATCCATACTTCCCGTGTCTTTCAAACAAAGAAGTGCAGAAGTGAAAGGACTTTGAACACCAGAGCCTGGGAGGAAAAGAGACTGAATCTACCAGGAAGAAAATGGGAAAGCTGGAAAAAAGATAGGTGGGTAACTGAGAACTGCCCTGTAACATGTGGGCACGGAGGGGAGGGACCCCCTTCTGCGGAGAGAAAAAGGGAAGAGAAAGAGCGACCAGGGAAGTGTAGGACCATATCTGGATAGGAGAAAGATCTTGGACTGAGACTAAGAGGGATCCAATCTCTTACTGCAGGGATTTCTTTGGACTGGAGCCAGCTTCCTGTTCATGCACCTGGGGAGGAGGGGAGCCAGGGGCCTGGGTGTGGTGGTAGGTCAGGGGCTCAGTCTGCAGTTGGAAAAAGTGGTTACCTCACTGGAGGGCTGCACAATAGTATAGACCCTGCCTGCGCCCACCACCCCGGGGCGCAGTGGCTGGGCCGAGGGAGCAGTCTGCAGGAGGAAAAGACCATCGTTTCCCTGGAGTGCAGTGGGAAAAGACAAAAAGCCTGCCTGCATCCACCACCCCTGGGGCTCACGGCCAGGGCAGCAGGGCAGCGGCTCAGTCTGCAGTGGGAGAAGGTAGTCCTCCCTGAAGTGCGGCAGCACAGACAAAGCCAACTGGGACCACGTATCCGCTGCACTGAAGAGTCGCTTCTCCAGTGCCAGAGCACACGGAGTGGGACTCTGTATCCTAGCCAAATGCAGGGTCAGGAGTTTGCAGGGTAAGAAGGACTGCCTCGTCTGCGCCTGGGGCACAGTGAGGACGACTGAAACAGAGTCCACCAGGTCTGGCTCTGTGGAGAAGAGACTGGGGGAATCACCATTTCTCCCCCTCCCACCCCACCACCACCACCAAGGCGGGGCCTCAGGGATCACTCCTGGGGCCCATTGTGGAGGTGGGTCCAAATTACACCAAACCATGCCCCTTTGCACTGGGTAACTTCATGTCCACCTGAGCGGCACAGACCCTGTGGAAAGCCCCTCCCAATAAGTGATGCAGCATTGCCTGGCTTAACTCTAGGTCAATTTGGATACATATTTTCTCTCCCCCACCCCCATTTCTCCTCCTTATCTCTTCCCTCCCCTAGGCTAGTTACTCTGGTTTTTGGTCTGTCTAAACAGACATATTTAATCCATTTTCTAAATACATGTTCTAAACCTCCTTCTTTACACTCCTTTCTCTCTCTCTGGAATAATCAAGCCAAATAGTTTCTCTGTCTGGGTAACTTTATCTTCATTTCATTTTCCCAACCTCCTTTATTTTCCTTTCTCTCTCTCTCTGGATTAAGCCTTTTAGTCTCTTTGCCTAGTCAATGTTTATTTTTTTCTCCCCCCACCCCACTCCTGTCATTTCTCTCTTTGTATATGTTCTTCCATCAGCATCATCTCCACCCTCTTCTTTACTTGTCGTTGGTGTTTGTGAGTTTTTTGTTTTTAGTCTTTAGTTTTTTTTGTTTTTGTTTATTTGTATTATTTGTGTCTTTGCATGTTTTCGTCTCCTGTTTATCTACCTGTTTTCCTTTACAGGGCTACTCTAAGGAACAAATCAAAGCACATCTGGTGGAGGGTCCAAAATATCACTACGAGTAGGGTAATAAAATAACCAAAGTCACAACAACAGGAGAGCAAGTAACAATCTCTGAAAAAACACCTCCTGAAGGGCCAGTCCCTGGACAGTGTATGACCCTCCTTTAATATAGGTGTGGAGTACACAAGAAACTTTTAAGATGCATAAGGGACAGATAATGAGCTGGAAGATGGTGGCGTAGGAGGACGCTGGGCTCACTGCGTCCTACTGACCACTTAGATTCCACCCACAT
Organism: Puma concolor; assembly: GCF_028749965.1. Classification (NCBI taxonomy): domain Eukaryota; kingdom Metazoa; phylum Chordata; class Mammalia; order Carnivora; family Felidae; genus Puma; species Puma concolor. The sequence continues at coordinate 114,721,248 of NC_141675.1, forward strand.
CTGCCTAAATAACCCAGAAAACTGCCAGAAGACTAGCAGAATAGACTCTCCGGAGCCAAGCGTAGATGAGAGGCCCATGGAAGAGGGGCCTCTCCCGAAATGGAACACTGAAGGCAAAGCAAGCTGACTCTGCCCCTTCTGCCCCTGTGCACCTTGTGGATCCACCCCGGCTAATACACCAGATCCCACTGAAGCAGAACCACAAGCCTGGCAGTGTGCAAGTAGCCCACACAGGGGCCACACCACTCCACAGTGAGTCCTGCCGCTGGGAGAGGGGAAGATAAGGTACCACATGAGTCAGACTGTGGCCCCAGTGGTGGGCTGGGAACAGATATGAGATCTGACTGTGGCCCCACCCACCAATGCAAGTTATTCCCGACAGCACAGGGGAAGAGCCCTGCAGTTCAGCGCCACTCCAGGGACTATCCAAAATGACAGACTGAAGAATTCTCCTCAAAAGAAACTCCAGGAAGTAGCGACAGCTAACAAACTGATCAAAAATGATTTAAGCAATGTAACAGAAAATAAATTTAAAATAATAGTCATAAAATTAATTAATGGGCTTGAAAAAAGTATAGAGGACAGCAGAGAATCTATTGCTACAGAGATCAAAGGACTAGGAAACAGTCAGGAGGAGCTAAAAAATGCTATAAATGAGCTGCAAAATAAAATGGAGGCGACCTCACCCGGATTGAAGAGGCAGAAGAGAGAATAGGTGAATTAGAAGATAAAATTATGGAAAAAGAGGAAGCTGAGAAAAAGAGAGATAAAAAAATCCAGGAGTATGAGGGGAGAATTAGAGAACTAAGTGACACAATTAAATGTAATAATATACGCATAATTGGATTCCAGAGGAGGAAGAGAGAGGGAAAGGTGCTGGAGGTATACTTGAAGAAGTCATAGCTGAGAACTTCCCTGATCTGGGGAAGGAAAAACACATGAAATCCAAGAGGCACAGAGAACTCCCTTCAGACATAACTTGAATCAATCTTCTGCACGACATATCACACTGAAACTGGCAGAATACAAGGATAAAGAGAAAATTCTGGAAGCAGCTAGGGATAAACATGCTCTAACATATAAAGGGAGACCAATAAGACTAGTGATGGATTTATCTACTGAAACTTGGCGGACCAGAAAGGAATGGCAGGATATCTGCAATGTGATGAACAGAAAAAATATGTGGCCGAGAATCCATTATTTAGCAAGTCTGTCATTTAAAATAGAAGGAGAGAGGGGCGCCTGGGTGGCTCAGTCAGTTAAATGTCCTATTTCAGCTCAGGTCACGATCTCATGGTCCATGAGTTCGAGCCCTGCGTCGGGCTCTGGGCTGATGGCTTGGAGCCTGGAGCCTGCTTCCGATTCTGTGTCTCCCTCTCTCTCTGCCCCTCCCCCGTTCATGCTCTGTCTCTCTCTGTCTCAAAAATAAATAAAACGTTAAAAAAATTAAAAAAAAAAAGGAGAGATAAAGGTCTTCCCAAACAAACAAAAACTGAAGGAATTCATCACCACTAAACCAGCCCTACAAGAGATCCTAAGGGGGATCCTGGGAGACAAAGTACCAGAGACATCACTACAAGCATGAAACCTACAGACATCACAATGACTCTCAACCCATATCTTTCAAATAATAACACTGAATGTAAATGGACTAAGTGCTCCAACCAAAGACACAGTGTATCAGAATGGATAAGAAAACAAGACCCATCTATTTGCTGTCTCCAAGAGACTCATTTTAGACCTGACGACACCTTCAGATTGAAAGTGAGGGGATGGAGAACTATTTATCATGCTACTGGAAGTCAAAAGAAAGCTGGAATAGCCATACTTACATCAGACAAACTAGACTTTAAATTAAAGGCTGTAACAAGAGATGAAGAAGGGCATTATATAATATATACAGGGTCAATCCATCAGGAGGAGCTAACAATTATAAATGTCTATGTGCCGAATACGGGAGCCCCCAAATATATAAAAAAATAATCACAACCATAAGCAACCTTATTGATAAGAATGTGGTAATTGCAGGGGACTTTAATACTTCACTTACAACAATGGATAGATCATCTAGACACAGGATCAGTAAAGAAACAAGGGCCCTGAATGATACATTGGATCAGATGGACTTGACAGATATATTTAGAACTCTGCATCCCAAGGCAACAGAATATACTTTGTTCGCGAGTGCACATGGAACATTCTCCAAGATAGATCATATACTGGGTCACAAAACAGCCCTTCAGAAGTATACAAGAATTGAGATCATACCAGGCACACTTTCAGACCACAATGCTATGAAGCTTGAAATCAACCATAGGAAAAAGTCTGGAAAACCTCCAAAAGCATGGAGGTTAAAGAACACCCTACTAAAGAATAAATGGGTCAACCAGGCAATTAGAGAAGAAATTAAGAAATATATGGAAACAAATGAAAATGAAAATACAACAATCCAAACGCTTTGGGATGCAGCAAAGGCAGTCCTGAGAAGAAAATACATTGCAATCCAGGCCTATCTCAAGAAACAAGAAAAATCCCCAATACAAAATCTAACAGCACACCTAAAGGAACTAGAAGCAGAACAGCAAAGACACTCCAAGCCCAGCAGAAGAAGAGAAATAATAAAGATCCGAGCAGAAATAAACAATATAGAATCTAAAAAATTTGTGGAGCAGATCAATGAAACCAAGAGTTGGGTTTTTTTTTTTTTGGAAAAATAAACAAAATTGATCAACTTCTAGCCAGGCTTCTCAAAAAGAAAAGGGAGATGACCCAAATAGATACAATCATGAATGAAAATGGAATTATTACAACCAATCACTCAGAGATACAAGCAATTATCAGGGAATACTATGAAAAATTATATGCCAACAAACTGGACAACCTGGAAGAAATGGACAAATTCCTAAACACCCACACACTTCCAAAACTCAAACAGGAAGAAATAAAAAGCTTGAATAGACCCATAACTAATGAAGAAATTGAACCAGTTATCAAAAATCTCCCAACAAATAAGAGTCCAGGACCAGATGGCTTCCCAGGGGAATTCTACCAGATAGTTAAAGCAGAAATAATACCTATCCTTCTCAAGCTGTTCCAAAAAACAGAAAGGGAAGGAAAATTCCATTCTATAAAGCCAGCATTACTCTGATTCCTAAACCAGACAGAGACCCAGAAAAAAAAAAAAAAAAAAAAAAAAAAAAAAAAGAACTACAGGCCAATATTCCTAATGAATATGGATGCAAAAATTCTCAACAAGATACTAGCAAATCAAATTCAACAGCATATAAAAAGAATTATTCACCATGATCAAATGGGATTCATTCCTGGGATGCAGGGCTGGTTCAACATTCACAAATCAATCAATGTGATACATCACATTAATAAAAGAAAAGATAAGAACCATATGATCCCGTCAATCGATGCAGAAAAAGCATTTGACAAAATACACCATCCTTTCTTAATAAAGACCCTCGAGAAAGTCGGGATAGAAGGAACATACTTAAACATCATAAAAGCCATTTATGAAAAGCCCACAGCTAATATCATCCTCAATGGGGAAAAACTGAGTGCTTTCTCCCTGAGATCAGGAACATGACAGGGATGTCCACTCTCACTGCTGTTGTTTAACATAGTGTTGGAAGTTCTAGCATCAGCAATCAGACAACAAAAGGAAATCAAAGGCATCAAAATTGGCAAAGATGATTTCAAGCTTTCCCTTTTTGCACATGACATGATTCTCTACATGGAAAACCCAACAGACTCCACCAAAAGTCTGCTAGAACTGATACATGAATTCAGCAAAGTCACAGTGTACAAAATCAATGCACAGAAATTGGTTTCATTTTTATACACCAATAGTGAAGCAACAGAAAGAGAAATAAAGGAACTGATCCCATTCACAATTGCACCAAGAATCATAAAATACCTAGGAATACACCTAACCAAAGATGTAAAAGATCTGTATGCTAAAAACTATAGAAAGCTTATAGGGAAATTAAAGAAGATACAAAGAAATGGAAAAACATTCCATGCTCATGGATTGGAAGAATAAATATTGTTAAAATGTCAATACTACCCAAAGCAATCTACACATTCAATGTAACCCTGATCAAAATTGCACCAGCATTCTTCTCGAAGCTAGAACAAACAATCCCAAAATTTGTATGGAGCCACAAAAGACCCTGAATAGCCAAAGTAATATTGAAGAAAACCAAAACGGGAGACATCACAATCCCAGACTTCAGCCTGTATTACAAAGCTGTAATCATCAAGACAGTATGGTATTGGCACAAAAACAGACACATAGACCAATGGAATAGCATCGAGACTCCAGAATTGGACCCACAAAAGGATGGCTAACTAATCTTTGACAAAGCAGGAAAGAATATTCAATGGAAAAAAGACAGTCTCTTTAACAAATGGTGTTGGGAGAACTGGACAGCAACATGCAGAAGAATGAAACTAGACCACTTTCTCACACCATTCACAAAAATAAACTCAAAATGGATAAAGGACCTGAATGTGAGACAGGAAACCATCAAAACCTTAGAGGAGAAAGCAGGAAAAAAACCTCTCTGGCCTCGGCCGCAGCGATTTCTTACTCGACACATCTCCAAAGGCAAGGGAATTAAAACAAAAATGAACTACTGGGACCTCATAAAGATAAAAAGCTTCTGCACAGGGGCGCCTGGGTGGCGCAGTCGGTTGAGCATCCGACTTCGGCCAGGTCACGATCTCGCGGTCCATGAGTTCGAGCCCCGCGTCGGGCTCTGGGCTGACGGCTCGGAGCCTGGAGCCTGTTTCCGATTCTGTGTCTCCCTCTCTCTCTGCCCCTCCCCCGTTCATGCTCTGTCTCTCTCTGTCCCAAAAAGAAATAAACGTTGAAAAAAAAAAAAAAAAAAAAAAAAAAAAGCTTCTGCACAGCCACGGAAATAATCAACAAAACTAAAAGGCAACCGACGGAATGTGAAAAGATATTTGCAAATGACGTATCAGACAAAGGGCTAATATCCAAAATCTATAAAGAGCTCACCAAACTCCACACCTGAAAAACAAATAATCCAGTGAAGAAATGGGCAGAGGACATGAATAGACACTTCTCTAAAGAAAACATCCAGATGGCCAACAGGCACATGAAAAGATGCTCAATGTCACTCCGCATCAGGGAAATACAAATCAAAACTACACTCAGATACCACCTCACACCAGTCAGATTGGCTAAAATGAACAAATCAGAAGACTATAGATGCTGGAGAGGATGGTGAGAAACGGGAACCCTCTTGCACTGTTGGTGGGAATGCAAACTTGTGCAGCCGCTCTGGAAAACAGTGTGGAGGTTCCTTAAAAAATTAAAAATAGACCTACCCTATGACCCAGCAATAGCACTGCTAGGAATTTACCCAAGGGGTACAGGAGTGCTGATGCATAGGGGCACTTGTACCCCAATGTTTGTAGCAGCACTTTCAACAATAGCCAAATTATGGAAAGAGCCTAAATGTCCATCAACTGACAAATGGATAAAGAAGATGTGGTTTATATATATAATGGAATACTACTTGGCAATGAGAAAGAATGAAACCTGGCCATTTGTAGCAACATGGATGGAACTGGAGAGTATTATGCTAAGTGAAATAAGTCAGGCAGAGAAAGACAGATACTATATGTTTTCACTCTTATGTGGATCCTGAGAAACTTAACAGAAGACCATGGGTGAGGGGAAAGGGGAGGAGTTACAGAGAGGGAAGGAAGCAAAGCATAAGAGATTCTTAAAAACTGAGAACAAACTGGGGGTTAATGGGGGTAGGGGGAGAGGTAAAGTGTGTATTGGGCATTGAGGAGGGCACCTGTTGGGATGAGCACTGGGTGTTGTATGGAAACTAGTTTGACAATAAATTATATATATATATATATATATATATATATATATATATACACACACACACACATAAAGTGATCATCTGTATGATGGGTACACTTTGAGTGATTGGAGGAGGGTGTGAGCATTGTCTTCTGTGAAAGTTAAGAGTAATGTCCGACAATGTTACTGTCCTTTATCCAGGGTACCCATAAACTTTGTCTTCATTCAAGTTATAATTGTTATTGAATTTCATAATCAAGATAGATATAATAAAACCTCAGGTCCTACAGTAACTGTTTTTGTACTGGTGTTAACTCAGTCCATGATCTGAGGAATTCTTGGTGTAATTTTTCTGCATTTATTTTAGATTTTTTATTTTTTTTAAGTTTTATTTTATATTTGAGAGAGAGACAGAGAGAGAGAGGGAGACAGAGCATGAGCAGGTGAGGGGCAGAGAGACAGAGACAGAATCTGAAGCAAGTTTAAGGCTCCAAGCTGTCAGCACAGAGCCTGATGCGGGGCTCCAACTCACGAATAGTGAGATCATGACCTGACCTGAAGTCGGATGCTTAACCGACTGAGCCACCCAGGTGCCCCTATTTTGTATTTTTTTTGATAAAAGGCTCTTATGATAATTAGAATAAGAAAGAAAAATGCTAAGGATTGAATTTATGTGATAGAATACTGATTTTTCTATTATACTATAAGAATGAAACATGTGGCTAATAAATTAACCAAGGTTATGGAATCTATAATTTACTAGGCTCAGTTCAACCGTCTTGTTCCCTAAGTCCATGTGTTCCTTGTGAAATATGTTGAATAAAAGAGTGATTGTCTAAAATCTAGGCACAACTTAAAAGTCAATGATAATTGCTATTCCGGGTTTCAAAGAACCTATGTGTGATTTGGCAATTTATTAAGAGAAAAAATTTCCCCATATAAATTTCCCTTTTAAATAGAAAAAATAAAAACCATACACAACTGACCCTTGAACAACATGGGTTTTAACTGCACAGTTCACTTACAAACTTTTCTTCTTATAAACACAGCACTGTAAAAGTTTTTTCTATTCATTATGGTTTTATTAATAACATTTTCTTCTCTTTAGCTTATTTTATAATAAAAATACATAAAATATCAAAAACTACAATATGTATACTGTACAAAATATGTGTTAATTGACTATAAGTAAAGCTTCCAGTTGACAGTAGGTTGTTAGTAAATTGGGGGATGTCAAAGTTATATGTGGATTTTAAACTGTGTGGGGGTTCAGTGCTCAAACCCCTGTGTTGCTTAGGGTCAACTGTACATAGTTTTGTAGTCATACAATTATTCTACATCATTGGCTTGGTCTCCTTTGATCTTTCTATGATGTCTTTAATGCCAATAGGCATTCAGGGCTCTTAAAACTTCCTTTCCGGTAAAAACAAACAACAAGAAAAATACTCATCTACTTTTCTCAGAGTGCTGTTTCAGGTCACCTACAAAGCTCTGTGATATGAAAAGATCCTTTCACCTTAAAAATAAAATTTCTCTCATTTATTTCTCTTTTGTGCTGGTTCTAGGCAAAGCAGTGGTTTTCAATCCTTGAGCCATCAGGCTGAAACCTACATAAGTTTTGTTGTTTTGCTTTCATGAGTTTTCAAAGAGATAGCTTACTTAAATAATAAAAGGATATATATGTTTTCATATGGCCAGAATTCCTTGAATAGGAAAACTATGGGATCCAAAATGCCCACATGCACCCACATGTGCATACACACGTGTGCGCGCGTACACACACACACACACACACAGATCAGCAGTAGAAAACTATGCAGTCAAAGGGTAGTTACAAAGGTTTTAAGAGAAACTAAAGTTTGGTAGACTATACAGTAAGTTTCTGTGTTAATAATAATAATAAACCCCAAATCTGTAAATTTTTGTTTCAAGAAATACTCTTTTTTGTTTCCTCTCAATGTGTTTATTGGTTCCCATGTTTCAATAAATATTATATTCTGCAAGTATTGAGAAAAATTTTATAATATCAGCTGGCTGCGTTTTAAAATGTATATTAAATAAATGAATATAACCACTTCAAAATCAGAAAACTGAGTAGAAAAAAATTCAGTAAGTGTTTTCCCAAGTTAATCAGGAAGCCTGAGATAAAGTCAGAATTTAAATTTCAAATTCCTAATCAGATTCTATTTATTAGGAGAGCATGCATGATTTTTTTTCGCTTTCTGAACATTCACAAAAAAAAAAATGTTTAATGGTTACACTTGTCTTTATTGAGATTTGGTGGAAAGTATGTTTTAGAAGCAAAGCAATCCAAAAATATTTTAATATTTGAGCGGATTACTGTAAATGATGGCTATATGTTGGTTACAAAATAATAAATACTAAGAAAATAGTCTTTATTTTATCTATTATTAACAGAAAATTTGTTTCTGTTTTATATATTTAGTAACTGGGATTAAATTATGCCTCTCTAGCACATCATAGACAATTTAGATGTGTGCCGAGTATAAGAAAACTATTTAAAGAAGGACCCAAGAGTATAGTTTATTTTTGAAAGAATTGTCAAGTGAGGGAGTAGCTTTCACACTGTAGTTAATTATTTACTAAGTTCTTCCTATATCCTAGAAACAAGCAACTAAGAGTGTAACAAAATGCCATGATTTCTTCAGCATAGTGATAATTGTTATCTAACACTTGCTTGTGCTTATGAAAAACTGCAGTCCTAGCCATATTCAGATTGATTTGTGGAAGTCTTAACCTTGTCATCCCTTATAGAAATCAGCCATAAAACTTGATCACAACCCATCTCTAGGTTTGAAATTCTCATTACTAAAGCAAATTCAGGAGACAATGACAGGAATGGATATAAAATGCTTTGGTAAAACTCTGAACTATCAGATAAGGCAGACCTGGTATTGTTATGTTGGATACAAAATCTGTCAAGGGAGTTGGGAAAGGAAAAAAAAAAATAGAATGTAGTTGTCTTTGAAACTACTTTAAAGTAATCATTGAAGTTATTTATTAAGATGTTAAAAAGGATACAAAAATACTGAAGTATAAATACATCAAGATGCTATTTTCACGGCAAGATACAGTATACTAATGAGAGAGCTACCTTAGAGTATTCCAACTCAGCACATGGACACAGAAAGCAAACTACTGCTATTTGCTGTATTTTCTTGCTGGCTTCACATTAGTATTACGTGATCTGCAACTTTTAAATTCCATTTATTTTATACAATTACAATAAGAAAAACAGTATTTTCATTTTCAAATCTAGAGCTAGACAAAATACTCACTTGCAAATTGATATCAAAAGTAAAAATCAACTTAAGTAGAAAATAAGTAGCTGTTAATACTGGTGTTGATTTGAGAATGATCACAAATATTAGGTAGAAGAATGAATTTTTCAAGCATTTTAATCAAAATTTTAATATGTATATGTCTTTGGAATATATTTTATTCTACATATATGTATATATGTATATGAATATTTTGGAATACTTTTAGAATGTGTAACAATTGGAATATATTGTTTAACGGTAATATTTTAGCAGATTAATGAAACAGAGCCACTTAGGTGAGTAATTTGTTGACCTAGGAGAAAGAATTTGGTATTTTTATTTGGACAAGCTTATCGCATACTCTTGCAGATTTTTCCTAATAAATTCATTAGTTTCATAATTTATTAATAAGATTTATAATTTTAAAATAATGTTACAACTTGCCACTTAATGCTATATTAATTTATTCAGCATATTAGATCCTTCTTAAAAGGTATCCTTAAGTATTTAATATTTTAGAACTATTATATGGAAGTATGCTGATTGTAGATATCTAGCCATATTTAATTTTCTACTCTAATCTTGTAAATGTGTTAGATATTTTATAAACATATAATGAGAATTTAAAAGTTATATTTCTTTTTGTTGTTATTAGTAATAACAAAAACAAGAAAAAAGCCTAAACATCCTAAACAAAATATTCCATATACCCAATGTCTTATACTCACTTAATTACAGTCATACTTTTGTGTAATTAAACGATATTTGACAATATTGAGATATTTAGCCATCACTGATAACTCTAAAGTTTATCTTTAAAAGAAGATAAATATTGTCTGTGCTTTACATTTCAACTGTGTGGCCAAATCAATGACTACTAGCAGTGGTTTACTGGATGGCAATATCTCATAGGTCAGACAAGTTTCTGACAGACACCTAGTCAAAAATTCCGGAAAAGACAGTCTCTTCAACAAATGGTGCTAGGAAAACTGGACAGCTATGTGCAAAAGAGTGAAACAGGACCACATTCTTACACCATATATAAAAATAAACTCAAAATGTATTAAAGACCTAAATGTGAGACCTGAATCTGTAAAAATCCTAGAAGATAAAAGGTAGTAATTTCCTTGAAGCTGACCATAGAAATATTATTTTCTAGATATGTCTCCTCAGGCCAGGGAAACAAAAACAAAATTAAACTATTGGGATTGTGTCAAAATAAAAAGATTTTGGACGGTGAAGGAAACCATCAACAAAACGAAAAGGCAATCTACTGATATTTGAAAATGATATATTCAATAACAGGTTAATATCCAAAATATATAAAGAACTTTGACAACTCAACACCAACCCCCCCCCAACCCAATTTAAAAGTGGGAAGAGGTGACAAACAGAAAGAAGACATACAGATGGTCAAAAGGCACATGAAAATATGCTCAACATAACTAATCATCAGGGAAATGCAAATCAAAACCACAATATCAATTACCTCACACCTGTCAGAATGGCTAAAATCAAAAACACAAGAAATCATAAGTGTTGATGAGGATGTGGAGATAAAGGAATACTCATAAACTGGTAGTGGGAATGCAAACTGGTGCAGCCACTGTGGAAAACAATATGGAAGTTCCTCAAAAAATTAAAAACAGAATTACCATATTATCTAGTAATTCCAACTTGGTATATTTACCCAAATAATAAGAAAACACTAATTCAAAAAGATATATGCAGCTCTATGTTTTCTGCAGCATTATTTATGATAGCCAAGATATGAAAGCAACCCAAGTGTCATCCGTAGATGAATGGATAAAGAAGTGATATACATGTGTGTATGTTTATACACATACACACACACACACACATATGTATCATTACATACATATAAATTTAGCATGTATATATACATGTATATTTAAATATATATGCATATATATATTTAGTGTGTGTGTATATATATACATATATATATATATATATATATATATATATATATATATAAAACAGAATATTACTCAGCCATAAAAAAGAATGAAATTTTGCCATTTGCAACAATAATGGATGGGACTGGAGGGTAAAATGCTAAAATGTTAAGTGAAATAAGTCACTTAGAGAAAGACCAATGCCATAATGATTCTACTCATATGTGGAATTTAAGAAACATAGCAAACTAACAAAGAAATAAAAAGACAAACAAAAAACCATACTCTTAAACACAGAAAATAAATTGGTGGTTGCCAGAGGAGAGTTGGGTTGCGGGGAGGGAGGAATGGATTAAATAAAGGTGATGAAGAGTATACTTATCTTGATGAGCACTGAGTAATGTATAGAATTGGTTAATAATACTGCACAGCTGAAACTAATATAACACTATATGTTAATTATACTTCAATTAAAAAATTTAAAAGGGAAAAAATTCCTCTAAACTATTACACTTAATACCATTTAAATGATAAGCACATAAAGTATAAAAATGTTAAAATAAAAGACACCAATTATATAATTAATGTATACCTATCACTCTAATCATTGCACTAGTATACAAATTAAGGATTTGAAAGATCTATATTTATTGGGGAAAGAATGCCCTTGGGGATTTGTTTTTCCTAACTTAATAGCAACTATAATGAATCACTATTATAACAATACGGTGCATACTGGGATAGTCCACTATTTTTCATGTCACGCTATTCAGTACTTCTACTCCAGAGTGCTGAACTGGCACTTCAGATATGAGTGCCTTCGTAGTGTATGGAATCAGCAGTCACATATTTGGAAGACGTTATTTTTAGAAAAGCCAATTCAGCAGAGGAGTAGAGGTACTAACTGGAGCATACAATTAAAATGTATAAACAAAAGAAATGAGGCAGGAAATGCAAAATAGGACCGACTCATGGTAAAGAACAAAAAGTAAATGTAAAGATTTAAGTGGAGATGTTCTCAAAATAAGATTACACGAACAATGATGGTTCTTAAATTGTTCTTAAACTAACAGCCTGTTTCCCCCTGAAAAATGGAGGAAATCAATTTTAAAGTGAAACTTTCAGAGACTTTTTATTCAAAAGGGCACTGATTTTAAAAGTTAGTAAAACAATAAGGATTAACTATGTATTTGGGAAGAAGTATTGACTCACTCTACTTTTTGCAAAGTAGGTGTACAATGTCATAAAGAGTAAATATTAAATAGATTTATTTAAAAAATTATAGGACTATGCATTTCTTATTTAGGGGTTTATTATTCTAATATTAATTGCATATTAAATGCCGGACATGTATAAAGCAGAATTCTTGAAATAACTTTTTTTTTTTAAGATTAGAAGAATAGGATAATGAGATCAAGAATTTATTACATTTTTATTTATTTTTTTAATTTTTTTAACGTTTATTTATTTTTGAGACAGAGAGAGACAGAGCATGAACAGGGGAGGGTCAGAGAGAGAGGGAGACACAGAATCTGAAACAAGCTCCAGACTCTGAGCTGTCAGCACAGAGCCTGAAGCGGGGCTGGAACTCACGGACCGCGAGATCGTGACCTGAGCCGAAGTCGGACGCCTAACTGACTGAGTCACTCAGGCGCCCCTATTACATTTTTAAGTAAAGATTATGGTTTGTAATTAAAAAAATTAAACAAAATAAAAAAAAGGGACGCCTGGGTGGTTCAGTCGGTTGAGTGTCCAACTTCAGCTCTGGTCATGATCTCACGGTTTGTGAGTTCGGGCCCCCCTGTCGGGCTCTGTGCTGACAGCATAGAGCCTGGAGCCTGCTTCGAATTCTGTGCCTCCCTCTCTCTCTGCTCCTCCCCACTCATGCTTTGTCTCTCTTTCTCTCCTTCAAAAATAAAAAAAAAAACATTAAATTTTTTTTTTAAAGATTATGGTTTGTAATACAACCTTAAATTAGATACAACTAAATTTGCTTTAGTTTTTGTCTCTACTTGAATATTTGGATCAAAACCTGATGCTCTGCCATTTTCAGAACTTACTTGTATTCTGATTACATAAAATTGTATTTATTACAAGTAATGGGCCCAGGTGTTATTACTTACTAGTAACTTTAATTATTATTTTTTAATATTTTAAGTTTAGATTGCTTAACCATAGTGAACACATAATAGGCTATTTAAGACAACTATATCTTATTGTTTTCTTTGCCACTTTGACTACAAATCAAAGTTAAAAAAAGTAAATGTAGGATAAAGATATGGTGTCATTATTCAATGAATATTTTCACTTGTCACAATTTGTGAAATATTTGTTCCTATTTGTCTTAATGTCCACAAAATAATATCCTACATTTCAAATATTAATCTATAAAGTATAGATTAAAGTATGATTTAATATTTTCATACTATAAAGTATGATTAAAATATTTTCAAAATTAATTGGACTTCTCATTGTTTTACATAATGTAGATCCATCCACTGATATGTTTCTTCTCTTGTTAATATTGTTATTTTTTAGCTTGAAAATTCATATTCCAAGTTACTAATAGGGAATAATGCATAAAATGCTCAACAAATAATTTTGAGTGTGGTAGTATGTCTTAATTTATTTTTCCTAAAAAATTAATTTTTTCAGGAGCGTCAGGGTGGCTCAGTCAGTTAAGCATCTGACTTCGGCTCAGGTCATGATCTCATGGTTCATGGACTCGAGCCCCATGTCGGGCTCTGTGCTGACAGCTCAGAGCCTGGAACCTGCCTTGTATTCTGTGTCTCCACCTCTCTCTGCCCCTCCCCTGCTCACACTCTTTCCCTCCCTCTCTCTCAAAAATAACTATTTAAAAAAAAAATTAAAAATTAACCTTTCAGTAGCGTCCTTTGTTTATATAATGGCTGACATAAAATGTCTGAGATTTTACTGAAATTGTCAGTCTTTCAATGTAACTGTTGCAAAGGCTTGATAAGGAAACAAGCCTATAAGGATATTACAAATATAAGAAATAAAATTTCAGTGGGAAATGTGTTCAATTTCTGAATTGCAACATGTAAAAACATTCCTGGTTTTCACAGTATAGAATCATATACTGTCTTAAAATTCTTCTTCAGCCATATACTGAGCTCTTATTATGTGTCCACATTCTAAAAATACATGGTGATATTTTCTAAGTTTTTCTGCTGTATTTGTAATATGTTCTAAGTTATATTTTAAAGGTAATTAATCTAAAACGTTAAAAATTTCAAACCTAAGTCAAAGGTATAAAGTTAAAAATCAGTTCTATTCCTTTTAACTGGCTTCTTGATTTATTATTATAGTGCATTATACTGTTTTGGGTTGGGGGGGAGGGTTGGCATATTAAACGTCAATAATTTACCAAACAGTTTCTAATTATGCTTTTTAAAGTCTGGGATGATACTAAGTTTTGTCTGGAGATTTGGAGGCATCTTTTAAGATGGTTATTTTTTTTTTCCTCCTTTGGGTTATTAATAGATTATCTAACATTGTGTAATTTTGCATTTCTGGGATGAAGCAAACATATTTATGATATTAGCAATTATGTCCATAAGCATAATTCACATAAATATTTTATTTTTAAATGACACTTATTTACATAATGTCATTTTTGTAATTCTGGTTTGGCTTAAGTAGTTTGGAAGATTTTCTTTCTTCCTTTTGCTCTATAAATAATATGCATTATCTTTTTCTAAAATACGTGAAAAAATCTGAATCTGACACAGTTTTATCCAAGTTTATTTGTCTATTTTTAATTTCTCTCCTCTGTAAAGGATATTTGGTATTTCTAGAAAATCATAATTTTCATCTAGGTTTTCAAATATGATACACATATGATGATTCACTCTGTTAGTGATAAGTTACAATACCTCTTTTTCCGTGCTAATATCCTCAATTTTATTTTTAAGTTTAATTTAATCACCTCTGTTATTGAGAAGACTCACTTGCCAGTTATGGTTTATATTTTTTTCTTTAAAATCAGTCATGGAATTGATTTATACATTTCAGGGTTTCTTCTGTTTTCAAAGGTATTATTTGTCCTTTGTTCTTATTAATTCCTTCCTTATGTATTTTTTCTTCCCCCCCTCCCCAGTTTCTTTAGTTTAATGTTCTCAATTTAAAAAAATTTTTTCTTAATGTCTATTTTTGAGACAGAGTGCGAGTGGGGGAGGGGCAGGGAGCGAGGGAGACAGAATCTGAAGCAGGCTCCAGGCTCCGAGCCCTCAGCACAGAGCCCGAGAATTTGAGGGAATTACTGAGAATTTGAGGAATATTCTTTGAAACATATAAATATCTTGTCCCTCATCAAATCACTCGTAGGCTCCAGATTTATTCATTGGTAATTTATGCCTGAATATACTTTTGCCATGATGATTGAAATGTGATTTTTAAATCCTTTATATCTTCTATTAGAAGAAGTTTCCTTTTCACCTTATTTTTTTTTACTCACTTATTTTCCTATTTGTTTATTTTTATTGCCAGTATAGTTTTACCAACTATTTTAATCAATAGGTGATCATCTATTATTGATATTATTTATTTTGATTTTCAAATTTATCCCAATATGGCCAGTGCATTATATACCCATACCTTATTCTGTTCTTTGCTCTAATTATTTGTTCTGTAGCAGCAGTATTCTTGAGAAGTAGTATAATATTATAGGTAAGAATTGTCAAAGGCAAAACCAAGTTGAATATACAACTAACAAAGGCTATTTATTCATTAACATTCGGTAAGTGAACCTATTTGCTTTATTTTAGCAAGGCTTCAAAGGTGTTAGAAGAGAACAGCACTAGACAAAGAGGGGAAATCCTGAGACAGTCTGTGACTGGCAAGCATTCTATTAAGGTGAGATTTTGTAAATGTTCTTTTGTCTTTAGGAAATGTGGTAGTCTTTGGCTGCAAGGGTATAAAAAAGCAAGTTTGAGCATATCTCCAAAGAGGAAGGATTGTTCTATGCTAGAAGTGAGGGTTTTCTGTGGCTGGCCACATCCTGGAACAAGTGGAAGTTGATGGGATGCTTTTTTGAGCGAACTGTCATTAACAGATGTGAGTGGCTGCCTTGACAGACAATTTATCAGAACACTAACTTAATCCCTGCATCCACACCACCAGCTACATGATTCAGGTCAAGTAATTAAGAAGCACTGGTTAGATTGATTTCGGGATATTTGTTCCCATTTGCTCCATTCTTACCCCTCTAGTGACTTTAAGTGGTTGCACTTCCGTGGTGTTACATACAGCTCCTGCAGGAGCAGAGTTCCTTCTGCTTTCTCCTTCAGGCTTCCAAGGCAATCATTCCCTGCTATGCTAGTGCCCCAGACTTCACCATCCCCATCTATTCTCTTAAATTTGCCTACCCCTCAACCCCACTGTAAACTGTTCCTTCATTAAATTCTCTTTAGCTGACTCCCTTTGAGTGTGCCACCAGTTCTTGTCAGACCCTAAGAACTCCCTTGTGCCTCAATTTGTTCAGCTATAAAATTAGGATACTATTACTACACTAAGGCAGGTTGTAAGGATTCCATGTGTTCATACATGTAAAGCCTTTAGAATATAGTACTTGGCCCATAGAAAGCACTGGGTAAATCTAATTCACAGTAATAATGATGTTGATTATGTTATTATTACAACCTCAGTTTATTTAATTTGCCTTATAATTTGAGTCTATTCAGGCTTCTTTTTGGGTATTCTATGCAATTTTCTCTAGTGTGGGGTGAAAGTGATTGAAATCAGAGTGAGAGATTGATTGGATCAATAGTCACGCACATTTGATTAAGGAGATTGAAAATTTGTTCTCCCTTAACAGAATGAAAAATGCCTAATTTTACTTAAAGAGAAATGCAAATAAAAATATAAATGTAAAGTAAAATACAAATTAAAATGTGATCCATCCTTCTCTTCCTTGTCCCAAGAGAAGATGTAAATTAATTGTATTTAAATGGATAATGCTAATAAAGCAGTGACCTTAAAACATACACCCATAGTCACGCACATACACTTTTAGAATTCATGACTGCAGTTTAGATTTTATCTTTATCAACTTAAAACAAAACTCTTCTTCCTTTTTTATAACACCTCCCTGATATCATCTGATGACATCTAATTTCTTTGGTCCAGCTCTCATGTTCCCTTGGGATACTTTTTTCCACCACTGTGTGTGGCACTGTTGGGACAGTCTGCCAAATGCCTCTGCATTCACATTCTAGGAATATCTGCGTATTTATTTTGTTTATTCAAACCTGATAAGGCTGACAAAGAACAAAGGTGTTTGGAGTTTGTTGTCTCATCAATAATGCTCTGAGGAACACCTACTTTCCTAGATCCTAGACTGCTTTACTTCCTATCCTTTCCTAGACTGGCAGTTTATTTTTTTTTCTTAATTTCCATGAGATCTCTATGTAGCTTAAGTCAATCAAGTCAATTTTGTCTCTTTACAAACAACTCTGATGAAAAGGTTTGCTTAATTTTAAAATAGTGAAGAAATTGCCAAGCAACTGAATTATGTAGATAAAAAATACTGATAGCTTACAAAATGTCTCTAGTATTTAGAGAAGTAACTGGACAATAAATCTGGAGTATATCATCTGTTAGATTTATTGTCTGAAAGGAGGAAATGGAGTCAAATTGCTTGTCCTGTGAGACATGTTTAGTATGCCCATAATTACATATTCAAAGGGCGACAGAGACTGAACGAGACTCTGGATTTGAGAGTGACACCCAGAAATTTTTTGGTATTGGAACTTGCCCTCCTGTTTGTACAACGTAGGAAACTCACAATCCTATGACAAGATACATAAGGAAAATATAAATACTAAATATAACTCTATAAAAATGTTAAGATTATTGATGTATAGGCTCCTAAAAATTATAAACTGGAAGGGAACGTAGGATATTCTCATTCAATCCCTTCATTTAAAAACAAACAGTACAAGTCCAGAAAAATAAAGTGCCTTGAGAAAGTTCATGCAGATGGCAGAGAAAAGGCTGTGATCCAGATATTAGTGAGTCTTTTAATTTTTTTAATGTTTATTTATTTTTGAGAGAGAGAGAGAGAGAGAGAACAATCAGGGGAGGAGCAGAGAGAGAGGGAGACACAGAATCTGAAGCAGGCTGCAGGCTACGAGTTGTGAACACAGAGCCTGATGTGGGGCTCGAACTCATGAACCGAGATCATGACCTGAGCCAAAGTTGAGTGCTTAACTGACGAAGCCACCCCAGGCACCCCTGGATATTGGTGAGTCTTACATTTATTGTGTTTCACCTCTTGTTTTCTTGATAATCATATATATATATATATATATATATATATATATATATATATATATATATTAATATTCTTTTGGTTTGCTAAATAACAAAAATAATAAAGTTACTTGAGCACTTACAACATGCCAGGAACTGTTCTGAGAATTTTATGTTGTGGCATTAATTTTCACAACAATCCTTCAAGGGGACACTATTATCAACCCTTAACTCACAGATAAGGACATCCAGCAGTTAAGCTACTTTCCTAATATTTAGACCAACACTTTCAAAATTTCATCTTTAAATTTACTTCAAAATGCTTGGGAGCATATAATTTATTCATTACTCTTTAATAGGATTAACAACACCTATGAATTGCATAGTGTTTGATCTAATATCTCTGACCTTTCTTCTAAAGAAAATTTGGGAGTGAAAATGTCACTCATGTCCTCAGTAAAAAATCAACGTCAAACATTTACTCTTTGCTATCTTCTTCCATCCTTGAATCCACCTTGATCATAACCAGTTTTCATTGATTCTCTCTGCTTGGCTTCCTGCCTATGATGTATTGTGTAACTAGATTTGGACTTTCTTGTAAAGTGCTCTTTCATTTTGCTTAAGCCTTACCTGATTTTAATTTGCACTTTCCCTGCTCTGACCTGCTTTGCTTTATAGGTTTCCTATTCTCCTCACTTGAGCAATCTGACAGCACTCAAAAGATGCTTATGATGGCTCATTTTTTCCCCCTTAGTCACACTTGTTAGAGTGACATTTTCTTTTTATAAAATAGCACACCTTTGGAAAGACAGTTCTAATAAGATGAGGTTTAAAAAATATATTTTCTAACATTCACAGTAAGAACTTTGTTAACAAATCACAAATAATATCAACAGATTAAAAATAATATATTTCTCTTCCCAAACAAATATTTTTAGAATACATTGAAGGTAAGAGCAAAACTAGGGTGGATGGTCTGTCTTTTTTCTTACTCTGTGATTTGTGTGTTCTCATTTTGTGACTTGAATATTTAAGAGACATTCTAAAAAGTCTAAAAAAGATCCACTGAGAAGTTACGTAAGTATAATATAGATTATTATAGTGTATAACTATTTTAGAATCAAATTTCCCTATCAAGAAACAAAAATGGCTTATGAAAATATGTTCATGGAGAATGAAGAACAAACTAGCAACTTGTGCTTAATTTAATATTTCTGAACCCAAACTGTTTAATTAGTGATTGTAATCTTTTCTAGGATTAGAATGAAATAACGTGAACCTGGAAGTGACTCATATTTTCCATTTGCTAGGATATCTAATTAGTATTGGGAACAAAGCATTGTTGAACCAAATTTGCCTTTCTCAGATTACCTGATATCTAATTCCTAATTCCTATGCTTTGCTGCTGGGACCAAAAACTGGGTGGTCACCACAGTAGAGAAGAGGAGTACTTTTTAGATCTGGCTGTACAAATTAGTGGTTTTCTGATAATGCCTGGTAAAACACCATACTCGTGACTTCAAACAAGCTAAGGATTCTCTGTTGCTTTTCCTAGTTTTATGACTTAAACTTTTTTCCCCCATCAGGACTCTCTGGCAGCTAGGCTTTGGGAAATCCATGATTGTATGACTTCTCATGGGTGCCCATTCTAACAGTTATTTTTCTTCCTTCCTCAACTGCCCATCTTCATTCAGCAGTTTTAGACAATGGCCAAGTACCCTTAGTTGCTGATAGGCTGGTAAGCAGGAATACTCTGAAAATCCTGTAGAGGACCTTCTCATGGTAAAAAGAATATAGACCTCTACCCATACCCTAAGGAGCTCAATGAGTACTAAGGCCTTCCATTTCAAGAGTAGGATCTGGCTGCCTGACCATCCATTTGGCCACAGTGATAGGCCACTGTAAAGTACAGGTGCCTGAATTAATAGCCATTAGAGAAGTTCTTTGAACTCACTGGTGGTTATCTCCTGTCACTTTCTGGTAACCTGTAAAGATTTTTCATCCACCTGTTTGGATTTGACTGAGCCCATAGGAAACTATGTCTTTAGAAAACAAGTTCAGTATTCCAATATATATGTAGCTCTCAGCAAATCCAATTTATTAACTTATAAGGCACTGTTCAATTTATAAACTTTAAAACATATCTTCAGGGGCTCTTTTTGTAAAAATTAAAAAACTGCTTATATACACTAAATTACCAATTAAGGGTCACCTTTTATCTTGGATACATCTTTATGTTTAAAGTTGCAGAATAAAATTATTAGTCACAAATTCAAAGCAATGTTCTTTCCTACAAGTAGATTTGTAATGTTTAATAGGATAAAGGAAAGTAGCAGGCATTGGGTCTAAACTCTGATTTTAATTTTCACTATATTAGCTTTAAAGAAATATGATAAAATCAAAATAAGAAAGGGAATGAAAAATGCTTAATGAACATCCTTTAAGAAGTGGCTATTGATTTTGTTTATGAAAACTTATGAATATATATGTGACATTAATTAATTGGTTTAATTTAAATTGTATAAACACAAATACTGTAAAACTTTTAAGAGAAACTCTGGAGAACTTTTTGTATCTTTTTTTTTTTTTTAATTTTTTTTTTTTTTTTTAACGTTTATTTATTTTTGGGACAGAGAGAGACAGAGCATGAACAGGCGAGGGGCAGAGAGAGAGGGAGACACAGAATCGGAAACAGGCTCCAGGCTCTGAGCCATCAGCCCAGAGCCCGACGCGGGGCTCGAACTCACGGACCGTGAGATCGTGACCTGGTTGAAGTCAGACGCTTAACCGACTGCGCCACCCAGGCGCCCCAGTATCTTTAAAAACCATTAAAATAATTTAAAGACAGAAGGTACACAAAAAAGGCAGTAAAATATTTAGTAAATTATAATATTTATTTATTTGAATAAATTCAGGAGTTACCTTAGATTTGATGAGGCTACACTTTCAGAAATGTGTCAGTCCAGAAGCTCATTCATTTCATCAGTACGTTAAACTGTTTATATCTAGATTTTCCTGGGACAGTTCAGGATAATGCCCAGCATACATGTATGATTATAAGTAGCTTTCTCCTTCATTTCAGCAATGTCTCAGTTTGGACATAAATTATATTAGTCAATTTAGTCCTTTATCTCCCATTATCTGGCCACTATTATCTAATTGTTACAGTTGAGAGGACAAATGAGTGTCTAAATTCCCAAATACGAGATATGATGTGGAAGAGCTATATACATCTTTTGAATCTTGAATGGCCCCTTGCTCTTAGACACTTGTAGGATTTGGGCAAATTAAAACATAAGCCAAAGACTACTTTTTGACTCTCAGAACTTAAGGAATGGCCTACAGGCAGTCTGTTGTGCAATATTTACTGTATATGTTTGTACTATTGTGTGTTGTCTATGAGTGAAGAAGTTAAAAAAAGAAGAAGAAAAAATATTCTGAGTCTGCACTGAAGACATTCTTCATAGGTACCACACTGGAGAGTGTAATGAAGGTTCTCCACTATAAACTTGGCCACCCCGCTACTGAGTTTAATGGTTAGAAGACTGAACAAAACAGTCTTGAAGCATTTCTGCCTTGTTTGGGATGTAGTAAGATGACTAATTCAGTTATGCCATGAAGCTTTGAAAGTATATCTGTAGGGTGCCTGAGTGGCTCAGTGAATTGATCATATGACTCTTGATTTACACTCAGGTCATGATGCCAGAGTCGTGGGATCGAGCTCCACAATCAGGCTCCGCACTGAGCATAGAACTTGCTTAAGATTCTCTCTTTCTCTCCTTCTGCCCCTCTTTCATGATCTCTCTCTAAAAATTAAAATTATCTATCTATATCTACATCTATATCTATATCTATATATCTATATATCTGTCATAAAGGCAAATGGAGTTGCTCAGAATTGTGTTGTCTAAGGCAAATCTGACTTGCTTTATAAGAGGAAGCATATTCTCTTCTAGCATGAAAAATTACAAATGCAACAATATACCCTATAGCAAGCCAAGATTACATATATCATTAATTTTTTGGCAAGACTGTTAATATGCTTTAAGCAAAGAAAGAGGACTCAGGAGGATAAAATGATTTCTTAACCTGCAGGGGAAAAATGATAAAAGTAATCCCCTGGAGGAGTCTTTACCAACATATTCTTGGGCCCCTCTTTAACGTTCTAGAACTAGAGAAGTAGAAATAATGCTGGTATTTTTTGTACAAGAAATAATAGGAATAAAGAGTGTTGCTAAAAATTTCCCTATTTTTCTAATTTATTTGTTACAGTAGTTTTTTTTTTTCTAATTGTGAAGTCAATGTAAATATTGATGCTTTTTAATTCAATCATTATTTTTAGTCTTTTCTGAAAATTACATTCCTATGACAATGCCTAGGGACCAAAATTTAAACTATGGATTCATGAAGTATATTTTATGTCCATGTAATACTGGATTGTGAAATTAACAGTGAACAGTGATCTACAAACTTTAATAGCCAAGTATTTTAATTAATAAAAGATGATCACAAAAATAATAGAAGTTCAAAATTACATTATAAAAATAAATTGATAGCTAAATTTATGAATTTACACTATTTAGTTTTCTGCTATTTGAATTACATGAATAAATGCCATTTCTTTCTTACATACTTTGTTTCATACATCCAACATGATGTGTGAAGGATACAATGATACAAATTACATTGTTTCTACCCCTTGGTAAACTTGAGACTTTGGTATGAAAGGGAGAATACTCCCAGGGCAAAATATGCCATCTTGGTATATTGATTATTTTGAATTAAAGGTACCTGAGGCATTATCACCAGAGATAGGGATTTTAGGGCCTAGAAGGATATACGAACAAAGTTCATTTACCAATTTACTACCTAAAGTCCAAACCCCTTTGTCTTGCCACTTCTTCACAAATTCATTGTTTCTTGATCTAAAAGTAAAAGGTACAAAAACTTCCTGCTTCTGTCACTTGAGTTTCATATTTTTTTTATTAAAAAAAATTTTTTTTAACGTTTATTTATTTTTGAGACAGAGAGAGACAGAGCATGAACAGGGGAGGGTCAGAGAGAGGGAGACACAGAATCTGAAACAGGCTCCAGGCTCTGAGCTGTCAGCACAGAGCCCGACACGGGGCTCGAACTCACGGACCATGAGATCATGACCTGAGCCGAAGTTGGACGCTTAACCGACTGAGCCACCCAGGCGCCCCTTGAGTTTCATATTTTTAAGGGGCTCCCATATATACAAAATAATTTTTTTCCTATTGATCAGTGTTATGTCGATTTAATTATTACACCAGCCAAATAATTTATAGGGGAAGAAAGAAAAAATTTTCCTCTTCTACAGCACATAACAAATTATTTCATAAGTGTTCATAATTTATTAATCCATTCTTCTTTTGTTAAATTTTTGCTTTTAATTTATTGTTTCTACTTTCTCATGATTTTTAAAATACTTTTAGAGCAGTTTAAACATATTTAAACTCCTACCAACAGTATGTGAGACTTTTATCTTGCAACACCCCCACGAGTATTAAATATTATTAATTTTTTAATCACTACTAACTTCATAGGTAAACATTCCCATTTATAATTTTGAGTTTCTTTTCTTACTGAGAGCAATTGTTTAATACTTATATGTAACTTTTATTTCTTTTTGTAAAATTATTTAATTATGGACCACTAAAATAATGATTTTAGTCCTCATATTGATTGGTTTATATTTATAGATTAGAGAAAAATCACCCATTTTCATGCTCATTACCAAAAATGTGCCTTTTATTTATTTTAGGTATATTAAGAATTTAAATATGTATATGTGTGTTAACATTTGATCCTAGCTTTTGAAATTTTTTTATTGATTTTTGGATTACTAAAACTTTGCTACCTTTGAATCAGATAAAACTTGCCTACATGTTCTTCAAAACTACTTAATGGTTTCACGTGAATGTTCAAGTGTGTTGGATGTATATATCTATATACAGAGGGACTGATTTTAATCTTTTAATCCCATAAAGTTTAGAATATGATTTTAAAACATGATTATGAAGTTAAAATCATGATTTAGAAGAGGGAATGATTAGCCACAGCTAAAGTACAATAAAAATAAGTAAGGTTGGCTAATGTGATAGAGAAGTAAATTCCTGAGTATCTGTCTAAAAACAAAGCAAATTAAAATAGTTATTCCTTGTCTTTTGTGAATTTGAAAAAGTTTTCTTATCACCAGGACCAACAATATATGGATTTAATTCAACTGGGTATTGCATACTAAGTAAATGAAAAGACCTCATCTATTAGAGTAATAATATATTTGGGGTAGGCTACCATGCTTTATTCTTTTCTTACCTATACTAACTAGTTGATGGTAGGTAGCACTAATAACTGAGTGGTCTAGTAAATCTTCAATATTTTATAAAGTAGAGCTTAATATTAACTATGAAGTATAATAAACAAGGTATAAAGAACTTCTAACCTCTATAATCATTTTCTAGAAAATCTATTCATTATTTTTGAACAAAATATCTTATTGTAAAGGATTTTTTAAAATGCAAAAGTAAAAAGAAAAAAGGTATCATTCCATTTCTCAAAATGCCCACTTCTAGTGGTTTTAGAATCTAGCCTCCCAGTTATTTTTTTGAAACCTAGATATTTTTTCAGAATCTGTAGCTCAATTAAGGAACTTGCTAAACATTATTTGACAGACACTATACATTAGCTTACTTGATGCCGATTTTCAGGTGTGTTCTTTGGTGCATTTTTTTTTTCTTTGTAGCCTTTTTTTTTCTTTGTAGGGCTTGAAATGCACCAAACTTGATTTTCCAGGCTGCCATGTAGTTAGGGATGGCTATGGGGCCACATTCTGACTAACAGAATCTAAACAGAAGTTTGCTGGTTATGGTTTGTTAAAAATACTTTTTCCTTCTCGGGGCACCAGGATGGCTCAGTCAGTTAAGGGTATGGCTCTTGATTTTGGCTCAGGTCATGATCTCACAGGTCATGAGACTGAGCCCCGTTTCAAGCTCTGTGCTGACAGCATGGAGTCTGCTTGGGATTCTCTCTCTCTCTCTCTCTCTCTCTCTCTCTACCCCTCCCGTGCTTGTGTCTTCCTCTCTCTCTGCCCCTCCCCTGCTTGTGCTCTCTCTCTCACTCAAAATAAATAAAAATTAAAAAAAATGCTTTTTATTTCCCAATGAAAAGGGACAGAAAACACTATTATTGTCATTTTGTTGTACATCCTTTTTTCTTTTTTTCTGCCTTGAAAAGAGATATGCTGCCTGGATATGAAGCCAGCATCTTTATTGGAAGAAAGAAAGCAACACATTTTGTATGATAGAAGAGAAATAAAGAAAGATCCTAAAACCATGAATTATCACTGAATAGTTCCACTACCTCCAGCAAGATTCTATCTCTGTTCTTGTTACATGAGAAAACACACACACACACTCTCTCTCTCTCTCTCTCTCTCTCTCTCTCTCTCTCTCTCTCCTCTCTCTCTCTCTCTCGTTTAAGAAAATCAGTTTTGCTGTTACTTTTAATTAATGCATTCCTAACTGGTAGAATTACTTACTCATCTTTGTTTTCTCCAATTTCAGTGATATGATTCCCGGGGAACCTCTCTATGGCTCAAAAAACAAAAACAACTGTTGAATATTTGTCTTAATAAAAAGAGGGAAGAGGAACACATACAACTCTTTCTTGGGCCTAGCATACCCTCATTTAACCTTACTTCACTATGAAGTGATTTTTAGATTTAAATACCTTGATCTTCTATTTGGGTCAACTGAGGGAAATAAAAATGAAATTTCATAAGCCAAAGTAAGTAACCTTCACATTTGAAATATGGAATGAAAAAGTAAATATAAACCCAAGTTTTTTTCTCATGTGCTCATTCACTCATTTAGTCAGTCAACCAACATTCATTTGAAGGTTTATTATCTGACACATACTGTATGTGTCTCAGGAAAGATGTGGTGAATAATATTTTTGTGTTGTTTCCTTCCTTCCTTTCAATTGATCTTAAGCTTTTATTCTAATAGAGGCTGGACTCTGACAGGCATTATGAAAGTGGATCTAAATTGGATTATATTTCTCTATTTTAGTGGGCTCAATAAAAGTGTCTCAGACCACAGTGGACCAATCATCTGTATTCAGAGAAAAAAACATTACGTTATTTCCTACCAATATACAGCCTATAGGAAAAAAAATAATAAGAGAAAAAGAGGGCAAATATATTACATTTGTTAAAATGACTTGTGGGATCATTTGTTATTTAATTACTTTTAAAAATCAATGGAATATTTACAGGTATAGGAGCCCATACTCAAAATCTGAATTAGTAAACAAACACAACAAAAATATAGTCAGCTAATTTTCTCTTAACAAGTAGATTAAACTCATATTTCTACATTAAAATAACAAATTACTGTGGTTACAAAACATTAGCTACAGATTTCGATAGTTCTGCCTCTGTCTCTATTTCATGATAACACCTCCTTATTCCTGTTTATTTCTAATGGAGAGTGGAGTGTAAACTGACCTTATACATAAATGACTTTATCTATATGCAAATATCTCATGAAAATACCTGGTGAAACAGTTATTTACAGGCCTATCTTAAAAAAGAAAATCCAAATGTCAAATTTTTAATTTGTACTCATTCTTTGTATTATATTTACAACACACTTTTATCTTATTATTACTAGTTTTCCAGGGGTTTTGTGCTGTTTGCCAAGGTTAAGAAAAATGTTATATGGGTAAAAGTCAGTCCTTTTATCTTGTTGGCACAAATCAGTTCAAGGAACTTGCTAATACACCAACCTACCTAGGCTTTTGCCAATAGCACTTGAATTAGATTTATTAAGTTTTTTTTTTTTTTTAATTTTTTTTTCAACGTTTTTTATTTATTTTTGGGACAGAGAGAGACAGAGCATGAACAGGGGAGGGGCAGAGAGAGAGGGAGACACAGAATCGGAAACAGGCTCCAGGCTCTGAGCCATCAGCCCAGAGCCCGACGCGGGGCTCGAACTCACGGACGTGAGATCGTGACCTGGCTGAAGTCGGACGCTTAACCGACTGCGCCACCCAGGCGCCCCAGATTTATTAAGTTTTTAAGCAATAATCAAATAAAGTGAAAGCTAAACAGCTGGGATAAGTTGTTTTCGTTAGTAGTAGAGAAATCTCCAAGAAATTTTTCATTTTTAATATAAAACCTCTGTAAATAATATTCATGTGATAATAATTTCTGTTAACTCAAAAATTAGCATTTTACTTCTCACCATTAAATTTAATTTAGTTTCATATTGCTCATTCTTAAATTGTACCTGGAATTTGAGGACCTGAAGAATTATAAAGTTTTATTATTCCCTATGCTAACTGAAAGGATTATGTTTAGGTAATATTAAAATTTCTTTAAATTGCACTACTTCAACTATAAGCACACATTTATTATATAAATATTCATCATAATTTCATTTTGTCATTAGTTAAGATTAACAATGCCTCACACTATTTTCTGAAGACTAAAATCCATAAAAATACCCTTTTTATTTCCCTTTAATTTTTTAAATAAAAAATTACCAGCTATTTACTTCAAAATATCTATTTCTAAATGAGAGAACCATACTAGGTCTTTGGAGAATCATTCCTTTTCCTCGCTACAGATTTTAAGTAAATGAACAGAGTTTTTTTTCTGGCTGTCCTTTTAAACTTCATTTTTAAAAAACTTATGAGCATATTAATCAAAGCATCATTACTAAGAATATAAAGCTTTATCATCTGGGCATGGGTTTACAGACTATGTATACCTCTTTTTATAAATAAAGTTTTATTAGCACATAGTCATGTTCTTTCATTTATGTATTGTCGATGGCTGCTTTCCTGTTACAAAGGCAGAGTTGACTAGTCTGACAGAGAATATATGACCTGCACAACTGAAAATGTTTACTATCCGGCCCTTTACAGACAAAAAAAAAAGTTAGATGGAAGGGGGATACATGCACAGATCTAGAATCTACCTATACAGAATCCTCATATTTTTTATTTGGAATAATTATTATAAACTGTCAAGGAGCTATGAGTTCTCAGTTTCATATCTACTGC